>NC_136816.1:41809315-42556815 GCF_951394365.1 Tetrao urogallus
AACTGTATACTTTCAGAAACTTTGATAAAATGAAATAAATTTACTTCTGCCCTAGGGTTTATGGGCAGATTTTTAGTTAGCACCATTAGATTATCTATCCTAGTAGATATCCAGAGCTCTGGAAATAAGTATTGTATTTTCGTAAAAAAATCTTTATGAGTGATTAGCTGAACTAATGCCTGAAATAAAAAAATATAAAAAATCCAACTTTAAAACTTCCCCACTCATGGCTTTTTTTTTTTTTTTTTCCATTGACTATTAAGGCAAATCCTTTTTCAGTCATTTGGAGAGGATTACACCCAGCAAAAGGCTTAGTAATATTTGCAATGGATTCCTAGATGCTTCAGAATCAAAAACATTACTTCACATCTCTTATATTGCTTCCTAGTAGCTCTTACAAGAAAGTAGTATATAGGCTGCACTCTTATGAAAATAAAGTGAGACAGAGAAAAATTAAAGTACTATTTATGAGGGGAATAAGAACATGTCTCTATGAACACTGAATCAGCAAGGAAGGCAGAGCTGTTTCTTGCAACATCTTCTCACAGTATGAACAAAACATAGAAAATAGGTTTTGGAATGGATGATGCTCAAGATACAGCACACTGGGTGAGATCCTCCTGTCAGAAAAAGTAGGTTAACTTAAGCAGCAGAGCTAGAAAAGCCTACATTTCTTGCAGACCACTGACCTATTAATAAATTTGACTAGGAGTTGTTGAAGCCTCATCATGAAAAGAAGCTCCAGGAAGATACTGCTGGGTTAGTAGGCAAAGAACCAAATAGTGATATTGTGCCTTCAGTCCACAGCTCAGATCAATGACTTCATGGACACAGACTGAAATAAATCCTGACATTTGTGAATCAAAAGTCTGAGGAATATTTTACTCCCTGAAAAGCTTTGAAATGTCAAATTCTCATCTGAGTTTGAAACTGGAACCAATGTTGAAATTCTGAAGTTTCAGTGGGATGGAAACTTCCTTTTCCAGTGCATTCTAGTCTTAATCTTAATATATCCTGGGGCGTTTAGGGAAATGAAACATTTTTCGATCCATAAAGTGCTGGGAAGAAAGCCCCCACCAGGAACAAAAATGGATTACTACAACCCATTGTGTGTAGAAATGTTCTGAAGTAAGCAGTTTTCATACTCATTTTTATTACACTTTACTCTTCTTCCACTTTAAGCAGAGTAATGAAGCACAGACTTTCCACACTGAAATCTTTGGAGTTTCAGATAGTCAAAGTGTGGTCAGAGCCTTGAACAGCAGATTGTTACTGCACAAAATGTCAGAAGCAGCTCCCTTCAGTTCCCTGACAGCCTAATCCAAACCCTATTAAAATCAAGTAAATACACCTATAAGTCCAAAAGACTTTGGATGAAGCTTTTACGTACTTCTAAAGGTGCTCCCATTAAGCTGTGGTTAAATGCCCAAACAGCAGTGGAGCTGATGAAGCAGAGCTCTGGAGATCTCAGGCTTTTCATGGTGTGTGAAGGATGTCAATACCGGAGTGAGGAAATTACAGGATGGCAACAGCTCCCTGACCAGTCCTTGATCATCTCATCCTATGACAGTGTATATTCTCAAGTGAGCTGATTTCTATTCTCCTTATGGGTTTACATAAAAAAGTTAGCAACAAAAAGCCAGAATAATAACAGCTAATCCTCAGCTGGCTGAGCCTGTATTGTTTTCTGGCATAAGGTACCACAGCTCAGCTCAGAGGTAAAGATTCCATATTACATTTTAGGCTGAAGTCCCACACTACATGTTGACTTTGATTCTCCCCCATTCCCAGTTTTACTCTGCTGACAGCCAGTAAGTTGGCAAAATAAAAAAGCAAGGATATTCCTGACTCCTGGGTACATAAATAAATTAATTTTTACAAGACTTGTTTTACAGAAAAAAAAAGTTACAGAAAAAAAAGTTATCAAGTTAACAGAACTGCTTATGTACAGTTTAAAGGCTTTCAGCTGAAAGTCCAGTGACAGAGAGATTGGAACAAATTCACGAAGTGCATGCATGAATGTTATGAGTGTATGTGTTCCCCTTCTGGACTTGAACTTTGCCTCAGTTCAGCAGATTTTTCCAGAAATAAAACTGGACCAGCAATGGCAGGTTCTGCTTCAGCCCTGCTAGCCTGGAAATGCCCTGAAGTAAGAAGTTTTCATAATCATTTCTATTCAGTATTAAGAAACCCTAGGCAGGAAATAATGTAATAAAGCAAGCTTGCAAATCTAGCCAATTATAAATAAATCTCTCTGTTTTTCAAAGGGCATGTCTGCAGTTCAAACAGAAGTAGTTCTGAGAATCTGAGAAAAACAAAGTTGCCCTTCATATCCATACTAATGTGGGGCTCAATCTAAGAATTGTGTAGATTGTCACTGCTCAGCTGAAAAAAGTTTTGGATTTGGGCCACTGTTTCAGCTGGGTCCAAAACACCATTTTACAATCAGAGTGAAGAGATGTTGTACTCTTTAAATTATTGTGGAGAGAACAAGCTCCAGGCTGTATGGCAAGCTGGAACCAGACTGGTGTCTGTGCTATAGGGATTCTCAGCCCCTGTTGCAGATTTACCTGCCTTTTGGTCCACCTATACGTTGTGCTGACAGTTCCTACCCTCACTATTTACCTAGTACAGCTTGCCTCTGTACTTGATGCCATTAAGTGACAGGCATGCTGTTGTGCAGCATCAAGGCCCGGGCTGGATCCTCCTATGTCACACACAGTTTTGTTGCCATCATAGCACAGACAGCAACTATAACTGAAGACTGCAGGATGAGTTTCACAGTGGCAAGGCAATTCGTAACTGTGCTTGGTAGAAATAGGCCCAGTGACATGTGCAATCAATGTACTTGTTTGGCACATGAGCCAAGTACAACTTACAACTGTTCAGGCAGCATAAACAAACTCTGATCACTGATCGGTTGCCAAGTTTTATAAAAATAATACCTTATTTTTCTGACTGAGATCCACCATCCTGCACAATAAGCATGTGGCTGGCCAACTCAGTAATTTGGCGGAATGATTTGCAATCCTGTCTGGTATCTACCCCATCAGCCTAGCATTTCAGGCCAGTCACAGCTCTCTGCTATTACTATTTTTTAACCTAGATGATGACCTTAATGGAACATCACCCCACCAGCATGTTTAACACAATGCATGAGCCACTGAATTTAGTGATTCAACCATAGCCCTAAAAGCACACAGGTAGCAGACACCTAACAGCAGAAAGATCTCAAGAGAAATGCCTATTTCTCAGATTCCCTCAGGGAAAAGAACAAATGTAACCTCATTCTGAAACCACCCATGATTTAAAAAGAAGTAATTAAATCCATTTAAAAGCTGGAACTTCTAAATGAGGATTTATAGATATATTAAAATCTTGGATGTGTGAACAAGGCAACTCCTATCCTTATAGGCAAATTTCATTATAAGTAATTTTCCTACGTAAAAAAAGATTGAATTTTACAGATTTGGTCGTATATAAACAACCAATTTACTGTTTGGGCCAACATAAGAGAGCTCACAAAATTGGAAACAAAGCCGTATCTAGTTCGTTCTCTGATGGTATAGAAATCCAGAGTCTGTCATTCTGTAAAAAGCAATGTTTAAACAGAGTTAAGATCAAAGAGTTTATAGACAGATGACAAGAGAAAACCTGTCACATAAGAAAAGTATTTGGTGATTATTTGTCTTCCCTGATCCATCTCATTCAGATTTCTCTGTGTTTTTGTTGAAGTGGGTTCATTTGCCAAAGAATGAATTTATGTGTGCCCATGCTGTCACTGAGGAGGAGAACAAAAAACCCTGGTTTATTTTAAGTAGTAGTGCTTTATCGCAGTAAAGTGAAATACTGATTTTCTATAAAAGACTAACACATATAATCTGAATGGATAATATATTTAGCATTTCCAAGGGAAATATTTGCCAGGTTTTGTGAAAGAGAGTGAGAATACTACAGCAGAAGATGATTGCAAATGCCATTATAAATCTAAACTAATTAAGGGAATTCTCCTTAAGTGTTCTTAAGTATCTTTAAGTATCAGAATGAGTTCTTAAGAAATGAAAAGCAAATTCTGTGAAGTCTGTGTTCTGGACCCACTATCAGTGGACTCCCAGACTATGAAGCACTAAAATCTAAAAGCACTTAATTGGCTCTTGTGGCCCATCATGTTTGACTGTCATCCTTTGTCAGCTCTTGCATGATCTCATGGCATGCTTGATACTGACGCTCAGACTTCTTTTCTGTTGGGTGCACAATCTTCATATTCAGACTTCTTTTGTTGAGGAGCCTTGTCTCTGTTGGGCTGGATAAATGATCTAGTTGCATGCTACTAACAGAGATTCAGCATGGGCTTTCTGGTGCTTCAGGCAGTTATGTCATCTGTGCTATCAAGGGATAGACTTCACCTACTGATCTAATATTTTAGAGATTCCCAAACCGCTGCTGAAACTGCTCAGTCTACATGGCATTCCAGCCTGCTTCTCAGTGGGGGAAGAGTCACAGTAAGACTCACACAGTGCCAGTGGGATGACAGTGGAGATTACTTAAGAGGCCTGCAGCCTCACGCTTCCCCAGATCTTCATGACAACTGGAAGACTTGTCAGTGTCTTCAGCGAAAACCGTGTTTCGGTTTTGGTGGAGATTCTCAAAACAGCCCTGCCAGTGGACATCCTGCCATCTTCACGTAGCTTTAATCCTCCTGTGTCACTCCACGCACCTCAGAATTTTAGGTGTGCTAAGGAGATACACGAACAGACAGCTTTGTGATATTTGCAGCAGGTCTTCAAATAGCTCTTTCAAATTCCTCTTTTTTTCTTTTTCTTTTTGTAAACCCCCAAATTATCATATGCTTTGCCTTGGCAAAGGCAAGTGTGTGTTGCTGATGAAGCACACTATTCACATTAGACAGTTAGTCTCCTTTGGAGTAATAACAGGTATTGTTTCTGCTGAAATAATAGAATAAAATGTCTCTGCAGTGTTGCCAATCTCTCTTGGACCATAAAGTGGAAAACAGATAGCTCAGGGCTGGGGAGAGAACTTCTAATAATGTAAATGCAGATTCTTTCACACAGTAAACATACCCACCTCCTTGCCATTCTTTGCCACAAAAATGTTGTTACCTGGCATGACAGCAATATAAGCATTTGGCTATTACACTTGTGAGTTCTACATCCCACTCATTTTTGTGTGCTGGAATAACATCATGCTACTTTTCTAATCTCAGAATAATGGTACTTATGAACAAAACAAAATTCAGATTTGCTATTCACATAATATGAGATGGAGAGTATAAGACAAAATCAGACAAAAAGCTCAAACAGCTGTTGAGCTCATAAGTAGCTGCCATCAGAAACCAACTTTCTGAACAGAAGGGAGCTAGGTTTCAGTACACTCCAAACAAAATACAGATTCATTTTAGCATTTACATCCAGGAGTTTTGTGCAGACATCAGAAACTGCAAAGCCATTATCAGGCCAAAAGGCTGGGCTAAGCTGAAAGAAAACTCAGAACTTTTCCTGTTATAATGTCTTCTGCATGTATGGGAAAAAATAGCCATCCTTTTTGCCTAAATAATACAGTCATTATTACAACTTTTTCATGTTTCTTTGTGAGTTCTTACAGCTTAGAAAAGAAAAAAAATTGACAGCTATAAACAGGCCAGAAATAGCTGAATGCAGAAGACTGAAATCCCAGCAACATGTAAATACCTAGACTTTTTTCCCCAGTTCTTTCCTTTGTTTTAACCTGACTTCTGTGATAGCCTTGGCAGACAAAAAAGATCATTAGTGGAAGATGCTATGGGGGGAGACTGAATGCCTATAAATGAATATACAATATATGACTGTTTGCAGAGAACTAATGGCATAAAAGCCATTCATTTCTTGACACTGCCTTCAAAAGGGCAAATGATGGGTACTTTCAGTGCCCTTGAAACTAAAGCAGCAGCACAGGTAAGAATCTTGTTTTGGAATTCCTCTCTCTAAGAATTTTCAGTTAGATAATATGCCACATTAAAATGCAGAAAAATTGAATCTTGCCTGAGTAATAATCTGATCCCCACTGCTATTGGTAGCAGGTGTGGATGAGCATAGTCACTAAAATTAGAGCAATGAATTTTGTATGGTTTAAAAATGCTGGCTTTTTTCCTCTTAGGCAGGAGATAATTCTGGTCTTCTTCCTCAAACCTGGAATTGCCTTGAAGTATTCTATACTTTAAAAAAGAAGGAAGAGAAAGTTATTAAAATAACAAAGATATGCGTGGAGAAGCCAATTTAAAATTGTTAGGAGAAAGTAAGAAAATTTCTCATTTGAAAAATGGTTGCTCAAACTCTGTCATCTATGGGTTCAAGATAAAACACCTGAAAGAGGAAAACAATGCTTAAAAATTTATTCCAGTTTTTTTCTTAGTTTTTTTTGTTTTGTTTTGTTTTAAAAATAAAGAACAAAGGTGAAATGTAAAAACAAAAACAAACAAACAAATAAACAAAAAAAAACAACCATCCAGTCTCTTTAGAGAAGAGAAATTCATGTTTAGGTAGTATATCAGACAAGACACTGACAAGTTGCATGGCTACTGAACTGTCAGAGCTATGTCAACTGCCCTGTCCCAAGAAGCATACATAATGCCAAACCAGCAACTACACAACCTCTCCCATATACTAGCTCTGCAAATAAAGTAAACATCTTTTCAGGAATGTCTAACCATAATCTTCAGTCAATCAAGGATTTAGTTATACATCTTCTAATTCGACATTCAAACATGGCTTTCTTTTTCTGAATATCATCTTCTGAATATAACTGGCAAGAGACTAGCACTTAGAGACTTCAGTTAAATAAGCAGTAGTTAAGAAAAGGGCCACAGCTTGGCCATTAAGCTACTGGCAATTTTAAAGCTCCAAACAACATGAAAAATTAGAAGATAAAACATGTGAGATGGATATTGTAATTTCTAAATCTTGTGAACAAATACATATTTGCCAATAAGAGTGAAAACAAGCATCTTTTAGGGAAAGAATGCTGAAGCACACAAAAGCCTTTGAAACTAACTCTTTCACCATTTATAACTTCAGAAACAGCTTCTGAGAATGTAACAGGCCATGGCCCAGGGCAATCCTAGATATGTATATGGACTGAGAGAAGAACTCCTTGAGAGAATCCATGCAGAGATGGAATTAGGGGCCTGGAAGACGAAGAAGTTCACATGAGCCACTAGTGTGTTCTAACAGCCCGAAAGACCAATAGTATTTTGGGCTGCATCAAATGAAGGGTGGCCAGTAGGCCAATGGATGTGAGTGTCCTTGTGAGGCCACATCTGAACTACTGCATCCATCTCTATGGCTCACAACAGTCGAAAGATATGGAGCTTTTGGAGAGGGCCCGGAGGAGGTCAGAAAGATGACTGGAGCACCTCTGCTATGAAGACAAGATGAGGGAGCTTGGCTTGTTTAGTCTGGAGAAGAGAAAGGTCCAGGGAAACCGCGTTGCAACTTTCCAGTATTGAAAAGTTTATAAACAGGAGTGAGACTCTTTTTACATAGGTAGATGTGGAGACCTCATTGCGACGTTCCAGTACTTGAAGGGAGCATTTAAACAGGAAAGGGAACGGCTGCTTATGAGTGACAGGTCAAGGAGGGAATGATTTTAAACTGAGAAGGAGGAGGTTTAGGTTAGATATTAAGAGGAAGTTTTTCACACAGAGGGTGGTGAAGCACTGGAACAGGTTGCCCATAGAGGTTGTGGATGCCCCATCCCTGGAGGCATTCAAGGCCAGGCTGAATGTGGCTCTGGGCCGCCTGGTCCAGTGGTTGGCAACCCTGCCCATGGTAGAGGCCTTGGAACTAGATGATCATTATGGTACTTTTCAACCCAGGCCATTCTATGATTCTTTGATTCTATGTAAGCGGAAGCTATAGACTGATCTTAACGTCATTTATGCTAATAGAGGATTCTTGTATAGAATCTAATTGAACAGACACAGTTAAATATTTAATAAAATGTTCTGGCAGAACTACATTCAATTCCTTCTCTATAGCTAAATATATTATAAGAAAATCACAGCTAGGGGATGTAATCAGAACATACCATGGAAGTCTATATGCTTCTCTGTAATAAAGATTCGGTCAAGTCAATACAAGGATCTGTGAATCAGTATGAGTCCACTATGTAGCCTGCAGCTACCACTGCAAGCGCACAGAAATAAGGCCACAATTTGTTTTATATGTATTCATTTGCAGGAAGAAGCTTATTCATATGAACGTTATAGATCACAGATAGAACAATCTAGATTCTAAAAGAAATTGGAGACTTTCTGTCTTTATTCTTCTATAATTCTGTTTCACATTGTCATAAGAGACCTTTTATGGAGGCTAGTGTTGTTTCCAAAAAAGGTTCACAGTTCCTTCTGTGAAATTTTATATCCATTACCTTTATGGACTGCCTTGTTATATGACGTGTTAATGGGATAGGCATGAAAGCATCCACTGTCTTAATGCACACAATAAGTGCAAATCTAGTTATGAATTTTCTAATGCAATGCTACTGTCATAAAAATCTGTTTGGCTACCAGGGAGGCACTATGATAAGAAGACTTTGAGGTACTTTAAATGTAATACATCAAAAATTTATTCACTGTGAGGAGTGTAGTCGTATGAGCTTTTTTTGTTTGTTTGTTTATTTTTTAGTCATCCTCAAAAAATGATGCAGTATTTCTAAGTGTCTGTAAAGTGCTGATGGTGAAACTGAATGCAATAAAATACCATTCTACCTTTTTGCAGTATGTAATAAAAGGCTACTTTAGCTGAAATTCCTTAGGCACACAACAGTTAACAGTATTTGTGTGTTTATCTTCAAAATACCTATCTAAGTAAGAAGTAGATCACATTCATAGATGTGAGTGTAGTCAGCCTCAACCTTCCAAGAGTAAGAAGTGTCATGAGAATGCAAATTTATTTGTTTTAGTAGTGAATTATTTTCTTGGAAATCTTGTCTCTGAATTGGAGAGATGTGGATTTAACAGATGGACCACTTGCTGGATGAGAAATAGGCTGGATGGTCAAGAGAACTGTGGTTAATTGTTCAATGTCCAAGTGGAGACCAGTGATGAGTGGTGTTCTTCAGGGGTTGATATTGGTACATCTTTGACAGCAAAGTGGACAGTGGGACTGAGTGAAACCTCAGTGTGATTACAAACTGTGTGGTGCAGTTGATGTGCTGCAGGGAAGGGATCTTGATAGGCTTGAGAAGTAGGTCCATGTGAACCTTATGAAGTTCAACGAGTCCAAGTGCAATGATGTCCTGCACTCAGATCAGGGCATTCCCAAGAAAACAAACAAAAAAAACAGGCTAAGCAGAGGACAGATTGAGAAGAGCCTTGAGGAGAAGGACTTGGAAATGTTGGTTGATAAGAAGCTCAGTATGACCTGGCAATGTGCCCGTCCAGCTCAGAAAGCTAATCGTGTCCTGGGCCACTCCACAAAGGACTTATCACTGCCAGGTCAATGGGAGATGATTCTTCCCTCTACTCTACTCTTGTGAGATCCTACTTGCAATATTGTGTTCAGCTCTGGAATCTCCAACGTAAGAAGAATGTTGACCTGTTGCAGCAAGTCCAGAGAAGGACCACAAGGATGATTAAATGTCTGGAGCACTTCTTCTATAAAGAGTGGCTGAAAGAGTTGATGTTGCTCACCACAGAGAAGAGATGGCTTCAAGGAGACCTTACAGCAGCCATCCATTCTTGGCACTTTTTACAAGGGCATGTAGTGACAGGACAAGGGGTAACAGCATTAAACTACAGGAGAATGGATTTAGATTAGATGCAAGGAAGAAATTCGTCGCCTTTGATGGTGGTAGGGCACTGGAACCAGGCTGCCCACAGAAGTTATGGATGTCCCATTCTTGGAAGTATCCAGGTTGGCCAGGTTGGATAGACCTTTGGGCAGCCTGATTTAGTGGAAGGTGCCGATGACCATGCCAAGGATGTTGGAACTAGGTGATCTTTAAGTATTCTTTTAGCCCAAGCAGTTCTGTGACTCTACAATTGATTCTATGATTCTATCATTCTGTGTATGATTCCGTGATATCTGAACCAAAATAAAAATCAACCTGACACACAGCCTGAATGAGCTACTCCTAATTTCCTAACTTGTATAAGAGTATATTACTTCTCCACATAACTTTCTCTGTCAAATTTTAGAAGATTAATAAAACAAAACAAAACAAAAACAAAAACATTGAAATGTGTCCATTTCATTGAAGCAATTGAATTTTTCAAAAACTTGTGTGATCAAGTAAAGAGATTATTCCCTTTTTAAGATCTTAAATAAGATTAATGGAATAAGTGGATACTCTATTTACTGCAAGCTAACTTCTGGTTCATAGCAGAAAATCAAGTAGAAAGGAAGTGGAGATAGGTTTCCAAAGACAAAAAACATAGCTGAAAGTACTCTAGAAAGTCAACATATCAAATCTACATATATTTCAAGTAAAATGGGCATTGAAATGTCCTAGACTTTGTCTTTTTCAATATTAAGGTGTGTTTAGTATTTAACAGAGATGGTGCAAATGTCCTCCTTTACATTACTCTGCTGCCTATATGCAGTTCAAGAGACTAAACTATGATGTACACAAATTCAAAACAATGGCAATATATAAATAAAAGCAACATGTAAGTAAAAGGTAATATAAAAGCAATTCAGAGACAGGAAGAAAACAAATTAGGATTAGTAAACTGGATGAATGATCTCTAGACTTTTATGCAGTCTTGAATTGAAGGGTTAAAATGTAACAAAGAAAGAAACTGAGCCCAAAGATGAGTAATAGCTTGCTCAGTCAGGTATCAAAACAATGGCAGATTTTCCGGTTTAGAACTTCAACTACTACTATGTTGTTAGTGTCTTAAGTGAAGCCTCAAACAACATAATTTCCTGGAAACTTGGAAAGCTTTTGTATATAAAAATCAAAAGCTGAAAATATTTCTTAGAATACTTTCAAACTAGATCTGTTACAGAAGCTAACTAGAAAACTGTTCAAAAATGAAGAACATATTCCTCTGAAAAACCCAGGAACACTCATCAAGTGAGAAAGTAACTTTTGATCTTTGATTTTGTACACTGATTTTGCAGACTTACGTCAAACAAGATAACGGAAAAAAGCACAAGATTAAAATGGATGACTAAAAAGAAGAACCCCCAAATGGTACAGGTATGGAGAAGAAGAGAGCACATAAATAGAACTGAAGGAAGAATTTATTAAGAATAATGGCAGAATAGAGCTTCTCTTCTTACTTGGCACAAGCCGCTGATGCACATATCCAGGGATTCAGTGTAGCATCGGGTCCCATCCAGAACCTTTGGTGCCAGTTCTACAACCAAAGCTGCTCCTCTGGCCTGGCACTTCAGCGAGCATGGGTTGTCAGGATCGTTAGAGACAGGAAGCCACTCATAAAACTGCCCCTGATACTTGACATCGTTATGAGCTGAGCACTGCTGAGCACGAAAATCACCTGCTTCTGGAGGACAGTCCTGCAGAAAAGGAGGAAAAGGTCAGTGATTCTACTCAGGAGAGCTGGTCATAGCGTTGTACAGCTGGCTGGACTTCACAGTTGCCACATATACTGAGTTTTTATGTTTAGAATAAATAACATTGAAATAAGAGACAGTTACAGCTACACATTATTCAAATGTATAATTATGTCTTTCTTTTTTCTCTCCAAGTAAGTATGAAAACAACATCAAGACTGTTGTTTGTTTGCTTATGCTTTCTTTGCTTTTTTTTTTCTTCGCTTTTGTGATCTAAATCAGTTGGTAGGGAAAAAGGAATAAGAAAAATGCAATATGTATTTGTAATTCTTCAACACAACAGAGGCAAAGATTTCATAACTGTCATAATTAGCAACTTCTTATGATCTTACACTAAAAAGCTCCCTTGTTAATACCTTGAGAGGTTTGAAACATGTAACTTGACTCTGCACCGAGTACTCCTGATATAAAAACAAACAAACAAACAGTGACTACTCAGACTGCTTGATGTCTCCCATTAGTTTCTCTCCCTGAAGTTAGAATGTGATGTTTTTCTAAAGTACACATATTTTCTTGTCAGTCTCTCAGGAGAGTAAGAAGAACTTCAAAATCATGAAACTTCAGATAGAATAAATGTAAGTTCTTTTTATTTCCTTTCCAGTTTTTGATCCTTAAGGACTGATATTTTCAAGAACCACAAAGGCTAGAGATTAGTTTTTATTTTATTTTATTTTATTTTATTTTATTTTATTTTAGAAAAAACCTGAAATCTGAGACAAATGCATACCTAGCACCTGCTCTTTTGTTACAGCTCCTGTGATGGTGTTTACCCTAAACCTTAGCTGCTGTATTCCTGTTATTATATGAGGATTCAGGTTTTTTCTAAAATAAAATAATGTAAAATAATATAAAATAACAGGAATGCATTTGTCTCAGATTATTAAGGTCACAAAGTACTCCACCTCCCTCTTACAAGGAAATCTTCCCCTTGTGAAATGAATGCTTGCTATAACTTTGCTTAAGAATGGGAGATGCATAAATGTTCGTTACAGACTTGAAGGAAGGAATGCTAAAATATTTATGTAAGTTGCTTCAAAAGTAATGTTTCTATTTATTTCCATGGAAAACTAGAACAGATACAAACAACACAATAACACTGTTTGATAGAGCAAATTCTCAGCAAAAAAATACAATTTTTTCAACACAGTTATCACAATTACTGATGTATTTTCCTCAGTGATGAGCAAGAGATTGCATGCCATGCTTGTAAAAATCTGAACCAGTAGAGGTGACCCACTGTCATCACTGTTGTAATGCACAATCCACTACCTCACTGTGCTCACATCCACTGTTTGGTCTCCATAAATTTTCAGCAAGCATCAATAAATATCAATGGGCGCAAATTTTTTTCCACATGGAGGAGTTCAATTACATAACTTTGCTCCATACACATGTACATGTCAGATGCCATTTTCTATGACTGCCCCTCTGCTGCCATCTTTTACATTACAACATATAATGGAATACTGGTGGGAACATTAAACCTCTATGCCATAACACCAACATCCACCCCTGATGTTGTAGGCCAATGTAATAGGAAAAGAGGCATTACTTTCAGAGCAGCTCTGAAACGACTAGACAATATCCTTAAAAGATTTCTGTATTTTTGTCCTCTGAATAATGACTTCACCCTATAAAAATTGTATTATCTTTAATGACAAATTAATTCACCTCTCGTCTGCATCCTCTCAACTAGGAAAATCTTACTGCTATTCAGGTAAAATAACTTTTCTGAGATTTAAATTAGCCTCACATTTTTTTTCCTACCATTTCCTGTTTCTTTTAAGCAGTAGTTTTCAATAACAGTGACATGGGGATTGCATATCACTCTATTACATTAAAGGATAACTGTTTTATATTGAAGTCTAAAAGAAAATCTGTCTAAAAAATCAAATTTCTAAATCTTATCTTGAAGGAAACTGGTAACATTTTCACTATGAATGTATTGTTTAAAACCTTCACTATGAATGTATTGTTTGTATACCTTTAGCCTTCCATTCACTAAGTAGTGGGTAGGTGGTTGCATCCATTATGTTTGAATATTGAATAATGTTGGATTACACGGCTCCAAACATTTCTCATGGTGAACTATACACAAATAAAAGTCATGGCTTTAAGCCACAGACTTTCAGCAGATTAATTTGCTTTCTAGAGAGTGAGCAAATTTTCAGATAATTTGCTCTGTTTCTAGTGTGTTAGAGCTTGAGCTTGATGGGTCAAGTTCTAGTCAAAGTTCTGGCCTTTAAGGACAAGAAAATAGTGTTCTTGCTATAAAATATATTAAGAAAAAGATTTGAGCCAAACCTTCCTCTTGAAAAGTATGTATCAAAGAGCAATAACGTAGAGCTCATTCATTCTCTTTGGAAGTTGATATTGAAAGTCCAAGGTCAGTGGGAGGACTTAGGCAGTATACATCTTTTCTATTCATATGTTGTGGAAGATTTAAAAAGGAGAAAACTGGTGAATATACTTCACCATGATTTTTAAATCACCGGAATAAAGAAATCAATGAATACACAGTGAACAAATATACAGGTCCTGTCTCAGAACTGTGATCTAGGCAAACTGTTAAAAAACAACAACCTTTAGACAAGGGCTGCAAGTGAAGAGACCGGAAGAATATGTGTTGATTTCATTATTCCTCCATAACAGCGTGTATTGGGTTTGCATGGAAAGTTTTGTGGCAGAGAGGCTGCCAGGTTGGCCCCTGCAAGCAGAGCCCAGCACTGCCCCATATCAGATTGGAGCCAGCTCCTGCTGCTCCAAAAGGGACCCACCACTGCCAGAAGTTTTAGAAAGGGAGAAACTGTTGTGCAACAGCAGCTGGGAGAGAGGAGAAAGAAACTATGAGAGAAACAGCCCTGCAGACCCCAGGGTTAGTGCAGAAGGGGGGCAGGAAATGCTCCAGGCACAGAGCATAAGCTTCCTGCAGCCTAGCAGAGGCCTGTGGTTAATCAGGTTGTCTCCTTGCAGCCCACGGGCACTATACAGAAGAGATCTCCATGTGCAGACATGGAGGAGCCCAGAGTGCAGAGGTGGACAAGGCCTAAAGGAGGTACATCCCACGGATACCCCTGCAGGAATACACATGGCCAGAGCTGCAGGCTGTGAGGAGCAGCCTTTGGTGGGGTGGGAAGGCTGGGGGAGCTGTTGCCTGTGGGGAACCTGTACAGAGCAGTGCCTGAAGGTCTATATGAGTCCATGGGTCCTATGGTATGGAGTCATGTTGGAGCCAAGCTTGGAGAGCTGCAGCCTGTGGGAAGCCCATGTAAGATCAGCTTGGGAAGGACAGCATCCCATGGGAGGGACAGCAGGTGGAGCAGGGGCAGAGAGTGACCATGAAGTACTGGTAGAGATGAAGCGTTACGGATTGACTGCAGCCCCGTTTCCTGTTCCCTGTACCAACTGAAGAGAAGGAAGGAGGTAGAAGAGGGTGGTTGGGAAGAAGGTGTTTTCTTTTGCTTTGAGTTTCTCACTGCTGCAGTCTGTTTGCAATAGGCAGTAAATTATACTGTTCTCTCTACACTGAGTCTGTTTTGCTGTGATGGTAACTGGCAATCTCCCTATACTAGTCGTGACCTTTGAGCCCTTTTGGTCATATTTTCTCTCTCTTTTCCTTTGAGAAAGAGGAGTGAGAGAGCGGTGTGGCAGAGTTTAGCTGCCCAGCAGGGTGAAAGCACTTACATGGTGTAATTAGAGAAAAATGGTCTTTCTGTTCTGCTTTTAAACAAGGATGAACAAGACAGTTACGGCTTCACCCAAGATCTGTTTTAGTTCTATTTTCACTAAAGAAGGGAAAAGCAAAGAAGAACACTGTGGCCTTGTTTTTTGCTACACAATCTTCTGGTGCATACCCTTCCCTGATTTTTTTCTGTCCATAAGAGAATACAGTCAGGTCTATTGGCTTGGCTTACACTTGTTGCTGAGATCCAAGCCAACTCTCTTGTTTGGTTCAAGCTTGGCTCTACCTTCGAAACTTGCTGGCTTGAGATAGCTTTATTTTTACAAAGACAGAAAGGCCCATTAAAGCTCACAACATACAGAGCTCATAATCCTGCTTTGTACAGGATTCAATACTATATCTGTTGTGCTGGATTTTATTTTTAAATCAAAGAAATAAAAAATGTATGGTCAACATAACAAGCTTTCAGGACACGGCAGGTGACCAGGACCAACATTAAATACTTCCAGTCTTTGATATCATGATCAAAATAAAACAATGGATTGAAATAATAGAGCTTGTGTTAAAAAAGTTTGCATGTGAAACTTGAAGCCATTCAAGGAATACATTCAAGCAGTCACAAAGGCAAACATCCATACTTATCTTGGCACACAGATAAGAAAAGGGGTCACAGTCTGGACCACTGCATTTCTCCTACTGCAATCCTGAGTCCTAAATCTGCCTAAAGGCATTGAAAACACTTCTGCCTAAAGATCTTGATGATCCTTCTCTCTAAAGGAAAATTTCCTTTCAAGTTAAAAAGATGTGTACTTGCAGCTATGTGCATAATGCTTGCATAACCTGTGTTCTGTTTTCTGTAAAAAATAACTGATAGAATAAGAAAAGTTGAGTCCAAATATCCATCATTAGACAAAGATCTCCTAGACTGAAAAAGAAGAAACTGTACAGAGCTTGGTATTTTTTATTATTCTTTTGTCTTTCTTTTCTTCAGCTTTTAGAGCTTATTGTATATTGCTTGTCTTATGTGTTACTAGGGATCAGAGACTTTGTGCAGTCATATAACGGAAGACAGAAGTTCACAGCCTGTAAATGAGTATTCTACTTGTGGAAATGTTGGATGTTGGATAAGGCAAATTAGATGTTTTGCTGTGCATCTGTTCAAGCAGTAAGTTGCTATTTTCTTCTGAACACTTCTCATGCTTTTAAATATATACTTGCCTGTTTGAGTGCCAGCTCCAGGTTACGAGAAATGATGGCCTCGGTTGAAAAGGACCACAGTGATCATCTAGTTTCAAGCTCCCTGCTATGTGCAGAGTCACCAATCACTAGACCAGGCTGCCCAGAACCACATCCAGCCTGGCCTTGAATGCTTCCAGGGATGGGGCATCCACAACCTCTATGGGCAACCTGTTCCAGTGTGTCACCACCCTGTGTGTGAAAAACTTCCTCCTAATATCTAACCTAAACCTCCCCTTTCTCAGTTTAAAACCATTCCCCTTTGTCCTATCACTATCCACCCTCGTAAACAGCCATTCCCATTCCTGTTTATATGCTCCTTTCAAGCACTGGAGGCCACAATGAGGTCTCCCTGGAGCCTTCTGCTCTCAGTATGTGTGGGGGTGCTTGGTGGAAAGAGATCCTCTACCACTGCTGATTAGCAGTGGTAATGCTTGAATGGCATGAGTCAATATAATTAAACGTAATTTGTTACATTTAATACACCTAAAGGTCTGATCCTGAAAGTGAACAGTATGTATGTATGTATGTATGTAGTTTGTTTACCTGTACAACAGAGATAAAGAAGGATATGTCCACAGGTTGAGCCATTCAGAAGTCAGAGGCCAAATCAGCGGTGAGCCCAAAGCATCCCATCTTTGTATGGTTATAGAGTTCTGCAAGGTATTTTTCTGATAACTCCATGGCCTGTGTTCAGCTTGTGTATGGAAAGACTGGTATCTGGCTACAAAGGCAGTAATCAGTTGTGGTTCAGATTACTCTATTCTGGAGCTATATGCAAATCTTACACTTTTTCTTTCTTTTTGAAAATAAATGTGGGCAACTACAGATATGAGGAACTGCTGCCATTGTATTTTTTGAAGAATCAGGAAGAGCTAATAAATTTGCATCTTATATAAAAGCCCATTTGTCAAAGAATCATAGAATCATAGAGTCATAGAATTACTCAGGTTGGAAAAGACCTTTAAGATCATCAACCTAATCATACAACCCTAACTCTAACAACTCTTAAACAACTCTGCTAGATCATGTCCCTGAGCACCACATCCAAACAGATTTAAATGCATCATGGAGATTCAACCACTTCTCTAATGAGCCTACTTCAGTGCTTAACAACCTTTTCTGTAAAGAATTTTTTCTTGATATCCAACCCTGCTGTAACTTGAGGCCATTTCTCATCCTGTCACCTGTCACCAGTGAGAAGAGACAACTCCGCTCTCACTGTAAGCACCTTTCAGGTACTGGAAGAGAGCAATAAGGTCTCCCCTCAGCCTCCTTTTCCCCAGACTGAACAGCCCCAGCTCCTTCAGTCTCTCCTCATAGAGCACATTCTCCAAGCCTTTCACAAGCCTTGTTGCCCTTTTTTGGACCTGCTCCAACACCTCAATGTCCCTTCTGTACTGAGGTGCCCAAAACTGAACACAGTACTTGAGGTGAGGCCTCACCAATGCCAAGTACAGGGGCAGGATGACTTCCCTAGTCCTGCTCACCACACCATTCCTGATACAAGCCAGGATGCCATTGGCCTTCCTGGCCACCTGGGCACACTGCTGGCTCATATTCAGCTGACTGTCCAACAGTACTCCAAGCTCCCTTTCCATCAGGTGGCTTTCTATTTCGTCAAGCTTTCTATTTATTACAATGTCCTAGGGAAGAATCTTTCCAGTGAATAAGAAAACAATGTTTCTTCTCTAACTCTGTGAGTTGTAGCTGTCTTTTTTTTGGGGGGGGATCTTTAGTTTATTGTGTGAAGGTTCTTGGGATGTTTCAGAAACACTGTGCCTCTGCTGGATACCTGCAATCTCTATTCACCCCATGAGGTCAAGATTTCCTCCACTGCAATGAAAATGTGAGTCATTTTAAAAATGACCAGAAATCTCTTTGAAGTATGAAACCTATTTTAAAATAAATACAGAGTTCCATCTTCACCAGTTAAGTACCTAATCCTGACCATATTATTACGGCTTCCTTCAGATTCACTCACTTCGTCACATCCAAAAATATTGTTTTCAAGTCGACCTCGTATTTGACCTTATTGCAATTCATAAAGTCCATGGAGCTTTGCCATATTTGAAAGCCATTCAAAACAATTTCTAATAATCAACAAACCAGTGGAAAAGATAAGATGAATCCCAGATGTCCCTTGATAGTGATAGGTGTATCAGATTTCATGGGACAAAAGTGGGTCAGTCTTCTAAAGTTTACTTAGTGGGTGAAATGTGGAAGATCATATCTACACTGTGATAGGTGGAAACAGTTGAGAAACCTTAAAACAGTTTACAATATATGCACTTGTATATTTGCAGAGGCCAAGAATGATTTACTATACCTGGAGCTTTTCCTCAGTGCAAAAATTGACTAACAACTGGCCTATTCTGTGTAGCATCTGACAGAACAGTTTATTGAATCAGTTCCATGAAGTATGCACTGTGTTTCAGCTGCACCAATTTCATTACTGAGAAAGAAATCCTGGGGTCCTCCTCCAGTAGGGATTTGCGCAAGTACAGAGATTTAAGAGATCTAGGGATTTAACAGAAACCCCATTCAACTCTGAAGACTTGCTGAGCATCCCACTTGGATTAAGTTTCTTGCAACCAAATTTTTCATTAATCTACATCTGTGAACTCCTAAATAATTCAGACACAGCGCTAACTTCTTAGATCAAATAGGGCCCAAAAAACAACTTTCTCTGAATATCCCAAGATAATGCAGTATCTGATAGAAAGCAGAGTGGGAGAAATAGTGCAAACAAAGCAAATGAGGGACATGCTTTTTCTCTGCTTTAATTGAACATAGATGATGGCTAAATCAGCCAGTGAAGTATCAATCCAAGCCTCCAAGTATACTTGCCACTAAAATTATTATAAGATCAATTTTTTAATATATATTTTTTTCTCAAATACCTTTCCTTTATGGTTAACAATTCAATATGAAGTTTTTCATTCCATATTTTCTTCTTGCTCATGCCTTTTAAATATTTATAGAAAGTGTTTAAAATTCATTATCAGAAATACTGAATTTAAATGTATGAATTCACTACAGTGAACAGAATCTTGACATGCCAGTGTGATGGAAGTTATGCTGAATGTCTGGCTTAAAAGAGTTTTATTTGCAAAGGATGATAGCAATGGTGGATTTTTAAAAATATTTTTCAGTAGTCAAAGACACACAGGCTTGTAAGCTGAAAAAATAATACTGCAATATTGAAGCTGGCATCATTAGCAACATATCAAATACACCTTTTTTGCAAAGAAATAATTAGAAGTAATTGCTAGGCAATGCACAGAAGTTTTACAGTGCACCTGTTCAAAAATCAGATGGCAGCTACTAAAATCCAGCATTTTGAAGAAAAGATGTAGTCACACTAAATAATTTGAGTTTCTACTTAAGAAATTCTACTTAAAAAGTAAGCTGACATTGAGCTAGTCTGGAAATGTACTGCTTATATTTGTTTATTTTTTTCCCTGAAAAAGAACACAAAAGAAGTTTTTTCACTGAAGATTTCAATATTGACGCAGTGGTGGAAAACACAAAATTTTATTGCAAAATGGAAACTGGTTCAATTGTAAAAAGATTTCACATAGTATCAGAAGGTAGAAAAATTAAATTCTATTAACTATTTGTGTAGACCTGAAAAATATCTAGTGGTGGTGCACCTCATAGTCAATGAGTCAATGCTTCTAGGAGCAGCTACTCACTTATTTGGAAGTTTCAGGGGACAGTTTCCAATAAGCTGGGCTTTGCTATATGGCAAGAATATAGTGTCATTTTGTCAAAAGTGAGACAGACAGTGTAGATACCAGTGTATGCAAAAAGCAGCATGAGTTGATAAGAAGCATGGATGGGAATTGCTTGTCTGAATGGAATCCAGAAAATGAGGAATGCCATTAGAGTTGGTATTTCAGCCAAGTGAAAAAAAGAGCTGCATGTGGTATTTACAAGTTTCAGTGGTCTGATTACTGGGATCTACTATCCACAAATTCAGTATTAGACTTAATGGAACTGCTTTAAACTGTGCAGAAAGAGGTAGTAATCTTGTGCAACTTACAGCACTGTCTTTTTTAATGTCAAACAGGAAAATCTCAAAAGCAACATTATTTGTAGTTTTCATTATCCTGTTGTCAGGCATAAATAAATAAATAAATGAATAAATAAATGACTTTGAGAATGAAGCACTGCTCCCCTGCATCTCAGTTTTCCTCTCGTTTGATTCAGCAAGCAGTGCAATAAAAAGCAAAACGTCAGGCAAATTGAAGAATTTTTCAATCACACACACACACACACACAAAAAGCTTGATAAAAAGATCAGAAAGATTTTCATTTAAATAGAAGAAAACATAAAACAGTATAGTGATAATAGAAGCAAAAAAAAAAAAAAAAAAAAAAAAGAGGCAAATGAGGTACCATGACAGTCTGGTGCAAAAGTTTTAGAGAACTTTGCAACTAAGAGCGTGCCCAGAAAATGAAACAGAGAACATGCTAAACGTGATAAAAAATCTAGTAAAAAAATCCTACTCAAAGTTTGGAAATATATTGTTTATTTTGCACAGCATTTAATATTGCAACCCCACCAGATATTTAAAAAAAAAAAAAGCTTTCATTGCATTTGGAGTAATTTTCTAGAGAAAAAACACATGACTCCTTCCCTTCCCCCATGATTACTTTCCAAAATGGCTGGTAACATGCTTGGACTCAGTATGAATAGTAATAAGAGAAAAAGACTGTTGCAATTCAACCCTAAATCATCATCAGATTCCCTCATTCCTTCCTTCACTATTTACACATGTGGCTTCATAGCCACAATCTTTCCAGTTTCTGATCAACACCAAGCAATGCAATTGGTGAACATACTGGGTTAGATTCAACATTTTAAAGACTGCTCACAAGCTTTATAGACAGCAGTGTCAATCTCTTAGCCAGTAAATCCAAAAAGATTCAGCATCCCTAGAATAGTACAGTCCACCGAAGAAATAGATGTGCCTCTGCCTCTTCTTGTTTCTCTGTTTCTTTATATCATCCTTGGTGCTTTTTTTTTTTCTTTTCTTTTACATTTTTTCCTATTATTTAATTTCAGAATGAATTAAAACCAGCTGTAGCAAAATCTTGCAAATGATAGTGCCTACAAAAATGTGTTCATTGCCAGACTCCAAGAAGTATTCTTCCCATTCTCTAATTTCAGCTTTGAAATAGCTTGCTTTTACATGACTACCCATCCTTTCCTGTAAGAGGACAGTCATATAAACGAAAGCATGCCAGTTCACAGAAAGATGGTTTGCAGAGAATAAATCAGTTATTTTATGAACGATAACAACAGTGATCACGTTAAGCGCAAGCTAATGGCAATGAAAGCTCATTTTTCAGGACTCTGTGATTTCCACAGGAATCAAAAAGGAATTTTCCACAGCGCATGATAGCTAACTTCATTTAGAAGGGTGGAATGCAGACCTTACTCTCATGCAATCCTCTGCCAGCCAACACAAATGAAAATGTAGATCTCACTGAGCCTGGCAGTTCCCTCCTCCTGATTTTCACTAACATTGAGGACAAAATCTTAAAAATGGAAACAAACACAAAAATACACAATTGCGTGCAACTTTCAGTGTGTGTGTATCCAGGGAGTTAGGAGACAAACGTATCATTAAAAAGACAGTATATGATAATCTGCAAGAGTGTGCGGTTCTGTAACAGGGGTTTTTAGAGTAGAGATGCACATTAAGGCTTCCCGAACTGCTCCAGATTTTCACTTATGCTGTACAAGGTACTACAAAGTGGTAGTCATCCCCAGAAACAGAGGGCTGAGGACTTTCCCTGCCATTTCAGGAACGTGTAATTTCTGTCTGATTGTGGCGTCATTGTCATTGCAGAGGCTCTTAGTAGGAATACCAGTGCTCAGTAACTCAGATTAGTAATGAACGTAAATGGAAGGACATAACATCTGAATCAAATGCTCAATGTATTTTAAAAATAAATAAAAAATGTTTTCCCCTGAGATCAGATGTCTGCAAAATGAATACAGCCAAGTTTCTTTTCTTTTTTTCTTTTTTTACATAAGGCCATAGTTGAAAAGCCTGGTTGAAGTCCGATGCTATCTGAAGCTTAATGATTGTTTGATTTATTGCTAGTTTGGCAAAATTACAAGAAAAAAAAAACAAATGAAAACTTATTTAATCTTTTTGTTATGGAAAAGACAAGGCAGCACAACCTATTCTCCACCCTCTCCAATAACCAAATTTAAAATAATAAATGCAGTCTTGGTTCTTCATTAGTCACTGGCAAAATTGTTACTAATTTTAGCATTGTAAAGAAATTTGAGAGTTTCACTTTGGATTACTTGATATTAAACAAATGAGTGAGTATTGAAGCTGCCATTTTGAGAAGTCTGAAGTACTCATACTGTCAAATATAAGGTGTGCTAAGGAATCACCTGACAACTATGAAAGGATTTATTTTGGAGAAAAGTTGTCCAAGTCTACAGTTCCAAAAGAGAACCTAAGCTAAAAATAATATTTAAAAAAATATTTTCTTTGTCTTGGAAAGTTAAGCTCACTGATTACAGAAGAAGGGTTGCAACACAGGTAGAATGCCAGCCTTTCATTGGTGTGATCCTGGAACAGCTAACGGCAGCACAGCAGGATGCTAGTATGCATCACTGCTCTTGGTACACACAAGAGCAGGAGGGAAAAGGAACTGCCATAGTGTGCATCCACACAGGAACCCAAACAAAGCCAGTGCACTCTCCATCTCCTTAACATATTACACAACTCTATAGCATTCAACTTGACCGACACAAATTTATCTTCCCATTCCTTCCAAAGTCACAGTGTAGGCTAAATGCTTCACATCAGCAGGAAATCTGACTGCTAATCAGCCAGCACATGTATTTATTGATTGTTCCAGTTTATGTCAGTTAGTAAAGCAAATATCAAGATTGATGGGAGATCTCAGTGACACAACAGATACACCCATAACCAATTTCTGAGGCAGAAGTGTGAGAAATGGGAAGCATGGGAAACTCAGACTGAAGCAAGTAACTTCTTTCATTGTGAACTGTGGTCTACTAAAAAGAATATAAGCGAAACATGAGGGAAAATACTCTTTTTTTTTAGCTTAAACTTTTTAACTTTTTCAGACAAAGCACCTATTGAAAAGCTTCTGAATATGTTCTATCAGGCATGAGAAAGCTTGGCCCTAAGCATGTTTGATTTCATTTTCCATCTTTACTGGTAAAACTGACATTGCTTCATGTAATTTGAGTGGTTTCACAATCCTTGGCACCCAATAAAACTTTCCATATGAAAGTCTTTATTTCCATTTTCATCAGTGAAAACACGCTTTCACTTTGGTGAGCATGGAAGTTGAAGTTTCCTATTTTATTCTGTTGAAAACTACATGCACTATAGAAATAGCAAGCAAAAGCATTTGCTTTTCTAAGATATGCAACAGAATTACAGTGCTAGGAGGACACAGGTGAACAGCAACGTACATCTCTTACTAACTTGTCTTCTGTTCTTAACAGCTTAATCCTCAAACCTGACAGATGACCCAGTGTAAACCAGCTGCCTGCAAAACTAGCACTGGGAAGATAAGTGGACTTTCATTCTGCTGAGTGGGAATAAGCAACTGAGCAACTCTGAAATTTCAATGAGAGACTCCATAGAAAGATTGCGACTGCAATTCCAATTTTAGCACCATGCTATGCCATTGTTGAGCCAGCTTCTTAAGAAAGCAACAATGATTTGCTAGAGGTATTGTGATATAAAGGAGGTTTAGATGTTATTGTGTTTCCACTATCACACGAGCAAATAAACTTTGTTATATGAACACTCATACGTGATGATTTGAGTTATATCAAAGGTAGACTTCACTTACCACATTGCTGCATGTCCTGTATCGGATGTTTCGCCCTTCACAGGTCCTGTGTCCAAAAATTAAAAACAAACACAAAACATTAATAGCTGAATGTAACAAACAATCACAAGGTATTTACTGCACCTGTATTTTTCCAGAGGATGTCAAATCACCAAGTCCCCCCACCAATCCTCTTCCCAGAAAGAAAGGCCTCTCTGCCTCTGGATGGATGTTGAGATGTGAATTCTACAACTCCCCAGATCCTACCTAAGAAAATGAAGTTCTAAAAGGTAGCATTAGCTTACAAGTGAGGCTGGTATGCACAGCACAGCTGACTGTTAACATCCACATTCACTAGAGTTTCCCAGCTTGCACACAGCTTTGAGCCCGCCCTTCTACTGCTCTGAGCTGGGATGCAACCAGATTGCCCCTCTGGGCCATTAGTGATCTGTTGGTGGCTCACTATCGAAGGGACTTCTCCTTTCTTGGTGCAGGGGGAAGATATGAGGACAAAACAGGCCCCCAAACTACCAGCCTCTAGCTACCTCTCCAGGCCCTCCTGCACAATGGCATCCAAAGAGCTGGACCAGCAGGGGTCAAAAAGTGTCAGAGCCCCCGCATGTGCTCCCCTTCATGTGCAGCAGACCCATACCAGCTCAGATGTCAGGAGGCCCCCAGGAGGAAAGGTCAGCATCCAGATACCTTTTCAGCCCTCAGCAATGTGCTCTCTGAGTAATTGATCTTTAGATTTGTGTGTTTTATGAGCTCAGATTTTACTCCATGGAGGTCCTTGGTATAAATCAGAGTTCAATTTGGCTTTTAAAGATTATTCTTCAAAAGAATGGAATTCCTCACATTTTTAATTTCTTAATTTCATACATATATATATATATATGTATATGTATATGTATATATACATACATATATATATATACATATTATATATATATATATATATATATATATATATATATATATATTTTTTTTTTTTTTTGGTCAAGATTTAACAAGCACACATTCCTTGAAGACTAAATGCCTGCCAAGACTGAACTTTTAAATCCAAACCATTTCGAACTATCCAAGAGAAAAGACATCATCTGCATGAGTTTGTGTGGGTTCTTTTTTCTTTCTTCTTTTTTAAGATTAAACTTTTTCCACACTGTTGTTAACTCTAGAATAAACCGAATGGCTTGCCTTTACATTATTGAAAGCATCCTTCCCTCTACCTTTCTCACATACCTGAGAGGAGATAAGACTTAATTGTAAAATTCCTTGAGTAGTCAGTCTCACCTTTCTGAGTACAAAATCAGGGAAAAACACGATATTATGAATATATCATCATGGTATAAATGACTGCAAGAGGAGATAAATATGAAAATAAAGCCAATCATTTTTTTCAGAAAATAAAAAAAAGCAACAAGAAAGAAAGATAATATGTTGTGCTCTGGAGCATTTAGCATATAACAATCCTATTAAAAGCATAACAGAGATAGTACACATTTCATGCTTTTATAATATTACATAATTAATTCACAAAAATTTTTACCACTGCATGCATCCGCAGAACATAAAAGTGTGCAGAAGACATCCAGCACTAGGAAAAACAGTTTAGCAATAAAATAATAAAAATAATATTCATAATAGGGTGTCAACTAGTATAGCAGTATTGAGATTAAAAAAAGCAAAAGAAATCAAGCAACACGCCAGTCATTTCTGAGCAATATTGTTTTTCATGCCAAAGCTCTGTTTACACTCCAAGACATTCACTAAAGGTACTCTTAATTTACACCTATCAAGAGCAAATGAAAAAACATACATGCAGAATGCGGGCAGTCCTAGCTCACAATCTCAATTCTTATCCTGCAAGTTATATATGCACCCCATATCTCTCTCATAAATGCCATACAACCCATCAGACATACCTTTCCTCTGTGCAGACTTGCTGCTGTTGAATTGCCATAATTTATTAACCTCAGAAGCACTGATCTGCCACAGAAATTGAAACTTTCTTTCTGTCATTTGCCTCATAGTCACTTCCTCTTTACACATTTAGTTCATATTTTCCATTTTAAAATAAAAAAAACACAATTTTTGCTTATTGTTTGCACTATGGAAAAGTACAGGTACTTTCACTTAGACATTTGCCACAGAACTACTCAGATTTTTCTTCCAATTCCTCTCCTTTGGCTAATGGCCAGAGTTGTTCAGAACAAATGTGCAATTCTGGATGCAGCCAATGCTGTGATGATTCATGAATGCTAGGAACCACTCTTGCAAAACTCCCTTTGTCCCCTTGCCAGGATCAAACTTATGAGATTTGTTGTTTAAACTCATTAGTTCCCTATTATCAACTATCAGCCAAAAGCCTGAAAGCTGTTTTCAGCCTAAGCTCATACATTTTCATGGCAGGTTTGTAGAGTATTTTGTGTTTCAGATCTATGCTGCTTCGGTATTCCAGATTCTCTTAATCTCAGGCACCCACTGTGAGACTAAAATTTACAAAATTTGTTGAAAATAGATGGTTAAAAAAATCTAGAAAATAAAAAGCTGATTTAAAGAGTAGCTGTTTAAGAAAAAGATCTTGATTTTTAAATGTAAATTCTGTTTCTAAATCTTTCTCTGCTTAAAGCAGAGAATGCTGAAACCAACTTAATCCTGCTGGAGAGAAAAACACAGCTCCTTGCGCGATGCTGGACTGAGCCACATTTTTTTCCTGTAGGTAAGGTTTGAACTACTGACACAGATCATTGGATGCTTTGCAGAACAGCACAGCACATGGCAGTTAGCTTCCAAGGAAGGAATACAGCAGATTAGTAAGGCCACATTATGTGGCAGAGACATCACACTCCCTCTGATCTCTGTGGATTAAATGTGAGACCTATGATCAACAAGAGACTATACAGACACTCGGAAATATCAGAATTCACCCCAGATAGCAAATTAGTCTTGGAGAGCACACAAAGAGGGGGAGCAATAAAAGCTACTTCTACAGTCTTCTCTGTCATCAGGCCCACTTTGCAGGAGATTTTGCTGAGAAAGAAGGTGGATCAGGGCTTGGCTTGACAAGCAATTATTATCACATGAATATGTTAGAAAAGCAAGCTATTGGGAATCATGTTTCATTCTTCAAACTTAGTCACTTGTTTCCAGTAAAGTTTATGAAAGAGGTTAACAGCTTTTTATATATTAAAATATTCACTTCATTTAATGTAAACAACACCAAAGCCTGGTATTTATTTCTTCAGGCTCCAGTTTGTAGAGGAATTTAGTTCAAGTTCCCCCCTCAAAGTTCTAAAGTAGATGTGCTGTTGTGCTCAGCTAGAGCTAGAAGCCTTGCAATAATCCATGCCAGAAGGAATAGTAATCCCAAGCCAGAGTTGCCTTTATCTGTAATTACCAGAGGTGATGAAAGAGATGTGCAGAGGTGGACCTCATAAACTCCTGCCACTCTCAGTGGTCATCAGAGTTTGAAATGCTTTTCTTAAGAACCAAGTCTCCACATAAGCAAGTAACTAAGAGCTAGAGGTAGATTATTTCTGTGGATCAGAATTTTGATGCAACTATTCACCACAGGATTTGAAAATTGATGTAACGCTGGACAATATTCACTCTCTTTATTTTCACATCCTTTGATAACCACTCTTGCGGGACAGATTTTAGTTCTGGTGCTACACCTGTAAGAAAAACATTTCAAATATTGGAAGGCTATGATGAGGTCTCCCTGGAGCCTTCTCTTCTCTAAGTTATACAAGCCCAGTTTCCTCAACCCTTTTTCATAGGAGAGGGCACCATCTTCTCTGGACCCGTTACAAGAGCTCCATGTTCTTCTTGTGCTGGGGGCTCCAAGCCTGATCACAGTACTCCAGATGGGGCCTCACAAGAAATAAGTAGAGGGGGACAATCACCTCCCTCTCACTGCTGGCCAATCTTCTTTTAATGCAGCACAGAACGCAGCTGGCCTTCTGGTCTGCAAGCGCAAACTGTTAATCTGTTGGCCACCACTCTTTTGATGCAGCCCAGGATAGTGTTGACCGTCCAGGCTGCAAGTCCAAGTGCACACTGCTGACTCATGTTAAGTTTTTCTTTCGCCAGAACCCCTAAGTCCTTCTCTGCAGGGCTGATCTCAATGAGTTCTTCTCCCAGTCTGTACACACATTTGGGATTGCCCAGATTCAGGTACAGCACCTTGCACTTGGACTTGTGGAATCTAATTAAGGCTCTCTTTCCAAGCCAGTACAGGTCCCTTTGGATGGCATCCATTCCTTCTATTTTATCAACTGCACAATTCAGCTTAATGTCACTAGCAAAATTGCTGAGGGTACGTTTGGTCCCACTATCTAAAAAGAAAAGGCTTTATGTGATAATTAACATAAACCCAAATCTTATTGATTGTTTAGGAATTTGAAGAACATGTGAACAACACTGTTGAACCTAAACGGCAAAATATTTCCTACACAATGACATCTAACTTCTAAAATTTTATTTACACAATAGGCTATAACACTAGAAATAGCCAAAGTAACTTAAAGGTAGCTAGTCTAGTTATGATGTTTGGCCATTCATTCAGCCTTGGCAAAATAGCAGTCCATAAAAGCTAATATATCTATTGATCTTGGCAGAGATAAAAGATAACATTCTAAAGATAACATTAAGTTGAAGTCACAAATTCATTTTAAATTCCAGAAGTTAAGGGGAAGAGTTAAGATTGAGAATTTTATTTGGAACTTACAGTGGGTATCTATAGTTCCAACAGTGCTTCCACTAACACAAAGATCTTACTCTGGATAGCTTCTGTTACTGCTGGAGTTTAAGGCTGGCATAATATTTATTCAAAAATAAGGCACATCTTGGACTTTCACTATCAAAGTTGCTAAACAGAGTACAGTTTATTTCAATTTTTACTTTCAAAATATTCTTTGCATTACTCAAAACCACTAAGTGCTATTTTCTAACAGCAAGTAATAAATAGCACTCTCTAAACTTTCACTAAAATATAGCCATTCAATACAATTGAAATGAGAAAAATCAAATTTGAGAAAAATAAAGGAAAAACAGGAGAAAAAATACCAGATTTCTTTCAGACTGCTGTTGGTTATGGGATAATTTAATATACAGTTATTCTCTTGTGCTCTTCACTGTAGTATTTTTAATTTTCCTAAGAATTTTTTAAAAGTCTCTTTAATTTGAACATACAACAATTGAACATACAATTGCATATATACAGCAAGTTATTACAGTTGAAAATATTTTTCAGTTGTTCACTAGCCAAGAAATGAAAGAAAAAAAGCAGCAATTAAAGAAACGCCTTTCAGCAAAACAATGGTTAGGACCATCTCTATAGTTAAGAGAAAACATAATATTAAATCTCACCTGGTCTGTGCATCACAAAGATAGCATCTAGAGCCTATCACTGGCACCAAAGTATTAATATCCCAAATCTCAACATGCCTGAACTCAGAACTAGATCCAAGTTCTGCAGCTGTTCTCTACAAAACAGTTGTGCTGAATACAAACACCAAGTTCCCTGTGCTTTGAGTAAGTTTGAACCTACGTCTGAGCTATGTGTTATCCCAGCTTCACTAAACTGCTCCTGTTCTCTCACATACAATTTGTGGCTTTACGGCATCACAAGTTAACTCCATCTTAAATGCAGTATGGCTGATAAAAACTCCACACCATGCAAGGACCTTGCTGATTTAATTATTTTTCATTTAAATCTCAGAACGGATTTATTGAAAGGATTATGAACACAGAGGAGTTTTCCAGTGAATGTGGCCTTATAAGCAGTACATCACAGACTCACAGAATCACAGAATCACAGGATAGCTTGGATTGAAAGGGACTTTAAAGATCATCCAGTCCCAACACCCTGCTATAGACTGATTTCCACTTACCAGCTCAAGACCCCATCCAAACTGGTCCTGAGCACATCCAGGGATGGGGCAGCCTCTGTGCTGTGCTTCACCTTTTCTGTGCAGCCTCTGCCAGTGCCTCACCAGAAAAACATTTCCTCCTAGCATCTAACCTAAATCTCTCCTTTCAGTTTAAAATCATTTCCCTTTTTAAGAGGGCAGGTAGCAGCAGGAAATGGCTCTGAAATGGAAGAGGGTATGTTCAGACTAGATATTATAAATAAATTCTTTACTTAAAGGTGGTGAGAGACTAGAACAGGTTGCCCAGTGAGGCTGTGGATACCCCCTCCCTGGAAGCATTCAAGGCCAGGCTGGATAGGGCTTTGAGAAACCTGGTCTAGTGGGAGGTATCCTTGCCTACAGCAGGGTGGTTGTAACCAGATGATCTTAAAGGCTGCTTCCAATCCATTCTATGATTCTGTGATTCTGCCACTACCAGACCTCGTAAGAAGTGGCTCTCACTCCTGTTTATAAGCACCATTCAAGTACCGGAAGGCCTCAATGACATTTCCCTGGACTCCTCTTCTTTCCAGACTGAGCAAGCCAAGCTCTCTCCCTCTGTGGAAAAGGCACTCCAGCCCTCTAAATACCCTAGGGGCCCTCCTCTAGACCTTCTCCAATAGCTCCACCTCTTTCTTGTGTTGAGGGCTCCAGAGCAGAATGCAGGAAAACACAGAATGGAGAGCTTGAACCCATATCTTTTGAGCACTCTAGCCGCTATGCCAAACTGGCTCCAAGTAAATGATTCACAGACGTTTTTGCAAGGCAGTCCACATCTCAATCCAGATTCGTATGTATGTAAATAATATCTATCGCTCTCAACTCTGGGTACAAGGTTGACTACCTTTCATTATAGCGCAGATCTGTTTCTGACCTACAATAACATGTAGTATTCCTGTGGCAGTTCTAGTAATGGTTTGCAGGGGAACACAACAGTATGAAAGCATTTGATTTCTTTCTAATTACTTTACTGTGGCACTGTAAATGGAGATTAGGATAGCTAGCATAATGTGAGTAACTGTTCTTCAAAGAACACCAGCAGCCATTCCACAGACCACACTGCTGATCTAAATTGTGTAAAATTTTCAGAGTATTATAGTATTGACTCAGATTTAAGATTGGTGCTTCTGCCATTAGAATGAATGGAACTATGATTTCTGCTGAGAACTGGAAGGGCTTCTTCATCAAATCAAAACAGGAAAGGTTCTTATAAACATGGATTTGACTAATCCCAGGGTAAATAAAATAGTTTTTTTAAAATACTGCCTGATGGTACAGCTTTAACCGGAAGTGTCTACAAATTAAATTACTCAAAACTTCTTCCAAAAATTTATATCACCTAATATAGCAGGGAGGATGACCATAACAGAATAAAACTGTTACAGTTATCTACTGAAACAGAAGATAAAACAGCTGTTAAGCGAGTCTGAAAATAATTTACAGTCATTAGCATACAGTTATATTTTTACCAGGATAGAGAGAATCATCCTCCCACTTGATATTTCAAGTGACCTGGGAATTCTATGACATGTGTTACAGAATGCTATTTAGATTTGTGGGTCTTATTTATAGAATCACAGAATCAATGAATCACCAAGGTTGGAAAAGACCTTCAAGATGATCCAGTCCAACTGCCTATCACCAATATTTCCCACTAAACCATGTTCCTCAGTACAATATTTTAATGCTTCTTGAATACCTCCAGGAATGGTGACTTCCATTACCTCCCTGGGCACCTTCTTCTAGAGCCTGACCAGTCTTCCAGAGAATTTTTTCCTAATGTCCAACCTGAATCTCCTCTGGCAAAACTGAAGGCCATTCTCTCTAGTCCTAGTTAAGTTACAGTTAATTTTGCAATTATGTTTGCAATGATTCAAAAAGTTTTTGCTATTTATTCTATAGACCTTATGATAGCAGAGGAATTATTCTGTCCATCAGAAAATTCTTGTGACTACTGTGTCAGAAGAAAAATGTTATGCAGCATAAAATTGACATAGTTTTTGCAAATTTAGCTGGTTTTTTACACCTATTTTCAAACATACATTTAAGTGGCTTTTTTACTGGTTGACCAAGTCAAGCTACAATAAAACTGAGAATTAATTATGGATTATCTCTTGGAATCTTATGGATTATCCAGCAATAATATGCAATTGCAATGGGCTGAACAACCAAGTACATGAAATAAATTTGTAAATTTATTTACCTAGTAAATGAATTAAATCCCAGATTTTCAGGTATCTAAAGAAGATTTCCTCATTTATTATTCTGTTTCAGTTTGCCTGAATCAACATATACACAGTTATTAAATACCTTGAGTGACACACATGCATACTATCACTATGCTTCATGACATAAAGTTATCTGCACTCCAGTTCTGCTGTGACATAAATGGATTATAATAGTTGCCACATCCCAAGGAAGCAGCAGACAGTGGCCATATTCCAGCATCTCTTCACCTGCTCTGCCTGTGAATAAAGGCAGCTCCAAAAGTAATGCCTCCTATTTTAGCCTGGTCCAAGATGGCAATAGAGGTTCACACCAGTATTTCATTGCATCTTGTTGCTGTGTGAGAGATGGCAGCAGAGGGGCACTTGGACAAAATGGCATTTGACACAGAAGTGCATATGAAAGAAAGCTGTGACATTTAATTCCTCCATGCAGGAAAAATGACACCAATTGACATTCGCTGGCGCTTGATGAATGATCCTGGAGACTAAACAGTGGACGTGAGCACAGTGAGGTGGTATGTGGTACATTTCAGCAGTGGCAACAGTGACATGAAAGGCAAGCTACATTCTGGACAGCCATGCGCAACTGTCACATCGCAAAATGAAGAGTGTCTTGAAGAGCTTGCCCATGCAAATCTGCAGATTACAACCAGAGAACTGTGTATGGAGCTGAATATGTTTCAATGCAGTGGAAATGATGGTGGCAATGTTGGAATGTTGATAAAACTGTGCCAGGTGGGTTCCACAAATGCTCACTTGGGAACAGAAAGAATACTGTATGCAAATTTCTCAGGATCTGCATAATCAATAGTGTCACCAAGGTGACATTTTCCTGGATTGCATTATTACCAGTGATGAATTTTATCATGTTACCACTACAAGCCAGAATCAGAATAGCCATCCATGGAGCAGCAACATCTGAACTCCTCATTGAAGAAAAGTTCAAGACACAGCCCTTAGTGGCTTAAGTGATGTGTACTTTCTTTTGGGATAGGAAAGGGGTGATCCTTCTGGATTTTCTGAAACCTGGACAAACTGTCAACTCTGATTGCTTCACCACGACACTAAGCTGAACACTCAAACTGCCAGAGTCAGGCCAGAGACAAAAACTTTCTCTTACAACATAACTCCAGGCCCCACACACAGTTTGAAGACCATGGAGAACATTGCTGATCTTGGCTGAACTGTCCTACTATATCCACAGTATAGTCCAGATTTGGTGCCTTCTGACTTCCATCTGTTCAGACTGATTGTCACAACTTAGCTGTTTCATCATAGGTGACAGGACTTTACTCCCCTCCCATTCCCTTTTCTGCGGGGAGGGGGAGGGGGGCAGTATGAAAATCCAACCAAGATAAGGAGGGATAATTAATTTACTACAAATGATAAAAGAATATAAGACAATATGAAAAGGAGATACAGGTAATAAATACAACCAATGAGAGAGAGAGGAGTTCTGACCATGTTGCTTGCTGTGTTACTGGAAATGGAAGAGATCTTTCTCCCCCGTCAATATGCTATTCTATCTCTTTTACCTGGAATCAGAAATCACATGGAGAGAACTGGAGAATTCTGTGAGCTGCAGTCTCTCCCTTCTCAGTGTATTTTCTTCTGGGAGATATAGAACTCATGTAAGAATAGTTGACACTACCAGAAGATGAGGCAGGAAGGGCAGGAATGCAGCTGCCTGGCACTATGTTCCAGCACTAAACAGCTTGATGCACGACGTCTTGATATGGAATATTGATGAAAACAGGACACTGATGAAATCTGGATGATAGGCAACATTTCCCTAGCAACAATGCCACCGTAGCAGCTGTGTTACAGTGGATCCTCTCCACTGGTGCAGATTTTTATCACTGTGGCATGCAGACTCCTCTTCATGGCTGGCAAAAATGCATAGCTACTGGTAGTGGCTATGCTGGCAAATAACATTTTATAGCTAAGAATTTGCTCCATCAAATTGTTACAGTGCTCTTTGTATCTCTTGTAGTTTCCATGGAAAGAAATAGGAGGCATTACTTTCAGAGCAGCCTATGAATTTTCAGCACCCCTGCAGCCAAATATCCAATATCTCATAAAACTTCTCTGTAGAACCACAACAACTAGTTTGTCTCTCAGGAGAAACAGAAGTGGTTCTCCTCCGTATAGGTTTCGTCCATCACTGCTGCAGGACATTTTGTGATGGAGTGGAGAAAGATTATTTTATTTTTTCTGAGCTTTGTAACAAAAATGATGCTGAAACTGATGGGCAAAGCATTTTGGACTAACAAAAATATACGACTCTTTACCCAACTTGCTGTGAGGCTGGACATTTCATTATTACAAGTACACTGAGGCAAACAATTGTAAAATTCAAAGGGAGTATTGTTCTTCTGGTTAAATAACAAAAGTAGCTGAAGAGTTTAAGAGTTACTGCGAACAAAAGCAGGAAAAATATCATTCTTTGAGTTCTAGTCCAGTCTTCACCTACTAATTATCAGAATGTTATCTTCCTGGGGCTAATTCTGCCACTAAAGTCACATGCTGATTTTCATTTAGGTGCAGGATAATAGATGTGTAGTTGACTCAGGATGACAACTCCCATCTCTTAATGTTACTGGCATATTTGTTTATATCATTATCATACTAAATGTTCTTAGCATCATTAAAAACAGTTGTTGTAATGACATGTAATGTTAAATAGCCCCTACCCTCAAATGTTTACCATCTAAAAAACTAGAAAATAGAGTTTCTCGCTTACACTTCCCATTCTTTTGTCACAGCTGGAAAAGCTTAACACAAAACACGTTCCCAAAACAAATAACACAAGGACTAAGATAACTTTGGCAAACAAAAGCTGGAAATAAAACTGCTTTCCTTGATTTAACTGCAAACACTAGCAGTATTTAGGAAAGGGCCATTAGTCTTTGCATTTCGTCAAAGTAGATGCTCTGGGCTGTCCTTTCATCTAATGGTCTGAAAGTCATCTCCTACAGAACTAAGAGGCATAAAACATTACAAACACTCATCCCAGAAACAAAAATACTTAGAATAAGTTTGCTCCAAATCTAAATATGTTGCTATTTTTCATTTGATAGGAGTAGTATCTTCCTTCATTCTACTATGCAATTACATGTGGCAAAATACATGAGATAAGTGTACCAACCAAGAAATTGTCCCAAAGAGGTTGATATTTTTTCTAATCTTTCTAGATTTTAAAGACTTCAAGAGAACATTATTTTCAAACTTTCAAAGTATCAGTGAGTTTTGTTCCCTTGCTTTCTTTCTGCTTTTTTCTTAGCAACTTAAAATGCTTGCATAGCACAAAAAAAAAAAAAAAGAAAAAAAAGAAAAAGATTTCAAACACTTATTTCATTAGCAATTGCATACACACTGGGAAAAAGGAAAATCTATCACATATTTGATACTCTGCTAATTCCAGGCCAAATTTTATTACTTGTGATTTATTGACATTGGCTAGCAAAAACTGTGCATCTAATTAACTTTCTGCATCCTATTCTGGAAATAAAGATCTCCTGGGTCTGAATCGACCAAAGTTTGCATTTGGTTTCTTAAGACAGGAGCACTGCTTTTGCACCGAAGGTCCAGTAGTAATGTACTGTGTGAAAGTAGAACTGTGTGACTTGGATCTTTATTCCCTATTCCACATCAAAGAGATGCTTACTGGGAAAGACCACCCAGAGGAATGGCTTATGCTTGCATACTGTAGAACTACCATGACTACTATTACTACTATGGAGTCCAAAGACTCTTCTCCTCTAATGACAGCTGAGGCAGAGGCTTAGCAAACCCTTGTATTAAACTGATGCTCCTGATCTCCTAAAATGCCTGGATTTTATGCCCATACAAAACATCACTTAGTTCTCTAAGATACACTCATTGAAAGCAAATTCCCACTTTGGCAGTTCCTGAATGCAAGGTCTTTTGAAGAACCCCTATTTGCTCTGGAACGAGCATGAGATGAGAATTAGGCCCCAAGTTTAAAAGCAATTCTGAATTTTTTTTTCTTTTAATGGGAATGGAATAGAAAAGCAGTTTCTTTATGCTGGTTGTGGCAGATACCTTTGCCTATTACTTCCCCTTCTAGTAGACTGCCGCACACTATTAAACCAATAATTACTGAAAAGAGGAGACCAAACTGTCCACAGATAGTTCAAATGCACAACATTCTATTATGAGTTTATGATTGAATGCTTTGTGCTCATTATACAGCGCTATGGATTAAAGCAAAGTAGGAAATTGGAACATACTGTCATTGCTTTATTAACATCAGGTTTATAAGCACAGGAAAAAAATACATAAGAAAATATGCAGGATGGAAAATTGTATTATACTTTTAATGTTTGAATATACAAGGTATCAAATATGGCAGGAAGGCACAAAGTCTGGAGTTTTTCTTCATATCCTTTATCAGAAATCTGTTAATACTTTTCGCATACATTCTGTTTAATGCAGCCTTTTTTTTTTTTTCCCTGAAGTATGAAGAAATAACATTTGCTAGAAATATTTTATAGATGAAAATTTCATACACCAAAGAGTGGAAATATTATCAAGTGACTTGCCCATGTTCCATTGAGAGCTAATAGTTGAGGATGAGCCTACCTTTTGCACTTGTCAAATTGACCCCTGCCTCCTGGAGAAGGTTTGCTGCTATGGAAATACTGTAACTTGAAATTTAACTCATAGGATACTCTTAGCAGAAGGGTAAATTCTTTCTTACATAGTTCAGGATATCATATTGGGTCAATATGATGCTTTTATAGTCTCAGTGTGGCTGAGATTGTGGGGCGCTAAATCTAGTGAATTAGATGTAGTTTGGTATAAATATGTGAAAAGGCTTACTGCTCAAATGGCAAAAGTGTAGGGAGGTTTCACTTTTCAGTAGCTGGCAGCCTTCAGCATAGTTAAGCAAGCTGTCCAAGCAGCTTTTGTATCTCCATAGGTTCCCACTATATTTTAAAAGTGTGCTGCCTTATCAAATGTGTTGGCTGCTTGCCTGAGTCATAAAACACAATCCATAATTTTCTAACACTGAGGTGGAAATTTCAGCATAGTTCAAGACCTCTACTGGCTTCTTCTTATAGTCTGACACATACCAGAAGTTCAAATTCTCCCATCAGTAATGTAAAAAGCGTTCTCCCACTTACTTGCTGCTCAGGCAACGTCTCAGTGAATATGAAGCCCCTCCTCCACACGTGCGTGAACATTCACTCCATGAACCCCAGGCATCCCACAGTGAGTCTCGATCTTCCTCTGAGCGAGCTGTTCTGGAGCTCTGAAGAGAGGGAGAGAGAAAAAAAAAATAATCACAAAAAAACCCACCTCAGGGACAAGAAATATTGCTGCTATCTTAATTCTGTCTGTTTCTGGATATTGTCATGGTCATTGAAGACACTGAATAAATCCATTCTCTGGCATTTCTACTAACTGGTAGTTGCTCTTCTAGGGAAGAGTGCTGTATGAATTTGCCTTCATCTTTTGAGTATCTTGCTCTGTCTCAGTTTGAGACTGGTGAGATTATTATAGAAGAGTACTTTGGGCAGCAGTGAAGAAAAGTATTTTCCTGATTAAAAGGAAGAGGGAGAGCTGGAGACATTGGAAATTGCGCTTTTAACTTTTGCCGCTGAGTTAGAAACTATGAAATGGCATATTAAAAAGTGCCTTCCGAGGTGCTGCTCAGGAGAAAAAGAACCACAGCATAGCGAATCCACATGATACAAATGCATTTAACAAAACTTTTCATGCATTCACCTTAAGGAATTGGAACTATCATTACATTTTCTCTGTCCAAAGATCGAAGTACCTATGCATGAGAGTGATCAGGCAGCATACTCATTCAAATGTTGCTGTGGGCAGTCACACACTGAATTCTACACTTCTACTTGTATTTGGAATAAATGAGAAGACAAGTGTATGAGCAAAGCTTTGTACATCTTCACCAGAGAAAAAACAGCAAGCAACATTATACTGCTAGAACTTGTTAGAAGATTGATGTCAGCTGTCAACACTCAGGGATTATTTCAGAGATAGCACAACACTAAAATTGTTTCATCTTCACTGAAGCTCTGTAAAAGTTTGTAATGAAATCTGAAACCCACTGGAATACACCAGTACTGAATACTATTATTCATGGGCAAAAAAGGAAGTGTTGGTGTTGGTTTAGGGTTGTGAGCAGTTTTAATATATATCAGTATAAGGAAGATGCTGAAATCATCATGTGATGCTGAGATCCAAACTGAACAATGTTTCTGTGGAGAAAAGGGTTAAGTCTGGCACACTAGGATATGAAATGCATGTTAATTGGGATTTAGCGAGGCAAGAGGTTAACTGTTCCATTTACTTTCACGAGCCAAGAATGCATTGTATAGTCTTAACACCAATACTGAGAGATATTTTCCAATGTGTAAATCATTTAATCCTACAAAACTTTTCAAGGGCATTCCTGAACACCCACTAGTGTCATCTGTGATGCTAAATAAATAGCCAGGCTACCTGAAATGAAGAGCATGTCTTTTATTGATTGTCTCTATACTCAACTCAGTAACAAGGCTAAAGTCTCACATCAAATCTGTTTCTCCCACAGAGAGCCAATGATCACAGTGTTGTATACATTTGCACCCTTTGATAGTCATCAGCTCCATACATCTGAAAGATAAAAACACTCCAAGTGTTGTTCCTACCATCCCCTGGGAGTCTTCTGCCCTGAAGCAAGCTCACAGATCAGAACTTAACTTACTCAAGTTGACAGAGTAATTACATTGTTTTGTTCATTCCAAAAAGCCAGATAGACTGGCACAATAAATTAAGAGTAACTAAATGAGATCTGATCATTTTAAAATTGCTTAACTTAGCTCAGAGTGTGTGCAAATTGGCAAAATTCAATGGATAAATTGTCTGAAAGAAAGAAAAGTAAGATCTGTAAGACACCTGTCCAGCCACTTTCTCTTATTTCCCTCTATTTCCATTCCTTCTTCCATCAAGGCACAGCCCAAACCTGATCCTGTCTGTCTGTTTGGGCAGAGTGGGTTTTCCTCCCTGCAAAGAAACCAAACATGGTCATTTCTTTTGACAGGGAGAGTTCAGTCAGAGGCTAGTATCAGGCAGGACAATGGCAGAATAAAGCAACAGGCCATCCACTCAGCTGTAACTCCCTGGCATTTCACAGTGGACGTCTGCTGCATTCCTTATGTTGCTGTTCATTCACCCTTCAAAGGCACGTGTCCTTCATTTTTTAACCAGAGCATGCATTTTAGAAGGCAAATATACAAACGTCCCTTGCAGTCTATTTGGCTGACACAAAAAAAGCCAGTCCTTTTGAAAGACCTTTAGATCTGGTTCAAAGAACACTGAGGTGAAATGAAAACTGTCATCAAACTAAAGAGGCTCAAGAAAATAACATTGAAGACAAGCTGAGTATTAAAAGAATGACTTAAAAGGAACTCCAAACAATTTTAAAACTTTTTTTTTCTCTTAATTTACTTTTAAATTTTTCAAATAATTCCAAAAAAGGAAGTTAAACTAAGCATACAGAAGGCAAGCTCTCCTTTATCAGCTCTGGTGAAGGACCTCTACTACTCCGATCCTGCTGCCCCATTTTTTGCACTTTTGCCAAAGTGGACTGTGCTAGCTGTGCTGAGTAACTTGATGATTCCGTGTTGTTACCAGCCTCCATTTTCAGTTTGCTTCATGGCATGCAGTATGTAATGGTATTTTAAACACATACAGTACTTCCTTCTGCAAAACAGGTTTTGGAGGGTAGTTTAGATGAGTAATTGAGTCAGTTTTAGGTTTCCGTAGCATTCAGTATGATGTAATTTTTCTTTGGATCTACTGCTAGGAAAAAAAGCATGAATTAATTTAGTCAGTGAGACATAATGTTGGATATGTCTAATGAATGAGTGACAATGATTTGACACTATCAGTTTATCTTACCTTTATTAAAATGCAATGTGATTTATTTTCAACACAATGGTAAATGGGTAAATGTAAAATCTAAGGTAAGGTAAGTGTTCAAACTCAAAATGTGGTTGATCCCCACAGCTGCAGAAGATCACACATGCACCAATCTTACAGATGCCATCCATCATCCAGATACAATCTCATTAACAGATAAATGTGAGACAAAAGGACCAGGATGCCAGTTTATCAAGTTTATTTCAGCTGTTTTCTGAAGGGTATGTTTAGAATAAAACTTTGTGTTTGTACTTTTTTGCAGCTAAGAAAGAAGTCTGTATTTATGCTTTTATTTCACAAGAAAACTAAAAAATGGGTTCTTGTCCTGGTTGTTTAGCACTGGTTGAAAGCCCAGTCAAAGACATAATTAAAAAGGGTTGCAAGGTAAAATCACATAAAACAAGTACTCTTACCTCATCACAGATTATAAGCATCAGCACAGCTAGACATTCTAAAGGTCCAAATTTTTCAGAAATAAGTTGTACTCCCACCCAGAGGGGAGCCATGTGCCTGTTATTTGCATTCTGAGATTTGTTATAAGACCTATATATTCCCAGAAAGCATGTGATCTCAAGCTGGAACAGGCTCCAAGTTTTTTTTTAACAAGTGGAATAAACATAATTCATTTCAACTCTATCCACGTTTAATGTTAAAGAAAGTAGTGTGGTTTTCTTTCTTGCAAACTGTACAGTTAAGCTTGTGCCTGAAATTCTAGCAATGCCTGAAGAGCCAAATCTGAAGAAGATTATGGATACACTGCAGGCTTAAGGAATATCTACCATTACAAGCTAAGGATTCACTGTTCAGTGCAAACTTTTCATAAGGATCTTATACCACTAATTCATTGTTTTTACCCACTTTCAACCAAGCCATCTAAGCTGAGAAACCTACATAAAAACATGAAGTTACTGTCATGAAGAGTAAGCTGGGAAATAAAATAGAGAAGAAAAACAAAACAACCAAACAACAACCAGAGCAGAGGCAGGTACGGCCTCTAAACATGTGAGAAGCAAAGCAGCCACCAGCTGAAGCTTGCTTTAAGTAATACTCCTCTTTTAGAAGTCTTTTACCCCTATCAGAAGTACCCAGGTTGGTACCTTTCAAATATCAATATATGCCAAAGGAGCAGAATGCAGACACTCATCAAGGTTCATTACACCCTGCTGCTGATTCCAAAAGAGCTTCCTTCCCTATCCTGTCCATCCAGGTGGATCTCAGCCTGAGATTCCCAGGAAACACTCACTGTTTTGTCCTGATATCTACAGCATCAGTGGTAGAAACGTCACTCCCTGAAAGCAATTTTCTTATAAATGACCTACATAAAACAACAACAAAAAATCAAAATCAGCTCTTTCTTTATATCTCATTACGCTAATACACAATTAACCTGAGGATGATCCTGCAGCTAACACCCAGTACAGCAGTTGTAGAGGAAAGGGGGATGAGGATGCCTAAAATAATCCTCAAAGGAGAAGGAAACCTTATGCATTTATCCAAGAGAGCAAGAAGGATCATGTGTACAAAACAGAAGGATGAAGAAATGAATTCCTTGTCAGTGGATAAATCACAGCATTGAAAATCTTTAAAAAAAAGGGGAGAGGGAGAGGTATTTAAAATACGACTTGAAAAAAGAGCTTCTTAGAATATAACAAAATTAGTCTGACTAATAAAAGAGCTTGGTGTCCAATTTTACTGTAAAAAATTCTAGCATCAGTGTTTAATGGTTATTTCTAAGAGTTGTCAAGCATTCATGTTGTATTCAAACTATGAGCTGAACAACAGGTCTTTCGTACTCTCTCCATTAACACACAGTATACACAGAAATCTTTTACAACATCTGGAATAGTATGTGAAAAACACAACAAGTGTCACACATCTTTAAATCACAACAGCTGCCTGACCATCCAGGAGCTGCATTCCTGATGAGAAAACCATGTCTCTTTCAGGAGCATGTGTGTACACATGTGTATGAATGCACAGAGGGAGAAACACGAAAAGTAGCAAGACCTCTGCTCAGATCTGAGACCTACGAAAGTAGTTCAGCCTTAAGAAAATAAATGTCTTAGTCACATACTGGAATTTAATTTAAAATTTTCCTTGGAACTGTAGTATCCCTACAGAAGCCAACTATTTGTCAGTGTCACACAGAGAAGAGTGTGTATAAATGCAGATCATGTTATTTCATTGCTCTTTGGTTACAAAGGTTTCCAGTCTTCCTCCTTCTTCAGCAAAATGTTGCTAAATTCATATTTTTCAAGACACTTGTATGTTTCCTAGATTAAACAGCAATATAGGTAGCGCAAAATGCAGTTAACCTGTTGTTGGAGTAAGGCACTGATACAGAGTTTAAGCCACAGTTATTTCCCAGATGATATCCATCACTGGGTTTGGTTAAGAAATTTGGATCATCTGTTTCTTATCATACCCCACTGTTTAGGGGTATGATGAACTGTCAGTGACAATACGCAAGGCTCTTCTGAGGCCACTTTTCTTTTGCTACTGTGAAAATGATATTAGGGACAAAAAAACCCACAGAAAGTTATCTTTCCCTATTATGTGGTCTTTTTGCCCTTCCTTTTCAGATACATCCAAGCACATCCCTGCATAAATACTTGCCAAGCCATATATTCTCTTTCTTTTGAGTAATCTTTGATCATCCTTTGATGCTAGCTTGTCATTGGAGTCAACTACATACTTCAGAGGATACAGAAATGTTGTCTGTAGTGAACCAGGTAGAAACTGCTTTCAGTACTTACCTACGTAAGAGCAGGAGACAAGGCCAGTAACCCCATCCCTTTTAGGAAAATTGCATTTCTAAACTTCAACTAATGTAAATATACGGTTTATGAGAATTCATTTTCACAGGGTTGTGTGTCTTTGTTTCATTCCATCCAAGGTAACAGACGGATTACAGTTCAGATAGGAAACTGCTTGGAAATCTCTGGCTTTTAAAAGAAGCCAATGCTGAAAAAAAATTACAGCTAGTTGAATTAATATTGGTAATTACTGTCAAACAAAGTGATGACATGCAAGACATTTCTGACTAGCTGTGGAAACATTTCTAAGCTATTATCTTAGAAATATCATGAGTCAAATTTCTTGGCATGTCCAATTTCAGTGCACATGTAAAAAAACTAATGTATCTAGGCATAAAATTGCACATCACTTTAAATAGTACTGTATAACTGATGCACATCAGCTCTTCCAGTACTATTTTTTTTAAGAAAAGATTTTTTAAGATAAAACCTATCTTGAGAGCAGAATAATTAATTGGAAGCACTAGGATTCCTCATGGCAGTAGTTGCCCTTCAGTTCTCACTAGATATCTGCCCCCTTCATGCAACTCATTCAAGTAGAGCTCCTCATGGTATCCTCAACACTATAACCAAGAGCTGAGTAGGAATGAACATCAATCTGTTTTCCCAAACTGGCCGTGTCAGGGTCAGAATGAATTAGTGCTGCTCAGCTGGTGTGACAGATAGCTTGTGTTCCCATTACCCTGACCATATCTCATGAAAAGACAGTGAACCTCAGCCAGAGAGCTGCCAGCCAGACACCCTGAGAGGGACCACACAATGCCTGGCAGAATCCTTCCAAAAGGAAAGGATGTTCTGATTTTGTGGAAGTTAAAAGAAGATGGAAAGAGCAAATGCTGTACTGCCCAAGCTGCCAGAGCTGCTTGCTGCATCTGAGGTGCTGAGTGACCATGGGTGCAATTATTCCTGTGATTAACGGCACGCTATACCCTATGGCCAAATCAAAAGGATGTCTGTGCAAACTTCTGCTAAGAAACTGACTTCTCTGCTAAGCAATCTGGAAAGAAGTAGCTGAGGTAAATATCAGAGCTCTTGAGATGCAGTGGCTGTACCTCTTGCACTGTCTCCCTGCTCCCTGGAGGGCCATGGCTATCTCCTGTCTAGTGTAAGGCTGTGAGCAGAACAGTCCAAGCTCATTTGCCCAAGGCTTCCAGTCTTGGAAATTAGCTTAGGAACTTTTGCCTCCTTTGCACTTGCAAGATCAGGCAAAACACCTGTGAAGAGCTCATGGGAGTACTTCCTGTGGAAAGCCCCTGGCACTGGATACCCTTGATTTGAGTGACTGTGATGCAAGGAAGGCACTGGCACAGAAGCACACACATGTAAGGGTATATACTGCACTCTGGGAAATTAATTTATACTCAGACTTTGCCAGTACAGACAAATGGGTCAGGATTTATTTTCTCATTTCGGCTTCCTAGAAAGGAATAGACCAGAAAAAAAAAAAAAAATAAAAAAATAAAAAAAAAAAATAAAAAAATCCTAATCTTTTTCTAGGTTGTTTTTCATTTATTCTTTCTTCAGAATCTAAACCAGCTTCTTGGGGTAAGATACCTTGATGAAAAGATGAGAACTGGAAATCTCACTGAGATCTTCTTGCAGTTTTTCAGTGTTTATTCTGGTCCTATGAGCAGAGTCAACAGGAAGAGAAATAGGTGGACAATTTTTCTTTACCCTGAGGAAAGACACCCAATCACCCAATGGACATACTGTTAGCTCAGCTCTCAGGGACACAAGTACAACTTTGCTGTGGTATTCCATTCTGTCCTGAGTTCTTTTTGTCTTTTATTCTGAAACAGTGTAGTCATGCAAGGCAGGCTTATCACTATGAGTAGATGCTGAACATATCTGCACCCTCTGGCAGTCATCAGCTCTGTGCATTAAGCGCTCTCTGAAGGATCAAAACATTGCCAGTGCTGTCCACATTGTTCTGTTGGATTCCTCCTGCCTTCAAGCAAGTCACATAGCTGTATATATACAGTCTTCTAAAACGTATCCCCATGACCCATCATAGAAGAGTACATGCCTTCTAGTCTGCAAGAAAAAGGGAAGAAATGATAAACAGTCATCTCAGTACTTTAGGAGCTAAACAGTCAATCCCAAGGCTGGGCTGGAAGTAGTATCCCGAGAGAAATGTGCCAAACGTGAGCTCATTTCTTCTTCTTTAAGGGTAGCAGCCAGCCAGGGGGATTGCTGGCAGAGGATGGAGCTGACACCATATCACTTCAACACACTACATGCTGCGCTCCCTATAACATTTTATAACAGTGTCTTATAAAAATCAGATCAGTCCTATCTCTCACTCCAGTTACCCATATGAAAATATACACCAGGGGAGCAATGCGAATACAAGAGCTCTTTTTCTTGCTCTCGCAGACCCAAGTTATAACACCCTGTTGTATTTAAATCCTGCTGTACTGGTGTAAACACCAGGCATGGGTGATCCAATACAGAGCAGGTCCAAGCTGGCTCGACCTCAGACTTGTCGCCTAATTGACTCAGAACAGTTTTTGAGGCTAGGACTGGTTCAGATGCAGGATGGGTGAAATCACTTTCCAGAATTCGGAACCCACCCAATAGCACAGGTTCAAAAGTGCATCTTACTCTCAAAGACTTCAACTTGCACATAGGAAGGATGGGGGGCAGGAAAAGAGCTGAGAGGGGTGCAGAGAAAGGGAAGAAGACAAAAGGAAAACTGTAGTCTATGATAATGCCTAGTGCATGCTATACATTTTCTAAGAGCCAAGAAGTGAAAGCTGTATGCTGGCTCGGCTGTGTTTGTTGGCCTCAAGGAAAAAATGGCCCACATGTGGCAGGCAGCTCCAGCTCCATGGTTAAACCATTGTCTCCCTCCAGGACATGGGGTAATATGTTGAAGAAGTGCATGTTAGCCATTTTCCCTTGGTTTAGTGAGCTGACCTTAGGCTTCAGATATCCCCCCAAATTAAATTTCTGCAGAGGCCATAACATCTAACCATGAGTCATTTCATGTGCCTTAACCTGCACATGGGCTGGATTTAGAAATAGTGCTTTGGAAACTCCAGACTAGAAGACCTTGTCATGTAAACCTGCAAGGAATCAGGCTCCATGCTCCATGAAGCAGGTGGTAACCCAGCTGCCTTGGGTTACATGAGAAGATGATTAGGAAGAATTCAGGGAAGGGAGAAGTCTCCAAGGGCTTGTGCAATTTCAGATAAACACCCACAATTATGAAGTTTATTCAAAATAAATAAAGTCTTCTACTTTGATGGTCTGCCATCTCCCTTAGTTACCTAATGGAGCTGTCTATGTGTTTATTTTAATAACAAAGGGCCATAAAAAGGATTAAAATATTAAGCCTTAATGGAGCCAGAAAAACTGAAAGAGATGTGTTTATTTAAAAAAGAAAAAGAGGGAGAAGGAACAAAAAGAAAAAAAAGAAAAAGAGGAGACGGCAGACAGGTAGACAAGTAGAAAGGAGGGAGGAAGAAAGGAAGGAAAGGGCTAGGGGGAAGGAGAACCCAGAAATTATGTAGATGTCAGGGGGAAGTTCTTTACAGAGAGAGTGGTGAGGTGTTGGAACAGGCTGCCCAGAGAGGTTGTGGATGCCCCGTCCCTGGAGGTGTTCAAGGCCAGTCTGGATGAGGCCCTGGGCAGCCTGGTCTAGTATTAAATGGGGAGTCTGGTGGCCCTGCATGTGGCAGGAGGGTTGGAGCTTCATGATCCTTGAGGTCCCTTCCAACCCTGGCCATTCTGTGATTGTGTGTGAAAAATTTCAGAGATCACAAAACATTTTACTCTGTATTAATCATTAAACAATTAATCTCAAATTAATGTAGATGTTTCTTTAAAGGAAAATGCTCTCACAGAATCACAAAAGAATTGTGGGATTTGGAGGGGACCTCTGGAGATCATCTACTCCAACTCTCTGCTAAAGGTTCCATAGAGTTGGTTAAAAAGGAAAGTGTTCAGGAGGGTTTTATCTCCAGAGAAGACTATCACCTCTCTGGGCAGCTTTCTCCAGTGCTCTGTCACCCTCGCAGTAAATAACTTCATTCTTACATTTGCATGGAACTTCCTATGTTCCAGTTTGTGGCCACTGCCCATCATCCAGCTGCTCAGTACCACAAAAAAGTGCTTGGCCCCATCCTCTTGACAACACACTTTAGATATATATATATAGCTATGATAAGATCCCCTCTCAGACTTCTCCAGCTCAGCCTTTCCTCATAAGAGAAGTGCTCCAGGCACCCAATGATCTTTCTATCCTTCTGCTGAACTCTCCCTAGAAGTTCCTAAACTGGAGAGCCCAGAACTGGGCACAGTAGAGTACAGATGCTGCCTTATCAGGGCAGAATAGAGCGAAGATCACCTCCCTGGACTTGCTGGCCACACTCTTTTTCCTGCACTTCAGGATACCATTGGCCTTCTTGAAAACAAGTATAGACTTCTGGCTCATGGCCAACCTACTGTCCACCAACACCTTGGTTCTGCATCACAGAACTCTTTTCCAGTAGGTCAGCCCCTAATCTGTACTGATGCATATGGCTACTCTTCCCAGGTGTAGGGCTCTACACTTTATCCTTGTTCAAAAGGTTCCTCTCCGCCCAATTCACCAGTCTGTCCAGGTCTTGCTGAAAGGTAGGACAGCCTTCTGGCATGTTATCCACCTCTCCCAGCTTTGTATCATCTGCAAACCTGCTGAGGGTGCATTGTGCCCCTTCATCCAGGTCACTAATGAAGTTTTTGAACAAAACCAGACCCGATACTGAGTCAAGAGACTCTGTGCTGTGGTCAAAACCCTCTGAGTACTCAACTGTTAAGAGTTTGTAGTATTGACATGCAGGAATTTTCCAGGAGTACCAAATTAAATATATATTTTTTTCTCCATCATTTTAAATTGAGTTACAAAGATGTAAGAAATTCCAGGTTATAGGCAGTTGCTGCTGTCATTCTACCCTCTCATATCACACACAGTGAAAAAAAAATCATGTTTTTTTTTTCTCAGCAGACAAAATGAAAGACACATCCACATTTTGGAGCCAGTATGTTGCACAAAAGCCAGTCTTCATCTCTGGTAATCCACTTCCTTTTGCCCTGCTGATTACAAGCACTGATGTGTGGCCGACCCCATCACAAGACTGCTCAAGTTCGAATTAGCACAGAAGTGAATGTTGAAGTTTTCAGTTTCAGAGATTTGTGTTGGTTTACTTTTGCCTCCCCTTCAAATAACTTACATAATTCCTCTTTAAAATGTGTCCCTGGCTAGACCTTTTAAGAGAACCACTGTCAATAACACAGTAACTTGAAAATCTCCCCCTCTCTTTTTTAAACAGGAACTATGAAAGTGTCATATCCAGAACATATTCACAATCATAATCCATTCACATTCCTTTTAATCCAAAATGAAAAATGAAAGTACAGCCCTGGGCTTGTTAAGGGCATTATATTAGCCTCAACAACAGATGCTTTTAACAGTCCAGGCTTAGAGAAATACAGGGATTTAAGTCAGTCAGTCAGTATGTAAATAAATAAATAATTCACCAATCTGATACCAGCACCAGAACAGTAGGAGACCTTATTGCTTCCTGTATTTCTTTTCACTTTTGTTTCTGTTGATATAGCACAGGATCTGAACAACACACTAGCAAACTTCAAACAGGGACTGAGATTATATCCAACAAAGCTAGAAGGGGAAATTTGACACCCTTATAGTATATTCATATGGAAAAAAAATGAGTTATATTCATTTTATGGGACAGTTTTAATTTATTATGAATTGCATATAATTTCCTGTCTTGTTCCTTTAGTAGTCTTGGAATTTATTTCAGGATGTCTTACGTTATCACATACACTTCCCTCTGCCCTGACACCCTCTCTACTAAACTTGCTCTAAAAGGAGTCCCTGAAATGCAGAAGTTTCAGGGCAACCTCTAAAGGGTTGAAGCTTTGAAAGATATTCCATAAAGGCAATGAAGATGAAAATTGAAACTATGAAAATCGATGTGCTGAATAATTAGTGAACATACCACTTCTTTCTCTGCACAAATAGATGAAGGGACACGTCAGTGAGATGTATTCAAATAATTCACAGGTGGCAAAACTATTAAGACTCCTGCATATGCTTGCCTTGGAAGCAGAATAAATCCCAGAAGCTATACTCTCTGCTTTTTTTCCCCCAGTCACTCATCTATATCGCTTTCCAATTTCACCAGAATGTTAGCTACTTTAATAAGAAATTTGGAGAAGCTGGGCTCTGGCAGCAAAAAGAAAAGAAACTGCTCATATGCAAAATGAAATTCTAATCAAGGTACTTAAAAAAGAGTTGGGAATAAACTTAGGGTTAATAATGTCATAAAATGTCATCTCACTGTCAGTGTGAAGATGTTGATTTATATCAGTCTTCACTGTGTACATTCAGATTGAGCCACAACAAACAAAGCCACCAGTAAAGCTGTTCTGTTGAGAATATGATAAATTGGCCACTCAGAGGTTTCACTAAAGGATATTCATGACCAATACTTTCTGGAAGTATTTTAATTGCTCATAAACATGGCATTAAAATACCACATGTAAAAGCTCACAAGAAAAGCAGTTACAAAATAAAAAAGATTGTACTGGAAAGAAGGTGAAATTCAGTATACTGTCATTTCATTTAGATGAGGAAAATGAATTTATATAGCTGAAGAACTTGGTCTCTAATTTCATCCTATACTATGCTTATATAGATATCAAAAGTTTTTATTCTGAGAAGAGCATTTCCCACTTCCAAGAAGATGGGCAGAAACTTAAATGCTGGTAACTCCATAAAATGGTGGGAGAGTCTATAACAGAAGATAAAACGGTGCACACAATTATCTTGTAAGAAATGTCCATCTATTATTCATTTTCTTTCTGAGGTTTGCCTGAATATATACTTATGGCCTAGGAGATCACAGGGCTGGAGCACCTCTTCAATGAAGAAAGGCTGAAAGAGACTGGGATTGTACAGTGTGGAGAAGAGAAGGCTCTGGGAAGACCTTATTGTGGCCTTCAGGACAGAGTTACTCTTTATCAGGGAGTGTAGGGATCGGACAAGGGGGAAGGGTTTTAAACCATTCTATGACTCTATGTTATAGGACCTCCAACATCCAAAGCTAGTCAGCCATCTGTTAAGACAAGCCTACTGTCCATATGGTGGTATGAAAAGACAGTAATGCCCAGAACAAGTACCAACACTTCTTGCTGCACTTCATACCAAAGGATGGTATTCTGATGAAATTAGGTGTATCATGACAGCTTTTGATTAGTTGCTGTCTACTACATGAGAAGACTTCTTTTGTAACTGTTCCCGGCTTGGACAAGAACATTTATTTCTCCTTTTCCTGTTCCTCATCCTAACACCATAAATATGAATGATATGGATAATGTGTTATAAACGTATTCTCTCTGACCTAAATTTTCTAATTGTTTCTATAAGGGTGGTACTATTCTCCTTCCATCCCTCACATGACAGACAACAGACTGCCGTTTCCCTATTCTTATCCACATAGTTGCTGCCCACACAGCTTTGACTTTTCTTACAAGCTAAAGCAAACAGCTATGAAAAGCAATATAGATAAAAGAGTGACTGCAGGTTCAAGGAAGAGTTCCTTATTGCTGGAAGGCTGCAATAAGGTCTGCCTGCAGGCTTTTCTTTTCCAGACTGAGAAAGAGTAAATAAAGTAAGTAAAGAGTAAATAAAAGCAAATATAAAAAACTCTGAAGGAGAAGAAATACTAAATAAGCCCAAACACAGTGCTACATGTGAAGAAAGTGATGGATATGCAGACCTAGTTGCATGTAGATGTTCATGTAAGAAGCTGTGTCTTTCATAGACGTGAGCTGTTCAGAGTATGGTGGCATGGCCACAAAACTCAATGGTCAGAAGTTTTGTATTCCTTTGCATAAATAAAACTTAGGTTTGTATACCTAAGCTATGAATTTCAGTGGATTCTGTTTGATCTCACCAATAGAGGAGATCAAAAGCTAGTCTGCATACAATCTATGTACAAATATATATATGCACACTTAGGACCACGTACTGGAAAATCCTTCTCTACAGCTATAAATGTAGGAACAGATGAGCACACAACAGTAGATAGACCCATCTACACACAAAAGGAAAAAGTGTCATGTACATGTGGATATAAACAAGAAGCATTATATTCATTCCACTGGCTAATTGTGGTTGTGGTCATCCAAGACAGACACAGCTAGATAATAGGGGAATACAATGCCAAAGAGCCTGGAAGGAATGGACTATTGTATTTGACTATTTTCCATGTACAAAACAGAATAGAAAAAAAAATCCTCAAAAAAAAAAAAAAAAAAAAAAAAAAAAAAGACACACACAAAAAAAAAAAAAACCAAAAAACCCACACATGTGCTTTATTACAGTTCCTAGTGTTAGTTCTGTAAATACCACAAGAGCAACCAAGAGAGCTAAAAAAAGCCGCTGAAAAGATGCAAACAACAAATGCAAATGTGATTAAATGCCCTTCTGACATGAAATGATTTGACTTCAAATTTGGATGAACACACATGTCAATGGCTGGTTATGGTTTTGGCCACATTCCCTTTGAGTTAGACAACTGTGATTTGCTTGTGCTAGGCTTTTATTTTTAAACCGATAGAAAGGGAAACCTTTGGAATTGAATGCCTGTTCTCTTTTGTTCCTCTTAAAAGTGGTGTGCTAATATTTTCTTAGCATGCAAAAGTTCACAGAGCAGTGAACAAAATTCTCCAAATACCTGCTCAGTTTGGAAAGAGAGAAACAATCTTTTCAAGTTACTTTCAATCTGATTTAGTTTTTCAAGACAAGTATCTAGGGTTATATTCTTAAAAGTATCTCTGACAGTACCCAGTTGCCATTTATGCCAGGAGAACAAGATGCCTGGGCATGGAGCAAATTCTAAGGCAGATAACAACCGAACTGCAAAGTCCACAGATCTGTCAAGCAACAGTCTTCCACCACTCAATGAAAATGATTTCTTATGAAGAAGAATATGTGGAGTACAACATTTCCCCAGGTGGTCTTCCTTGAAGTAGACTATACTTGCTGGCTAACAAGACATTACTCTTGATGTTGCCTCTGGACTTGTCCATCTCTTTAACATTATGTGCACAGAGTCTGGAACAGTGCAATGTCTGAGCTATGCAACCTCCTTATAGGGGCAAGAACACAAAACAAAAGAAGAACCTTTCTTTATAGCATCTTACTGAAAATACAGAAGTGTTTCATAAATGATTGCAGGATTAATCATGTGAGTAGCTGACCGCAAGTCTTACTGCTTAGAAGTTCTAAGAACTAGAACACTTCTAATGATGCTGCTGGAGTACCTCATGACTAGAGTCTGCTCAAGTTGCTCCCTATAGGCAAGAAAGAGGTTTTAGGGACACACAAGACTAGAGAAACAAATCAACCCAGGCATAGATTTCCATAGCTCTCATACTCATTCCACCTACTTGACTAAGGGCTGGCATCTGTAGGGCTAATAGACATGTTTATAAACCCTATTCAGTGCTTACTTTTTCCTCAGAAACATCGATGACCCATACCCTGTATGAACTCACACTGCAATAAGCTACAGTAGCAATATGGTTATCTTACAACTAATCTCTGTCTCTATCCAAGCTAGGAGTAAAATTCTGGCATGTTTACCTAATCTCCTGCTGAAAGCAAGTAAAAGATTTCCCTGACTGTGGAGGGAGTAAAAGAATGGCCTGATTCAAAAAAGAACGTTAAGCTTGCTTCACATCACTATTCTTAAGGCACAAAGAGATTTGGTGGGAGGTGGGGGGAAATCTCTTGAGGCAGGGTAAGTCATACAAATAAAAACTAGTATAGTATGGAATATAATGCATAATAGCTGGCAGCAGAATGCACTATTTATTTTCATGAATTAGGGACTGAGAACTTAAGTCACAAGAAGGAGAGTGAAGTATAAATGTTATGAGTATGAGCTTAACGTGGGGCCAGATCCCACAGTCCTTACACAGTTTTGTTGAGTCATGTCTCCTGTTGATCTTCTTTGAATTAATACTGAAGGATTGGTTCATACTGTATTACAGTCATCAGGCTATAAACTTCTCATTTCCATATGTGAAGGAGGACCGGTGCCTGACTTTATGCCATTCTGCGTGATTTCAGCATATGGAAAACAGATCTTGAAGCAAACTAGAAATTTAAATCTCAGTGTAAATTGCTTTCTTAGTTCTAGCAACCAAACGGAATTTAGTGATTAGACATCTAAAAGTTTTCAAAAAAAATCATACCATTATTTTTATTAAGCACTTGGGATATGGTTATCCCACTAATTTAGGTCTAGATGTGATTACTAAAAATGCATTGAGATTAATTTACAATAATTAGAATAGACTTTCATACAGATAAGTAGGAAGTAGAAAGATGCAAGGATTTATAAAGTTCATTAATTTTCTTTAAGGTTCTTTGTTATTCAAATGACTATACTTAATTAAGTCTCTAGAAAAAAAATAAAAACAAAACACCAAATCCATGCCAAGACCACTACAGTATCAGAAGTGTCTGTACTTAATATTCTTGCTGCAGATTTTCTGATAGCAAACGTACTTATGAAATTAAGTCTGAATCACAATGGAACATTTAATATCAATCAAACCACAAAGCTACAGTGTTCAGCTGTAACATATCCTATCAAGATAATCATGGGGATTATGCTAGAATATCATACAATAATGATAAGCGTTATAGCCCTGAAGCAAACCAGATATCATATAATGTATTTTACAAAAGTTATTATAAAGTTTTCTCTCTAATGAGCTGCAGCAATAATCAGAGCTGCAGGTCTATAAATATCTAAGGTGTGGGGGGCAGAATGGCGAGGCCAGACTGTTTTCAGTGGTGAGTGGAGACAGGACAAGGGGAAACGGCTGGAAACTGCAGCATAGGAAGTTCCGCACAAACATGCGCAAGAACTTCTTTACAGTGAGGGTGACGGAGCACTGGAACAGGCTGCCCAGGGAGGTGGTGGAGTCTCCTTCTCTGGAGATATTCAAGACCTGCCTGGATGCCTACCTGTGCGACCTGGTGTAGGGAACCTGCTTTGGCAGGGGGGTTGGACTCGATGATCTCTGGAGGTCCCTTCCAACCCCTACAATTCTGTGATTCTGTGATTCTGTGAAAATTTCAGTACCTGGTTTCTCTGCACAGGCAGAGCAAAAAAAGAAAAAAAGGAAAAAAAAAAAGAAAAAGAAAAAAAAAAGTATATATATGTACATATATATATACATATATACATACATGTTTATTTGTTGTCATTATTTTAGGAAGGAAGAAAATTTCAGTAACATTACAGTATGACACAGTTTGATTTAAAGGGGTTGAAGAAATGACACTTCTCCAAATCCCAAGCAGTTAAATTACCACTCACAGGTTGTTGCTGTCTGAGTCTGTAAAAGTGATGCCAACATCAACTCCTTGGTTCTACCTGCAGCAGCCTGCATTATCAGGGCTCCCTGTTCTTCAGAGAGGATAAGGTTTACATGATTTCTTCAAAGCAAGCTCTACCTTGATCTGGAAGACTAAAAGCATGCCCTCATACATACATGCAGATACAGTATCAGCTACAAGCTAGGCGAATTTATCGGAAAGAAATGGCATTTACCAGGAGGAGGGAAGCCAGAAGCAAGGTGCCAGCAGCGGCCCAGCGGCAGCTTTCCATGGTCGGCTGGTGCGGGACACTGGTCGGACCGTGCGCGAGCTGTGAAGCGCTCTGCTGCCCGCTGTCACATCCAGCGCCAGTACGAAACTTCAGCCCCGCTTCTCCGTCTCCATCAGCCCTGCTCACATTTCCCGAGCCGCAGCAGTGGGTGGGTTGGGATAGGCTGCAGGGAAGCGCTGCCGGAGCCGGCGAGAAGCCAATGCCCCTCTTGCTAATCAGACATGCAGCACAACAAAGCCGAGGGGTCTGGAGAAAGTGTAAGAGGCAAGGTAGAGAGGGAGAAAACGGAGAGAGAGGAGGAGGAGAAGGAGGAGGAGAGAGGCAGAATGGCACAGCTGGAGGGAGTGCTCAGCCGTCCCCAGGAGCTCTGCTCCACCACTTGCCGCGAGCAGTCGGGCTTACAGCTGGGTCAGTAGCACTCCTCCTGAGCACGCATTGTTCCAGTCAGGAGGGAAACTTAATCTGTGTCAATATATAACGTATGCCATAAAAGGCACCAATCAGAAAACACTGCAGTCTTCCAGGAAGACTTTTTTCGGCATGCTTTACTAAAGTTGTGCATTTTCTAGAGAAAAATGCTCTCTGGAACTCTTTCCTCCATTTATTTAGCAATAAGTGAATATGGCTCTGATCCCAAATCATAAAGCAGGTATGTTTCTAAGATGAGTGAGTATCAGCCTTTCTGTCATTACCTTTCTTCCTCATGGGGTAAACTTAAAAATCACCCTATTCAGCATTACAAGGAAAATGAGCTTCTGGGAGGGGCAATTTTGCACAGAAACACAATGATACACACACCTCAGGATAGCCAGGAACTCTGCCTTCGAATTAATTTGAAAGACTGGGGTTTCAAACCCTGTTTTCCCCCTGTTCAAGACTCACAGATTCATAGAATCATAGAATTGTTAGAGTTGGACCTTCAAAGATCATCTAGTCCAACTTGTTTGTGATCAACAGGGACACCTACAGCTAGATCAAGGATCTCAGAGCTCCCTCCAGCCTGACCTTCAGTATCTCCAGGGATGGGGCATCCACCACTTCTCTGGGCATCCTGTTCCAGTGCCTCACTACTTCCAGGCCCCATGCAGTTTGCATGCCCATGTCCCTGCACGACCTGAAGTACTAACTTCCTTTTTATTTTTCCTTTTGGTCTAGCTTTTTGTTTAATTTTCTAAAGCAGAAAATGCAAACTGAAGCCAATAAACTCTTTTCCAGTGCAGCAGGCATTCTCACACACACACATTCTCACACACAGAGCTAGACTCTTACAGTCAGAAGGTTATGGTGCTGCAGAGTGTGCTTTGTCCAAATGGATATGCAGAAGGTCTTGACTTCCCTGAGATTTTGGCTGTTGTACCTCAGTAAATTCAGACAATGGAGAAAAGGAGAAAAGCAATGTACATGTGTGTTAGGGGAGGAGAACGGAATGCTAGCAATGAGTATAGCAGAGGGAAGCTCTGCCAAGGGCATCAGGTCTAGGGTCAGAGAGGAAAAGGGACCAAGTGTAGATCACGGACCATTTGAAAGAGCTGCACATCCGCAGAAATGAAAAACAGCCTGGAGAAGTTGGATGAGCAAACAGGGAGAGATGCAGAGTACACAAGAGGAAAGGAACTGGGAGGAAAAAGAGGTTACAGATGTTGAGTAGTTAGGAAGAAAGAAGATGATCTGACTTAGCAGGGCAGGGACAGGAGCATAAATACTGGAGATATCCAAAGGCCTAAATAGAAAAGAAATAAACTAGACAGAACTAGGCTTGGAAAATTAGGCTGAAGAGAGAAATTTGGAACAAGAAACAAGGGTAATCAGGAACAGTGGGAGAAGGAGATTTCAGCCTGCAGTGGCCAGCAGCAGCCTGACTGGGGACCTTCGAATGTGGTGGGCTGAGAAACAGAACCTGGAAGACTGGTTCAGAGGGCTCAGAGGGAAGGGGCCATGATGAAAAGCCAACTAGGTGGGGTGGAATGAATGCAGAAGAGTGAAAGAGGGTTTAAAATGGATATTAAGAGCTTTCTTTCTTGTGTCAGTGAGTCCTTTATATGGCCAAATCCCCCCCGCACAGAAAATACAGTGAGCACTTCCTCAGGAGAGCTGGTGTGTGGATTATTTTTGCGCTACACTCAACTCAGCAGTGGAGAATGTGCCGCGTAATGATACTATGGCAGTATTTATGTCTTCTCAGATTGCATTGGAAAACTCAGAAAATCTAAATATCAATAACAATAATGACAACAACAAAACATTCACCCCAAACAATTTGCTTCACTAGCAAACCTGCTTCAGCATCAAGCCTGAGAGCAGTACAAAGAGATCTTTTTCCATAATATTCTTGGGACACCACTGTCTCTTTTTTGCTTTAATCTGTTTCCTTTCCCCAGAAGGCTAATGTCATCTAAGAAGTAATTACAGCTAATTTTTGGAATTCCTGTACATCAAATTCTCAAGGCCAAATTTTTACAGATAGCAGCAAGGTTTGTAATACCGAATAGGTGAAATGATCACTACTTTCTTTTTAAGAACCACAATGATCCAGTGGTGATTGCATACATTAAGATGGGTAGGTGAGAAGTAAATGAGAAGGACATACTCATATCCACAGACTTCTTTATCTCTTTGCCCAGCAAATGGGATGTATTGTACTAACAGTACATAGCCCACTTCCAAATTCCTGGCTTTGGACACTCAGTGTTCAGCTTTGTAAAAAATAGTGTCCTGAAAATAAATTTTGGACATTCTTCTTATCAGTACAGACCTCTCATCACCAGCTAATTCATCTGAACTAGAATAACTGGAGACTACTTGTGTCCAATGTATACCCCTGCAAATGTTCCGCTACTTTACCTCCCGCTGCAGCTGATGGGCATTCTTCTCACAGGATGATGGTGAGAAAATGAAATTAATTTTTTTGCACATTCAGAACAGATTCCTGAATGCATATTAAATTTTTGTTTCATGATACACTCATATAAACACCCTGAATTTTTCATGAATCCATTTAAATGTTGTACTACATCATTTTGGCTTTGGGTTTTCTGTACATATTTCAATCTAGATCAAAGCTAAATTCAGGGAATGGAAACTCATATGAATCAAGTCCAAAAGAACAGTCTACTCAGATTCTAGCATACAGATTTAATGACGAGTCATGCCCAATATCTACCAACTGCTACAGAGCAGTGTTCCATCTACTAAAGGTTCATCTGAATCATTACTAAGTGAAAAAGAAAAGAACTGAGAAAAGACTGTAGACTGAAAGGAAAAAAAAAAAAAAGGCTTCTGAAGAGCCTAGATGGGTATTGGAGCTCAACTTCTCCATATCGTGCTGCTCAGATCAGGACTATGATTATACCGAATTTACGTAAACATTCTGTATGGTGTTTTTTTAATTTATTTTACTAAAAGGTCATTCTAGATATGGAGCACTAGTTTGGGGATGGAAATCTTTGTTTCTACATCAAATAAAGAAGGAAAATGTGTCCCACAGGATATAAAAGTGTCTGAAAGGTGCAAAGCCTCAGGCACTGTCCAAAAATGACTCCAAGAGCACTGAAAGTCTTTTACCTACAGCAGAAAAAATAGCTGAAGCTGCAATGGGTGGGCTACCCTGTACTGATGGTGCGTATTCTGCCCCTTTGTTTCACCAGTAAGACAGAAATGGGTCTCAGCAAAATCTTAATGCTAGACGAAGTCCTTCTCCTTCAGACCAGTTTCAAAATTACTTTTCAAAAAATACTGGAGATCAAGAGTCCAACATTGCTTTCAGTACTACTTGCTGATTATACACTTGCAAATAAGTCACCTCCAAATGGTGATATTACAAACACAAACCCGTCACCATCTTAGGGGAGGCTGAATCAGTAAACACAAACTGCTGTATGCCCTAAAAATTACCCCTTCCACTTTTTGAAGTGGCCATTAACTTCAGTTCTCTTCCTCCTGCCAGGTGTTTAAATTAAATTGGTTTTCAACTGTTTGTGAGAAAAGCAGAGCTGTTTATCGGTCCTGTACACCTACAGCAGATTATACGAAATAGAAGCAGAAGCAAAAGAGGGGTGTCTGAGGCTGTATTTTAAGCTCCACAGATTTAAAAATACTTAATTTGAAAAACACACGTGCAGGCAGGAGAAAACTGTTAACATCAATATGCTTTATAGCAGGAAAGAGTGAACTCAGCTTTGGAGCTGATCTCCCAGGGGGTATATGTTACCATTTTCACTCAGAAGCCACCTGTCTCTTCTTGGAGGCTCGACCTTTTTTTTTTTTTTTTTTTTTTTTTTTTTTTGCCATCAGGTCCGTAGAACCAGTTTTTTATTTCTTTTTACTTTTTCAGTTAACAGTTATTCTTAGATTTTCTCTTATAAGCCTGGATTGATTTCTGGGAACCTGGAAACTTGCAGAAGTATGGAAAATGAAAAACGGAAGAGAGCCAGTGCTTTAGTTAGAAAATTGAATTTATGTGTGTATGTCAATAGTAGATGCAAAAAGGACTAGATTGAACGCTATATGCTCTGTGATATTCTACCAAGGCTACTAAGGTGAAGCTCACCCATGTACACACAGCCGCGATTACTGAAGTACTTTCCTCAGAAGTTAAGCTGCCAATACATGCTAAATCTGTCACACAATCATAGAAAAGACCTCAGAGATCAACCAGTCCAAATGTCCACTCACCACAAATATTTCCTCACTAAACCATGTCTCTCCATACAACATCTAAGTGTTTTTTGAACATGTCCAGGGTTGGTGACTCCACCCCCTCCTTAAGCAGCCCATTCCAGCACCTGATCACTTTCGCAAAGAAAAAAATGTCCTAAAATCCAACCTGAATTTCCCCTGGTGCTACTTGCCATTCCCTCTTGTCCTATCGCTAGTTACATGGGAGAAGAAGCTAACTCCCACCTCACCACAACACCTTTCAAAGGAGTTGCAAAGAACTTTAAGGTCTACCCAGAACCTCCTTTCTCTAGACTGAACAATCTCAGCACCTCTCCAGACCACTGAGATATAATTCAAACCTACAATAGCAAGCAAATTATAGCTGTGAGAATGACCATACTCACTGGTAACCCGACAGGACGTAGACAGTTAGTTGTTCAGCCTTCAGTCTCATCTCAACTCTGCCCTCTATGGAGACTGGCTGCCAAGAGCACTGAGGTGCAGCAGGGGAAGTTGGGAACTAGGAGGCCATGACCTCTGTTGCCTGATCCACTGCAACAAATGTGAGGAGAGGTCTCAAGAACCAAGTGATACACACTTGTTCCATTTTGTTTAACTGGACGGGAGTCAAACTGGTGAAGTAGTTTTACCTGAAACATATTTTGAACTTTCAACACAACAGTTGCTTCCCTTGTGGAACTATGGGGATAGATGGAATAAACTCATTTGTGAGGACAATTTCCGTCTACAATTTTAACTGCACTCAATGAAGTGATAAATTACACCCCCTTGCTGTATTACATGGTCATCATTTACACTCTGAACTAGGAAAGATGCCTCTTGTACCTCAGTAATGAACCTTAAACTTTGACTGAAAAAAAAATGTAATCACTGAAAAAAACCTGAAGTCTATAGATTTTTGCAGTATCTTTCGTAACAATTTAACATGCAATTAACATTTTTTTTCCATTGGAAGAGTGTCATAATTTAGTGGATGAGCCAAACATCTTGAACTGACATGCCTGAGATCCGAGTTACAGCAACGAAAAAAAAAAAGGGGGAATTTTACAACAGCAGATGCAAAATTACTTCCTCTTTCTATTTTGCTGGAGCATCCCAGGTAAGATAGATAAGCACAGATCCATCATTCCTCTAATGTTTCTCTCTCAGGAGAGAGAATGCCACATACATAGTCTTAATACTTCTCATCTTTTGGACATTTTTGTTGTGGGCATACTGAAATGGATTCCTGCTTTTAGTCATCCCAGTGGCCAGCGCTGAGTGGGCTCACATAATCGTGTGCCACTCACACCCTCCTTCTGGAAGGTAAGCCTCTGCCTTCCATTTTTTTTTCCTTACACAAGAGGGATTCCCCGTACTTCTGTGCTGCCACATGCTTCTTTTCAATCCGTCTTTTGAAAGTGTGCAATATATTTAATTCCAAGTCTTCTGAGGCTGTCTTCCAGCTACTATTATATCTCAGCTTTTCCTAATGGTTGTTCTAGTGGTTGTTCTAACGGTGTTAACATATCATACTTTCTAACTAGCCCACAAAATAGTTTTGACATTTTACAAGCAGGGCACTGTATGTACAGGAAAATTAGCCTATGTGCCCTTGATTTTACAGGAAGCGTCAGAGCACAGAATTGTACAGTACCTCAGAAGGTGCAAACCAATACCATTAGCTAAATGAACTGGTATGTTGATCATTACCATGAAAAATCACATTAAATTCCCTTTAACTATGTATAGGAGTTAGCAATGTGCTATGAGCAGTGTGTCAGCTAGTTGACATTAAATGCTTCACTGCCATGAACTTAGTAGAACATACGCAGTTCTTGCTGTGAATCTTGAACATGAGAAGTGTGCTATGTTGACAACTCTTACAAATCCATGACTAGTTTCCTAGTCAATACTGGGTTTTACCTCAAAGGCCCCACTTTCGATGTCATGTCAATACGTGAGAGTTTCACATTTCATTGAAAATTTCTAGGCTTACTAGTGGAAAAAAAAATCAGAAATCATGATCTTTAAAGATTGACATGCCATAGAGATCACACAAACCAACAAACAGGCTTGCATACAATTTTTAGAAGTCTTGTTATTTTATCTACAAAGCCCATAATTTTAGGGATACTATGCAAGAAAGCATGGGCTTGATGGTGTTGCCTTTGAATGTGGGAGGAATTGAGCATATATTTTTGTAAACCATTCCAGCTGAAATTTGGAGATTTATAAGTAATAAACTGACGAAACAACCAAACCAAACAAAAGCCTCGCACACTTTTTAACCTCTTTGGAGGTTTTGCCTTGTACTATTTTCCTTCTTTTGCAGTACAGGATAAGTAATTCTTTATGTCTTTTTGCTTTTCTATTGCAAGTGGGATTCAGTTCCACTTTCTTTCTCATCAGAGTTTTCAATCTGAAGGCAGATTTAGATCATCATGACCAAACCTAAAATTAATCAGGTGAAAATGCCAAAGTATCACCAAAGAAGGAATATTCAAGTTTTAAGAACCTCACAAAGAAATGAGGATGAAAAGAAGACTAGGCAGTACATTTTGGATTAGGATTTGGAAAACCCCTAATGTGAGTGGAGGTGGGGCTGGGTTTTGGCCAATTTGTGATACTAAATTCTGCGTCTGGATTCAACTTTCCAAAGTTTCCAAGAAGACAAGAGGTGTGGAGGAAGGAGGGGAGCTGGATTGAGAATTTTGGGTTTTGGCCCATCTGTTGCGCTAGCAATTATTGAGAATGCCTGGACAGCACAAAGCGTTCTTTGAAATGTTGAGCCAGCAAGATATTTAGGTAGTGGAGCAGTATTAAAGAAACCCTTCTTTCTTAGAGGGTTTTGGATATCAAAACACAAGTAAAGATGCCATGTGGATGGAACACCCACTCGGTCACACAAGAGTTTTCCACGCAAAACATAGAAAATACTTGCTCCCACACTGGCCAAGTTTACAGTAAAGTTTAACAGCAAACAACAAAGATTACAGTGAAAAGCACCTATGATCTGTTTAGAAGCTGGAATCAATATTGTTCTTGTGACAATCAGAGAGACAGGAAAAATTGGTGGTTAACGTTCAGAAAAAAATTTTCAATTTAGAATACCTTTAACAGAATATTTAAAAATATGGAAAGATAAGAATATGTCATAAAACACAGGATAAGTGGTAGGATTTTGAAACAGAACAGGGCTGAAACAGTTACAACATGCACAGAAGTGGAAAAAGGTATTCGGTGAAATATTTGAAACATATGGTTTTTGTTTATGTTTCTTGCAAATATTTGAGAAAAGTGAACAACTCCTACCTGTATACAATCATGACCATGAATGCACTATTATGTTGTAACAAAAATGTATTTATAAGCAACCAATAAAATACTGGAAGAAATTATAATGTTAATAACTAGGAGGCTATCGTGTTCCATATTAAATTTCTCAGCACGGCAGCACACTATGCAAAAAGCAGCAGTTTCTACTTGATGGATTAAACAGTTTCAATATGGTGGAAATATGGGAAACAGTGAAATAAGACAGATAGTATTCTGCTTTAAAGCTAGGCAGAAAATATACTCACTATCAGAGAAACAGGTGAAAAAGTGAAATCTCTTTTGTTTCTTGCTTGTTTCGATTGACTCTGAACTCATGAGGGTTGGAAACTGAAAATTCAAATCCACATTTGGATTGAGTCTTCCCCCTCAAAAAATGCTTTTTTTCACAATATTCAATGAACAGTGGTGGCTGGTAAGTATAGGAGTAGCTTGTACTGAGCCAAGTACAGTGGTTAGATATGTAACCCTGAGGATCCTGGTCCCTCTCTCACTGATGGGAGAGATCAGGAATAATGAAAGTGAACTCGGGTATATTTTGAAGCCTACAGCAGGTGAAAATTAGAGGAAAATTCTTAACTTATGTGATATTATATCTTCATTATACTTCATTTTTTTCATGAAATTTTTTGAGTCACATGAATTTCAAAGCTAACAGATCATGGCAATAAACATTGCAAATACACAATGACAAAATAAACCTTCTGAAGAAAACTATTGTGAAGAAGAGCATTAAACCTTCTCCTCAAGTAATAATCATGTAATTCTTCAATCAAATCCTTACTGCAGTAGGTACACATTTCTGATTAGCAGAAAACAAGGAATATTCACTATTAAAACTGACTGGCTTCTATATGTGGAAAATGAGTTAAGTTCAAATTAATATCTGCTCCTAAATTCCATGCACAATATGTACTGATCAAGCTGGTCAACATATGTTATCCAAACATATTAAAGAACAAATGGAATGAGAGCACATAATGCTGTATGTGTAAGCACGCAGGGCTTTGTAGGCTGCATTACTGAGACAGAAGGCAAATGAAGCTGTTTGCGATGGACCTACACTTCTGATCTCCAGTAACTTTGTCAGTGAATAAGGGAACAATAATTCCTTAACTGTGATAGTTTCACTATAGAACTGTCATTTATTCATGTATTTAGTCATACAGTGTCTTCTATGCCAACATTTTGTAGTAGGAAGAGCACATGAGATTTAGTTCTGCATCCTACTACAGTTCAGGGTTTTAACCTCCAACGCCATTCTTCAGATACATTCTCATAAGAATCTACATTGATGGGTATCTTGTTGCATCCTGCATGCCTTATTCCTGATGAGCACAAAATAATTATGAAAAACATAAGAGAGTGAAGGGACTTTCCCTCATCTGTAGAAGAGAAACCAACAGCCACAGATTCTCTGAGGGCTTTTTACCTTTTAGCTACTTGACATGACAGTGTATGAATGTACGGCCTTTATTTTGAAATGTCTAGGCCTAGGTTAAAGTCATAATTACAACTGAAATACTTTCATATATCTTTAAACTATTAAAATCAACACTATAATTTCTCTGTCACCTTATCTATTGTTTTAATCTGGTGCCATTTGCTTTATTTAAGCAGTTTATCCACTGAAACTTGTATATCATGCACATTTGTTTCCAAAAGCTACTTCTCCATAAGGTACCACATAATCTGTTCTACATTTAAATGATAAGCACTTTTATGGAGCTATCTTAATGCAGTTTTTGGCTTTATCTTCTTTCTTTTATTTGAATCCCTATTTATAAAATTTGCTTTTATGTATCTTTGACATTAACAATTGTTCGGACCATTTAGGTCTGTAATGTAATTTGCCTGCAGAACAACATCGGAGTTGATAAGAAATATACTTGTGATGGAATATGTCTTCACTCAGAGGAAGAGTATTACAGGACTTCAGGCTAACAGTCATTCTTCTGCAAAAGCTTTGATGTAAGAAGAAAGAACTGTAAATTGTTAAAGACTATGAAGCAGATTACCTACGCAATCCTAATTGCTTACTGTAGTTTTACAGCATTATTTATATGTAAAGCTTTACATTCTTCCATTATGTCTTACTTCTGCCTTCTCCCCTTCCCCCTTCTGACTTTGACCACACATGCATGGACTTGTTCTTCTGTCAAAGCACATAGCAAAAGATAAAGCAGACCAGGCATGTTTGTATTGCAGGCTTGCAATTTATCTTCTCCCTGAGCTGCTAGGAGGGGTTGGTTTCTTTTGTTGATAATTCATTGGCATTTATGAGAACAGACCTTTGCTACACAGAGAGAGAAAGAGACATGTCACTGGATCACAGAAGGCTGTCAGCTCATCAATAACTTCCTGCCATGCCATTACCAGTTGAAAATCTAATGCAGGTGAGTAGTAGGAAGCTGAGAGAAAATAACTGCTCTTGTATTAATCCAGCAATATAGCTCAATAGGTCTAATTGAGTACATCTATTCCCTTATCTGTAGGAAGTATACCAAGTGTTCAGCTCTTTAAAGCCTGTATGTAGCTGGACATTCAGAAAAGTTTATGCCAGATGAAAGCCTGGACTTGTTTAAGAGAGTAAAACCACTCAGAAGTGCTATACGGTGGCCATAGATCCATTTAATTTTCCAGGTATTAAAATATCACCACTCAGGGCTAATTTAATTAAGCAGAAGTCTTGACTATCTGTTATCTCAGATCCAGGAAGTAAAATCCACCATTCCACCTCTTGCAGTGATTGGGATAAAATAAAACAGATGCATTTTAAACAAACATGCATAACATCAGGATACAAATTTTGCCCTTTATGGGGCCGGTGTACCCATCGAAGGACAGCATTCAGTGAAACACAAGTATAGGCACCATTCAGAATTTCCTCAGACTTGGCATTATATCCTTCTCCTGCAAAAATGAATATAGCACTAGCTCCACCGCTTAAACTGTGGGAGACACAGCTCACAGAGCTGAGTTAAGTCTACCTCTGCATTTTAAAAAGTGAAAAAGGAAGATGAAGTACATTTTACTGCATAAATAAAAATTAGCAGCTCATTCTGTCCTGACAAATAACCCAGTGATTTCAATGAAGATGTCATGGCTGTTGGTCAGGACAGAGTCAAGCTCTACATACAAGATTCAGCACTTGAGGAAAAAGACATCCTTCTCCGCCTATTTTTTTTTTTTTTTTTTGCTCATTGTATGTTTTGTTTCATTCTTCTGGGAGACACCAAGTCTGACTATTTCACTATGGCCTTACTATGCAATGTGGAGACCGTACTGCTGCTATTCTGAAAAACACTGCACTGGACCTGCACAGACAGAACTTCCCATTTCCCAGCTTATATTTTACTGCAGTGCGCATTAAAAAATTTTACACTTTGTTCAAGGCTATTGCCAGAAGGGAAAGCAATTAAAGTGAGGCTTCATTAGGGTGAAATAATCACAGGTTTAATTAAACAGCATAAACTTGGATTCCAAATAATATTTTGCACAAAGAAATTTTAATATTCTTTTTCTCCCATTTCTCTCTCTCTGCCTGTTCTAACGCACTGTTCTTCCCCAATTTTCATTGCAATGAGCAATTTCATAACAGTGATTTTCACTGATCTGAGGCACAAGAACACACAATGTTGAATGCATTTCAGAGGATCATTTCCTGATCTTTTGTAGAAAGAAGTCGTAGGACTTCATTTCAGAAATAATCCAACTGAAAACAGCAATTCACGTTCTGTTGACCTACTCATTCTTGATCTCAGTGCTTTCATGAAGACAAGACAGGAGGTCAGGCGGTATGGAAAAGATCCAGTTGCATCTATTTGGCAGCCTTAAAACAGTGCATCTTGGAATAAATACTGCCAGATTTTTCAGTGTTAGACACACAGTTACTGGCTTCTACATCACAAGATTTTTGAAATGGTTACTGTGACCGAAAACTTTTTATGATTTTTTTTTTTTTTGCGAGCACATGAATACATCCTCCCTCAATATGCACATGTGTCATCACTTCATGTGATTTATTCTGCTTCCTTTCTATGTATCATGACTAGAATAACTAATACAGTTTCAGGGAACACAGTAAGCCATATTTCCCTAAAATGTCCTGAGCCAAAGATATCAGGCACTTGCATAACTAATGGCAAGTATTGATGCCTGGCCCAGAGGACTTGCAATGGTATATTTGTTGGCATTGAAGTGCTTCTGCAAAAAGGTTTTTTTTTTTTTTTTCTAAAGAGGTGGAGGCCTGCTTTTGCATAGTCCCTTCATTGCATTGATCTGACATGTCTGCCTCCTAACTGAACATGAGATACTGAGCTCTTCTGGAAAACCACTGGATGGCACAGGATCAGGTTTATATGCTCACTGTACTCCCCATCAAATATTTCTAGTAACAAGCTTCCATGGAAAGAATGTCTTATCTTTAAAATACACTCCCAGAGATTAATGGAAAAGCAGCAACTTTCATAAACAGAATAAATAAGGCTTTTTTCATGAAAACATGTTTACAACCACAATAATCAGTCATCTGCCAAGAAAATCAACTGTCTTGTTAGTGCCATCAAGCCTGCATGCTATATTCTGAGGAAGAACTATTTAAACACAGCCATGATATTTAATGGCATGCAGGATATTTAATGGCTGTAGGAAACAGCATTACAGCATTCCTTTTTGACGTTGAGAGGCGTGGAGCATGGGGCAGCGTTGCAGCAAAGATCATTACAGTGACTGCTTTTGTACTTTTTACAGTTTGTAGCTCCATTCGCTATCTAGGAAGTATTATTCAAGCTCCAAGCTAATGCACATTGTCATATGGACTGCTTGCACTTTTGGGCACAGTGACTGACTTACAAGGAACCGTACCCTCAACAGTGAAGTCACCTTGCTTTGCTCAGGCAGAGTATTCGGCGTCAGCAGAATGGGGAAGCAAGTATCGCCTGGCAGAGGTCTTTTCCAACGGCCCTCACATCCCGGATGGGGCCACCAGCGGCCGGACAGAGACCATACCTGCAGTGCGCAGGTACAATGCGCTGTGTGAGCAGCCCCGCGGAGCTCAGCTGCCGGCGCCAGGCGCAGCGGTGCGGCAGCCCCCCCTAGGGTACGCTGCGAGGATCGGGGAGCAGCGGGATAGGAAGCGGGAGACGCTAAGGGAGAGTGAATCCTCACAGTCCTGTTGGGCAGAAGGACACCGTGAAGGGGTGCGCCGAGTCCAGCCCCACAGCCACCACCCAGTGCGCCGCTGGGGCCACGAGCTGCTCCCGGCGGGAAAAGAAAACGAGATCTCTTCCAGTTTGGGCTGCATAAATGCAGCAAGCTATAGGCGATGTATGCTGCCATCGAGAATGTGGAACAGTTGTATTAATTTAGTTTTGCTCCTCTGCGTTACTACCAGACGTTAGGAATGCAAGCAAGCTGCTGTGCTAGCCCAGGTGGCTTTCTCTGTAAAGTTAACACACTTTTTTTTTTTTTTTTTTTCTTTTTTTTTTCCCCAGGTGGGAACAGCAGGAATGTCCAAGGAGCAGAGGAAAGCACAACTGCTGCTTATGGTTTATAAGAGCTTAATGAGCTGTTTTCTCCCATCCCATCTGCTCTCAAAGAACTCAAGAATCCAGAGGAAATGGTGAAATGCTCTAGAAGTGACACCTGTACCATGCTGTCAGAGATGAGTAAAAATAGCTGCTGTAGTTTTCAAAAAGAGAGTTAGTACAATTTTCAGAGCTCAGATTAGCCTGTGTTTCACATGGCAGCTGCTTTCTAAGCAGCACTGAGCAACTGACGTATCACAAGGTCTTCTGGTAGTTATTAACATGCTTCTCATAGCACTGTTGGTTCCGTTGCCTGTGTTTCTAATTAAAAAATTGCTTCTGTGAATAACAATGAGAAATATTACTGTGTGCCATTAGCTAACCTTTTGACATAGGCTATTCACATTTGTTCACAAAACCTGTTAGTATCTAGGAAAAAAACAACTGAGATAGATTCTCAGTATGGCCTCACTGATTACATTTCTTCAGTTGCATAGTATTTGAATTCAGTTTGTTTTTTTTTTTAAACCTGAACAAGCAAGGTCTCACACAAAGTTGTACAAGGAAAATCAAATATGTGTTCACACATATATAGGTGCTGTTTAAATCTATTGAGAGATGGTAGAGGACTGAAATAAAAACTCTCATTCTTCAGCACTGTCACAATATATAAGGCTGTAATATGCAATGGGCTGGACTGGACCTTCAGTAGAACCTACACCTACAAATGAAGGTATACCTTAGAACCACAGAAGCCCTACACAGAGAGTTTGTCCCATGCAGCAAAAACTTCCTGCTAAGATATCCTCCTGTGCTGAAGACCTAAAAGAACAAAAACGCTTGTAAAAGATCAGGAAAAAAAGCTTTCTTACGGACGTTCACTCAACTCTGATAACTTACATTCTGCAATTCACTTGAAAGCTGAGCACTGCATGTCAGAAGGCCTCTTGAGCAGAGTGGTTTTTGTTCTGTGTCTGCAGTGCCAAGTGCAATGGATTGCAAGTTTACAGCTTGTAAGCATTAACTGCAAACAATAATTACCCTGATGTAGCATTGTTTGGAAATTCACCCAGAAAGTTTTTCTCTGAAGCTTATTTTTAACTTACTTACAAGAGCAAAAAAAAAAAAATCCTAAAATAAATGTTCTCTCTCTCTACAACTACCTGAAGGAGGGTTGTAGTGAGGTGGGAGTTGGTATCTTCTCCATCGTAATTAGCAATAAGACTAGAGGGAATGGCCTCAAGTTGTGCCAGGGGAGATTCAGGTTAGATGTTAGGAAATACTTCTTCATGAGAGTGGTCAGGTGGGCTGCCCAGGTAGGTGGTGGAGTCAGTGACCTTGGAAGTCTTCAAGAAATGTTTGAATGTTGTACTGAGGGATATGTTTCAGTGGTGCTATTGGTGATATGTGGATGGACTGACTGATCTTGGAGGTCTTTTCCAACCCTGGTCATTCTATAATTCTATGATTCTTTTCAATTAAAATACAGCTATTTCTATTCTATTATGCACCTATTTATAGATGCAGATAAAGCCATTTTGTAGGAAAGCAATTTTTGCTACAACTGTTTTCTGCTGACCTTCAGGACAATGCACACAATGCATGAGTGACAGGCAAGAACACAGCAGAAACCAGTACTCTTAAGGCTGAGTGAACTGGGTCTGTTCAGCCTTGAGAAAAGGAGACTGAGAGGGGACCTGATCCAGGACTATAAGTATCTAAGGTGTGGGGCGCAGAATGGCGAGGCTGGACTCTTTTCAGTGGTGAATGGAGACAGGACAAGGGGAAACGGCCGGAAACTGCAGCATAGGAAGTTCCGCACAAACATGCGCAAGAACTTCTTTACAGTGAGGTGACGGAGCACTGGAACAGGCTGCCCAGGGAGGTGGTGGAGTCTCCTTCTCTGGAGATGTTCAAGACCTGCCTGGACGCCTACCTGTGCGACCTGCTGTAGGGAACCTGCTTTGACAGGGGGGTTGGACTCGATGATCTCTGGAGGTCCCTTCCAACCCCTAGTTCTGTGATTCTGTGATTCTGTGACTCAGATTCTCAGCCTGTGAATACATGGGGACAGCACTAGCAATGGACGGAGAAAGTGCTTCTAAAATCATGGCTTCATGTGGCCACAATCGTGATGCAAATTCTTTATCTTACTTGGCAGCCATGGGATCCAGATCTACAAAATCACACAGCTGGTGCTTCTAGATTCTGTTTCTATGTTGCATACAATATTTGTTTTTATGCCTAAGTTACGAACGCATATTAACAATTATCTGAATCATTCCTGAGATCTCCCCTCCCCTCCCCTTACTCTCCCCTCCCCTCCCCTCCCCTTACTCTCCCCTCCCCTCCCTTCCCTTCTCATCCCCTCCTCTCTCCTTCCCTCAGAGGAGATAGTCATCTGTCTGGAGAAGACCAGAAAGATGGCTCAGCTCCAAGATGTCTTCACAGAAGACAAAACATGTAATGAAAAAGAGGTTTGGTCTCTCATATTCAAAGAAAATATAGCTGATAGACACTGGAAGCTGGAGACTGAGCAGCAGGAGATAAGGGGAATTATAACACAAACCACGAGGCCTGGGGCTGCAGACTAAAGGCAAGGGTTACAATGATTTCTGTAGGCAGCAATCAGAGAGAAACATCAACTCCAACCTAGTTTTTTAAGTGGCATAAATTTATTTGCTTCTGCAGAATTCAGCAGAAGCACAGGAAGCCCTTGCTCCTCATTGGCTATCAGAACTGACCCTAAGAGTACATTTTTAGGACATAAGATCCTGTTGACAGTATACAACTGTTTTTAATAGAAATGAAATTTTTACTGCTCACAAGATCTACAATTCCTCAATGTATTCTCCATTTTAAAGTCTACAAAATATTATTGTGGGCCCATATCTACATACAGGATTAAATACTTTATCTTCTCTTTGCAACTCTAAGGAAAACACAAAAATTAAATGAAATGTGCCCATCACGATGGGCATATGTTAACCTTATCTGTGTCATTGGTGGCAGGTAGGGAAAATGGGATGTTCTTAAGCCTCTATCAGATTAATATGGGCTTATTATTATAGATACTGTACTTCCTGTTTACTGCTTCCAAGAGCTGAAAATCACAGATTCGCACAGAATCACACAGAATCATTAATGTTGGAAAAGACTTCCAAGATCATCCAGTCCAACCATCCACCTACCATCCATATTATCCACTAAACCATATAAATATTTCATAGATTATTATTAAGTTGTTAATCACAGCAAAAGCAATTTAAAAAAAGATCGCCAAAATGTTCAAGACTTCCATTTTGTCTTCCTATGGAGTCAAAGAAAGGAAAAAAGAAAAAAAGAACAAAGTGGAAAACTTTTAAAACTCAGAGAAGAAAGACAGGTAAGACTCTTTTTCAGGCTTCTGAATGTAAGCAATTCTTTTCAATCCAAGTACTTTCCAGATGTTTCAAAGACATCTGTTGGTATTGCAGCCTTCAACAGAATTTAAATTCAGCAGTGCTATTCAGAAGCCAGTTTGCTATGTTCTTACTCTGATGATCCAATGTGAATTAGTATATGCACAGCCTCTTTGAATGAACGGCAGCTTTCCCATCTCATGACCACTCACATCCTATAACTACATATTTATTTTAAATGACAGTTGATGCATTGAATTGGCATAATCTGTACCTTAAGGAACATTCATAATTTAATGACCCACTTATAAAGGAAAATTCTGCTTGACAGGATACTTATGAGAAAATTTCTTGGGAATATTCCATACAGGTTTGAAATGTCAGTTGCAGAGGCATTAGAGCAAAATACATATCTTTAAAGTTAAATAATGTGAAAGATATGCATCCTGACTGTCTAAACAATCTCACATTGAATATGGTGACAAAAACAACCCACAAAAAACCAACAAATACCATTCAGGCTAAGCCTCAAAAAATAAAGGATCTCCACAGCCCTTTACTTTACAAGTAAAGGAGAATCAAAGGTATCGAAGAGGAGTCTTGAGGGGCATGAAGAGTATGAGGATGAAAGAGAGGCATGACCAAACCCATTGACCCCTTACAGCCCTTTGCCCTCCAAGTGACCCAAGTTGGCTCTCCTCTTCCCTCTTGCTTCTCCCAGAACCCCCTCAGCTGCCACAAGATAATCAAATTTTGCTGACCTAAGAAGGATAATAAAGTCATTCTGTCTCTGACCATGAGGGCTAGAAGAGAGTGAAAATAGGGTTTTCCTTTCAGTGCTGAGAAGTCTGGAGCTGGCTCTGGAAATAGTAATAAAATGTATAAAATGCTAGTACAATGCACACATTCCTGCATATTTGAAAGAGAGGGAAAACGTGAAAAGCAAGGAATTTGACTGTCCAGGCCCTCCATCTGTGGAATTTCCATTCACATCATTTGGAGTTCAGAGTATGAAAAGCCTTGCAGAAGCAAATCTAAAATAATATGTAAAACCAGTAAAGTTATATATGTATTTGTGTGAAACCTGAAGCATTTAGCTTATTTCACCTCACAGACAGAACTACCCTAAAGGCTTCTCTAAGTGTGATTCATCTTTAACTGGAGAACTATGAAAGCAGAAAGGTCATTTAATTTAACTGGAACACCCCCCATCTATCATCCAGCTTTCCTACCCCCACCTTCGAACGAAGGATATAAAGTTCTGTTTTGAAGATGATAGGGATTTTCATTAAATCACAGTGAAGATGTTTGTTAAGCAAGGAAAACAAAGTTTTTGCAAAAATTAATACAATAAATGGTGGAAGCTGCAAAAGACATTAGGTTGAATTTAGAAAGTCTAAACTTGTGAATTCCAAGCATGGCTGTGTAATATTGCCCCAAATAGTTCCTGTACACTAACTGTAATGGATATGGAATTTGTGTATTTATATGCATATGGAAATTTTCATACACCTAACTTCTACAGAGTTTTACGAGATCTGAACTTGATATGTGATGTACTACCAAGAAGTTACTTACAAGCCACTAAAATCAATTTGTTGCTTTGATTTATTGTCACAAAGTCTCAAGGCTAAAAGTAATGCACATTGCAAAAATAGCAGAGAGAAGCAGTAGATGAACTATGAAGTCTTTGAATTAGTGTAGCTATGTCTTCAGTTGTATTTGGAGGACTAATGGCAGGCACGTGAGATTTCTAATATAAGCAAATACGAAATCCAAGAAAACAGATCTAAATATAACTCAGTGTAATGTATTAGAAAAAAACCAACAAAACATAATGTTTTGAAGGACCCTACTAGGGTCAGGCTGGGAGAAATGTCTATACTAATATGTAAGAATATATTAGTAAGAAAACACAGAAATATATCAACGAAACTTGTTTTCATTAGCAATGCTCTGCAGAAGCACAATCATTCTAATTGTAGCCAGTTGAAGGTGACTTTTCCAGCTTATCTCACAGGCTGGTGAGGAGTTTAGACTTCCAATATTTGACCTATAGACAGTGCAGCCATAAATACCTGAGCATGGAAAACTGTAGGCTTGAGAAAACTTGCCTCTATGAGGCATCCCTAGCCAGCGTGCTGCTTCAGTCTTCTCACATGCCCCAGTGTGGCTTGCAAAGGCCATATTTTATGAATTTTCTATAATTCAAAGCAAAACAGCTTGGATTACCATTTCCCTCCCCTCCCCTCCCTTCCCCTCTGCTCTCCTCTCCTCTTCCTTTCCCTCCCTCCATCCCCCTCTTCCCCCCCCCAAGGAGATACAAAAGGTTTATTGAGATGTCCTAAAATGTAACTTTAAAAAATGTTAGAATTTTCTAAAGACTTTCTAATTACCTCATCAGTACAATTCTGAGCAGCAGCACATTCAATATACTGTGCTAAGTGATTGGGCAAATCATAATCCTTTGATAGATGATTCTGTGGGTGCAATTTACTTCACTGTGGCATCTCTAATATGGATGATACATGCAAGTCATGCCGACATTTGTGAAATTCATCTCCTATTTTTAATAAGTAATTCCCTTCTTGCATTTTTTGTCCACATGGTGATGTAAAATCATAAATAGAAAACAGTAGATGGTCCTCTTTTCTTGAAAGCTTTAAAAGATCATGACAGATTAAGTGTTATGAATAATTCTTGCTTTGAATCAGCTTTGAAATGCTTTTAGCATTTTAAAATAGATGTCTTAGAGAGATGTAGATGAATAGATGAATAGAGAAATGTTAGGATGGCTTTCTATGACAAAGTAAGAACAACTTCTATCTGTCACAGAGGAAAACACTGTATTCATGTCTCTGGGTCATCCATTCACTGCTTTACAGGACTAAAATCCTCCAAGGAATGTCACAAATTCAGATGTAGTCATCTGAAAAATTTTACTTCATTTTTATTAGTCTTTCTTTTCCAGAACCAAAGTAAAAATGTGAATTCCTGTTTAAACTGAGCAAAAAGTAATTTCAGTGAAGCAATAAAGCCACCATGAGGATTGGTATGTGGCCAGATCTGTTCCAAAAACTGAAACACCAACATGTCTTCAGGACGTCAGAAAAACACCCCGGAAAAATTAGAACTAATGAGATCATATAATTAACCAACATCAAATAAGAGAGAATTTGTGTGCAAGGATTTTACAAATATGATGAGCTCAAATCTAGAGTGAAGGCTGAATGGCTTGGTGACCCTACACAATAAAAACAACAGTGTGACCAGATGACAGATAACTTGATTTCTATTTATCCTCCAGTGAAGCTTTCTTTCCTGTCTTTTCTCAAAGGAAACATTAGGGTTACTTTACAAACAATAATAAAAAAGAAACCACTGGTTGTTGTAAATAATTCTACTTTCTGTGTGACTGATTGAAATAAGAAAGTATTTGATACGACTGGATTCTGCTTGGCTTTCTTTCCCCCTCTGTACAGGCCAAGTTCCAAAATGGTTCTTATTTCAAATTGCTTTTTTTAATGTCTTCATTTTATATTAAACAATTTCATACAATAATATTATTTATTTCCTCTAAATGTTTATTTAATATAAAGAATAGCCTTATTCTAGTTATTGAAATATGAGAACAGCAGTGGATAGAGAGATTAGATACTTGATCTGAAGAGACAAATCAGTATCTTTGTGATAATTCTATGTATATTACAGGGTTATTTCATTTCAGTAGAGAAGAACAGAAAATTGAGAAATGTTTTTGTCTTTGTTTTAGGATTTTCCTTTCCTGGGAAGCTTTGTGCATAGGAAACCAGCCATAGTTTCATAGAATCATGGAATTATACAATGACTTGGGTTGGAAGGGAAAAGACCATCCAGTTCCAAATTTGCTGCTGTGGGCTGATTACCACCACCAGCTCAGGCTGCCCAGGGCCCCATCCAACCTGGCCTTGAACGCCTCACCACTCAGTGACGGGGACGGGGCATCTACAGCTTCTACAGCCAGTGCCAACGCCTCACCACTCAGTGAAAAATTTCCCCCTACAACTCATGCAAATCTCCCCTCTTTTACTTTAGAACCACTTCCCCATTTCCTATCACTATCAGACTATGTAGAAAGTTGGTTTCTTTACCACAATCAGTATTCACTTCTGTTTAAACAGCTTGTCATCTTGGTTAACACTTTTTTTGTTTCCTTTCTTAATAGTAGGAAATTATTATGATATTTCAGTTCATCATCTGTAAGAAAATTACTTATAACTCTCACCAACGTCAGTTCAAAAGTCAATTTATATCTTTTCCTCTAATTGATATGAAGAAATGCATGATTGTACAGGAGCTTTGAGAGCTTGCACTGAAATCAGACTATGATAACAAAGCATGTTTTACAGTATGCTAGAGATGAACCTATCAGAGTTGCAAGCTATGATATAGAATTCACTTTTTTTTTTTTTTTTTTTTTTTTTTTTTTTTTTTTTTCTGTAAGGAACCAGAACTCCCGGGGATATTATATTCTCAATGTATTTTTAATCACACAGAATGTCGTCTGTCCATTTGCAATGAAATACTATATAAATCTTTGCATCTGCCTGTCTGTCTTTACCTTGTTTGCCAAATTAAAATTACAACAAAAATGTCTACATAGGCATCAGGTTATTTTTTGGTTTTGTTTTTTTTTTTTCTTCTTCTTCTCAGAGTATTTGTTCCCTTCAGAATACAGACAAGGATTTTCTGTGTAGCCAAAAGCAGATGTCTAAGATGGAAGATAAATGTAAGGATGCTTTATTCAAGCATGAGAATAAGCAGTACTTATAACTAACACTGATTATGAATATTTTCCAATGTTTACATTTTAAATAATAATTACTGTCCTCAGAGAAAAAAAAATCAAGCTAAACGCATCAGAAAAGCAAACTAAACACAGTAAGACACCCTAGAAATGTGCTTAAGCAGCCACTTTTCTGAATCCAATCTGATCTTTTCAGCAAGAGAATGAACACAGAGCTTTGTGGAAGACTAAAATTTGTGACTTTTTAAAGAGAAAGAAATAATCAGAATATTTTCCACTTTGAATACATGTACCACAGATGGGACCAGTTCATTTAGTTTGGCTTTGAATCAGAGTTTCCTGAAAGTTTGTATTCTGGTATATCTAGTATTCTGCTCTCAGCTTCTCTATATTTTTGATTTACTCCTTCAGATGTTGCAGTGCAGAACACTTCTCAAAGTGCATGTGCATGTAATCTTTTACAAATGCAAAAGCTGAAATAAAGACAAAAAAGAACTTGCACATTTTAAATTAGACATTTAATTAAATGTTTGGCAGTGTCATTCTGTTTTAATACAGTTCTTATAGATGTGGTTTATGAAATAAATGCATACTTTATTTCTCAGCATTGCAACAGAAGAGTTGAAAACTTCTGATTGCCATATATTTTTATTAATAATTGGGAAACAACTCAGAAATGACAGCTGCAAACCTGTCCATGTGTGTTGTGGTTTCGTGATTTTTTGTTGTCAGTGTTCCACATCAGAACATCATGCGGACCAGTGGGAGTTAATAAGTTAACATTCTGGTTCCGTTTACTGTTGTAGACTCTTTGATGGGAGGGGACGGGACGGCATCCCCGGAGGATAGGCAGCGGGTTGGAGCTGCGGACACGGCCCGGAGCTCTGCCTCTCTCCCTCTGGCCCAGCTCATCTGCCTCAGCTCGCCGCGGAGGAAGCACGTGCTTTCCCTCGCACTGTCATGGTTTGACTCTCATTTTTTGATACTCGTGTCTCTCTCGTTTTGTTTGATTTAGTTTGATTCAGTAAATTACCGTTCCTCCTCAGATCGTTGCCACTGTGTTTTCTCTTCGTTAAACCTACCTGCTAGCTCTCTGTCCTTCCCCCTCTCCCGGAGCGCACGCGGCCCGGGGCCGGACCGGTAACCAGCAAACCGTTCGTACCCTTTCTTTTCTTCTCTTCTTCCCGGGGCCTGTGCCCCCCTGTCACGGACTTATATCTAAGGATATAAGGATACCCGTGACAACTATTGGGGGAGAAGGCGGGTTACTATGTTTTTTTTTTTTACTTAAGAGGATTATATAGAGGACTAAAGACCCTTATGTTCCTTGGAACATATTGGTCCCTTTTTAAGCTCCTCATATTCTATTTCAGATTGGCACATATGTATAGTCTGTTAGGGCACTGATAGAGATAGCTGCCTGGTTCCTATACTCCTGGCTAATCTGACAGGCAGTATGATGTTTGGACTGGCTTTCAGGTGTTTTTCCCACTTCCCTATGCATATTCAGGGTGCCAGCTTAGGTACTGTGCTATCAGTCTCTCTGCATATATTCTCTGTGATAGAATTTTACATTATGTGGAGGAAGCTTTCCCCGAAGCCAGAGAATGTGAAATGGTGGGGAATATGGAGAGGCTTGGGACAGAGATTAGAAGCATGGGGACCCCCAGTGTCTTGGGATTTTACCCTTGAACACTTGTGGGACCCTGAGGAACAAAGTGAGCATTTGGGTAAGGGATGGTGCAGCTCAGAAAGATCTGAGAAGGAATGGCTTATTTGGGGCTTAGCTTGTGCTTACCAAGCTCTATATAATACTACCGTGTTGAGAGATTTTCCCAAGTGAGATCCATACCAAAAGGAGAAGCCTCCAAGTCAATCTTGATCAATTTTGATCAATTGACGGTTGGACTAGATGATCTTATAGGTTGTTTCCAACCTTGTGATTCTATGATTCTAATAGCAGGAGGCATCAGTATCAATGTCAGTTGCCCCTGTGGAAGGCCAGAAATGGAAATGGGTGTCATCATGTCTAGAACAGAAAGAAGAAGAAGAAGCGGAAGAAATAGAGGAAGATCCAGGCAAGGGGCCCTCCTCAAAACCACCACCACCTAGAAAGGCAACTGAGGAAAGTAAGAGACATGGAGAGGAGAGTGATGAGGAAGGAATCACTGTTACCACTATTCGTCGCTCCTTGAAAATCACAAAGCCACAACAATCTGTAAGATGAGCTATAGTCAAAGTTTTGAGAGAAATCTAGTAGACTATTTTAAGTGGCCTGGGTCTCAAGCAATGCAAATCATAAAAGAAAATCTCAAGGCCTGACTCTCTGCTGAAACTTATCAGACTAGTTGCATTGCAAAGTGATAGAGCATTACACTGGTTGAAGATTGGCTCTCATGCTTGATCTTTAATTAGTGGCTACTCAAAACAACTGAATTTTTACTAACCACATGAGTAGACAAGACAACGGATTTGATTGCACTTACAGGAACATATCCTTACAGAGTGCAAACACACTAGTCAAGTCACATCATTAATCTACTTTACTCCAACATACATATCTTCTTTTCTGAACATGAGTAACAAACGTCCTTCATCTTTGAGTGATCCTGGCTGTTCAGTATCAAATTTACTTGAGTCTTTTAGGTAGCCTAACATATACAGCAGCATCATTCAATTTACAGTGGCAGTGATCTCACCTTTCTGTTTCTGAATACTTTTTATGTATTTGTATGACAATAATCTACACATATTTCAGTGAATTTGGCCACTCCTGACACCTAAGAATTTAGTTTGTTGACATGCCCATACCACCGCCAATTCCTATGCAAAGAACAAGCAAAGAGAGACACTCTAGAAATTAAAATTTTGTGGCAGGGAAGCCACAAAATCATTATCGGATCACTACTGCACACTTCAAGCACAAAACATAAGACCTTGGAAGTAGAGTAACTGCCAGCTTTGAAAAATAGGTTGTAGGGTTTTGTTAGTTGTTTTTGTTGTTTATTATTATTGGTTTTATTCTCAGTTAGAAGCAATTATAAGGACATACTATTCAATCATCATGAGACTTTCTGTTCATTGAAGTATCTTTGTTTATCAAAATCAGTGTATTCCAGAGCTTCTGACCCAATTTTTAAAGCCTTATTGAAGAGTAACACGTTTACAACCCAGAGCACCATAGTTCCCTAAATATAAACAAATATGGCACAAGCATAAATATTTCATCTCCACTGCACAGATTTGACCTGTAAAGAGGATGGATCAAGTCTTGTCTGTGTAATCCCAACAAAATGTCCCACTTAATTTAATGTATGTAGCATTTCTCTCCACGTTGTGCTGCCTTGTTGGTCGTGGGCCTCTTTGCTTAGCCTACCTCCAAGGATGCTGGCAGATTCCACATTTCACTTTAAAATCGTTAAGAACCGCCTGCATATGTGGAAGAAAGTCCACATATGCCACTGAAAGTGGTATTTTTTGTCTTTAAAAAAGTTATGTTCCATATAAGGGGAAGATTCTTAAATTAAAGCTTAGTCAAATTGTGGACCTTAGTATATAATTTGGTATAAGTTCTGGTGTAATGCTTTCCCTTTTATATTTTTTGTTCTTTTTCTCTGCATTTTGTTAATGAAAGGCCATTGCCAATTTATTCCTCATGAGCTGCTGAACTACTGTAGATGACATTGACTTTCAGCCTCCACCTGCAAACTATCAGCTGTGTAAACGTTAGTTTCTGTAAATTATTGTTTTTATTAAACAAGATAATTGTACTACATACACTTTCGTGTTTTCACCCCATGTTTGAGAAATAAAGTACTCCACTCCATAACAGAAGACTAACCCTCATATTTCCTTAGTAATTCCATATTAAAAATGAAGGAAACAGAGGGATTTTTGGGAACAGATATAAGACACAAGATAGCCAACTCTGTTTATTACAGTGAGAGAATAGCAGGAAAGAAAATGCAATGAGAACTCATCTTTTGGTGTTAATATTCTGTTATTGAAGACAGTAATCTTCCTGTCTTTAGTATCACAGAAACCTGTTAATTGTTGCAATATCACATTTAGATGTATACAGCATGTTAGCATGCAGGCTAAAACTGAAGACAAAGACTATTTTGTGTGTGGAGAATTTATGATTTTTAAAATGCCACTAATTAATATTTGAAAAAAAAAAACTACTTTCTTTTTGTTTTGGGATACTTAGATGTCAAACTATTTCAAGATAAATCAACTATTACTTGTATATGAAGAGAAGGTACAAATGAAAAGCAAAATAACAATATACAATAACAAATAACATAAATATATCATTTGTAAGGATTTTTTTTTCTCCAAACATTGCAATGATTAATAAAAGCCTATCTTAGTAATACTATTACTTAAAAAAAAATTGATATATTTTTTCCAGTTTCTTAGATCAAATTCAGAGAAATCTGCTTGTATTTGTATTTGTTGTTGTTTATGTCTGGTGTTATTTTTTTCTATTTTTAATGGCATGTTACAGGAACCATGTTAGCCATGAATGTATTTCCCTTATAGTTCATGGGTTTACCACTCCAAATGGCACATGGGCTGTGAAATCATGACTGTTTCTCACTAGGTTCTTCTGCAGTACTTTTTCTCTAGTCAGATTAGGTCAATATCCTCCTCCTGAATGCTGGACATGGCAGAAAAAATCATCTATATGGAAGGTTAGAAAGACAGTCCACTACACACCAGACTGTCTGAAACTAAATTTTGTCTGAGCAAATGGATGCAGATAATTACGTAATTTTCAGTATTTTCAAGTCATTTTCAGTCAGCATTTAAGATTTTGGATGTGTTTGTAAGGCTTTAGTATATATAAGTGTACTAATTCTGCATTTAAATATCCCAGATTAGCAGAAAAAAAAAAAAAAATGTATCTGGCACTGACATTACCTGGCCTTAAGGAAAGCATTCAATCATAACATATATGTCGAAAGAGCTGGAAGGATTATTTCTGTTGAATCAGATAATGTTTAACAGATATTCCCTTGCTGATGGGTTTTCACTTAGGCCTTCCTTTTTTTTTTTTTTTTTTTTCTTTTTGTTTTGTTTATCTGTTTAAAATATATGGATTCTGGTTGCCAGTTCGAGAAATATGAATAACCAGGAAGGAAAAGAAAATCTTTTAGTGGCAGCAAACCAGGAGTAGATCTATACATGCCCTTGTCTGTTTGATTGGAATTGTGATTGCTTTCATTTGAACTGTGTGAACGATGTCCCATTTTAACTAAGACTTTTCATCAGCTTTGCAAAATACAAAAAGATTTGCATATGTGTGTGCAAACTGTTGAGCAACCTAAAGCTGAAAAAGTATTTTCCTCTTTTATTTTTCGCAATATGTTTTTACAGGAGGATATCTGTCTTACTAGGCAGGATGTTGTCTTTTTAAAACATGAAATGCGCACTATTTCTGCTTGCTTTTTTTCCAATCTCAAGAATCAAAACAAATCAATCCTACCTTAAGTGCCAAACTGTCTTCCAGAAAGCAGAGACACTCATACAGTGTTACAACAACATAGCTCTGCGTAAGTTCACTGGCTTACCATGCCGTCCCAGAAATGACAGAAAACTTATACCTCCCAAATGTGACAGCAGTGTGATTGATTTTATGCTGGTAAAGGTGTGCCCACAGGGTACTCATAAATTCACTAATCACTCACATATGTGAGGAATAACATTGGTTTCTTGAATTCCTGGGGGAAGGGGAGGAGGAGGTTATATTTTACATGTGTAGGCCATTGCTACATAATTACCTTTGGTCCCAGATGCTAATAGATTGTGCTTATGGAATGCCTAAAAGCTAACATGTGAAAATCTACAAACATTATAGAATCACTGGATTGTAGGTTTTGAAAGGGACCTCTAGAGATCAATCTAGTCCAACTCCTGCTAAAGCAGATTTCCTATGGCAGCGTGCACAGGAAAGCATCCAGATGGGTCTTGAGTAACTCCAGAGAAGGAAACTTCATAATCTTTCTGGGCAGCCTATTCCACTGCTCTGTCATCCTCAGTAAAGAAGTCCTTTATCATGCTTCCCTGTGTTCCAGTTTGTGTCCATTGCCCCTTGTTCTGTCACTGGACACCACAAAAAAAAAAATCTTGGCTCTATCCTTTTGACACACACCCTTTGGATATTTGTAAGTGTTGATGAGATCTCCTTTCAGTCTTCTCTTTCCTGTGCTGAATACCAGGCCTCAGCCTTTCCCCGTACCAGAGATAATCTGAGCTCTAAATCGTCTTTGTTGCCCACTGCTGGACTTTCCCTAGAAATTCCATTATTTTTTTTTTTTTTTTTTTTTTTTTTTTTTTTTTTTTTTTTTAAATGGAGAGCCCAAAACTGAGCACAGTACTCCTGATGTGTCCTCACCAGGGCAAAACAGAGGGAGAGGATCACATCCCTCAACATTTACCTTCTTGGCCACAAGAACACACTGCTGGCTCATGGCCAGCCTGTTATCTACCAGGACACCCAGGTCCTTTTCTGCAGAGCTCCTTTTCAGCAGGTCGGCCCCTAACCTGTACTGAGGTGTGCAGTTATTCCTCCCCAGGTGTAGGATTCGACACATGCCCTTGTTGAGCATCATCAGGTTGCTAGCTACTCAACTTTCCAGTCCACTCAGTTCTCACTGACTGGCAGCACAACATTCTAGCATGCCCATCACTCCTCCTAGCTTTGTATCATCAGAAAACCTGCATCAACGATCACAGTCCTCTGAGCTATGCCAGTCAGTGAGTTCTCAGTCCACATCACCTTCACTGTCTGTTAATCTGACCCACACTGTCAAACCTTATCTACAAGAATGTTATGGGAGACAGTATCAAAAGTCTTTCTGAAGTCAAGGTAAGTAACATCACTCCTCTCTCCTCATCTACCCAGCCAGCAGTGACATCATAGAAGGCTGTCTGACTGGTTCAAGCATGATTTCCTCTTTGTGAATCCATGTTGACTACTCTTGTTAACATTTTTCTCTCCCATTTGCTTGGAGATAACATTTTTCTCTCCCATTTGCTTGGAGGTAAGATAGAAAACAAGGGTGGATAGTGATAGGATAAAGGGGAACGGTCTTAAACTGAGACAATAGATATTAGGAGGAAGGTTTTCACACAGAGGGTGGTGACACTGGAACAGGTTGCCCTGGGAGGTTGTGGATGCCCCATCCCTGAAGCCATTCAAGGCCAGGCTGGATGTGGTTCTGGGCAACCCTGTAAATACTTGAAACTAGATGATCATCATAGTTTCAACCCAGGCCATTTTGTGATTCTATGAAAATAAGCATTTCCACTACATTTCCAGAGATTAAGGTGAGGCTGACTAGCCAGAAGCTTCCTGGTTCCTCCTCCCTGCTCTCTTTGAAGACTAGTGTAATGTTGGCTTTGCTCCAGTCCTTAGGCACCTCTCCCATTCTTCATGATCTTTCAGAGATGATAGAGAGTGGTTTAACAATCACTCCTGTCAGTTCCCTCAGCACTTGTAGGTGCATACTATTGGGGCTCGTGGATTTGCGCGTATCACATTTGCTTAGACAAACTCAGACAAAGCCCCTCTTAACCAGTATTATGCCTTATTATATTAAAAAAACATACATTTCTTTGAAAGGTTAGACTTAAGTACTGCACTTATATTTCCATTACTGATACAGTGGTATGACTGCTTCAGCAAAATTATTTCTTTAGATATTTCAGTTATTTTTTTTATCTGTAGTTCTTCATACTTCCATTATAGCATGCCATGCTAGGATGATCATACACTCTCTGTTCTGTGTAGAACTTTATATCAGTTATGAAATTCCTGTGTAGTTTTACTCTGAGATTGAAACAGACTTCACAGATTATTTTCTAGAGAGACAATAAACCTTAGTTTTCTTCTTAAAAAAATAATTTAAAAAGTAGAGATAAGCTATAAAAACATATGCCACAAAAGTTAGGAGGAGGTAAATCTTCGGCTGTTTGTTTTTGATAGTATGTTGGTTCACAGCTGTAAACCAAGAAAGAGACAAAGACTGAATGCTTTCTCTTTAGTGCATAAGGTGCATAGGCTTGAAGGTTAGATAATCAGCTGCAGTAGATCAATACGATCCACTGAATTATTAAAACTATACCAGCTAGTGTCATTGAATATCTTTGTTATTATCTTTTAATTCTCATAGAAAATTAAGCACACCTTCTGCTCAGTGTAAGTGTATCAGAATAATGCTATGCTTGAAGTACTTCAGGAAATGATAATGTGCAGTACTTCATTCAGAGTGTAAGTACCTGAAAACAAATCTTGGCATTAACTAGACTGACAGGTAATTTTACCACTTATTAAGCTTCCTTGGACTAAGCAAACTTACGTGGGGAAAGAACTAGAACAACTTCTGTAAATTTTTATAAACTTACGTAAATCAATCTTACATAAATTTGTACAGATAACCTGAACTTTATTTTGAAACTACCTTCACAGGGAAAAACTTCCCATGATACAGTACTGTTGGCACTAGTGAGGCATCCAGATATGACACATTAGGACCTCCCCTCCTCTGTCTCAAAATTATGATGCATGCTTTAGGGGCGTAGACGAAGCACGTAGGGGATATAAGCCGCTGGCTAGTTGCAATAAATGCCATTTGCTACTCCCCATATTGGTGTCTGTGTCGCTAATGGTCCTGGCGAGGGGAGGTCGCCAGCCCCCGGCAGATTGGACCTTGAGGACTGAGACAGCAGTGCATTTTGGATTAACAGTTAATTTGGAAAAGGCTCAGAAAGACAGTATAGTAGAAAGCTGACTAGCAAGTTCAAGGAATTTCTTCAGCTATTTACAAAATCTGAAACTCAAATACATAGTTCTGGAGGAACCTAGATTAATGTTCAGTCAGCTTTTTTTCCTTCGACTATCATACAGAACCAGGGAGAATGCAACGAGCATTACAACACTTCAGTTTCCCTTCATGTTTTACTTCTAATATAGCTTTTATAATGAACATAATGGGAAGCTTTCTTGTGGCAAAGAAACTCATTAGGTGTTCCATTTAATAGTATAATGCATAGAATGTTCCCTTCAGACAAGGTCCTTGCTCCTCTTTTGATCAAATGGGATTCTGTCAGCTCTTTTGTTTGAACATGTACAACGTATGTTTAATCAAACTGAATAATGTAATTATGCTACATTGAGATCTTTTAGTCATTAATATTGTAAGAGCTGAACTAATCTTACCTTCTTTTTTTTTCCAGTTTTACCATCACATGTTTGCAAGAAATCATTGACACAGTAATTGCACCATCTTACATATAGTTTCCTTTGAAAGATATTTTTACCTCCAGCCAAGGGAGAAAAGACCAAAGTGAGCATAAGCCTGAGATCCTTGAATCAACAGACGTCTATCATATACATCTAATCCTTGTATGTTGAAGCAGTGTGAGTACAGCTGTTGTCAGAGCACATGTATGTTGAACTCGATGATGCACTGTCACAAAAAAATATGAACAAAAAAAATACTGAAGAATGATCTAATTCTAGGTAGGTCATCTTCTGATACTGAAAACAATTAGCTTTCTACCAAATACATAGCTGCCTGACAAAGTGTCATAACACTAGCCAGTTGTGTGGTGCCGCTGGAGATTATTCTAGATCTGAAGGTTTAATCTGGAGGAGAAATTTCACCCTCAGGAGTTAATAAACTATCTATAAGAGGTGAATTACAGGGTACTTGAACAACTCTTGTCTTCTGAAGCTGAAAATTGCTGTGTCTAAGTGTGCTAATCTAGCATGTCAAACACTGTACATAATTTGGAATAGGCAAACAAAAGCATCTGGAACTACTGAACCAGTAACTCCTGAGAAACTTGTGCCTTGACACTATCTCTGCAAAGTAACAGGCAATTGAATTTTCTTGTTAGCTATATCTTAACATCAACTGAATAAAATGAAGTTATTGAGCCAGTAAGTGAGTCTTGGACATAGAAATCAAAGTGACATGCTAAGAATGCTGAGACAGCTACACTGCAGAATCCGAGCTGTCCCACAAAACCAGGCAGTTTGAGATGATGAGGCAGTAATCTCCCTCTAGCACATACAGAGAGACACATGCACAAAGAAATAAAGAAAACTAAAAAAGGCAGGATTTCTCTGATAGCATTTCACTAAGATCATTTTGAAGCAGTGTCTTATAGCAGTCTGCCCATTGACACTAAAATAGCATACCAGTGCAAACCAGTTCCCATGCTTACACAACTTGTCCCTTGACATCAATCTACTAACAAAGAGGCTCTGATGATCCAGTGAGTGAAAGGAGTCATGACATCAGCCCAGTCAGGAATTACTTAGCCAAAACTCCCTAAAGAAGAATCTATGCCTCAGTGTCAAACAAATGAGAAAGAAATGTTGGCTGAGAAATGTTAAATTTTGGACATTGCCCCCATACAAACAAGACAGTTTCTGAGCCAAGACTTTCAAAGAAGTTTATGCTTCACCATTATGAAAGCAAGGTAGCTGTATTTACAGAATAACTACACAAAAAGCCTGTACCTTGGCATTAGCCCAGCAATTGAGAACTGCTAAGTCAATGAGCTCAGAGAATCCCATTTTCTGTCCAGCCAGGACTACTCAGCAGTAGCAACGTGAAGAAAACTGAGGGGACAAAGCTCTCTGTCCAGCCTCTAACACTGAGCACAGCGTAGTTGTATTTTTTTAAAACTCCCCTGTCTCTCCATTGAGCAGCCCAATAAAGATTCATGAAGATTCAAGAATTTCATATTGGAGCATTTGAAGAAACAGGAACATGACTGCATATTTATCCAAACATTAGAGCCTTTTCCTTATAAAGAATGTGTTACTATCAGAGAGAAAATTTTGTCCAGAGTGGAAATCCTCTAATTCCGATCTCTCTTGGGCACTTTTCCTTCTCATATTTCCACCTACTTCCAGCATTCTCTTCCTCACAGGGTAAAAAGAGAGCCTGTTAATAGCTTGAATTATCGGGGGAGAAGATGACTGTAAGTCTTCTGTCTTCATTCACAATAGTGAATACACGTGTTCATACACAATAGTGTAGTAAATTGCTGACAGATGTGAGGGTGGCGGATGCACAAGCAAATCACAGAAACTTCCCTGTTTCACTCCGCATTCTGCATTAGTGCACACAAGCATGCGTATGTATCCATACACATACACACAAACGTTTAGATGTCCTTGCCCTTCCTTTGTCCTCCTTGTACTATGAATCGTGTCCTGTCTCATGGCATATGATGCAGGGCTTTACGGCATCTACAGTGAATCTACAGCAGGAGGAAGTTTTTCACTCAGAGGATGGCAATGCACTGGAACAGGTTGCCCAAGGAGGTTGTGGATGCCCCAACCCTGAAGACATTCAAGACCAGGCTGGATGTGGCTCTAAACAGCCTGGTCTAGTGATTGGTGAGCTAGCACATGGCAGGGGGGTTGAAGCTAGATGTGGTTCAGGCCATTCTGTGATTCTGTGACCTTTCGCGAAGAAAAATTAATGCAATGTTCCTTCTCTTCTCAATTTACTTCATACTTTAGAAATCCTGCAGCATTAATTTTCTGACTCAACGTAATCTGTACATGATTCATTTAACCTATTTTGCATATAAGTTTCCAGGCTTTTAAGCCAAAGAAAATAAGTAAGATGTCTAACTTCTTAGTGGCAGAAGTGAGAATCAAAGTAAAAAAGTTACACATCTAATATGTATTTGCTGTTAATTTCTATCATGTCCACTTCAGAATAGTGCATGATACATACTCATTTTGAGAATAGGAATCTCCTTGTAATTAGGGTTACATTTCAAAGATTATTTAGATGTAATATTTTGCTTCATATTTAAACTATTTAGTATAGACAAAACAAGAAAAAAATATTTCAGCATTGTCAGGGTTTTTGAGAAAATAACTTCAGAAGTGAATTGTTGCTGTTCATTCTTATGTTGTTATGGTGCTCAGTAGCTGGCAAAAAAAAAAAAAGAAATAAATGAAAAGAAGTTATAAGTAATTAGTTACATGATATATTTTGATTACTCAAAGGCTATATTTTCTTTGTCTCCAACTTGTAGAAATTGATATTTAGCACCAACATACCATAGAGTAATTAAGTTCATATCTAACAAAATATGTACTAGCTTAAACAGAAAATGTATTTTTATACTCCAGATCCACCAATGGGGAGCCCTCTCTTGACTGAAATGGCATCAAACCAAGTATCACCCAGTGAGAGTTCTTGCAAACAACTGCACTTTATCACATATCTGAGAAAGTACAGTAGCACCCAACGCAGGTTTTACTTAAAAAAAAAAAAAAAAAAAAAGTTTCTTATAGATACTGAAATGCTGACGTGCTTCAGAAAAATCCTTATTCCTTCATGTTGGGAAACAGATCCAAAAGGAACTCAGTGAATGTCTTCGTTATCCAAACTAATTCACAGTAATTACACATTCACCTTCTGTCTAACACTCATCCCAAATTAGTGCATTGTTCCTCTAGCAGAGCTCAGAAGAATGATTCCTAAATATAGAACTACAATATACTTACTAAACTGATAATAAATTCCAGCATGTCCTGATGAGAGGAGTGAAGAGAATGGAGAAGGCAGCAGTACTGATATGATGATAAAACTAGTTTGTCAAGCTACAGAACCATCCAACTTATTTGTATGTGTAGGATTAGAAAGTTTATTTCAGTGTAGTACTGCACTCCTTTTTTCTAGCTTCATGTTCCTCAGACCAAGCACTGCATCCAGATTGATGTAGATTCTTCATATCCATATGAAGAGATAGATAACAGCCCTTCACTAGACGTCTATGACCTCAGAAAGGTTGTGCATTATATTGATGTGGTGGTTTATGCAACTACACTGACTCGTGCCTTAGCAAAGAATATTGTTTCCTTTATTATTATTTCAGCATAGGAGTGTGCACGTTTGTGAGAGCTGGAGAACATCTAGCTAAAAGCGTTGAGCTAAAAACTAAGCGAAGTGAAAGACATGCCTAAATCATCAAGATGTAAGTCCTGCCACTGTTTTCCTAGCACTCCTCTTTCCTGCCACATGTTGCTGGTTGTAGCTCTGAATGTGGCAAGCATCAAAAAAAGAGAAATGTCAGCCAATTTCTGCTTAGTGGTAATGTCAAATCAAGAGCCAAGATGGTAGTCTTAGAACCTAGGAACTTCTTTCTGATTTTGTTACGTTTGTTTTGTTTGCTTGTTTGTTTAAATGTAATTAAGTATTCCACTACATGAAAGATTTGCAGCTGGTGATTTTGAAAAGTTATGCTTAATTAAAAGGACTGAAAACTCTAGATATATTTTCTTTACTATTATTTGGTAGAAATTCATCTTTGATCCTGAACGATCCTGGGGTTCTTCAATACAGAAGCTATTATATGTGCCGAATGGTATTATGTCTGTCTTCCTTTTGTTGGAAATGAAAAATGGAGCAGAGTCTATAAGAGCTTATCTTCTGACTTATATTGTGACAAAACTGTTCTTGCTACATACAAGACACTTGTTAGCTGGATAAAGGTTATTCAACACCTTTTAATACCATTAAGTCAAGTAGGAATATGGCTTGAAAAGATTGAAATACTTAATTTTGCTAAATCTTTAATGTAGGAAACATCATGTCTGTTATAAAGTACCCCATCAAACTCCTCAAGTGAGCAAAAAGGTAAATACAGAAAAAAAAAGTACAAACAAAAGGGACTCATGCAAGGAGAAATTGAAATTAAAATAGTTAATGACTATTAATTTTGTTGTATTAAAATTGTTAGTGTGGCTTGTTTACATGATTCACACATTAAAAAATGTATCAAGAGTTTGAACTCTATACGAAGAAACTCATTCTAATTTCCATTTCAAACAGTTGCACTTAATCACAATAGATACATATAGTCCATAATAAATACACAAGGAACAAAGGAAGAAAAAACATATTCTTAAATAGGAAGAAAAATGGCTCCCAGTGAAACATTGATTTATCAGTACCAGAAAGTATCCTTTTGTTCTACAGAATGAATTTTCAAAGAAAATTACAAAATTACTGGTGCTCTGTGATAAGAGAAAGATCTTTTACTCTGGGACCTCATCTTGCATCCATTCAAACCAGTAGAACAGTTGCCATTGATTACAGTACTATAAATGCTCCACATGTGCCCTAGATTTTCTGTATCCTATTTTTACACAGGCTCTTTGTTTTTTTTCCTTTCCTGTGTGAATGGAAAGATTCAGGTTGGATTCATGAAAGAGACTTCTGCACTTTTCCTGCAAAACAAAACGGAACAAAACAAAAAATATCCCACATACAAACACCTGCCCTATGCGTGTGTGAATTCCTTTTGGAACAAAGAGAAATATATCAAGTCTGTTTTAGTGGAGGGACAATGAGTAAGTGCCAAGGGACAAGTGAGGATAGATTAATTCAAATTTGGTCTCCAGATCCCTGTGGGTCTGACAAGTTAGTTTTCCTGAGATCAACTCACAGCTGTGTGACATCTTGAATAACCCTACAGGTTGACAAATGCCCTACCCTCGAAACATTTGCTGCTACTGCCAAAATTTATGAAAATGAAACCATTCTTTTCTCTCCTGCAAAGCACAGCTTTTTAGTATGTAGAATAAAACTGAAAATGCTGTATTCCGAACTCAAACAAAAATTTTTTTTTTTTTTTTAATGCAGAATGTTTTAAACTACAAATGCCATCTTTAATGGTAATTTACTCATTTTCTAACGCAGAAAAAGTATTTGAGCTCTAACAGAACGGACTGTGGCATTTGGTTAGATCTTGCTACTTAAAAGATACATTTACATTTACAGTCAAGAGTGGGAGAAAATTCTGACTGAAACATATTTAATATAAAATGTAGGGAAAGTTTTAAAGAAATTGATTTTTATGTGTATATTTTTACATGTATTATTTACAGGGAAATCATGTGCAGGTATTCTTAATGTGCTGTCATCCAAATGGCAAGAAATTATCTCCATGACTAATATATTTTGAAAAGAAGCAGTACCTTCACAACACTTTTTAAACAGAAGTGGGACTGTGGCTAAAAGCTAGCTTAATTTGAAAGTGTCCAGAGCAATTTTGGCCTTAAATAGTGAAGTGTGTTTTGTCAGGTCTTCATAAAGAAAAAAAAAACACAAAAAACTCAAGCTAATAAAGTAAACTCTTTCAAGTGCAGTCATAATTTGATTGCTGTCTCACAATCTTCAGCTTTTGTCTATGTTTAGGTTTTCCTTCTGTTTTCTAACATTACTCAAGCAATGTATATACATCTTGAAGTTGTATGAACATCCACTTCATGGTGTGGACCTTATATGACTCTTTTGTCGTGACAAATTCAATCTTGATGCAAAACAAATCTGTTTCAACAAATATCTCAAACACAAAGATTTGTTTTCATCTGTCATGAGTCAATTTTTACGATAATTTTTATGGACTTTTATAATCATGTAGCCTGACGTATTTTGGGCAGAATATGGGACAACTCTGGTTATATGTTACATGTACAAACTAGAGGACAAGACGCTGGAGAGCAGCCTGTGGAAAGGGACCTGGGGTTCTGATTGATGACAAGTTGAACATGAGTCAGCAGCGAGCCTTGGCAGCCTGTTGTGGTTTAACACAGCACACCCCTCTTTCCCAGTGGGATAGGGAAGACAATCAAAAAAGTAGAACTTGTGAATTGAAATAAAACTTTCTACGAAGATAAAGAAAAGGAAAAGGAAAATAGTTACAATTACATATATGTTTGTATGAGTGTATACAAGAAATGGTAAGTAGTGTATATAAGTAGCGCAGAAGCAATTGCTCACCACCCTCAAGTCAGTGCACAGATATATCCCAAATGGCAGTAAAGAGAGAGAAACTCCTACCCCCTTCAAAACTCCTTTTGCTTGATGTCATATGGTATGAAATATCCTTTCAGCCAGTTTGAGTCAGCTGTCCTAATTCTGTTCCCTCTCAGCTGCTTCCTTCACTGTGAATGGCCTTGGATGGAGAGGTAGGTGATTGTCCCCCTCTACTCAGGTCTTGTGAGGCCCTATCTGGAGTACTGCATCCAGGCCGAGGGCCCCCAGCACAAGAAAGACCCGAGCACTTGGAGTGGGTCCAGATGAGGGACACTAAGGTGATCAGAGGACTAGAGCACCTCTAGAGAAAGTTTGAGGGAACTGGGCTTGTTTAGCTTGGAGAAGAGAAGGCTCTGGGGAGATCTCATTGTGCCCTTCCAATATTTCAAAGGAGCATGTAAACAGGAGGGGTAAAGACTGTTTACAAAAGTGGATAGTGATAAGACAAGAGGAAACGGTTTTAAACGAGACGGGAGATTTAGGTTACATATTAGGCGGAAATTTTTCTGCACAGACAGTGGTGTCACACTGGAACAGGTTGCCAAGGGAGGTTGTGGATGCCCCATCCCTGGAAGCATTCAAGGTCGGGCTGGATGTAGTTCTGGGCAGCCTGGTCTTGTGATTGGTGACCCTGCACATAACAGGGGAGTTGAAACTAGGTGATCATTGTGGTCCTTTTCAACCCAGGCCATCCTATGATTCTATGATCCTATACAACACTGCTTAGCAGCAACTATAAACATCAATATGTAATTAACATTATTTTTCTCTGGAACCAAAACATAGCATTGTATCGGACACTTTGAGGAAAACAATTCCATTCCATCTGAAACTAATACACAGCCAAAAGGACCAACCATATCTTGGGGTTCATCAGGTCCAGCACTGCCACTGCGCATGGGGAGGGATTGTTGATCTCTGCTCTAAACTCTGTGCCTCACCTTGAGCACTGATCTGGGTGCCACAATATGAGAAGGACATAAAGCTATTAAACAGCATCCAAAGGAGGGCTATGAACATGGTGAAGGGCCTGGAGAGATAGATATATGAAGAGTGGTTGAAGTCACTTGGTTTGTTCACTGTAGAAAGAGGTAATTGAGGAGAAGCCTCATGGTGGCCCATAGCTCCTCACAATTGGGGAGTACAGGGGCAGAGCAGAGCTCTGCTCTCTGATGACAGTGATATGATACAACAGAACAATATGGAACTGCGTTGTGGGAGGGTCAGGTTGGCTATCAGGATGGTTCTTCATCAGAGAGTGATCAGGCACTGGAATGGGTTTCTGGGGAAGTGGCATTGACCTGCCAAAGTTCAGGGCTATTCCCTGACCATTGTCAGGGATACAAGGATGTAATGAGGGAAAATAAAGCCTACTTGGAATTAAATCTAGTGAGGAAGGTCAAGGACAAAAAAAGGGAAGACTTCTTCAAGTATATCAATATCAAAAAGAAGACTAGGGAAAATGTGGGCCCACTGCTGAATGAGGTGTGTGCCCTGATAAGAGAGAACACTGAGAAGGTGGAATTACTCAACATCTTCTCTGCTTTGATCTTTATTGCTAAGACTGACCCTCAGGTACCTCAGACTCTGGAGGTGAGAGACAATGGAAGACTTCCCTTAGGTGGAGGAATATCTTGTTAAAGAATACCTAGGGAAACTCAACAAACACAGATCCATGAGCGCTGAAGAAATGCACTCACGAGTGCTGAGGGAGCTGGCAGAAGTGGCTGCTAAATCATTCTGTACAATCAAAGACAGGTCATAAAGAGGCATTAATGTATTCTGTTCTTATTCGTTGTTTCCTACCCATTCAAATATTTAATTTGCAGATTTGATGAAACACAAATATGTGCTGCATTGTTTTAACAAAGCTGTACTAATTAGCAGATAAAAATACAAAAGAAACCTAAGATCAAAAAAGCAGCTGAAATATAAGTTTCTGTTGTAAAAGATTGTTTAGTAACTGTAGTTTACATTTAAGGTTTGGCATAAGAGGTAGTCTGCAACGTGATATGAATCTCAGATGCACTCCACCCTTTTTAAAACCAATTTCAGGAGACGGAATTTATTTTCGTTACATATAATCAATGAATATATGGATGCTATAATTAAGAAATATGCAAGAAATCTATAATTAAGAAATATGCAAGAAAGTTAGGATAAACAGATTATCACACTAAAGAACAATGGATGGAAAGCTTACCCCTGTCCTTCTCTCTGAGAAGACTCCAAGAGGAGCAGTCTCCAAAAGAGATCCTTCCCCAGCGGTAGTCATCTACTAAATAGGGTCTAGGAGAGGGGGAGCCAGGCTCCACCCCTTCCAGTAGCCCAGGAGAATTGCCTTCACCTTTGCTCCCATGGCTGACTCATTGCTCACCTGGGGTGGTCAATCAGAGGTTCAGGCCATGATTCAACAGTTCCCATACAGTTACATTAAAGTATTTTTCTTATGATGCTATTTCTGATAGCTGAAATGGCTCTCTACATCAAATATCATGCTCCAATAGTCATTGCTTCACTGAAGGGTGATTGTGTGCGTATGAGGGATTATACAAACCATTAACTTGTAAAGGGACCGTATTTGAAAACTGATAATAACTGAGTACAAAACACTGGGGAAGTTATAACTGATATAGGCTGGTTTGTTTAGCAATAAGGATCAATATATTAGTTTAAGGACCAATATATTAACATAGCAAAAGGAATTCATGAGTGCTGGTTGTAAAAATTTCAATCTCAACTTTGCTTGGTGGGTGAGCAGCCTTGTTTTTTTCCCCGTTTATGTGAACAGTTTTTCTTTTTTTTCCTCAATAATTTTTCTTCACAAGAAGTACTGGGGCCATAATAAACTACTTATTATCTTTTGCACCCAACAAGTGCAAGGACATCTTCCTTGGATTTCATTTTATTGTTTTGGAAGGTGCTCTCTATGTCCTAACAAGCAATAGAAGTTTGCCAAACTGGGGAAAAACAGCTAAAGATTGGCAAAGTCACAATGATGAAGCTAATGGTGGAAAAATGAGGGTAAATTAAGTGGGCATACGATCACCCTAAATGCAACTGCACATGCACAGAGGACATTAGCATATATTAATGAGTTCTTGGAAAATATGTATGCAAATGTTATACATATGTATGTCTTAAGTGTTTAAATGTAGAACCTGAACTCTGAGAGAAAACGCTTCTTTGTCAAGTCAGCTGTATTGTGAAGATTAAAGGAATGCTGCCTTCTAGCACTGCATTGGAGTTAGAGAGTTTTCTTCCCAGATTTTGGCTGACATTGCTTAAAACAAACAAACGAGGAAACAAAACATTCAAACTACTGATTTTCCAGCTTTTTAGAAATGTATTAATAAAGCTACTCAATGCTTTTGTTTTCTTAGCTTTGTAGCATTAAAAATAAATATAAAAATCATTTTTCATAATTGATAGAATATACTGAATTTCCCCCAAATTAAAACTCATTCAGCTACAGATCTTATTTTCCCTGACTGTTAAGACACACAGAACTGGAATGTTACACTTCTTTGACCACTCTCAACTGTTTGTTATATATTGATAGAAACATAAAGACTATTTTTGAAGTAATTTTCTTACATTAGTAATTAATTTGAGAAGAGACAGAAACTAAGATTTTAAATATATTTTTATAGCTTGTGACGTAAAAAAAAATTCTGCCCCTATTTAGAAACATTGACTGAAGTTCCTTTGCCAAATTTTGAAAATTTACAAATTCCAAGTAGTTTCAAAACTTTACAGTGTCTCCAGTATCTTTGAGACTGCTTCCAATAAACAAACAAATAAACAAATAATCTGAGTCTTCATGGAAAATATTTTCATACAAGTCCTCTTTCAAGAGAATTCTGAAAAACAGTACTGCCAGACATTCCTGCTTATCTATGATTACACAAACAAGAAAAAAAGGCTAGGAAGTAACTTGACTGCAATAAGTTGATGACATTGACTTCCCATGCCTGTTTTAGCCTGTCTCCTCCCCACCTCCCACCACCACTCAATCAGGTATCTCAAAGTATAAGCAAACTTTGTGTAAATCCAGAGAAAGCTGAATTCAACGTTTGCTAAAGTAATTAAACAGAAAAAAAAAAAAAAAAAAAAAAAAAAGAGTAGCACTCTGTTCTCAGGTTTGTTCAGCAGCAGTTGGTAAACTATGCAAACTGGTAACATAAAAATAGAAGGAAGTATCCATATAACCCATTAAGAGATGAAGCAAGAAGGAAGATACTGTGTGGTCGTAAGTCTTACAGTCTAAATACAAATGTTTAGTAAGACTTTTTCATGGATTCTGCACTACACAGAAAGATATGAGACTTGCAAATGGTTGTGGGATGATAGCCATTATATTTGAACTGTTTTCAGTTGATATTTGCTACGTAAAAAATTGAAGTTATGGTGAGTTTAAAAATGGGCAAAGCTACCTTGAAAAAGAGATTAATTGGTAGATGAGTCTAACAGTAACATGAGTTGTGGCAGATGTCATTCAAAGTGTGGCTTAATGGGCTAGAAAATAGAAAACTGGTGGGGGGTTTTTTTCCTTTTTTTTTTTTTTCTTTCTTTCTTTTTTGTACGAAAACCAAACAAGCAGAAAATGAATGTCTTCACCTTTTCTTCTTTCTCCCATCTACACTGAACAGCAAAGAGTATTTTTCTTGGCCAAGATGAAGACAGAAGTTACAGCAATGTGGCTGAAGGGTCATGTGTTCACAACATCTGTGATTAGAATAAAAACAATTGGCAAGACAAACAGTATCTGTTTGGTATCCTATGAGATTTTTTTCTGTAGCTATTACTTGTGGAGAGATTTCAAACAGCCAAAGTGGTTAACTGATCAAAAGAGAGGTGGAATGCAAAAGCTGCAAGCTACTCTTTCTTGTGAAGACTATTTCCTTTTCTTCTACATATTGAATGAATCTGCTCCTGTTTTGTTTTGTTTTGATCTTTTGTGAGTAGTGTTGTTAATTAATTACTGGTTACCTATCACATAGGTATCTTCAGGTTCTGTAAGCAAAAGTAAATAATGAAGCAAAATAACAACAAGTTATTGTTCTTGGAATAAATTCACTCAGCTTTCAGAATGAGATTACACAGAAGAAATGCCATTACATTTCGTCCTTTGATCCTCCCTATGACCTTATTTGATCTGATGTGTTTCCCTGTTCACTTCAAGTGTTTTGTCTTTGGACCAAAGTTGCTCCGGCTTTAGGAAACATCTAAAGTATTTGATTTAAATTCTGGAGCCAAGATAACCCCGGCTACAAGATTTAAAGATAAGAAAAGGAAAGCATTTCATCCCTAAAATACATTATTTTCAAAGTAAATGGAAAAAATCATGGCTCAGATTGGGCCTCATTGTGGATCAAAGAAGCAACACCCTCAAAACGCAAACATCTCTTGAAGTATGCTTAAGTCAACAACTGTACTACTCAAATGAGGACCTTATTTTTACACATTAATTTGTTTTTGCTAAGGTAAGAGCCAAGTAGTCTGTCAAATCAAATCTGGACTGAATAAAAAAAATTGCTACTAACATACAAGTGATATACTAAATCAGAAACACTGCATTTTTACTGTGCTTATTACCACAGAAGTATGAGATGAGAATATGAATAACCTACCCACATCTCCTTGAAATAAGCAAAAATCCATGGGCCAGTGTTATTACTGAAAAAAATAAGCAGGAGACTGATTACAGAGTATCTCCTCTCCTCTCTTCTGAAGAGGAAAAAAGGAGGTTCAGCATGACAATTACAATACAGTTTTTCAGTGCAATACAGTATATATATTTGTGAAATGTGTCTTTTTACAGATCTTTCAGGTAAGTTGGAGATAAAAGTTATTTTACTGTGCTGGTTTGGGCCAGAAAATGTTTCTCTCAATTTGGACATCAGTAACAGCCTTGAAGCTTGTAGTTAACTTTTACACAAGGGGTATGCCACATGAATAGGAAATCATCAATGGGAAGAGACTCTGTTGAACAGAAATAGATAACAAAGTCTCATAACTCCCTTCGTGATCCAAAATCAGAAGGCACAAAACCGATAAACTCACTCTCGCCTTCCCGGTCTCAGAGCTATGAGTTCCAAGTTTAAGCAGTTCAGGGGAGACTTTCCTCTCCTGCGACAGAATGGCATCAGTGTGAATGATGGCAACTGCTCAAACAAATGATATCAAAATGGCAGCGGAGAACTGGCAATAGCTGTGGTACTTCATCCCTAGATCATACATCTTTTCTCAGTTTCTTACTTATCCAATGCGATAAGCCTGATTAATGCCAATAAACATGAAAGTAACAAACAGAGAAACAAATGACAATAACAAAACCACCAGAACCTAAGGATTTGTCTCATATTAGAAGTCTAACTTGGTATGGGAACTTGGTCAAGGATTTTGAGAATTTTACCTTGTAATTCAATAGCAGCACACTCAAAAATTGGTGAAGTAAAAAAAACCAGCAAAAAATATCTGAAAATGCATTTAACATATGTGCTGGTGTGTTGTTCTGTGTCTTAAAAACTATACTCTTGGCCAAGCCTTGCCATTTCAGATCACCCAAGGAACAACAAGCAGCATAGTAAGCCATTTTCTCATTTTCATCTTAATGGCGATTGCAAATCTTCCTGTTTCATGGTTATTCAAGCCTCTTTAAAAATATGAAGTAAGGAATAATTTAATGTATTTCTTCTTTCCCTGTTAACTTTTTAAAGCCGGTGAATTTTGTTTGTTTTTCCTTTTATTTTCTTTCTTTTTTTTTTTTTTTTTCTCCCAAACAGCTCAGGTTTCCTTCCCATGCATAAGCTGTCATTTCTCATCTACATCTTAATATTTCTGTGTTTAAAAATAGATATTTCATCTCATTGCAGACTGCATTCCTCAGACGTTTTACCATTAGCCTTGTCAGACAGGCATGTCAAATAAGGCCTTACAAAGGCTAGGCTTGACTATTGCAAACTTTTGTTGGCATCCTTCATAAAGAGTATGATTTAGTGAAGAGTAAATGTTTAATCAACTTGAACAGTTATATTTAGAATTACAAGCACATCCTCTGAATATAATAAATATGAGGTCTGCTCCAAAAGCAATGCCTCCTTTTTTATTGCATTGATCCACAATGTCAGAGTTGGATGTTGGTGATATGGGAGTAGAGGCTGAACCTTCCCACCAGTATTCCACTACGTTTTGCTGACATGTGACTAATGGCAGCAGAAGGACAGCCTGACACAATGATGTGTGATGTGGCAGTGCATTAGAAGCAAAAGTGTGACATTCAAGTGTTGAAAAACCACAAAGTTTGCACCAGGTGGATCACACAAATGCTGACACAGGAATAGAAAGAACACCATATACAAGTCTGTTAGGATCTGTTGAACAAATGTGAGACTGAATACGACAGTCTCCTGGATCACATCATTATTGGTGAAGAAATGTGGTCATTGAGACAAGTTGGAGTCAAAATGGCAGGCCAAGGAGTAGTGACATGTGAATTCACCGCTGAAGAAAAAGTTAAAGATGCAGACCTTAGTGGGTAAAGTGACATATGCTGTCTTCTGAGATAAAAAAGGGATGATCCTTCTGGATTTCCTGGAACCCAGATAAACCATCTACTCTGACTGCTACATCACAATGCTGACTAATCTGACAGAGTCAGGCCAGAGAAGAACACAGCATTTCTCTAGAAATACAGTAACAGGCTCCATGTTTGTTAGAAGACCAAGGAATATTTTGCCAGTTTTAGCTGGACTGTCCTACTACACCCATTGTATCATCCAGATTTGGCACCTTTTGATTTCTATCTGCTTGGGGTTACATGGGCAGAATTTTCTTAATGATGGTAGCTGTGAAACAGTGGGTCACCTCCACTGAGGCAGATTTTTTTGAGCATGACACACAGACTCTTGTTCATTACTGACAAAAACACAGATCTAATGGTGGTGACTGACCACCTTCACATGTTTTGTAGCTGAGAGCTTGAATTATCAAATAGTGCTATTGTGATCTTTTTATCTGTTGTATTTTCCATGGAAATAAATAGAAACATTACTTTTGCAGCAACATAAATATTGAACCCTCATGATATGAAGACACTATGAATTGACTGATCACGCAGATTTGCTTCACAAAATATGTGCACTGCTATAGGCTTCTTGCCCTACTTCTCCATCTTACATCAAATAATTACCACTGTGATTTAGAATAAATGAAAACAGTACCCATAAAATAAGAGAGATTTTTTTGCAATTATCTTCAGTATTAGCTAAACAAAAACAGATGACCGAGGCTTAGTTTGTCTATCTATTATTCCTACTATTGCCAATTATTTCTGGTTTCAATGTCCAGTTTTGGCTTAGAGTGAAAACATCATAGACACATATTTAGACTGCAGTGTTTGGCTTTTACTGCATGTAACTGCTCAGACTTGAGTTCATGATCTTTGTTACTGCAGTATGCATTTACTGCCGGAATACATTTCTTATTTTGTTGGGAAAATTTTCAATGAGATTAGAAAATTAGCACTAATTATGTACACTGATTATCACCATCATTTTTAATGTATGTGCAGACAACAGTTTGGAGAGGAGTATCATTGTTCCATTGCAATACAAGTGACAGACATCTGAAGACAAGAAGGACTGAGTATGCATATATGAGGAAAAAGGGTCTTTGAAGCATTTTCAGACTATTTTCTGAAATTCCCTCTAATTATCTTATAATTCTGGTTTGACTTTTCATGTCACATGAAAAGCTTGGGGGAGCATTAACATTTTTTGAACTAGAAACTTTCAATGCAAATTCCTCTCTGCTCAGCCTTTGTGAGGCCCCACTCTATGATTCTATGATGATTCTCATGTGATGATAATTGTATGCCTTTGCGTTTTGTTTTTGGTTGTTTTTGTGTGTGTCTATTTTGTTTTGTTTTTCCATTGAATGATGCTGCTTATCTTCATTGTTCTTTATTCAGTCTTTCTTAGTCATAGAGCACGGTAGTATTCTCTAGAAGCTTCCTTCTGCATCTCTGTTAGAGATCTGACAATGCTCAGCTCCACAACAATTTGCAAAGTGGAAATATCCTGCCAGTTATGAAAGCTGTCACAAGGTCTACCATACTCACCAGAGGTTGATCTTAGCAATATGGCAACTTTAAAATGCTATTTAAGATTGGAGTAGCACTACATCTAGAAACTCTCTGATGGATCCTGATCTTGAATCATCCATAGGGTTTGGCCTACTCTTTTACCAACAGCAAGCTGCACCAACATTCTGAGGGACTGAGGCTATCAATATAAGCATGGCTGCTGGAACTGCCAGTTCAGATTCCCTCATTAGAGCACAGCTTGCTGCTTTCTGACAGCATCCATTCATATTTACACCTAATTACAGCACACTTCTGTTGTTAAATAATACACAATGGAAAAGCAGTGTATATGAGAGTCTTGAAACACATTTGGAGAGGATACAATCTTATTGAAAAGTCTAATAACATAATTTATTCAGCAGATTTTGATAGCAATTGATGGTTGTTTTTTTTTTTAACGACTTTTTCTGTATTTTTTTTTTCTGCTACAGGATTAAACAGTTGCAATTAGATCCCTTTGCTTTGCTATCCCATCATATGTTCCTGATGCTGTTATATTTATCTGCTCTCAGATCTTCTAATCCTGTTAGGAGAGAGTTAAACCTATTAAACATGGTCATAGCAGTACACTTTCTAAATACTCAGTATACCTAACACATTCAGAATAGAACAATGCACTGAACTGCATACTCAGAAGGTGAACATGGTCATATGAACTACGGTATGCAGTGAAAATAAATTTTCATGCATGCAATATCAAAAAGTTTGGAGACAGAAAAAGCACCAACTTGCAAGACATTTTAATGTTTCATAACAGAGACATTCAAACCCCTTTTTTGTTTTACCTAGTAGGGTACCATAACAACATTCACTTCTTTAAACATAAGAGAGGCAAAAAGAACTTAAAGCTACAGCGAAGAGAAGAGGCAGGATGCAAAGGAAATCCTAGCACAGTGATCTGGCCTGTTATTTCATGACAAGAAAACATCTCCAGAATGAGTTTTTACTGGTGCAGAGAAAGATAGCATGCGGAGCCTGGATAACCGCATATATGTAACATCTTTAAGATACAGATTTGTATTCTCAGTACAAATCCTTCCCTTCTTTACAGTGAAAGTTAAAGTAGAAAAAAGAAGAAATGGCTCCCAAAGTATACAGATTTTTAATCTTTTATAAGTTAATACACATATTAATGGATAATAATGTAGCCCAGTGTATTTTTCTCGTGTATGTGTAACCTCTCAAGAGAATCTTGTCAGTATTTACCTTCATGTTTTGCATATGTACATCAGTCTGGCATTTCTTGAAATGTTAAGTAGCATCAATATCTTATTTCAATTTTAACATTTTCTTCTTCGTATTTATAACTCTAAATGTGTAAATAGGCTGTCCAAGCCTGTTGCTACCTGCTTCTGTACAGGCAATCAGAGAAAAGCACACTGAAATTCAAGTGGGAACAGTGTAATGTTTGAACAAAATGTACTAAAACTCTTTGGAATGTCAATTCTGCTAAAAAGGCACCCAAAAAAAAAAAAAAAAAAAAAAAAAAAGACTTAGCAAGAATTAGTTTAAAAACAAACCACAAATTGTGGTTTTCTTCTCTAAAAGAAGATTGCTAGAATTTCAGTGGACTTATTTCACAGAATTGTAGAATCATAGAATTTTCTGAGTTGGCCTTAAAGGATGGCCTTAAAGGCGATCTAGTCCAACTCCCCTGTGATAAACAGGGATACCAACAGTGAGATCTGGTTGCTCAGAACCTCTCCAGCCTGACTTTCAATGTCTGCAGGGATGGGCCATCCACCTCTCTGGGCAACCTGTTCCAGTGCTTCATCATCCTTATTGTAAGAAACTTACTCCTTGTGTCCAATCTAAATTTCCCTTCTTTTAGTTTGAAACCATACATACCTTCTTGTTCTATCACCAGAGACCCTGCTAAAGAATCTGTCCCCTTCTTTCTTACAGCCCATCTTTAGATGCTATAAGGCCACTCTCAGGTCACTTTAGAATCTTCTCCATGCTGAACAACCCCAGCTCTGTCAGCCTGTCCTCATAGAGGAAGTCTTCCATCCCTTGGATCATCTTTGTGGCCCTCCTCTGGGCATGCTCCAACAGCTCCTTGTCTCTTCTGTACTGGGGACTCCACATCTGGGCATAGTACTCCTAGTGTGGTCTCACCAGTGCAGAGTAGAATGTCAGAATCTCCTACCTTAACCTGCTGACCACACTTCTTTTATTGCAGCCCAGGATACAGCTGGCTTTCTGGGCTGCAAGGGCATGTTCCCGACTCACGTTCAGCTTGCCATCCACCAATACCTCTAAATCTTTCTCAGCAGGCTGTGCTCTATGATAGCATATCACAGCTTGTACTGGTAGCAGGGGTTCCCACAACCCAGGTGCGAGTCCTTGCATTTGGATTTGTTGAAGCTCATAAGATTCACGTGGGCCCACTGCTTGAGCCAGTCTAGGTCTCAATTTTCTTATGCCCTAATGAGCTTTCTTAAAGATCTGCCAGCTCTGCTCCACTCCCATGCCCTTGAAGACAGATTGCTAGGGGGTTTTGTGAACTAACTTTTTGAAGAGCTTGGCTTTGGATTTTCTAAAATTAAGCTTCCCAATTTTATTCTTTGTCTGTCAGATACCTTTCATGTGTTTGAACTTCACTGCCACTACAGCCCAGGCAGTCTCCAGTCCTAATGTCATTAATCAGTTCACTCTCACTGGTGAGCAACAGGTTCAACACTGCATCCTCCCTGGTGGAACTATCTATTACCTGTCTTAGGAAGATCCTCCATACATTCTAGGAGCCTGCTGCACTGCATACAGTTCACTGGTGTGTTGTGAATTCCCTTTCACGTAGGAGATAAACCTTTTGTCTTGCTTTTTTAAGTATATTTCATTCACATAGAATTAAAGGATCTCTGAAAACCCCACAAGACACGTTTTATTCAGATAATGAGAAAAAAATGTTAAAAAATGTAATGCTGAAATCCTATTCCAGTTCAGTATACCCAACTTCCTCAGATAGTGTCATATTTATGTTGGGTAAATATATATAATTCTATCTTTTCAAAATCTTAGAGTTCTTTAAGTCTTACTGTTCTCAATAATGCCAATTGATGTCAACTTTTACTTAACCTTTGTTATAAAGGCTTCAGAGATAGTTTTAGACAATAATGCTAACAGTCTAATGGATTTCTGTTTACATTTGGGCACCTAACTGCCCTCTACTCCCCTGAAAAATTCAACCTAGAAGTATCAAAGATTTGAAGAAAAATATTCACATATTCATACAACTTAAACTCTTCATACTGCATCTGAGCATGAAAGCCAGTCATCAAGACCGAGAAAGTGTGCCTGCTGTGAACAACCTACCGTAATTGTACCAGCACAGACCTTCTGCCCATGCTCTGGCACGAGAGCTGGTGTTTGCTCAGTGGGAATTTGATAGCACCACCTGTATTCATGGTATGTCCTTGAGCAGTGAGTAATGCTTCTATTAGGTATGGGAAATAATTCAGCCTCTTTTGTAGCTCAGTCTAAAGGGCCTCTAAGCAGGAGCAGGCAATTGTACCAAATTACATATAATTGTTCATGATGAATTTGCAGTGTAGGCTAGAGTTTGCCAGGAACTCAGCTGAGACCACCATACTTATTTAAGTTTAGTTTGGCTCATGTACAGTACTTTGCTCACTAAGCTACAAACTCTTCAGACATTTTTTTTTCCCAATGCAGAGCCTTCCACACAACAAAAAATGTTGAATCAGTTTTATGTTTCTTACTTTGTTTTGTTTTCTTTGTTTTCTTGTTTGAGGCACTCAGTGAGACAAGGCTTTATGCTTTACTGTGAAATCATGTTGTTACCTGGATAGCTAACATGCCTCTAAAACTGCTGTGAAGAAGAAAGAAAAACCCAACCCATTACTTAGTATAACAGCAATTACAGACCTGTACTTCTTTTCCCCTGTGTCTGCATGGCATGTGGTAGGAAGTGAATGTCACAAAAATAATGAAGCCATGACAATGTATGTAGAATTGCCAGGGCAGATGAGTTGTTGCTGGTTATCTGTTTAACAGGAATGTCAATTTACTAAGAAGAGACAAACACACTCACTACCTTGAGGTGCTGACCAGTGATGAGGAGGTTACAGAGGTGTATGCCATCTGGATTAACAAAGTTCACCAAACTTCCTGCAACTTAATATTTCTGCTGAAGGTCTTTACATTGCTTTGCTACACATTCATGGTGGGGGCCCCAGTTCAGTGCCAGAGTCCAGTGTTTGTCATGTTTCTGAGGAAAGGCTGTGTTAAGAAGTTCCATCTCTCCCGCGTTACCCATTGTTTCCTCCCTTCCTCAGGATGCTGTTAGTCAGCTACCTCTGATTTGCCCAGTGTGTAGCACAAGTTGTGGCACTTTGGGAGGCATAAGCATGGGATAGAGCAGTTCAGATTTACTGTGGTTGAGGAGCATGACCCCAGCTTGCCTGAGGACCTGTAGAACACAGCAAAAATGTTTAGCATCCACAGTTAGCACTTGCACATCTGTCCTGTGGGAAAAGTAACAGTGTTTAAGTTGCTACTGGTAAGCACTCAAGCATTGCTCACGCAAGTCCCACACCTTTATTCACTCTGCAAAGGCACAAAGCCCCCAGATACATGTTTTCTCTGTAATGATACTTGCAACAAATAATAAAATTGGATCCTTAATTTGCACAAGCTCGGGGCATGCTTTTTCTGTGACCATTTCAGTGATAAGAATAGTGGTAACACTAAGTTAGACGCTGCTTCTATTAAGTTTATTCCCAACCAATTTTCTCACAGACAAATTTTAAAAATGAAAACTGGAGCTCCCAACTGTGCTCTTATTCTTTATATATCTTTATAAACAACAGAAACATGTGACTGACCCTTGTCTTTGCAGTAAAAACTGAGTTTGAACAGTAAGCTGACAACAGAGAGTACATGCGGGTCTAGTCCTGACCTATACCCACATTCTGACCCACGCAGAATAGATCCTGAAAGTGGTGAACTGATTTGTTGCATACAACCTGCTGGTCTGTGAAATAAAACAGAAAAAAATGAACAACTTCTGCCACTGTTCTGTGTCCCCCCAGCTCCTCCCAAAAGATTAAAAACAACAACAACAACAACAAAGAGAGAGAGAGAGAGAGAGAAATAATGGATTAAAAATCAGGCAAGCTTTTGATAAACCAAAGGTTCCTTACTTTGTCACATGATTTAATTAATAAAGGGAGACACAAAACAGTGTACAACGTGGCACAGGAGAAAAAAAGAGTACTTTCAGAAATTCTAGTGCACTCTGCAAAAACTGTAATTCGTTATATTTGTGGAATATTTCTGGTGAGTTTATCTTTTTTGAAGTTATTTGTGGTAAACAGTTCAAAATATCCATTTATATTTGTATGAATTTCTAGGCTTTCTCCCCTAAGCTGGTTCAGCAGAACAATCAAACTGCAAGTATTCAGTAAAAACTGCAAGGAAATGGATGAAATTACAGGAAAATGCATAATACCACGGAAGACAACAAATAGGTTCAGAGAGATATTCTTTCACATCTGCCCCATTCTTTCCCCCATCCCCTTGCTAACTTAAATAAAAGACTGGTTAACCTTGTTTCTAAGTCACTTCAGTGATCTATTCCAGCTACATTTTTTCCACAATGAGCACAAATCAGTTTTATCAGGCTACTACTTTCATACTACAGTGCATTTTCCTTGGTGTCCCAAGGGTATCTAAGATGACAGCAAAGAGTGCTGCATCTATGAAGGGTCCTTTCTGCAGTAACTCATTTTGTACTCAGAAGTTTCTTGGGAAATGGGTAAGAATACTCAGAGAATTACAGTCTTTCTGCATAAATTAAGAATTCCAGTGCTGTTTAAGTTTCCCTGTTTAAATTTTCACTATATTTTTTTCCCTTTTGATCTTCATCTCCAGAAACAATAATTAAAAAATCACACATATGTGGTGAAGGACAGTCCCAAATGAGGTAGCCCACACAGTCCAGCTTTCATTATCCTTAACAGATGGAAGTCAGAAAATAACAAGTCTGGACTATAAGATGGGCATGATAGAATAGTCCAGCCAAAATTGGTGATGTGCTTCATAGCTTTTAAATTGATATGGTGCCTAGCACTGTTTTGTTGCAACAAAAAGGTTATGTTCCTCTCTTGTCTAATTTTGAAGTTTGAGACTTGAGCTTAGCTTTGCAATGCAGAGGTCAGGGTTCATGTTTTGTCTGGGTTCTAGGAAATCCAGAAAGACCATCCCTTTCCTCTCAGAAGACAGTGTGCATCACATTACACAATGGTGTCTTGAACTTTTTCTTTAATGAGGAATCCACTTGTCACCATTCTGTGGACTGCGTTTTTGCTCCACCTCATAGTGGTGACACCATGACTTATCATCGATAATGGTGCAATCCAGGAAACCGTCATCTTTATCCTCGTGTTGGTTCAAAAGGTCCTCACAAACTTGCATATGGTGTTATTTGTTTCTATGTAAGCACTCATGCAACTCACTAGACATAATATTACCAGCATCATTTCCAATGCACTGAAGCCAGTATTATTCAGCTTTGTACGCAATTCTCTGGTCATAATCTGCTGATTTACGCAGAAGAACTGATTGAATGCTCTTTATTTCGTGGTGTGCATGGCCATTCAGAACGTGACTTGTCTTTCATGTCACTTTCACTACTGTCATCCAGCCAGTCAGCCCCAGCCTGTAGCTCTGCATGGGGTTACTGTGGCCGAAGTGCAGGACCTGGCACTTGGTCTTGTTGAACCTCATCCCATTTGTCTCAGCCCAGCAATCCAGCTCATCCAGATCCCTCTGAAGGGCGTCCCTACCATCAGGCAGATCGACATCACCTCCCAACTTGGTGTTATCTGCAAACTTACTGAAGGTACACTCAATCCCCTCATCTAGGTCATCAATAAAGGCATTAAACAAGATGGGCCCCAGTATTGACCCTTGTGGGACACCACTTGTAACGGATAGCCAGCAGGACTTAGCTCCATTAACTCTTACCCGTTGGGCACAGCCCTCTAGCCAGTTCCTTACCTAAAGAAGGGCATACCTGTCCAGGCCATGGGCAGCCAGTTTCCCCAGAAGAATACTGTGAGAGACTGTCAAAGTCTTTGTTGAACTCTAGGCAGACTACATCAACAGCCTTTCCTTCATTTACTAATCTGATCACCCAGTCCTAGAAGGAGATGAGGTTTGTCAAGCACGACCTGCTTTTCATGAACCCGTGCTGGCTGGGCCTGATCCCCTGGGTGCCACGCTCATGCCGTGTGATCTTGCCTAAGGTGATTTGCTCCATGACTTTCCCCGGTACTGAGGTCAGGCAGCTGAACCTGACAACCTCCTGAAGTACCTGCTAACATCCATCATTCTGGGATTTTGTGAATATTGTCTAATATATGTAACAAATAATACGTAACAACATACTTAACATCTTTAAATAATATAAATAATAAGACATATCTTCAATATTACACATGATATTACGTATATATATTATATTAATAACATTGTGAAGATGCATTAACTAACACATAGAATGATATAATATTTCATATTAATTAATATCATTAACATTTAATATTGATAATAATAATAAGAGGAATAATATATAAGATCACTAGAATTAATATTCAGTGAATAATAAGATGAATAATATATAAGATCACTAGAATTAATATTCAGTGGAGGGAAATTTCAAAATGAAAAATTACTTTCTCACTGAGAGAACAAAGATTCTGATGAACACTAGTTTTGCCTTTCCCTGAAGCATTTTCTCATTGGTTATTGTGTAATTTTGCCAATAACAAAAGAACTGCCACATAGAAAGCATGAATACTTGTATCTAAGTTGCCAAGTAACATCATCACACCTTATTACTCTAAAAAAAGAGAAAAGCTAGGCTTGACTCCATTCACATCCTGTATGATGTTGTTTTCATACTGTTGCACACAACTATAATCCAAGCTTTCATCTCTACCTCTTTTCTCCTCCCTTTTATAATGTTAAGGAAGGAAACCTTGGAGGAAAATGAACTGCTGAAATTCAAACACATGTACTGAAAATGACAAAAGCATTCTCTGGGAATAATCAGTCAGGATTATATATTTCCTCAGTTTGCCAAGGAAGGTTGACTTCAAGCCAAACTGGCTCCTGTTGGACTACAACTTACAATTAATGCTCACTTCATTTATCACTGCTTAGGCAGGGATCTAGGAAACGGAAATATCATTTCAAGTAATGTAATTGTGAATAGGAGGGAGAGAAAGTTAAAGATTGTGAGAAGAGTGGTTCTTAAATCTAATGAAATGTCATAGGGAAAGGGGATCGAAGTGGAACTCTGAAAGATACCTTCATGTTGAATATGAAGCTGAGCCTAAATCCTCTGAAGTAGTTTGTAGATGCAACCCATTACTTACTTAGTGTGCCAAATCTGAACTAAAGTTTGAGAAACTTCAAATTTGAGTCCTGGTTCTGCATCCTCTATTTTAAATATTGTACTTGTCTCGGTGCTTATTTCTGTGTTGTACCACTTATAATTATTTCCTTTTAAAACGAAACAGCCTTAGTCATTTGTTTTTCTCCTTCTTTAATAAGCAACAAGGCTGCTTTACAAGATAAGGGGAAAACAAGCTGAAAGTTATTAATGGTTATTACTTTTTGTAATAATATTCTGAATATATATGAAAAATTAGAAACAAAATTTTAATCCCAGGTTAATACTCTGGGATTAATATGAAATATTGCAAATTATAAATGTGAATAAGTAGCAACATTCAAAGGACATTATTAATGGACTTGCTTCAGGTTTAATGTTTGGATTCATCTTTCTGTAGCTAATATGTCTTTAGATGCATTATGTATCTTTATGATTTCTGTGCCAAGACTTTTTGATCACCTGTCCCTTGTAATTACTTGAAAGCTTCGCTTTCCTGCTGCATTTGGATTTGATTTCCTGAAACACTGTCTTCAAATTTTAATCCAACTGTTCCTTGTAGCATCTCAGCTGTTACCTATTCAAATCACTTGTCTGCTAAACTCTAAGGCTAGCACTGATTCATCATAAACTGAAGTCCTCTTATAACACTCTTTATTTCCTCAGTTATTACTTTTTATAAAAGAATTGGCTTTGTATTTTGTGTGCAAAAGACTCATATTCTTATATCTGTTTTCACTTCCTTATCAACTTCAGGAAAACAAACATTTCTCTCACTTTTTCATTTCTAGAACATGATAGATGTCTTCCTCTATGCCAGTGAACCAGCTTATAAAACTTCTGAGGTAGGTGTGACTTCCTGTAGATTGTCAATAGAGCAAGAGTTTTTCATTGATTTTCATTTATTTATTTATTTATTTATTTATTTAACCACAGTTATGTTTGGCTTTCTCTCACTCCTCTCTTATTTTAACATCTTGTCAATGAAAAATAAGTACTTCTATTAACATAATCAGATTTTTTTTTAAATGTTTCTAGGTGTTTTTTTTTCAGCTCACAGGCATTTGAAAGATTTGTGAGATTTGTGATAGAAGCAAACCACTAAAATAACTTTTAGTAAATTAGAACTTGATTTAAATCAGAAAAAAAGAAGTTTAAGGGCTTCTTACTATGGTCATATCCCAGGCAAGGGTGTTTGAATATGAGTAACAGTGAAAGTGATGTTCATTCATTGATATTCATTAAAATAAAGTCAATAAAGCAATTATTTCTGAAACTAAAGGTGTGCTTAGTACTTTTGTAAGTACAGCACAAAACCTAACTGAATATTAAAAAAAAGAAAACAAATGCAAGTGGATGCATAAAAATGCTTTCATGATTCACTGACATGCTCTCATTAGTAGCACTAATTTTCTTTGTAAAGAAATGAATTATTCCAGAGAATATTATTCTGAGCTGTGTGTGAAAGTAATTAAAATTGTTGGTATGTAACATAAATAATCAGAAGAGAAAACAGAGAAAATCTGCACTATTTTATCTGAAAAAGAAAAAAACCCTCAGATTTCCATTCTGAGAGTGATTAAACTGCCCCTACATGGACTTTCTGATGAAACAATGAATTAAGGAGAAATTCTGTAATCTAATTACTTATGTCTATCAAATAACAATTGACACTGTCATTCACTACAATAGTACTTATTACCTTACTTGTCAAGAATGATAAATTCATCTACAGGATGTGAATACTGGCAAGGAGAGGATGCAATTGAAGTAAGTTATGTATGGGAATTGTTAACTCAATCCTCATTCTAGATAAGAGCTACATAACATGTAAATAATCATCCCAATCCCTTTGAGCTCTATTGCATGAATTTAAAGTCATGTTAAAATATGCTTAACTTGAATAGAGTATAGAACAGACAAATGGATGTTCATATACAGCTGTGCATATTAAGTATACAGAAAGTGTTGGTACTTACCTATGCTTAAGCACTTATGAACATCTCGGGTAAAAAGGAAATAAAGCCCACTTTCGTTTAGCGATTAAACCAAACAAACCTCTGAAATCCTAAACGTTAGTCTATGTTTTGCTGCTTAGGCATACCTACATAATTCTGGTTTGGCTGGGGTGAGAGACAAAAAAATGTTACACTGCAGAACAGCTTCGAAATAAACGGAATCCTGCTGCTACAGCAGGATGTATGCACACAGAGCAGAACCGGGAGGATTGCTGTGGAGGCAGCCTATAGACAAACATTAGAAGTAGGTCTAAAAACTGTTCCAGAGATCTGAATCATGGTACTACATGGTATACCAGTTAAGAGTTTGAGATGAAATGTTTAATTGCCATTCTGTGCTTGCATAATCAAATGTCTGTTGATTGTATAACAATTTGGAGACAGACACCCAAGAATTTGCTTGTTTAACTAATTTATACCCAACTACAAAACACTTATACTCTGTTCATGAGTAGGCAACCTCAGATACTCAAGCAACTTTCCAAGCACTATTCTTTACTTTGGCAAATTAAATCCATATTTAGCTGCTCAGCACTCTGTTCATTCTCAGATTCTTAAAATAATTTTAAAAACAAGACTATTTTTAGATCTACACTTATATGTTATTAGTATTTCTGAAGTAGTTACATGAGTCCAATCCATGGTCTGCACAAAATCTCTACAGACTCTACAGCCTCCCTGGATAATCTCTGCCAATGTTCGATTTCATGGGGGAAAAGAAAAGAAGAAAGTGTTTTCCTATGTTCATATAGAATTTCATGTGTTTTAATTTCTACACATTTGCTTTCATTTCTCCTTTTGCTGGACTTGCTCTAGGATGTCCATGTCTCTTCTGCAGTGGAGAGTCCACAAATGTGGACCCAACAACCAGGTAGGTCTTACTAAAGCAGAGATGAGTGAAGAACCTTGCTGGAAAAATTCTGTTAATCACTCATTCCTTCCTTAATCAAAATCCCAGATTTTTACCACTGATCTCCAACAGTCCTCTGTAAGACAGTGACAATGGTTAAATTTTATATAAAATCCTTCTAGACTGTAGTCATCTGTAGTCACGTTGCTGAAGAGTCACCCAGTTTTTACAATAACCACTTTAATACCTATTCATTTGGAATAGTATTTTTTAATAATTTACTAATTCTTTAGTACTAAACTCAGTGCTAAAGAAAAATAAAAATAATCAAATGAGAGAAAGTGACTGTTAACAACTCAGACAAGCAGGACAGAGATGTACACCAGATCTGTGCTTTCAGAGTCCACTTTTGACTGTGATACAATGGAGACATTATACAAAATACTCTCTGTCGACATTAAGCCATGTGAATTAATGCAATCCATTTAACTTAATTTTTAAATTTAAAGTTGTATTTATCAGAAAATACAAGTACTGGCTTTGGATGCTGAAATTTTTGATCAGCATACTCTTTATCCAGAAGCCTTGACAATGAAATACATATATTTAAAAATAAATTAAGGTATTACAATTTTTTTCTCGTAATTTATATCACATTAACTCACTCACTGAATGTATGAATATCACTTATTTCCACTCAGAACAGTTATAATGCTTCCTGTGTAAATGAACGCCAACAGTTATGGAGGGAAAGGAAAGAAAAAGCACAACAAAAGCTGGAATAACTTTGGCCTTCTTTTGTCAAAGATTTCCAGAAGTTCCACTGACTATAAATCACACAGCCCTACGAACTAGGTGGTAAGTAAGCGTTAGTAGTTTCCCTCCCGTATTGTTTTAACTGAAATTGTAACCAATACTGAAATTTTAACCCAAAATATAGCTGTAGTGGGATCCTTACTTAGATAAAAGACCTGCTAAACCCTTCAAGTAACAGCTGATATTTTCTGGGTACTGCGAACTTCTTGCTTTAGATCAAGTTTTTTGCATCTAGTACACTACAAATTTCTAGAGAGGTAAATTTTATCCAAGTAGTATCACTAAACAAGTGATACTAAACGAGTGATACTACTAAGCAAGGCTTTTTAGATTCTTGGAGGAATGCAAGGTAGTTCACATCTGGTGTCCTCTGTGTTACATAGACAGTGATTAAAGCTATTAGACAGTACAGCTGCTACCTGTCATTATGCAGCATGTTCTGGATGTAATGACATCAACTGATGTCTTTACTAACTTTAATATTGGGGTAGGATCTTCAAGTACTGATAGTTGAATGCAATCTTTTATTTAATGTCCTTTCAAATAAATACAATGCAAAACATGCAGAGAAGCATTCAATGCTTTTTAAGTTCTATCTTTCAGTGGTGTGCTAGAGAATGACAGTATTAATGACTGCACTCCATGGTAAACCTCCCTGTGCTTGTGAGCATCTGTGAGAGAAGTGTTGGATAACTGGGCTTAACAGTACAATCTTTTTTTAATCTGAGATCTGAAAGTCATGAATGAAAAATCTCTTTGAATATTGAAAAAGAAAAGGTATTTTTTTTCTTCAGTAAAACTAACAAAATTAAACAACTATATCTCAATCAGTGAGGAAAATGTCTTCATGTTTTTGGAGAAGACAGTATAGTTTACAAAGTCATACAATATATTAACTTCTGGTTTGCTAAGAGGAATTGTTCCTTGCCTCAAGCTCCTGAATTTACTACAGCTGCCAAACACTTTCAAGCTTCTCAGTCTCAATCCCAACACAGAAGAAATTCCACAGTGCTGGCAGATCAGATTTCACATCAGTATTTTGTTGGGCTACTTGCCAAGGTCTTATAAAAAACATAATTACAAGCGAGACTATTGCAAGTTGTTGCTATTCTACGCTCCCCTTCTGTCTAGGCAGCTAATATAATAGCAGTGGTATGAGATATGAAATCTGCCTGGCTTTAATCTTATTTTCTCTGCAGTTCAACTGGTGAATAAGGAAAGGCTCCAGCTGATGCTAAGGCTACTGCCACTCAACTACTATACCACAAAGTCATTTGTATTTGCACTATTAACTGCAAAATCTATACAGCTAATGAACTAAAATATCCTTTGAAGAAGGAAAATCTTTTGTCACGTTTCTTAATTAGGACAACTACAGAGGCTCTACAGTTAATTTGACCTTTACAGTTGCTATTTCATCTTTTTATTTGTGCTGCAAGGATCTAGTAATACAGAATTTTCCTGTAAAAAAAAAAAAAAAAAACAGCAAGTCGATTTCTCTAATAAGCTGTAATTGATCATACACAATTTCATAGATTAACAAAATAGTTGAGGATGGACCTCTGGAATTCATATGGTCTTGCAAAAGTCATTTTTCCTGCTATCTGTATTATGCACATTAAAAGGTATGTCAGCATTTGACATATTTTGGTAGCTGGAGAAAAATATCTTTCACTACAAGATATAGAGATCCAGCTAATACTCCTATTACAGAACTCTGATGTCTCTGTTAAAAGTTGATGTAAGAGAACAGCTGCCACAATGATTTAATAATGGTTGGTTTTTTTTTTTTCCTCCTACTTGCACTGGTAACATTATTTCAGGTGCAACCGTGTGTAAAGGTCCAAGTCTAACAGCTCAAGGTGTATAGGAGCTGAACTCTGAAGTATGATGGAGAGAAGCAAAACTGAAAGTAGGTCTTATGATTACTTCAAGGACACTAGATAGTTTTATACTGTCTGTAGTCTAAGGTAAAAGAAAAAAAAAAACTTCATACTGCTCATAGGATGCTATTGAAAAAGTAATATTAATGGGGAAAAAAAAAAGGACAAACATTTTTACAGCCTTTCATTGTGGTATGAAGCAGCTGTTGAAAACAACTGCATTACTGATAGCGATGAAATACTGTACAGGGTAAGAATATTTCTATTTTCCTCTGCTTTTCCTGTTAAACATATACGTATATGACACTATAATTCTTTAAAATTTTCATCAGTGGCTCTGGATGATAAGTGCTTACTCAGATACAATTGATTTCCACAAGGAATAGAATAGAATACCAGTTTGAATGGACCTACAAAGATGATCAAATCCGTGTAACTACTTTGGAGGTGCATCAAATTATAATACATCATTAGGAGTGTTATACAAATGCTACTTAAGCATGGACAGGTACATGGCATCAATCACCTTTATAGTACAGCTGATTTTTTATGGTTTTGATGGCAAAAAATGGAAAGTCGCTGTTTCCTCAGTCGTGGTCCTCCAACTTGAAGGACCATGCAACCCATGGCTTATGATTAACGTTAAAGACTAAAGAAAAAAAAAAAAAGAGATTAAACGTCCTGCAGCCTTTCATCATCTCTAGCTGTCAATTGCCCAGTTTCAAGTAGTAATAGTACAATATTTTTCTTGGTCCTCCTCTTGCTATTAACTTATTTCAAAAAGCACCCTTTTTTGTTATGTTGTCTTAAAGATTACTGGCAAGTCTGAACTCCAGCAGAGCTTTGGCCTTTTCTGGTTTCCTCCTGCAAATGTGAACAGCAAGTCTGTAATTCTCCTGTGTGGCTTGACCCTGCTTAGAAAGACCACATGCTTTCTTTTTCTGCTTGAGTTCCACAAGGATCCCAGATCCAGACAAAAGCCAAACTGGACTTCTGTCCTGCTACAAAGGGACCAACTGAGAGCATTTCATGTAACAACAGATCTGCATGGGTCTTTCTGTATGCATTAGAGTGTCACTGTTACTGTGTCAGCCAAAGGGGCATTGAAGTTTAACACAGGCTTTTGGAGGAGCATTGGAATATTGCAACTGCTTGATATAACATCTCAGTATTTCTAGAGTTACAGAGGGATCTTTGTAATTTCATATTTAACTCTGAGAGGGAAATATTCTAACTCTATAAATAAATACAGTGTTGTCATATACATATTTTTGAAATCTGCAAGAAAACGTGAGGGAAACGTTTACTAAATTTTCTAGGGAATTTGGAAAAAAAAAATTGCTCTGACATGGCTGACAGTACATCACTTCCCCATGAACACACACATCTCTTATTTGGAAGTGGTACTGCAAGAACACGTGAAGGAAAAATAGTAATAGTAATAGTATTACTATTACTAGTAAAAATACTATTACTACTAAAAATAGTAATAGTAATAGTAGAAACTTAGTAGTACTATGTTATCTCACTATTTGGCCAAGAGAACCAGCTAACTAATGTTGGCTAACTTTTAGATTACAATTAAAGAGCTATTGATCATTTCACCCATGTTAGAACTCACCTGTGTTGAAGCTAAAATCTTCCATCACCTTAAGCTGATGGTAGCAATGCTTGCATTAGATTTTTAAGTGACTTTCCTTATTCCACACAGTAAAAGTAATTACTCTGCAAAAGGATTTATAAGTTTGCTTTATGTTTTTCAGTACTGCATAACTAAAATAAATAACTTACATAATTCTGTATACACAGAAAATGAACAAAAGGCAGATATGAACTATAGAGCTAAAATATAATTTCAGGACTCTATTGATTCCATTACACATATATTCAAGAGATTTATGCAGGCACCAAAAGCTTGACATGACATTGCTGACCAATAGCTGAACAGCTCATATTTTACTTAGAGTATTAAATGTATGGTTCAGGATTTCTTACATTTGATTTCAGCTACAACTCTCTTGCTCTTGTGTCCCCTTCAGTTTTTTAACTTTTAAAAAAATTCCATTTGTAAGAAGTATATTTACACCTCACCTATTACTATGCAAGTTTGAGTAATGCCCAAATATTTCTCAAGTATTTTACTTTCTAGCAGCAAATTTGTGTCAGTTTGATCTTGGGAATCGAAAAAGATATTTTGTTCAGATTCACAGTTTAGAAAGCCCAATTGAAGCCAAATTATTTAGCTATGCAATAAACTTGGCAACTTGGTAGAGCCTGGTTTATAGCATGACTAGAAATTGTCTTTAGTCAGCAGCTCTTCTACCTAATATTACATCTACTAAGACAACCCTGGGTTGTTGATGTCAGTTATAAATTAATACGCCATTTTCAATTTCTCTGGTGTTGGTAAGCTTCCAAAGGACAAAAATGCTAAGAACCCTTCTGAAGAATGTAAGAAGGACGACAATCAAACCGTTCTTTTAATCAGGGCCTGCAGAATGATGTCGTCATGTTCTGTTCTGCTCTGTTCTGTTTTCTGCTCTGTTCATAATCCATGGTCTACTTCTGTGCTCTTCATTACAATTCAGGCCCACACTATTCAGGCTTAAAATCTCTAAAGATTCCTTCATGATACATACATGATTTATTTATTTAATTCATTTTCCCTGTGCAGTGACAGGTCAATAATGAGGAGGAAGAGTCTGAGGAGCTCAAATTGCTTCCACTTCTCCTTTTCTATGGTGTTTCCACTACTTTCTCCACTGGTAGGAAATGTTCTGAATTCCAAGTTTCCTTCTAAACATCAGTTCTTTCTTTAGACCATGCTTCAGGGTGGCAGTGAGAGGTCACACATTCACCGTAGCCATTGTTTATGGTGGCACTTTCTTGACTTGGAAGTCAGTTTGGAAAAAAAAAATCCTATCACTTAATAAAATGTGAAAAACAAAATCATTTTTTGCTTACAATATGACAGAGAGCTCCATGTTTTTAGATACTAAAGGAAAGATTGTAATTTTGAGTGCAAGGAAGAGAACTAATTCAAAGAATTTTGTAGAGAAAATGTTGAAACTTTTATCAATCAAAGAAACTAGACTAACTAGAGTTACTCCTGTAAAGTGGAGTACTGGAGTACTGATAATCATTCCAATTTAAGATGAAAAGATGAAAATAATTAAGAAAATGGCAGAAATAAACAGTTATAATGCTTTATTTTTAAATAACTCTGTATTTAATGATACTTGACTACTTAAAAATTTATTGCAACTTCTCAGGGCCTATTCAGCCATCCAGAACAGCTGAGGAGCTGTTGGAAAGTAAGTCTTTTCCCCAAGTGTACACTCTACAAGATGAAGAAACACTGAACAGATGAAGTGTGGAAAGGAAACTATTTTGATGATGGCAATTATTAATGACGCCTTTGACTGTGTCAGGAATTCAAATGCTACTATCATGGGCAATAAGAGGCTTAGAAGAGCAGAAGTGTTAGAGAAGCACATTGAGCTGCTCTTGGGATCAATCAAGAAGGGCTCATGGGCTAGAAATCAAGAACAATCGGAAAGGAAGAGAAAACAAAACTTAGGAAGCTTAGGAAAAAATACTTTCTTCAAAGATACAGCAATGTTTTCCAAAGAGTGGGGCCAGATCATATTTCCCCTCTAACTTTTCATAAAACTGCCATCTTTATATTTACTCCATCCCTATAGGGACATGAATTTCCTGTTCTCTCTTCTCTGTCTTGTTCTCAGTATTACAGCCTTCTCTTTCCTTAGCTACTCAGGGGACCATAAAATACAGATTAAGGAAAAGGAGGAAAGGAGAATCCAGAGCTTGGATAAGGGTACAAGCTTAAGCGACTTGTTTTACCATATAACTTAGAGTACAAGAGAAAAATACAGGACAGGAAAAACTGAGTTAAGACATTCTGGATTTCCTCCTTCACTGATTTGTGAAATATTTCTAGCACCTTGTACAGTACGCTTGGATTGAACTTGGCTGTTAAAATTTAGGATTAGAAAACTTAATGTTGCTAGAAAATTAAATGGTAAAATGAGTCCCATGAATAAAAGCACAGCCTATACTATGGTGAATAGGCATAAAATTAAACATGTACTCCATTCATCTCACCTATTCTGTGATAGTAGGGGGTACATTACCAAAACTGTCTCACAACATGAGCAAGCAATTTCTTCTCATACAGTAAATACGTAAATACTTTTGTTTTGAAAACATAACATAGCTTTCAAGCTAGAGAGCTCTCAAGCTTCTTAAGGTGTAGAACTAATGAAGAAAATATGTAAGTATTTAAAAAGCCACATTAATTTGTAGTTATTCCTTATAGTCATTAGCCCCACAGTAATTTCTGTTTCTATTTTCAGATATATGTCTTGTCTAGAATAAATCCTACCATACCTTCTCAATTACTAAATCAGTACTGGTTTCATCTCATCAACTTCTAGCACAGTACAGGCTCACTGTTTTGAGCTTAAAGCTCTAGCACTTTTAGGTTTCTATGTCTTATGAGTAAACTAGCATAGTAATTCAGATAAATAATGATTTATGATGAACGTCATTAGACTCTTTGTAATATCTTCATCCAAACTAAAATTCCTAAATATGCCTGGACTACCAGAATTTTTGCACACATTGTCAGATCTCTTAATTCTTATTCTGCTTCAGGTTTGAAGTCAGATTGATACTATTTTCTGTCTATTTACAAGTAATTCAACATTGACTTCTTCACGGAGGGTAGGTACCACAGAATTACGTTTTGTTGTAATTCACTTTGCTGTTACTTAGTTCCTCATTACTGAAGTGCTACTTACAGCATTCTGTGGTTAATTTTCACGATTATCTTTGAGGCTGTTAATTTCAGAAAAAAAAAATTATTAAAAAAAAAAAGTCTAAGCCTTTGAGTTTCTTAGATAAAGTAATGAATGAAAAGTAAAAGTGTAAGAAAATTGTGAAAGAGCTTAAGTATTAATAATTATTTAAATAATTGCATAGCAAAGTTTGAAGAATAAGGATTTATTTTCACAAACCTTGGTTTCATATTTGATATACTGATACTCAGAAGAGAATAGATCTTTACTTATAATACTAATCAAATAAACAATCGCATTTTTCAAATTATTGAAATTATCAGCTTTCATCTTCCAGAGTATTCTCCTCTTTTCTCCATCAACTAAGCTGATGCACAAAGCATTTCCTGATATTGAGTCATCTGCATGTGCAATATAGCTGTGTTTACTTAAAGCACAGGACCAAGGGTCCTGAAACTTGTGTTCTGCCACCTCTTCCTTCCTGTCCAGCTTCTGGTAAATAAATTTGTCTTAGTATTTGTATCTATGTAATGTTCATACTAGTGTGGCACTCTGCCTAAACAGTCACTGCAGTGCATTAAATCTTTTTTTCTTTGTCAGGGAACACCACAGAAATTTGAATGAAAAAAACTGTCACTATGTATTTGGTCAGACTTGTTACCATCAAGAATATATAGACAGAGGTATATAAAACAGAAACACTTTATCTTTTTGGACACTACGATTATTTGAATCAAAACATTTCAAAGGATTTCACACTGAAGTTGACATCTGAAACCTGGTCACACATGTATTGCACACACATGCACAAACACAAAGACCAACAGCAGCTTAGTCTGACTCGTTCTCAGATCAGATTGAGGACATGCACAGAGAGTACGAAAAACCTTTCAGGAGCTTCAAATGGAAAAACCAAATGTCTCATACAAACTTGTTTAGTACAGACATGAAAGGTATTAGCAAATACAGAGCTTTTTATTGGTAGAACGAGACCTCATAAATAGCAGGTGCAAGAGACAGATGCCTATGCATGCATGATATTAAATGAAAAAAAAGATTGTAAAAGCAAACTGGAGTAATTTTCTTGCTTATTTGTTTCCCTGTTTGATTTTACCAGTGCTTTTTGGCTTTTTTTTTTTTTTTTTTTAGGCTTTACTTATTTACTTTTGATCATTGTGTATATGCAGTAATGCTGAATTATATCTACTCAGCAATTAATTTCCAAGTGATTAGCATGATGTGCTGTAACACAGAATACTGTCATAATTTTATTAAGATTATTTTTGAAATTTGCTTTAATTCCTTTCTAGCCATTCAGCCATTACCACAAAAAAATATATATTCTTTTTTAAAGAAAAAGATATGAGAACTCTGAACCATACATAAAAACTGACAATATGAAATTCTTGAAATAATACCACTAACCATAAAGATCATGAATATTTAAAGTAGAACTTTATTTACTTAGGAAACAGTAAATAGTCTGATAAAAAAAAAATAATTTTCTCTATTTCAAATGATTCAGCAAAAACTGAGAATACATAGAATAAGGCACCTCAAAATAAATGCACATGTAACATAGATCTAAATCATCCAGGTAACAGGGATGATAGTATTAAGATTATTTTTTTAATTATCTCTTCCAAAATGTAACTCTGTTACTATCTAAGCAACAAAATCATGATGTTAAGTTCTTGCTCTTAACAAGTATTTTGTAATGTGCTTGAATAAATGCAGGAAAACACAGGATTATGCCCAGTACCTGTCATATAGATCAAACCAGATTCAATAATTTGAACATATTGGGTTTTTTCCAGTAAGAAAGTAAATATGATGCTAATAGCTGTTACGAAACATTAATGACGAGCAAGTACTGAAAGGATTTCGAATTTATTGGAATTATGAGACTATGGAACTCTTGGAATCCATTGTCACTCATATTCTGTTAATATATGGCAGAAAGTCTATTCTTTGTGTGAATACACATCTCTAATGGGTTTGTGAGGTACAGAATATATCACAAACTATAAACAAAATTATGTAATTTCTCTTCTTGTGCAGCACATTATTTAAGATCGAAATAAACAGTTCATTTAATTAATCTCTTTCTTTACTAATTGAAAATAAATTAATCCAAAATGTAAGTTCTTAATTAAAGCAATTTGGACTTTTCAGTATTCTTCTACTATTTGAAAACAATTTTTTTTCCTGCCTTTAAGAAACTAGTTTTCTAGAACAATGTTTAATGTCTTAGCCCTTTCAGAATGGCAGTATTTAAGACATCTGTTGTTTGTTTGTTTTTCTTTGTTTTTTTAACAGTCTGTTTAAACTTCTCCAGAGAATGACTTGTTTCAGTAAGACAAAACTCTAATTTTTCTTCTTGCATGACAGATAATATCTGGTCTGCTCCCAATCAAATAAGCAAAAATAGCCCCTATGTGCCTTAGTTAAACTGGGGGTTGAACTTTAATACAAAATAAAACATTTGGTTAGTTATTCAGAAATACTGGAGCACAAATCTTATGAGGAGCGGCTGAAGGAGCTGGGAACGTTCAGCCTGGAGAAGAGGAGGCTCAGGGGAGACCTCATTGCTGTCTATAACAACCTGAAGGGAGGTTGTAGTGAGCTGGGGGTTGGCCTCTTCTTTTGTGTAACTAGTGATAAGAGTAGAGGGAATGGCCTCAAGTTGCATCAGTAAAGATTCAGGCTGGAAGTTAGGAAATACTACTTTTCTGAAAGAGTGGTCAGGCACTGGAATGGTAGGGAGGTGGTGGAGTCACCGACCCTGGAGGTGTTCAAGGAATATTTAAATATTATGTTGAGGGACATGGTTTAGTGGGAACTATTGGTGACAGGTGGATTAGTAAGTCTTTTCTGACCTTGGTGATTCTATGATTTCTATGATATTTTGATGTTGTCTGTATATGCCTCAGAGGTCAACCATCCCAGCTTTTTTTCTATTTTCTTTCTATTATATTAGGAAGATATTAGTTTAAATCAATGACATCACAGCTAACATATATCACAAAGATTAGGCATGTACCATTATATATCAGACACGCATCACTCACGTTTAATTTCTTTGTGGAAACACATTCTGGTTCACTGCAACTATGTTTTATGCTGTGGTTGCGTCTGCTTTGTTTGCTGTGCAGTAGGAAAACATTCTAGAATTCCTCATAAAATTGATTAAAACTTACAGAATTACTCTGTATTCAGAAACATAATTTTAGTTATTTGTTTGTACTGATTTTAAAAGCTGTTTGGAGAACATCTGCAGTTCATACACTTTTATAATAACATTTATTTTCTCATGAAAGTGCTCTACGTTCAGGTGAAGACTTACTTCAGAATGGAACATATTTTATCTACATTTACCAAAGCAATTGAATACTTATTTTTGGTGATAAATTTTTAAATGTTCAGTTAGATCACTAACAAAATCACAGATACAACTTTTAAGAATTCCACTAACTTCCTTGATGTTCAAAGCTGGGAAATAATATCCCAAAAAGATATAATTCTAAGCAACAAAGCAGTCTTTGCCATGTCTCTTCCACTTGCAAAAGTTTTCCATGTAAGAAGATATGGATTTAACACAGAGCATGTGAAAATAGGATGAAGTAAATATATAGTAGGAATACATAATAAAAGACTAAGAAAAAGAGGAAATTGTCTCTCAGTGGAGTTTCCTACTTTGGTTTGTGGTAACAATTCAGCCTATTTCAAGTTCTGGGAAAGGTTTTCAAGAGCCTGGCTTTTGAAAGAAGCCAAACCAAATTTTCAGAGCCTTGTCTATATGCTTACTCACAGAGATAGAGGTTTTACTGCTTACCACAGTTTCGTTCTGACTGTTGTAAACTGAAATAAGTTCGTATCTGGGTAGAACTAGTAGAAGATGAAAATTGCACTACCATTGTTAAATAGTCCTATCCACTGAAATATAATATTACATAACACCCACAATTTTTTATCATCAAGTCACAACTACTAATTTTGTAACTGGCTTCTACTATTACTAAATGTTTGATTTCTCATGCCCTATTCTGTAACATGATTGCCTTTATCTGCATACGTTAGAGTAGAACAAGATCATAGAATCATAGAATCATAGAATCACAGAATCACCAAGGTTGGAAAAGACCTAAAAGATCATCCAGTCCAACCGTTCACCTATTACCAATAGCTCCCACAAAACCATGTCCTTCAGCACAACATCCAGCCTTTCCTTGAACACCTCCAGAGTTGGTGACTCCACCACCTCCCTGGGCAGTCCATTCCAGTGCCTGACCATCCTTTCTGAAAAGTAATACTTCCTCATGTCCAGCCTGAATCTCCCCTGCCGTAGCTTGAAACCATTCCCTCTGGTCCTATCACTAATGACATGAGAGAAGAGGCCGACCCCCAGCTCACTACAACCTCCCTTCAGGAAGTTATAGAGAGCAGTGAGGTCTCCCCTGAGCCTCCTCTTCTCCAGGCTGAACGTTCCCAGCTCCTTCAGCCTCTCCTCATATGGCCTGTGTTCCAGACCCCTCACCAGCTTTGTTGCCCTCCTTTGAACATGTTCCAGGGCCTCAATGTCTTTCTTGCAGCCCAAAGCTGGACACAGTACTCGAGGTGCAGCCTCACCAGTTCTGAGTACAGGGGAACAATCAGCACTCTGCTCCTGCTTGCAACACTTTCTGATGCAAGCCAGGATGCCATTGGCCTTCTTGGCCACCTGGGCACACTGTCGGCTCATGTTCAGCTGAGCATCAATCAATACCCCCGGTCACTTTCCTCTACGCAGTCCTCCAGCCACACCGCCCCAAGCCTGTAGCATCGCCTGGGGTTGTTGTAGCCAAAGTACAGGACCCAGCATTTGGCCTTGTTGAACTTCATTGCACTGGCTTCAGCCCAGCTCTCCAGCCTGTCCAGATCCCTCTGTAGGGCCTCGCTACCCCCAGGCAGATCCACACTTCCAGCCAATTTGGTGTCATCTGCGAATTTACTGAGGGTGCACTCGATGCCCTCATCGAGGTCATCAATTAAGATATTGAAGAGGACAGACCCCAGCACCAACCCCTAGGGAACACCACTTACAACCGGTCACCAGCTGGATTTGACTCCATTCACCACCACTCTCTGAGCCCGGCCATCCAGCCAGCTCCTTACCCAGCCAAGAGTGTACCCGTCCAAGCCTTGGGCTGCCAGCTTTTGCAGGAGAATGCTGTGGGAGACAGTGTCAAAGGCTTTGCTAAAGTCTAGGTAGACCACATCAACAGCCTTTTCCTCATCCACCAGATGGGTCACTAGATCATAGAAGGAGATCAGGTTGGTCAAGCAGGACCTGCCCTTCATGAACGCATGCTGGCTAGGCCTGATCCCCCGCTCATCCCGCACATGCCGCATGATCTCCCTCAAGACAATCTGCTCCATAACCTTCCCTGGCACCGAGGTCAGGCTAACAGGCCTGTAGTTCCCCGGATCCTCCTTACGACCTTTCTTGTAAATGGGAGTCACAGATAGCACAGCACTGGAAAAACAGCCAGCACTTATCCTCACAGCATGCTGTTACTTAGCCTGTTTAATTTGACTCCCATTTTCTTCATACATTGGACAACTCAGTGATTCTGCTTTATGCACACTTTCCCAATAAATCAAAACTGATAGTGTTTTCCCAACTGTATTGTCCTAAGTATGAAAATGAATCTAACAGAAGTAAGCAAGAAAGTTGTTAGAGTTACCTGAGTGTTACTACTTAACAACAAGACAAGGAAGGTTTCCAGAAAACAGTGTCTCTATGTAGAGCAGTATATAAAGATAACATATTCTTGGGCTTTCCCTTCTAATACAGTCAATGAACATTGCCAGTAATTCACTCTGATGGCTGCAAAAATCCTGGTTTAGGGAAGAGCAAGCTGCCTCTTTCTCTCTCTTTTTGTTTCTAGCCAGGCCACTCTCGTGGAATGAAGCAAAAGAGAATTCCCAGCAGTGCAGAGAAATGAATGGACATATTGTTCTTGCAGAGGCCTGAATACCTCTGAAATATATCAGAGAATTACCTTGTCATTTTTTTCTTCTTTCTCCTTAAAGTGTTTTGAAATGACTAATACATTACCAAGAATCGGCCTCTTACATCTCATGCAGACTAATTCCCCAGAGCTCCCATTATGTCGGCAGCCTAAAATGATCAGTTAACAGGGTGTGTTAGGGGCAGTGAGGGGGTGAGCAAAGCACCAAGAGAAGGGAAAGTAGTGTTTCTGTGGCTTGCCTCCCTCCTGTTTTAGTAGCCTGTCAAACATAATTATGCTCCTGTCATCTGCACCTACAAGACAGGATTTTAGTTATGATATCTTGCTTGGCATGTAGCTGCTGTTGACAGGTCCCTGTGACCCTGTTCCAAGCAGCCTGACTCTGCAGATGACAGGACTCTGGACTGGATGCAAGAATTAGCCTTTCTCCACAGAAAAGTCTCTTCTAAAGGAAGAGGATAAAGCACCAAGGGAAGATAGGTCACCTTGTGGCCCTGTTGGTTCTTGATAAACTACTGTGAGGGACTTTGCACACTGAATGTGAACTGCCTAGAAAATCTCTTCTGCCTGTGGACCAGGCCATGCCTTCAAGTACCATTCTAAACAACTTTGCACTCCCCACATCTTCTGACACTGGAAAGCTGTTCTGTGAAATAGTCCAGTAAATAAGATGCCGAGAAGCCGAAAGGTTTTCCCAGGAGTATAAGAAGGTCACAGTGGTAAGGCTGCAAACATGAGTTGCTCAGACAGGGTGGAAGAAGGATCATCCATTAATAGGAAAAATGTTGTATTCAAAAAAAATGATTGCCTCTCTCCCTTCCTGTCATCAGTCAACGTTTTAAAATGCTTTTATGTCTTCTGGAAAGTAAAAAATAGACTAATTCATATATGCTAATTAAAATGCTATCTATGTAATTGTGTTTTCTTAGTGCCCTGCTATGGTCACCGTTGTTTTTTAAATTAAGCAGCTCATTCATTTAGATGAAACAGAGACCTCTAATGCCTTGAGAAAAAAAAAAAAAAAAAAAAAGTATTTTCAGACTTAAACATTCTCTTTAGAGGTTGAAGAGAAAATTCATATATTAATTAAGCAGGCGCAAATCTGGGTTTAGAGAAACTAGATGATTTTAAAGGCCACACACGTAAGCATGGAAAAGCTTTGCTTTTACTGATGGCACAAGCATTTCAGATTAGAAACCGACAGAAAAGCAGTATGAATTTTATTTGGTCACTTTACAAACTTATCTTCTCAGCATTTGAGAACTGCAGAGATAAACAATCATCTGAGGAGTTACATTCTAGAGGACCTACTTATAACAGCGCTCAGTGATCCACAGATTTACAGCACACCATAAAAAGAGGGAAAAAAAATATCTGCAGGAATGCCTCAGGCTCCAAGATCTAGAATCATCCACGAGGTCATGAAAACACACCTGATAGAAGGTTTGTATGAGAACCACACTTGAAATTCTCACAGCTTGGATCGTGTTGGTATGCAAGAAACTGGGGAGAATGTGGGACATCAGATAACAGAAAGTTCAAGCTGGAAGAGATCAGAAGCACGTTCTGAGCTAATGTTTAAAGTTTATCTGAGTTAGATAGATCTCCCTGGAAAAGCTATTGGCTCTAATTCATGGCAGTTTGGGATCCATAGACAGTAGTGGGACAGGTTTTTGTAGGAGTATAAAATACCAAAAATAAGCATTACAGAGACTCTTGTCATGGAGCAGTATGACCTGAAAGAAGCTGCAAGAACTCCCAAGAGAAAAGTCATCATTTGACTGTGCAGGTGATCCTGAGGAAGAAACAACATAATGCACTGCAATCATTTATTCTTTACGTGACAAGACATACAGGAAAATAATTCAGGCATGGCTTAGAATTTATCGAATAAGAAAGAGTGAGATTATCTTGCATATTACGCAGGTTCTAACATCAAATTTACTATTCTATTCAAAAGACTTGAGATGTGATAACAATTCCCACATTTACATAACTGAGCTTGAAATAAATTTTAGTATGTAAGTACAGCATTTCTAAAGGTAATTTACACTAACTTAATCTATATATTACTGCAGTTGCAAGATTAAATATAACAGAGCAAATAAATGAAGCGAATATTTCTGGGGTCATTTTGAAATATTTTAAGGCTTCTGACAATTGGAACGTGATAACCTGAGCATTCTCATAGAGAAAACACAATGAATGTTAGAGTACTCAAGGAGACTGACGCATTAATACGCTTGTTCTATGTGGAGTATCCAAATACTTGAAACTGAATTGCATAACCTACGTAAAGACAAAGATTCATTAGAAGTCTCATTATCCTGTAATCCTCATTGTCTCCAGCATCCTTTGAAACTTCCCTGTATAGAAGAATAGAAAACCAAAAAGCCAAGAAAACATGATTTGAATCTTTGAAGGCAGAAGAGGAGCTTCCACTCATTTAAAGGAAGCTGGAGTTTACATAAACTAACTTCAAAGTCAAAGGACAGCTGGGTTAGCAGGGTAGGTTAAACTACACAGCTCATCAAAACTTTGAAATATCCAGAGTTCTGTATAGGATCTCTATTTGTAGACAAAATCAGCTTTTCTTACAGTTAGGTGAGTTTGCCTTTCTTCCTAGCTACATAAAAAAGCAAATGCTCTCTAAGAAAGAGTGATCTACAGAAGCCTCTCAAATAAACTGACAGTGAAGTAAGGTGTTGTCAAGCACATGGACTGCAAACATGAAAGGATTATTTCATAAACCAAGTGCATATTTCTCCTTGCGTCTGTTTAATCCTTAAAGACTGTAATGTTATTCTGGTTTCAACACAGTTTTGACTGTGTTTTGGCCATATTTTGGCCTCAGAGAAAGATTGGTGTTCTCTGGCAATTTTTCACTTGTCTTCTGCACCCTAGAGGATCCAACTGTCTCTATAACACCTAATTAGTAATGAAACATCGCCTCTAGTGCAAGAGCCTCTATTTCTTAGAATAGATCCCCGAATACAATATGATGATGATATGATCTCTTAGACCTATGGTTACAGCTTTATATGAATGCAGCAAATAACATATTTGAAATTGTTGTTCTTGCAAATCATGTCATTTATATGAGTGTTGACACTGTGCTAAGACAAGACACTTGTTTTATTTGTTTTTTTTCTTTTGAAACACTGATTAACCATGGGTAAACTAGGAAAAATTAGACTAAATAAATAAATAAAATGAGTTGACTGCTAAAACAAGTAATTTAAGAGACTGTCTAGGTAAGTGTTACACACCTTCTCCAACAGTCAAAATGCAACTGAACTAACCTATCTAGGTCATCTAGATTGTGACTGTAAGCTTTAGGGTTTTTTTTTTTCTTCTTTGAGAGTATTCAGATTTGGCACAACATTATTTGTAAAAATGTTATCTGAATGTTTCAAGCAGTCAAACTTCCTTTCTCCTACAGCTTTAATTGTTACTATGGAATAATGCTATGGTGAAATAGCATTATAAGTTTTTCCAATCTCAACTTTCTTAACTTACAGTATTAATAATTTCAAAGTACTGTTAGCATTAACAGCAGTAAGCATCCTAAAACAACTCATTTAAAAGCTTCATAGATTAGGTCATAGGTGTAGAAATAGCATTTAGTTTAGCCAGTCCCTGTCACAAAAGGAAACGTAGAATGAATAATGAATTTTATGCATGCACACAAAATTGATTATAACTTTCAGTTCACTTCAAGGGGTTGCATTTATTAAGGAGTAACTCTGTGCATTACCACATTTCCTCTATATGTTTTAAGGGAGTTATTACTATGCAAACTGCTTCCCAATTCTGTCTCCTGTTGTTCCCAAAAAGCATTAGAACATTATTTGTTGTGCAAACAAACCTACACTGCTTTGGATGGTGGTTTCATTGAAAGATTTGTGAAAAGTAAATTTGGAAAAATGTTAGGTTATAAGACAGTCATATTTCATACATCTGCTCTTTCCACTGGATTTCCGTTATTATTTCCATCTGATAAGTACTTAATACTACTGTCTTCCTCTTATTTTTTCTTGCAATGCATAATCTAAAAGCCAGATAAATGTGAATGGCCAGAGGCATCTATTTCCAGAACATTAATTTTTTGGTTGTCTATTAAAAACTTTTCTTCAACCATATTTTTAGTTCCTTTTACCTTTTATTTTTCTGCTTATTGGTGCTGTCAGTTATTACTAATAAATTTGGCATACTAGTGAGTCAGTATTCAGTTCACAGCAAGTTCCATTATCATCGTAATAGGTGTAGTAAAAATTACCAATATATCAAAATTTATTAAAAATCTGATATCTTACTAGTTTTCGTAGGTTATAAAAGCATCTCTATTTAGATTACAGTATTACTCTCTTTCTTTCCCACGCTGTCTACGCAATCTTGGTATGATTGTATCAGTGCCTCATAGGCTTGCTGAATTAGAAGGATAACAGGGATATCATACAGGGATAACATTTCCAGATCTCAAGCATCTGAATCGAAATAGAGATATGGGAGTGAGAAGAACTTAGGGAGAATGGTAGAAAGGATAAGAAATTACACACTTGATTTTGTGATGTTTAAGCTTCCTAGCAAAACTTTTAATTAAATATATATATATATATCTATACGTATTTTATAACAAATAGTTGATTATTTTATTTGGCTATGAGAGAGAAAAACATAATAAATCACCCAAGTAACAAGAAACTGTTTTCATAAGATAATACTATTTCTGACTTTTCAAACTTTTATTTCTTTTAGCTAGCAAAATGTTTGTCTTTTACAATGTCAGTAATTTTTGTCTTTGTCCAGATTTGAAACCAAGAATAACAATTCCAGTCCCTCATTATTCTGGAGGAATTCCAGAATCTAGCTTCCTCTTAAGCAGAAGCTTATCTATCATTAAACATAATATTATTTATATTACATGTATATTATATGAATGGTTTGAAATGATTAAATTATTAGTAGGATACTCCAAAAGAAATACCTCCTATTTATTTCCATGGAAGCTACAACAGATACAAAGAACAGAATAACTCTGAAAGAGAAAATCTCAGCTACAGAACACTATTTGTTAACATAGTCATCACCATTAGATTTGCATTTTTGCCAATGATGAAAACAAGCCTGCATGCTGCACTTTTAAATATCTGCACCAGTGGAGACAACCCACCACTGATGTTGTCACTGGTGAAACATACCACCCACTGCCTCACTGTTCTCACAGACATTGGTCTCCATAAATATTCAGCAAGTGTTGATGAATGTCAGTGGGTGCCACTTTTTCCTTATGGAAGAATTCATTTCCACACCTTTGCTTCATCCGCACTTCTGTGTCTGTTGCTATTGTATCAGACTAACTCTCTGCTGCCATCTCTCACATGTCAGCAAAATGTAATGGAACATTGGCAGGAAGGTTCAGCCTCTACTGCCATATCACCAACATCTGCTTCTGACATTGTGGGCCAATATAGTAAAATGGGAGACATTACTTTCAGAACAGCTCTCATCCTGAATTTTTTGAAAATCTTGAAAATTGAGATTATTTTAGCAATATTGTTTGTTACTAGATTAAAATGGTGTATTTGTTCTAGATACCTAGTGTGCTGTGTGAGACCAATATAAATGAGGTCAGTTAACAGCCACATAATTCCACTGCAGGCAGAACAGAATGAAGAGAGAACAGAGTCAGGTTCTGACTTGCCCCCACCTGACCATGAACATTCTGTACTTGTTATTATGTGAGAAGATGTCTTAGCTAGTATGACTTTGACTACTGAACAAGCAAGAACAAGGCCTTTTGCTGACTAGATATTTAATTATGAGTATGAGTTTCTCTTCATAGACTGAGACATGTTAGTGAGAATCTATCATTTGGGGGTGATCTAGAGCATGAGTTATAAGAGAAAGCTGTGTCTTCCATCATTCACTTTTAAGAAGCATAGAGTATCAATGAGATGTTATCTGCAAAAGAACATCAAAACCCCAAAAGAAATATTAATTTCACATGTGTAGTATTTCAAAATATAAAACCTACATATGAAGAAGTATTCCAACTAGCGCTGTTCAGATTTCATTGTCCACTGTGGTGTATAGTCACTTGCTAGAGTTTTAATGTCAAAAATAAGCTTAAATAGCCTGGATTTAGTTGACTTAAGACAGCCTCTAAATATTATTTAAACATAGTGTTTCACATTTAATAAGAAACACATTTTCCTTCCTTAAAATACAAAAAGAATAAAAAATAAAAAATCTTAAGTAGAACTGCAGAATCTCTCCATTTTGCCAACACGCAGCTTGCTAAACAGAGAGCTGAAAATAGTTAGAGCTGGGAGGGAAAAAAACTGAAGAGTGTTTTCACAGTGAAGTAAAACCACAACTAATGACTTTAGGAGACAGGAGCTAGGTGGACAAGCAAAGTACTGCAGTTTTATATATATGATATTTGGCTTCATGTCCCAAGTAAGAGGGCTGGCATTGATTCAGAAAGGCTGGTCTGCATGCTTGTGCCTCTGAGAGGGACCACACTGCCTGATGGAAACAACCACAAAAGCCACAGTGAGAGCACAGACTTCCAAAGGCAACAAGAAGACAACCAGACTGGCAATTAGATCGAGCCAGTGCATGGTCCCAGTGAAGAGAAGGTAAGCATCTGAGATGTCTCATCTGTCCACACAAGAACTGTGCCTGGTGACCATTACATGAGACAAAGTAAAATAGCCGTCACATAACAGACAGTGTAGGAAATATTTTGAAAGCAGATGACCTTATCCCTGAGCACCAACAGAATAGAAAAGGTTTACACTTCTTCTGCATCTTGAAAATAGTATTTTTACAGTGTTCATTGAAACTGAAGACAGCTGTGTGAAGCTGGCTATGGATTTTTATGTCTATTCAGCCTGTATCCTGGAAGTTATTTTGCCATACATGCATTCCACTTTTTATCTCGCTGCTTGCCAAATAATTCATATTTTAAGCTTTTTCCCTTGTGCCATGTGATAAACTGTGTTGTAGGCCAGTTTTCTTTGTTGCAGATATCCTCAGAGCCTAGAGGCACTGTGGCTTCCATAAACATCTGTTTTAAAATACTACTTTTCCCACTGCTGTGTGAGTTTTCTCATTCTTCTGCTAACTTGCTGTTTCAGTCCAATAATTTAAGGAAAGAAAATGAACAACTGTTGATGAAACATGCAGTTCACAAGAACCAAGGGCTTTTATATCTTAATATTATTGAAAACAGAAAGTTTATCCAAACTTAACTGGTCATCATTAGTATACTTTTTGTAACAAAGAACAAGGCGATGTCAAATTCTTGAGCATGATGAAATTGCATTTACAGTACTAGCAGAATTGGAGTTTAAATTACAAAGTAATTGTTTCTAGCCTTCTTGTTTCAGAAGATTGTACCAAAGACATGATACATAGCATAGTCTAACAAGCTTAAAGCAAAACACATCACCACTTGCACCATGAAGCCTATCTTTAATTCAGTCTCATTCCTTTTTTCATAGACAAGCTTATGAAGTATAGGTTAGACAACTGGTCAGTGAGGTGACCTGAGAACTAACTGAACTGACAAGCATGCTGACTGGGTCTGGGACACTATCCTGTCTTCAGCTGCAACCTGGTCTAGTGTCAGATCTGAAAGTTGGTGGCCCAGCCTTGGGCAGGGGGGTTGGAACTTGACAATCCTTGAGATCCCTTCCAACTCAAGACTTGTTGTGATTCTGTGATCATTGTGGTCCTTTTCAACCCAGGCCATTCTATGACTATATGACTCATAAGTAAGTTCAGTACGGTTTTCCTCTTTCATTAAAGGAGCATGGATTAATTCTGATGAATATAAGATAACTTGTCCCAAAGTAAAAATAAGATGACCTTTTCCAAATGAAAGTTGAACTATCACTGTGAACAGGGCTTCAAGAGAAAGTTGAAGAAGAATATTTCATTGGTAGACTAATAAAGTCTAGGAATATTGCAATTCATACTATTCACCTGCTCTGTTCTAGTCTAATGTGAAAATTTTCACTTGTGGACTATCTTTCTGAGTAAGTCCACAACCTAAACAGTATGCTTGCTAATTGCTTTTTCTACTTCATCTTTCATACACCATCTTTGCCATTCCCATATTCCAATATCTCTTTCAGATGTGGATCTTAATTGGCTTTAGAAGATAAATTTTGCCTAAGTTTTTCTATTTTCACTTGTATTTTTTGAGGACTCTTCTTCAAATACATCGAAGAAACGTGATTTTCACATAATGTATTCACACCCCTAGAGGAGAAAACTAAACATCAGCACAAATAGACACAAAATTATTGTCTTGAGATTAGTCAACCAAAAACTGAGTATCTCAAGGCATGCAAGCCACCTCTGAAAATACCAGTGTAATCATTCTTTCCTCTGGCTACAAGGCAGGCTAGAAAGTCCGGTATATAAGACTCATTTTTGTCTTCACTGTGTAGTTTGTCATATATGGCAATTTGATGACAATGCCTGGAATAGGAAATGCTTTGGGAAGTTTTGCTTCCTGTGGTTGAAATTCCCATGCTTATCATTCAAAAACTTTGTAGGAGAGATAAAATACAAGAGCAGAAGAAGGTTGAAGCTTTGAGGTCATCTGTCTGGGCTTTAGTATCTTATTAAATCATTACTTGGTAAAAACACATAATTTTCCCTTTTAAAACTGACTCAGAAAATGGATGTCAGATTGAAATTTGGAGTAAATCACAAAAATGTTTTTTTATGTTCAAAGAAGTGGCAAGGCATATTTATTTTAGTTAGAGAGTTCCAAATCTGATCCAAGCTGGGAAACCTATATGTAATTTGCAATTCACTGGCAGTTTTAGAATTAGAACCAGGATTTTTGAAAGGGGTAGAAGAGGAGGAGGATGTAAGAACGCTCAAATGATCAGTTACTACCCACGTACACATACATAGCACATTGCCTTTTCAGGAAGGTGGTAAATCCAGGCTAGAGAAGAAGACAGCCTATCTCTTAAATATGATAAAATCTGGCCACACACCGCTGCTAGTGATGAGATATTACAGAATCACAGAATCATAGGGGTTGGATGTGACTTCTAGAGATCACCGTGCCCAAATCCAAATCCAAATGTAGTTTCCCTGCATTCATATTACACAGGAAAGCATCCATCTGAGTCTTGAACATCATCAAAGAAGGAGAATCCACAACCTCTCTGGGTAACCTGTTCCAATGCTCTGCTGATCTGACTGTAATTAATTTATTCCTCATGTTTGTATGAAACTTTGTATGTTGCATTTTTTGCCTGTTACCCCTTCTCCCCATCATTGAAAAGAGCCCAGCTCAATTCATTTGACTGCCACACATTAGATATCTATAAACAGTGATGAGATCCCCTGTGTCTTCTTCAAGTGGAACAGTTCCAGGTATCTCACCCTTTCCTGATATGGGAAACATTCAATGCCCTGAATCATATTTGTGGACCTCTACTGGACTTTCCTTAGAAGTTCTCTGTCTTTCTTAAACTGAGAAGCCAAGAACTGGACACAACATTTCACAAGTGCAGCGTAGAGGGGGTAAATCATCTCCAACAGCCTGCTGGCCATGCTCTTTTTTATGCACACCTGCACACTATTAGCCTTCTTGGCCAGAAGGCCACACTGCTGGATTATGGCCAACCTGTGGTCCATCAGAACCCCCAGGCCCTTCTCTGCAGAGCACCTCTCCACCAGGTCATCCTCTAACTTATACTGATGCATGCGGTTATTCTTCCACAAGTGCAAGATTCTACACTTGCTCTTGTTAAACTTCATTCAGTTCCCCCCTGCCCAACACTCCAGTCTGTCCAGATCTCACTGAATGGCAGCACAGCTTTCTGGTGTGTCAGTCACTTCTCTCAGTTTAGTGTCATCAGCAAACTTGTGGAGGGTACATTCTATCCCTTCATCCAGGTCACTGATGTAAATTTTGAACAAGATTGGACCCAGTACTGACCCTTGGGGAACACTGATATTTACAGGCCTCCATCAAGACTCTGCACCAGTGATGACAACCCTCTGAGCTCTGCCAGTCAGCCAGTTCTCACTCCACCTCACTGTCAATCCCAGGAGACAACAACCTTTCTCTTGAAGATGATAACAGCAGGATTCATACCAGTTTGAAGACTGTAGAGAGGATTGTTAGTCTTGGCTGTACTGTCCAACCACATCCATAGAAAATGCTGAATGTGGCAGCTTCTGACTCTCATCTGTTTGGGCTGAGGAAAGATAGACTCTGTGAGCAACATTTTCCTAGCAATGACACTGTCATAGCAGCTGTAACAGTGGGTCAGTTCTGCTGATGCAAATTTTTATGAGTGTTGCATGCATGCTCTTGTTCATCACTGATGAAATGCATAGATAATGGTCATGACTATGTTGACAGATAGTGCTTTGTAGCTAAGAATGTACTTTATCCACTAGTGCTACTGTGGTGCTCCTACCTGTTGTAATTTTAATGAAAATAGATGGGAGCTTTACTTTCAGAGCAATCCACATATATGCTTCTACTGAAACATATCTGATGCATATCCTATAAAAAATTTCAGTATATTTTTGTCCAGCATAAATTCAACAGAAATACTTCATATTTATAAAGGATAATCTTTTGCAGCTGAGTTAGCTTTAGGCCTTCAAATCACATGCCTCAGTACCAACTGGTGCATTTTCATAAAACAAATTGAATGTAGAATTCTCTACATTCTCGAGGTGTGATTTTCTCTCTGTGTGACAGTGTTGCTGATAGCAACTGTGTATTTGTCATGCATTACCAATCATATTTTACATATCAGGTCCACAAAGTTTATCTGATTAAACTTTATATTGTCTTTTATAGGCTGCAAATAAACTTGTACAGACTAATGTAGTATGAGTGCAGCTTGGGGAGTGGGATTGTAGTGCAGCAGGTATTTTGGGGGGGATATTTTATACAAAGAATATGAAACAGCTCCCCTTAGTGTCCAGTGGTATGAGTAGCACCAAAGCCATGGAGAAGAACATTAAAAAATGAAAAAAAAATCAGATTTATTTCAATGTCTCTCTGAAGCCCGAATTCTTTTAAAATTAACAGTATCATAGAAAAAAAAGGTAAGAAAACACAAACTTTTCAAGAATAATTTTAGACAAAAAGCTCAAAGGATACTGCTTTCTTAAAAATATAAGAATTATATAATAGGCTAAAAAAAGGGTGATAGTATCAAAGGAAGATGTAAAAGACTCTCAAGGGAGATAAATGATGATGAGGGTCACTTCTTTCAATTAAAGTTAAAATCAAAGAAAAATTATCTAGGACAAAGTCTACCTGTTTATGGGCTACTTTCCAAAGAAAGCTTTGTTCCTCTTAAACTCAAATGAGATACTGAAAGATAAAAGACATAATCAAGCAGATGCACAATTCTTACAGAGCATCTCAGCTCTAAAAGCAATGCGGTGCTGTACCTAGGACATTAATCCTTTTTTCTTTCTTCTCATTCTAAAGTCGGCTAATCTTGTAATTTGTCACTAGATGGATTAATTTTCATCAAAAACATATAGTGAGCAGTATTACTTAATCTCAGAAGAATCTTATGTACAGCTCAGAACTTAATTGACATAAAATGAACTCTAAATGATAAGTTCGGATGATTATCTCAATAATTCAATGAGGCATGCAAACATACTTTGTCATCACAGAATATACATCGCATAGTGAGTTGCTTCTATGTCCCATGCAGAAATGTTATGTTGTGCCTCCAGTTATCACAAACAGAAGACTGAAGTGGTTCATGCAATCTTTCATTTCTGAGCTCTCAGTTAAATGTTGAAGCTCAAATGAATTGATTTCAGTCTGAGGAACATGCAAAATAGTTCTTCCCACTTACGGCAGCAGAAGAGCCTTCTCATAGATTTACAGAATCAGTTAATGAGAATTAAAGACAGATTTGTTGACAGCAAATTTCACACACATAATTGATGCTAGATTTTTACCAAACCTATTTTGACATTGATATCTTTCACCATTATTTGATGCATCATTAGGAAAATAGAAAATATTCTAAACTTCCAAAGTAAGCTTTTCTCAATTTATGTGTTCCCTAAAAAAAATAATTTATTTTGAATTGATGTAAATATTTTAGAAAATAAAACATGATGAATGCTGTGATAAGCAAATCACTGACCGCATGTGCACATGTTCTCTATGAGCATTAACAAGGGAGAACTCAGGTTTATCTCAAAGTGCTGTCATAACTTGTATTTGTACAGATCTTTATGGTTATTCTCATAAACCTGAATTGTGTACGATCTATAATCATGGCTCAATTTTTGAAGTACTGGCTAACCATTATCCTCCACTGTCTTGTCTTTGCCATAATTGTAAAATAGCCATTTTAAAAACATCATTTTCGATATTTACAGAGATGATTGTCTGGTCAGTAGTACTGATTATGAACAACAGATGGGATTGAAGTTTCAGAAAGGTAATATAGAGATTAACAGGAAAACAATATCCTATACACAGCCTGAAATTGGAAGCACAGCTGAAGATAATTGAAGAAGGAACGATTATGAAAGAATGTTTAAAATGAAAGTAAATAATAGAAGTGTGTTCTTTTTACACCTGGATTGCAGGTTCTTCATTTGAATGCTTACAAAACTTACAATTTATATTAAGAAAGAGAATAGAGCTTACACCCTCTATTTCAATGATTTGAGACTTTGATGTTTTGCTGCTAATGTTTTGCTTCATGAAAATTAGATGCAGCGTGAAACATTAGGTATCTTATGTACTTTGAGACAGTCTTCTCATTTTTCACCCAGTTTTGCTGAAAAAACCTCAGTGAAAAAATCCTTACAAAATCTTCCAATTGGAACTTTATATCCAGACAGATGGAAATCTCAAGTTATGTACTATAATTTCCCATATTACTTCTTTCAAGAAAAAGAAAAAGAAAAAGAAACAGAAAAAGGAAAAGAAAAAGAAAAAGAAAAAAGAAAAAGAAAAAGAAAAAGAAAAAGAAAAAGAAAAAGAAAAAGAAAAAGAAAAAGAAAAAGAAAAAGAAAAAGAAAAAGAAAAAGAAAAAGAAAAAGTCATATGTTTCTTAGGAAGAAGACTTTGCCACAGGGGTGAATTATATCCCATGCACACAGTCCATATAATAAATGACTGAACTGACCATCACGTCTTCCGTTGGCAGTGGGCCCAGAGGACGCTCCTCAGAGGACTGAGGAACATTGGCAGGTGGTTCTGAGGGCACTTGTAGTGCTGCTGTTCATATTCACCCGTTTCAAGTATAATCAGTCAACTTCAGACGTTATGTCTGTCAGTCTGGCACCTTTCACAGACATTAAACTTCAAGAATATATGCCAGCATAAGTCTCACTGACCCTTACTGATATGTTGCTACTACCACGTCTTCAGCCTTATTATTAGCTCCCATTTAATTTAATTCATGAGTTTTTAAGGTAATGGAAATTTTCAGTATGGAGAATTTTTGAGAAAAAAAAAACAACCAGAACACACAGTGGAATAGTAAATATACATTTATGGTTAACTAGTCATACAGTTGGTAATAATAAACCACATTTTCTATTGCTAAATCATTCGGAACTAAGTGATTGCAGGGTGCAATTCCCACATCTAAAAAATATCTCAGAAGCTGAAGTCCTTGGTCTTCACTTAGAACTTTAGATCTCGCAGGGAATCCTTGTCTCTAGAAAATCTAATTTTTTTTTTAAAGGCTAATTTTTAAAGTAAGAATTATACTCTCAGATTACTGAGAGACACTTCTAGCCTTTATGCTCCAAGCTGATTTTCTGATCAACTAGCTGGGCTTTAGAAAGTGTTGACTGACTTTGACTGTCCAACTGTAAAAATAATGAAAAAAGTTCTTCCTATAAAGAAATTTTATTTTTTCCCAGAACACTGGGTTTTTGAAAACTACTTTACTATGGATGAAAATAGCCCTACTCGCTTTCTTAAATCTTCACTCTGAAAGCTGTAATATTGATGGTGCTGAGGGAAACTGACATCAGTGCTAAAATCAGGAAATTTTAAAGATGTAAATGTGATGGACACCACTTTAAATGCCAAATTGCTTCTTCTTTACCTGTACTCTGAGATAGTTAAAAAATACAACATTGAGCTGTGTCAAGCATACGTTCACTTTTAGGAAGATGAGTGGTGCACACTATCTGTGGAAAAAAAAACATAATTTGTTTTCCAGCTTTAGCTAAAAATTAAGCAAAAGGTATATGGAGCCGCACCATTTGCCATGGCACACTGTTCAAGTATGGCAATGTCACTTTCAGCATGGCCAGCATCAGAGTAAGAGCACCAACATCTGAAGTCCAGGTATGTGTCATATTTGAAGTAGCTCAGCGGAAGTCCTTGCCCACATGGCTCTGTTTTGTAGCACAGTGCTCAGACAGTGATGGCTGTGTTATTTCAGTGTTCTATTTCCACTCTCCTGACCTATTTTTGCATAAAAGTCATTCTTTGGCATGCAAGAAGGAGCAGCCCATTTGCCCAACGTGACCTAACCAAAAATAAACTGCAGTCAACTGATCTTGTCTAGTGTTCACAGCAGATGGTAAAGAAGGTTCACACTGAATGGCATGAACTTCCTAAATCTAAGAACATCAGCACCAGACTCCAGTTAGACTAAAAGGAAACACCTTTCTGACAGAATTGGAAGCATACTATATCATAATTTTACACTGAAACTGGAGCCTTAAGAAAAAAACTTAATGTCACAAAAGTCTTTATGCTTTATCTGCCAAGACTCTCTTCTATAAAGCAAAGATTTTGCCAGTCTTACCTAATTTTATTCTCACTGACAATTTAGGGAAATAATGAAAGTGAATTATGTACTATTGCTTGTATGGTTTATGTTTTCTGAGTCTGTAATTCCTGCAGCAATTTTTCTGTACACTCTTCCTCAAGACAGTGACCTAATTTACAGCAAATTGCAGTCCAGTAGAGAAAGAAACAGGAAGTAAGAATTACTGACATTGATGCCAGTACCTTGTACAAATCTCCGCAGTCATACTGCTGTCTTGTCTGCCTGACACCTGTGCATTGCCAGTCATGACCATCTGCTCTTTCTTTAAAAGAAACCAATATGCCTAAGTTATTTACCTCATGTGATGTGAATTCTCCACCAAAATATACTAGCATTATTAGGCCCCAAAACCTTAAGAACAAAAACTGCAGAAGATGAGAAATGTGTGGGCAAAATCAGAGGACGAAATTCTTGGAATGAGGATTCCTGCTATCTTTCTCTCTTAAAACCTAAAAGCAAATGTAGGATCTTCATTCATCTTTTGCCATCAAAACGTGAAAGCTGTTTCCTATTACGCTCACTGCTTTAATGGATTTATGATTTTATGCAACATCAGCATGTACTTTCTAAGTGAAGTTGCAAGGAAAATTCACCAGATGGCTGTATGGTGATATTTGCTGGGACAGAGTTCTGATCACATGATTTCAGCACAAACATAACTGGAATATTTATCTGAATAAGTGCCATTATGTTTTAATGTCTTAGGTTTGTGACTGTGGGCAGAACAGAGACATTGGCAGAGAAAAGGGCAAGTAATAACGTTTAATTTGATAACTTTGACTATTATACAAAATGGAAATAAGCCTGAATAGGGATAGGCCAGAACAGATATCCAGGACATGCTGTAATCAGATTTTAAGATGCGGTTCTCGATTTATGCCTTGGATGCGGCATACCTTAAGGGAAACCAACCTTACTTATCTATTATATTATATAAGAAATGACTATTTATTCGTGGGCAATCCATTTTCCTCACTGTTATAGGCATTCCTTTGGCATCCTTCTATCTCATTCTCAGACTCCTATGCAATTTTAACTACTTAAAGCAGGAAATTCTCAAGTCTTAACAAAGGCTTACTGGGCTTAACAAAGAATTTTGGATGAGTTCAGCATTTCATTTAGAAAATTAAAGATGAGAAAATTTGGAGCTGTTTTTTTGTCAGGCTTAGCACCTCTTGCAGTGCAAGACATAGGCAAATGAAACCTAATGCAGATGATATGGAAGGTCAGGGTTGTGATTACACCATAAGTCTCACACTGTCATACATAGGGAAAATCATAGCAGTTTGCAAAACTGCTGTGGAATAGGGATAAGAGATATTAGCTGGCCTTGGAAGAATTAGGAGAGGTGTAGCTATGAACCACAGCCTGAAGTGAGGAGTTACTGTTTGCTCAATGAGGCACAATGGAAAGCGCAAGTGGAGGTCTAAAGCCCCCTGTATCTGTCACAGCCAGCTCTTACAAATTCCCATTTCACTAAAGGCCTCAGCCCAGTAGGAGGATTAATTTGAGAAGGAATTTTTTTTTTTTATGAAATAAAATTAAAACAGAAAATCTGTTTCAAAGAATATGGCCTCATCTTTTCATTACATTTTTAAAGATACACAAAGAAATCTAAATGCATTAGGGTCAGTAGGGCTAAAAAGTAATGGATATCAATCCATAAAGTTCTTTTCTTAATATGTATTCAACTAATGAAAGTACAAGAAAGAAAACAGAAACCACTATTAACAATGGTATTAATTAGATAAAGAATTAGATGCCACCACAACTCTGACTCTACAGCTACTTTTGTAATAGCAAGTTATATCCAGCTGTAGTTACTCTCCTGTTTTTTAAACATCAGTTCATTACTCATCAGTGAAAAAGAACCCAAAGCTTTTTCCTTGTAATAAAGTCCACTCTGTAAAAGCACTACATGAAGTAAAAAACAGCTGAACTAGAGTACTAGTGATATGTGAAGCTTCTATAGAAAGCAATTGGAACATTTCAAAAACGGAGCTCTTTAAAATTAACCTGCACAAAATTTCCAAGATTTTCTGGTACTTATAACATAAACATAACAGCAAAAGTGTTTATGTGGTACTCATTTATAAAAATGTACAGTTCTGTTCTCAGAAAAATTCTCGAGATATAATGTGACCAAAAGTGGTGTTGTTACCTGGACTTGTCAGCTATTTTTCAACCATTTAGAAACTGCTGGCCAGTGGAATTTGTGATTCTCCCTTTCTTGCTACATTTCAAATCATTAGTAGTTGAATAATCTCCGTAGTAAACCAGTGCTCTACTGACTATAACAAAAATCATAGAATCAAAAAATTGGAAAAAGAAAAAAGGATGTGTTTTTGCCATTCACACATGGAAGATTAGAACATTAATATTTTTATGGACCTTCATCAAATGTATTTATTTTAGAGACATAGATTTTATAGGCTTGTTAGGCATATAAACATTCACATAAACACCCCCTGAACACCCCTTGACAGGATAAGGGGAAATGGATTCAAACTGAGATAGAGGAGGTTTATGTTGGATATTAGGAGGAATTTTTTCATACAGAGGATAGTGACACACTGGAACAGGTTGCCCAAGGAGGTTGTGGATGCCCCCATCTCTGGAGGCATTCAAGGATAGTGTGGATGTGGCTCTGGCAGCCTGGTACAATAAAATACACATGTACTGAGAGCACATATTTTTTTAAACTCATTGAGGAATGTGTCTGAGATAGGATTGAAAGACTGTTTAGCCCTTTACTTTGAAGTTGTTTCTCTTGGTGAATAAGAGTACACTGAAATTTGTATCCTTCCACTTATTAATGCAGCACGAGAGAGAAAAGATTAAGTAAAATTTATTTCATTTCTTTCTCTTTTCATTAGCTATAAGCCCTTTCAGATACACTAATAGAGATCATAGCATCTCCCACCTGTTCGCTATAATTAAGCTTTTCTTCCAAAATTAAATATAAGACTAAAGTTCAATTTGCTTTATTTGCTGATTCTGCTATCATATATATTTTTTAAACTATTGTGATTGAATCATCCTGCCTAGTAGAGTTACATGGATACCCTGAGTAAAACATAAGATGTGTCTCATTAACTTTTCTATTTTGGACAAGAATGGATATCATTAAAATGCCAGTACTACACAAGAGAAATAACAAGCAGCAGGCTCTGAATGGGAAAAGGGTCTCTGTGGAAGCATTATATTCTCACAGTCCTAACAAACACTACATTCACCTCCTGCCACTGTTGTAACAAAATGGACCCCTTAAATTGACAAGCTTTTACCAATTCAGTTGTCCAATTATTCCAGTTTCTTTCTCACAAGGAAAAAATGATGCACTTAATAGAATACTGAGTCAGACAAATGCTGGTGCATATCTGAATTCAAGCACATTTTTATTCTGATTCATAAATGCAGTGAGTGCAAAAAACTCTATAAAGTCATCGAGAGGAGTGATTCAACAGAGGCAAGCTGGAAATTATGGCAAGGAAATTTGATTCCCATATTTTTGACAAAAAAAAAAAAAAAAAGAGAAGAGAAGAAGATGTTAATAGCAGTCGTAGTATCAGGAGAACAGAAGAAAATTTTGGATAGAAAGTTTTCTGTAGGTCATCTTTCTGTAGAGCATCTTTTTACTTTTCCACAAATCTTTTTATCTTTCATATTTCGTATACAAGCAAAGAGCAATTGTTTAAGTAGTTCATTTAAAGAGTTTTCCAAACTCCTTATTTCACTGCTTCTTGGAAAGAAAATAATGCAGTTCTGAGTTTGTTTCCACACAGAAATATGAAATGGCTTTTTATTCTCTGAGGTGTTCAGGTAAAGCACAAAAGCTAATAGCGCTATGAAGAGACACAGGCATCAATTGGTTAGAACCAAATAACCACTCTATGAAGAGGGCTGTAGGGAGCTTGACCATGGAGGCCTGTCTCAGAATCACAGAATTACAGGAGTTGGAAGGAACTTCAAGAGATCATAGAGTCTGACCCTCCTTCTAAAGCAGGTACCCTACAATAGGTTGATAGGTGGACATCCAGATATGGGTCTTGAATATCTCCATAGAAGGAGATCTTTCTCCCAGGCTGAACAGACCTGGTTACTCTGCCTTTCCATGGGAGATGCTCCAGGTCCTTTAATAATCTTTGTGGACTTTCATTGGAGTCATTATAGAAGAGCCATATCTTTTTTGAATAGCGGAGTCCAGAACTGCAAAGAAAGCATTGTGAATCCCCACTTTCTTAGTGTCCCTTGTTACCAAGGCACCACCTCATTCAGTAGGGGACCAGCATTTTCCCTAATTTACCTTTTACAAGTATGATCTAGAGATCTGATCATGTGGCCCTGTTCCTAAAGCAGAAAGTCTGTAGGAGAGCAGAAATCCAGATAATCCCATTTCCTCCATCAAAGAACTCAGAAGGAATTTGAGGAAAACTGCTGCACTATTTTTCAAGTGCTGAATTTCCTGGTAAAGATCATGATGCTCTAAAAATATCTAATGAAATGAACATCTTGCCTCATTTATGTTCCTGTCACCATAAGCTGTAGGGTTTTCCTACTGACCAGATATTGTGAAGCATCTTGATAAGAATGGCAGTAACACAGCAAGAATATCCAGAGTAAACAAAAATAAAATTCCAAAGAGCTGTTTAGAAGGAGAACCTGAACATTGACAGAACAGAAAAGTAAGCAGTAAGGTGTTAATTCTTTCTCTCTTCTGAGATTGCTTAATGAAAGTAACTAAAAGATGATGCAGGCACTCCATTAATCAAGTGTGCAAGGTGCCAAGACAGGAGGAAGACATGCTACAATAACATCTTATTCTGCCAATTGCCTAAAAGCAGCAGGAGGATTCAATTCTAAATTCCTTTCATTGATCTAAATTAAATCTGAAGTCATTAAGGTGACTAATGAAAACTTACACAAGTTTCATAGCGCATTTTGAGACCAGTCCTACTCCAAACTGGGGCAAAAGACTACACCTGCTGCCCAGAAGGGAAGACAATTATACACATTTCAGAACTAAGCTCTCATTCAGACATTGCATCAAATGAAAGCAACAAACACATAGTTGCCCAATCTTCTTATCCGTCTTCTTTAAGTACAGACAGCAGCAGATAGTATAAATGTTACAAAAGCAGTGGAAACTTCAAGGCAGACAAGTGTTAAAATGGCTATCTGGAGAGATTCTGGTGGATTCTCTTAAAATTTTACACATTTAGCAGAACTGCACATTCTAAAGACCTGGGCCAGGTGTCGCTGCCTACACTTCTGTTCCCATCATCTTTGATAGGAATTAAAATTCTTTTCAGCATTAAGCAGTCATAGTGTATGTTGTATACTCAAAATGATCATTGTATGTGTAAATCTCACTTCTTGACTTAAAAGTAGTCTCTGCTACTCTCAGCAGAAAGTGAGTATTTAGCAGAAAAATAGAAAAAATTGTGGCAATCTCTAGTTGTGAGTCTCAATTAGCAATAAGGGAATATTCTTTAGAATTGAAACCTAGTAACAAAGCAGGATGCAACACCACATGAATTATATTCCCCATTGTAGCATATCATCACTGTGACACATTATGTCTAAACTTCCAGTGCTTTCAGCTCTGCATAAAACAGTGATGCAGCCACAAATCAAGGGAACTGTTGATAGATGGGGAATGCAATTGAGGCATTTCTCACGCACACATGTGCAAACTCAGTCATGAGAAAAATCTATCTATTAGAAAGTCAAAATCTCTGCCCTGACTGTTAGAAGGGACATATCCAATAGGAGGAGAGAAGGAAAAAATATTCACACAGTTCTTCAGGTTTTACACTTTGTGAAGACACAAAGGAGGAGAGGAAAGATGGAGAAAGCAAAGAGGAAAAATGCTTTTAGAGAAATGCATAATGGTTTCCTGTAGTGTCAAAACAGTATGAAGTCAACACATTGCTGCTGTGTTTCTGGATTAATTATATAATCTGCAACAGCAGACAAGGAAGGATTTATTCCCAGGTGGCTTCAGGGGTTTAGCTGTTAGAGGCATATGTTGATGTGGCTGATGCTGATGCTCCAAAACTGATGTGTATTAGCTGCAAACATATTTGTGTCAAATCTCTTTACATTTTATTTTCTTTTTTCTTTGTCTTAAAGAAATCACTACAAATGTAAGACAGTTACACTTGACAAGGTCTAGCAGACAAAATGCAATAAGAAAAAGACGCATATGATCTTGAAGGAAACACAAGAAATTTTCTTGTTATTAGCCATTTAAATTATTCCAGTTTGTACTGATTTAGTCTTTAGAACTATAATCTCGATAGGTTCTATAGGTTAGCTAAAAAGATGGGGAGTATTCTTTTGAGGGAGGATTTAATTAGAACACATGGAATAGTGACAGAAACAGTACAGTCTAACAAGCTGAAAATTATGCAGACTGTATTTTCCTCCCAGAATTGTTCTGAGGTCTATGGATAAAAGCCTGTAAGATAATGATCATTATTCATCACATCCACCCAGCAGATACATTTGAGGAGGTTTCTTCAGCGCCTTGGGCAACAGTGGGAACCTTCTAACCAAGATGAACTAGAAGAGGAAAGCCAGGTGGTATTAATATAAACTGTTCTGCTGCAGAGTGAATCCCTCTGGGAAATTTTATGCTTGTTTCAGTAGACTTATCTCTATCCCTGAAGTGCTAAAGTTTAGCTTAGCCAACCAGCACTACGGCTTTCCCCAAGTTCTACCAACGAAGAACAACACTATCATGTTAATCTAAGCTTTGAGAAAAGTTCAGTCGGACATGAGCACCTATAAGAATGGAAATTAAATTGTTCATTAAGCATTTTTATTGTATCAAGTATCTGATTTATATTTCTTTTGTGACAGCTGACAGTCTGCATTGGAGGCTGAGTGAAAGAGCTAGTGTGAAAGAGATAAAGTCAAATACATGAAGCACAAGTACCCATCTTGCCGATTTTTCCTCACAAATGGAAGGCAGTTATCACATATTCATGCCAATTGTGCACTCTAACTGGGAATTCAGTGCCAGCTTGCTTGTTTGTCTGTTTGTTTCAAGGTTGAGAACACTGACTGATGAATTGGTCTAAGCTGCCAATGACACTGGGTCAGCTAAGTTCAGGAATAAATATAAGCAATTAGAAATGCTGTTCACTCCTTTCTCACAGTGAACAGCCAGACAGGATTTAGTTGAACTCACTTGGTAGAAAAGGTTCCCTGACAGATGAAGTAAAATTCTTCAACGTTTTTTTTCTCCCCTCACCCCCCAGGAATTCAGTTAAATGACATATGACTGTTTCTTCTGATCTTGCTGTAGGGGCAGAATATAAAATGAACTACTTACATTGCATACTCAAAAAATTATTGTATAATGTAGTATAAGCAAAAGTAGATTTACAAGTACAACTGAAGTACTTCCTGAAAAAAATCAGATTAACTTGTTCCTCTGTAATTTACATTTTTAATACTGTAATTAGCAGAGATTTAATTCATCTATCAAGATGTGTCAGTCATTAGTAAGGTAATCCTTAAAATTATCCTATAACCCTGCTTGAGAGAATTCCTTAGGTGTTGAACAGAACTGGTGATCACTGTTTCCAATTTTGAAATGTATGGTAGAGATACTAATTTCTTCTCAGAACATACAGTATATATTTATACAAAAAAACAGATCTTGGGACATTAGGCTAATTCTAAAAAGAAAAAAATATTATTTAAGAAAATAATGTTGTTGTTGTTGTTGTTGTTTTTAATTTGAACTTTGCCACCTGTTTCTCATGGTTATCTGATGAAAAACAGCAAGAAAACCAACCTGTTGGTAAAATATTTAGTATACATGAAGACATGAAGTAGTCATTGTATTTTGCAGAAAGTTAACTCCTTTTCTTAAGGAAAACAGTAACATTTTTTTCCCCCTTCTTTAAACAGGATTCTAAGTTGCATTCACAGTAATATAACTTGTCAAGTCTTAGGAACTTATCTAACATACCGAAACAACGGCCAATAGACTTTCACTGGAGCATAAATTCCCATACACAAGATTTTATGAAGTCTTGTCTCTTTCCTTGCACCGGCACTTCTCTAACCCTGCAGTAACTCTACAGGAAAGACAATAGTCTTTCCATCATACCTGCCTGAAAGTTTACCAAGTGAACAGGAGAACCCTGTGATGGCCAAGGAGGATATGGAACATCAGCTGCCAGTGCAGCATAGATAGTGGGATCTCAGCAATCCAACCCTTGGTCAGTACAAACTCTGCCACAGAAGTGCATCCTCCCAGTAGATAGATGGAATTTGTTCATATTTTTGAGATGATGCTCTGAAAGTAATACCTCCTATTTTATTATGTTGGCTTATGATGACAGAAGCAGCTGTGGTGTTATGGCTGTAGAGACTGAACCTTCCCACCAACACTCCATTACATTTTATTGCTATGCAACAGATGGCAGCAGAGAGGCAATCTGACAAAACAGTGTATGACATGGAAGTGCACGTGATTGCAAAGGTGTCCTCCACGTGGAAAAAATGACGCCCACCGAAATTCACTGACACTTGCTGAAATTTATGGAGATCAAATGGTGGAGTGAGCACAGTGAGGTGGTGGGTGATGCGTTTCAGCAGCAGTGACAGCGGCAATGGATCACCTCTGCTGGTGCAAATTTTCATGAGTGTGGAATGCAGGCTCTCGTTTATCATCAGCAAAAATGCACAGCTAATGGTGTAACTATGGTGACAGCATTTTGTAGCTCAGAATTTACTCTATTAAGCTATGTTATTGTATTCTTTGTATCTACTGCAGTTTCCAAATAAATAAATAGAATACATTACTTTCAGAGCAACATACATAAGTCAGTGAAGAATACAATTAATCTTAGGAAAATAAATTGATGCTGAAAAAAGCCAAACGCTGGTAGGAATAACTCAGTTGAAGGGAGAAAGGAAGGTAAGGTTACCACAGTGCCTACTTAGCAAGTCCATTTCTCTTAAATATCCTCATGACGATGGTGAGAATAAAAGCGAAATAATAAATTCAGCATTGCTTCAAATCAGAATATAGTTAACTGCATTTGATTTCCCCATCCAACAACTCACAGCACTAGCAGCATATGATGTAGCTGAAAAGAGGTCTAACAAATAGGATAAAGTAATAGACATCTATCTGGAGCCAGTCATACTCACAGTCTTCAGTTTTCTCTTCTAGAAAATTACTGAGCCATAACTGTAAGAACTGTCAGTTTGTGGCTTTCACAGAATATTCCAACTGCCATTAATACCATATTTCAGGTATTTTGTTTGTCAGTATATAACGAGTGCATTCAGATAGCATACAGTATGACATTGTAAAAAATGCAGTACAAAATTAATCAACATGGCAAAGAGTAATTTACCGGATTTCTTTTACAGACCTTGACCTCTCCTTGCCACCAGACCACCACTGTGCTAAGGAGAATGGTACTTGTTTCTAAAATGCTCTTATGGCCAATAGCCTTACCAATATGGACAGACTGAAAATTATCCTCTTTGCATCACTATTATCAGTGCTAATGACAGACCTGGAAAAGCAGAAGGAAGGAGTAGCATGAACAGTATGGAGTGATCAAAATGGAAGAATTCCTCTCTCTGGTATTCAGAAAGTGTCAGTCATCTGAATATCTGCCCAGAAATAAAGCATCAGCCATAAAAGCAACTCATACCATAGCTGTCTGATGCAAAGCCAGACACCTAATGCATTAAGAATAGCAGACAGTTTGTCAGGAAGGCAGAGAACCGCAGGACCAAATAAGGAAACTAAAACAGACTAGACTTTTCTAATTCTGTTATTTAAGATTTGTGTTCAACTAAGTCATTATTTATTAACCCTCAGAGTCATCTGTCATAGATGGAACTCTCCCATAATACTTGTAACACTCGGTAAAATATTCTTCTAATCTGATAGCTGTAAAAAGACATCTGAGTGGAGAGCTTAACTATATTTTTACCTTAATTATTCTAGGAATTACAGTTTTAAGAAAAACTGGTCTTTACTGCTTTTGGCCTAGTAAGGTTTAAGGGCTACATGAGGAAGAAGATAAAAATCAGTATTCCATATCAGCAGAGGGCTGATGCTTCCAGTCCTGCTAGCAGCACTAGGATAAAATATTTTTTCCCTGTTTTCTTTTTCTTTTTCTTTTTTTTTTTCTGTCTTAACATGAATTAGGAGAAGTAAAAATGAATCATCACATAGGTAGAAAATTAACCTTTCTTAACTCGTTCAGTATTTTTAAAGTTGCAGCCATGTCAGCAAATACCTGTATCATGTATATTCTCGCTTGAAATAAGGCACAGTGAAAGCAGATGTGCCCATTTTGTGCAGAAAACAGCATACAGACTTGATATATACTGTCAACCCCATTTTCACATTTCTCAAGTAATATAGACAACCTGAAGAAGTGCTGGCATTCAGACAACTCAGTCCCACACCAATAGGGAGCTTGCTTATTCTCCTTTTTCATGGCTGCAGTTTGGTTTCTAGTATTTTTTTCTGTCTTGCTGAGTTCCTTGGAAGTGAACGAGGGCTTAATATGGCCTATCCTCTTTCCACTGTAGTGCTACTTCACACTAGCATTTTCCCATGTGTTTTTTTTTTTCCTAGCAACAAATAATATTTCAGCCCAACCTGTGGATTTTTTTCTGTGAGAAAGGTACTAACTGGGTCTTTTTCTGCTGGAAAAACTTGGAACACTTTGGTTAAGCATCTTTATGCTGTCTGTACCTGTAGGGTTGTAATGAAGTGAAATGTAGAGACACCAAAAACAGTTGTTCCTCTAGACTCTACTAGGTAATGGAAATTCAAATTCTATTTACTTATTATTCATTTGTTGTAGACGGATAAAGTTTGCCTCTCATCATCCATACAGTAATACTGTGTTCTTCTTGGTATTTTTCTTCCTTTTCTTTGCATATTTCTGCACTGTCACATCTACTTATTGAAACTGCTTCATTATATCAGCCAGCACAACCATGTAATTTTCATAATTGTTACTCTTCCACTTAATAGATTTATCTGTGGAAAATTTTACCAAGAACTAGTGTGAAGAGAAATATATATGTATATATATATCTTGTCCTCAAGGAACCACAGTACAATACACAGGAACCACACTTAATAATTTAACTATTTCTCAATTCAGAAAAACAAAAAAGGTGAGAGCTTCTCCACAATCCAGCCTCAGAGTACGAAAATAGGTTAAGCTGGAAATGTCAGCACAATTACTGTTTAATTACTTACTATTTAATTTCCTGCTATCTTCTATCTCATCCCATATGTTAGTGGGAAACAGAAACATATTAAACATAATTTTTAAAGATTTTAGTTGATTTTGGGTGGACATTATGAAATAAGAGACAGACAAAAATTATAATTCTATAGTATAGTGCTTTGGTTTTTGTTTTTTTTCATTTTACAGAATACTTTTCAATTCCATTTGCTTTTATCTAAAACTTTCATTCTTGAAGTAAGAAGCTCTCCACTATCCCCAGAAACCTGAATAGCAAACCAATAAAATAAACGAAACAAAATGATCAGTGGGAGTGGATGTTTAGTTTCGTAAATCTGATTGGCTAAAGATTTTTTTCGTTCTTTTTTTGCTAAAGGACAAATTTCACATAGACCAGAAAGTAGACAGATACTTTTCCTTGCAAAACCAAGATAACAAAAAAGGGGAAAAAAAAAAAAAAAAAGAATAACTCTTCTCTTGAAAATGCACTGAACAGCACTGGAAGGCCCCACGATTCTTTGGTTCCCTCAAAACGTCTGTTTCAGCTTTCAGCCCTAGCCACACTGTCTGCTATTTGAAGCCTTTGAAGTATCTACAGATTGGACTGACACTGCCCTTAGCAACTCAAGGGAGGAACCAGTGGTTTGAAGGAAAAAAACTCACAGCTCACAGCGAAGTTTTGACTTATCCACCAGATTTGGTCCAATCTGAAGCTACTCCAAAAGGCTTCAAAGTGCAGACACGGTGGCTGCAACTGAAGTTGACTGATTTTAGGATCCAGCACTCAGTAACATTTTCCAAAATGAAATTGTAAATAGATTAAAATGAAGTCATAAAATTAAGAAGAAACTCTAATTCTTCTCATATCCCTTTGCAATCTACTGATAAAATGTGCTCTAGAAGAGGTAGACATTAAACAATCCCAAATTGTTTAATTATGTTTCAGTTTAATTTAATAATCTCTGTTCTATCTGTGAGACAACATAAAAGGTTATTAAAAGATGACTGCTTGCCTCAGGTGCTAAGCAGTTTTGGCCTGTTGCCTCAGTGCTGAGCCCAAGGTGAGTCACTCTGTTTCTTGAGTTGTTATGCAGAGCCTCAGTACACATAAAATCCACTTTCAGATTTATGAATTCATCTGGCTAATGATTCCACGCATGTTTCTGAGTTTTTTTTATCACAACCTGAATATATATATACTGTAGAAAACTGTCATAAAAACATACTGATTTAAGTAAATCTAATGCCTAATCCCCAATCTCACTACTAAACATGAATAGCACACTCAAAGCTAGGAGTTTCCCAGTATCTCTTGTTTTGCAGACAAAAACAAGACTGGGAACAACCTTTTTGGAAGTTCTTCCAGGTAAACAATTTTTTTTAATTTTACTTTTAAATTAAGCAGGATACTATGATTTCATTTTCTTTACACAGCTACTTCCACTAATACAGAAAATTTGTGAACTCTTATATACAGAAGACTGAACATTGACACATAGTCATGCTCAATATCACTCCAATGTTTGATAAGAGATCTTCAGGTAGGGAGCATAAGAAAATCCTTCCAAAGCTGAATATGAATTTGGATGGATAGAACATAGGTGCTGTGACTTAAATCTGCCAAGAACACGATGGCTAACTCTCCAACAGAATGAGTGGAATTGGTTTGGATTTCTTCAAACTGCAGTTGAGAACACATTATCTCTTTTTCTCTGCCTCTGGGAGAAATATGATAGCATGTAGTCTTGTGATTTTCAACCCGCAGGTGCATCATGAGCATTTTAATAAAATATTGAATATACCAATACACAAAGATACTTCTACGGAGTACTGGATGTGACGGGGATGGAATTATATTTTTTCACAGCAGCCATTATGGTATTGTGCTTTATATTTGAGGCTAAACTAGTGCTGATAGCACATCAACATTATAGCTATTGCTGACTATTGCTTACACAGCATCAAGGTTTTCTTTCTTTTGCCACCACAATTTCCATACCTTCTGATAACCATATAGTGAAAAATTCCCTTCTCCCATTCTCTAATATATACTAATATATATAAACTCCTCTAGTATATAGGAGTTATATATGAATTTAAATATGCAAGCCTTTTCTCAAATGCTTGAGAAAAACATCTGAAACACCCAGAACAAAGAAAACATAAACATGTGCAGTAAACAAGACAAAATAAATGAGGAACATATGTAACATAAATAGAGTTTTATATGTGAATGAGAGCTGCAACTCACACAGCTCAGCTTAGAAATGAGGTGGGGGAGAAGTAGCTCTTTATCCTCAGTCCAAAAAGTAAAACTTACTGTGCCTGAACAAATCTTACATGTTTCATACATTAAAATTCAGGCTTGGTTTACTGACCTGATGCTAAGCAAATGATGAGTTTACATTATTTTCCTGTCTTTCTGTACTCATGTTAGCTCCACACATATTGTTGTAAAAGCTATAGACTATCTACACACAAACAACTATCTAATTACAATGTACTAGAATTATTATCTTAAATTTAATTTTTAATACAGACTTGGTCTGTGGTTTTAATTGGAATCAAATTTGGATTCAAAGACCATTGTCAGGATAACTTGAAATAACCCATTTTTATTTCCAAATGTTTGATTTGGGAATCAAAATAGTGCAACTGAGAAATTTTTTTTTTAGCTCACATAATATAGTTACTACTAAAGTTATTGATAGCACTCCCAGTAATGAAAATCGTTTTATTACAACACACTTATATTTTGGAGTCATACAATGTAAGAACACAGCAGTTATTGGAAGGGCTAAGTATATAGTTGCTATAAAACCATCTCTGTCAGTACACTGAGAACTGTCTATAATAATTCTTTCAATAATTTTATGAAAAAAAAACCATGATTACTTTTAATTACTGACTTTTTTATCTACTGAACTATCCAGGAATCCATGTGAGAGCAACTAAATCTGGATTTATTTTTCTTCCTATTACATTTCTCACTGGAAATGACAGTGTAGCACTTTCCCAGTTTGTTTAATCTGATTTGCAAGTCAACTTTATTACAATGGAGATCAGGACATTCTTCTTGGGCTCAAGACCTTCCTTGCTACCTGCTCATTTAATCCATGCCTGAAACTTTAGTCACTATACTCAGCATTGTTGAAGCTGCACCTGGAATGCTCTGTCCAGTTCTAGGCCTTCCAGTACAAGGGAAACCTGGACATACTAGAAAGAGTCCAACAGAAAGCTTCCAAAAAGGGGGACTGAAGCACTTCTATGAGGAAATGCAGAGATATTTGGGACTGTTCATTGTGAAGAGGAAATTCGGGGAGAAATCTCATCGGTGAGTATTAACTCTCACCTGAGAGGATGGTGCAAGTACATGGTGCCAGGCTATTTTCAGCAGAGCTGAATTATTATTATTATTATTATTATTATTATTATTATTAGTGAGACAATTTTCACACTAAAATTGCTTTTAACTATGCATTTGGTGCTTATGGAACTGACATAGGAAGCCAATTAAAATAATCCCTCTTTGCTTCACTTACTATGGAAACCAGTAACAAAACTCAGAAGAGGGAAAAGATATTTGATGCTTACACAGCCAAATAATGAAACAGAAGTGTTACAGTAGGACAGTGAGAAACTTATCTGTGGGATTAGGAGCAGAGGTGATGCCAACTATAAAAATTGCATTCTGTTAAGAACAAAACTTTAAGATTCAGAAATTAAAGACATTTTATTTGGATCTACGAATCCAACAAAAACATTAAATCAGTGAAAATAAAGTTGGATGCTCAGATCAAAGATTGTAAAGAAAAAAATATTCAAAACTTGTTCTTCAGAATGTATAAACAACCAGATCAATTTTAGAGCAATAATGAATTACACCAATACAGCCGCAGTGCACTAGTCAAGGCATGCATCTTCAGGTATATAGGAGACACCACTGGCTCCACTGGATTTTTCTTCACTGACGGAAGTTATAGCATGGACAGTATCCACCATGAAAAAATTAAGCTCTTTTTTACACCTTTATCACCAAAATAGCGTAGCAGTACAAAGAGTAAGTAAATATTAAGCACTAAAATTCATTACTGTAAGATCATCTATACAACCTAAGGTCTATTTATGCTGTTATACCATGACTTAAGTAACGGTCTAGTCCCAGAGAGCCAAAAATTACTACCCAAACTATAACAAATATTCTTCTTTACTAAACAGAGCTCTCCACCTCACTGTTCTGCATAATTCATAGTTGAAATATAGCTATCACTGCTACACAATAAGTAGAAAGACGAGAAAGATCTTTCAAAAAGACGATCTGATTCTTATGAAGGGTATATCAAGTATTTCCCATCAAAATCCATTTATTATAATTGTATACTTCACCTCCTCTACTAGCAGTTAAACCTGTCCATGCTATTATTAATGTTTTTTAATAATAAAAACAAAATACTTTTCATTTAAATTCTATATAAAAAAGTTTCTTTCATAAAACTATTACATTAAATTTCTAGAAGATTTATTCTTCTTTGAGTTATATTGTCTAAAGCAACAGTATGTTAGAAATGATGTTTAATTATTTTGTGATATCATCCATGTGTCCAAATGAATAACGGCTGTAAGCTGAGTTTCTTTTCTTCATTCTGGGTGGAAAAATACTCATTTGAATTGTTTTTTAATAGTTCTAAATAAAATTTTTTATGTCCAGACAATTTCTTCAAAGCTTTAAGGTCTATGGCTGAGTAACTCTTTCCCAGTAAGTGTTGGGGCTATCTCCCTAAAAGAAGATTTGGCTTTCTTAATGGTTTTGTTGACCCAAAACCGAAGACTGAAAAAAACTGTAACTGCAGGAATTTTGGCATTATACTGCCATTACCCCAGCTCTGCACCCGTCTGTTTTAAAACGTGATGCAAAGCACCTACACAAGAATCGAAATTAAAAAAAAAAAAAAAGAAAAAGAAAAAGAAAAAAAAAAAAAAAAGGAGAGTCTTTAGTGCATAAGAGTCTTTTTTACTATGTCTCAACTTGTTTCAGGCTCTAATTCAAAGTATGACTTTCTGTAGGCCAGCTATGAATAATTTTTTTTTAATCTAACAATCAATTTAAAATAGTTTCACATCTAGCAACTTGTAAGCACTTTTACTTATTGTTTAGCTTGCATGTTCTATGGTTTTCAAAAGCTTAATGTTTCCTTGCTCCCTGCAGGTAAATCATATCAAACTGTAGACAGAAATACCAATTACCCTACAGCTAATAAAGGACAAAGTATATTCCAATTAAGAAGTTGGAATGACGCATAATCCACATTATTTCTAAAGATGGGATTAAATGTGTATAAGATTTTCAGAGTAAACAGATATAGAGATTTTTGCCCTACAGGAGGTTATCACAGCCAAGAACTCTAAGACTTAACAGATTTTCACTCTTTTCATTCTGGCTGGGGCTCTTCTCACAAACATTTGGAGTCGCAGTTTGTGTTTACTTTCAAGTACTTTATAACTTTTACTAGCTTTTGTTAACTAGCAGGATAATGCATCTTTGTTGAAAACTCTTCATGCTAATTATCCTTTTAAGATAACATTCTTTGCTTTAGAGTTAAATTTTATCTGTGGTGTGTTGAAGTCAATGGGAGAATAAAATTACAGAAATAAAGCAGGGATGTGGCACAGAAGCACAAAAAATTATTTTTGCAGCGCATATAATTCAGACAGGCCTTAAGGAGGACAATCTTACTTTTGTTTCACAATGTTGCTCAAATTCATTTCAACCAAAAATGAAGGCCAAAGCTGGATTGAAGAATCCAGGATCTGTCTTTATATGATAACCGTTACTCATTTACATGAACTGAAGTTAAAAAAATCACAAATTAAAATCATACGGGTCCAGTACATTGCAATTTACAAATGATTTTAATTTGATATCCAACTAAATAAATATCCATGTTTAGAGTAAAATGTAAGTGAAAAAAATGTTTTTTTTTTAAATTAGAAAAAGACAAGAAAATATAGTTGTTAATATGAGTGTGCCTTTCAACACCGTATTAAAAGTGTCACAAAGAGAACAAAAATCAATATTTATTTCTGCTGGAATGCCAACACTTTTCTACTCTCGTATTATCTCAAGATATCCTATTTCACCTGGGGGACCTGTTTGGACTAATAACACTTCTTAAGATTTGTGGCAGAAGGAAGGTTGAGAATACAAATAAAGAAACATCTGAACAACCTGGTACTAATAACACTGAAGTCAGTGTATATTTTGAGAAATCACATTGTAGTACTTCAAAAAAGATAAGGAGAGCATTTGAAGGAGCTCATGACCACAGCAAATAAGAGTATTTGTTTTCTCTACATTTTTAGGCTTCTAAAACAGTTTCTAGAGGTAGGAACAGGTGGGTGCTAGCACAGTGAAAGGTGAAAAATAAAAGGTAAAGAAAAGCTTTGAGAACTTTTTAAAATTATTTGTTTATAGGAACTAAGAGCTCATCAGTCTCATTATGAGTTAGAAAATAGAAGTTCTGTTTTCATCTCTGTCTGACCCAGAAGTGTCTTGCAGCTCATTGCATCACTCCTTCTGATTTACTTTGAATCTTCTGCTGCCTGAATTAAGGACTGTCTTTGAGTTCTGTGCATGAATACAGGCGATGAAGTGTTTACGGTTATGTTAAGTTTTTATGGGTATGCATGTAACCAAAAACTTAATGCAATTTCTAATGAATTTCATTGGTTTTACAAACTCATAAATCCTTACTATTTCCATAAATGATTGGGCATTTTGTTGATTCATTCCTCAGATTGTGGTTAAAATTTCATAGAGATGCAAAAAGCTCCTTCAGAGCTTCTCCAACTTGACATTCCACAGGTAGCTTCACAGAAAAACTCACATAATCTCTTTTTTTTTTTTTTTTGCTCCAACCACTTTGCTAAAGAGGATCATTGAATCATAGAATCACAGAAACATCTAGGTTGGAAAAAGACTTTCAAAGTTATCAGGTCTGACCATCAAAATGACCTACCATGTCTCTCCGTGATACATCCATGTCCTTGTGCTTCTAAAATTCCTGCAGGAATTCCTCCCCCAGCACAATCTGAGACAATTTCCTTACTTCCTTACTTCACTTGTCAGAAAAGAAAAGAAATTGTCATTCTTCTCACTACTATGTCCTTTCCACTATCTGAAAGGATAGAGAGAATGAGAAGGTATCTCCTGAGCCTCCTCCTCTCCAGACTAAACAGATTCTGTTCCGTCAGCCACTCCTCATAACACTTGTTTTCTAGCCTTCACCAGCTTCACTGCTCTTCTTTGCACATGCTCACATGCCCTAGAATGTAAAAAAGTTGTTCATGTTGTGTTTGTTACTGTTTGCTTGTTTTTCCTTATTTATAATTGTGTTTTTATGATTTGCTTTATTGGCATTCCACATCACAACAGAGTTCATGCTCCAGTTCCGTGGGTTGTCAGTAACTCCAGGTACCTCTGTCAGAAGAATGAACTACAGCTGCCAGAAAACGTTAGTATTCCATTTCCATTTTCTGTTTAGAGGGGAAGATAAAATGGACTGGGAATCATGAGACTGTAGTTTTCTCTTTCTCTGCTCATCTCCGTAGTGTTTGCTCCCTGGCCATATTGCTTACAGCACTAGAGAAAGCTCTTCGGTTTTGAATACTCTCGTTTTGTTAGGTTTATTAGCTTCAATTCCAATTATATTGTATTATATTGTGTTATCTCACATTCCTCTATCATACGTAGTAAATTAAGTTTTCTCATTAGCTTGTTGCCATTATTTTCCTCCTCCAGGACCATCTCTCTATCTTCCTTGTTTGTCCTTTGCTAGGGTGTGGATAGGTGGGTTCCTCTACCCCATTAGTAAGAGAACTAGACCAAACTAGGCCCATGACAATAATCTCTATCACAAAGACATTAAAAAGTTCTTTTCCTGATGATTTATTTTCTGCCCAGTGGAAAAATAACAACAGTACTGGCTCACGAGTGGGCTCTGTAGAAAATATATGCATCTGAGGAAAACACACAGCTTTACACAAATGTAAAACATCTAAAGGTTAAAAGATATTTGGGCTGTGGTAACACATTGCAGTAATATGACAGCAATTAGAGAATTAAACAAGTTAAGAGATAATGAGTAGCCAGCACAAACTGTTCAGTCTTGTCTTAGCAGTGCATCTCTAATTAAGTAACCCGAGAAAGCTACCTGATCAAATGTGTGCCATAATTTTTAATAGAAACATGTTATCAAGCTGTCTGTCTAGGAGAAATTGTCCTTACCATGCAACTTGGAGAATGAACACACCCATTACAAAATAAAGATTTGTAATCTGAAAAATGTGCACTTGTTTTACCACGTTTAGAAAATAAATTTAAAATGTAGAAAGCACTTACTTAAACAGATTCAAAAATGCACATTAAGACATTTCAGTAAGTAACCTGTGAAATAAGTTAAAAACCCTGCATCATTGCTGTATCTCTGTTCAAAAATGTAGGAAGAAGTTTTGCATTTCAGTGATAGATACAGGTAGACTTAACTATAATATAAAATAGATCTGTTAAGATAGAAGTTGAACCTTTTTGCAATTACAGTCATCATCAGAAATCCTTGCAGCATCACACTGGTGGCTGAAATAGTTGTGAGTGGCAGAAAAACCAGTGAACTCGTATGTGGCCAAAGTCAAAAGCAATTGTACTGCACAAAAAAGAGCCGTGGTATCCTTAGGGTACCAGCAGAAGGAAAAGTAGCTCAACCTCTGCATTACAACGGAGACTCATTGTTAATTATCCGTTCCCATCATCAGCATAAGAAGAGTGAATAACAAGACAGAAATATGTCTAAGGAGAAACATACCAAGTAGTGCTATATCAAGTAAATATTCATGGATATATGGACATATTTTTAAGCAGGACTTCGAATAATAATGCAGTAAAATGTTAACCATAGTATGTGCTGTTCAAACTGCAAAAATACTCTTTCTTTTTACTTGGAATTAGGTTTAAAAACAAGTCCTGCAATATATCGTGGTCTGTATTGTTGCATTTTAAATACCAGCATCAGTTGGATATGACCTTTCCCAAAACAACCTGCAAATTATTTGTAATTATAAAAATAATAAAAAAAAACATTGAACTTGCCAAGTCTGTATTCCTTGCAGGCTGTTTGATTTCTTCACTATATAAGTTAATGTAGTAATACAGGCTCTTGCCAACTCATTAGAAAATTAGATAGGTCAGCTGAAAATAAATCAGCTAAGTATTTTTCAACAGATTCTCTCAGCTTCTCCTTCTACATTAAAGCATCATTTTTACTACTGTGTAGATGAGTTTATTCTAAGCATAATATATAATTATGGATGAGTTCCATATAAAGCATTTGAAAACACATTATAAACAAATATTCTGTATCATTTATTGAGACAGAAAGAAAAGAAGCTAAGGTTCAAGAGTAAAAGCCAAAAGGACAAGAGAGGTTTTTGTTTTTGTTTGTTTGGTTTTAAAAAAAAGGTTAACAAAGTATGTAAATCAAATGAAGGGAAGGGAAGGGAAGGGAAGGGAAGGGAAGGGAAGGGAAGGGAAGGGAAGGGAAGGGAAGGGAAGGGAAGGGAAGGGAAGGGAAGGGAAGGGAAGGGAAGGGAAGGGAAGGGAAGGGAAGGGAAGGGAAGGGAAGGGAAGGGAAGGGAAGGGAAGGGAAGGGAAGGGAAGGGAAGGGAAGTTTGCAGAATTCAAATTAAGTAGGAAAAAGAGGAAGAAAACATGACCAAAAGATCAAATAATTAACTGTTATAAATACCATCTAAATTCGGAAGTTATTTTGTAATATTGGTTTTGTCTGTTCCTGAAAATTAGTGGGATTCTAGAATATTTTTCACTGGGAACTAAGGGGTTCATTACAAAAAAGAACAGTCAGCACTTATGATAACCTGAATATTAATGATGATAAAAAATAGAAAAACAACATTAAAAGCTTACCTTTGATGGAAAAGGGAACTCCAACAAATATATATTTTCACTGCCTAATCACCTGTGGAACAAGCACTTTCACATAAATCCTCTCCCTGCACGTAAGTATCAACCTAATCAATTTCACATTTTTAGAGTCATGTTTTGTGGTATTGGTTTGGTGAATCAGCTGATACGTGATCTGATAAAAGAGGGAGGAATGGGATATTTCTGAAACAAAAAAATAAAAGTACAATTGGATGAATTCTATGGAATTTTTCCTTTATTAAGGGCTCCTTCTTTCAGTCAAAGAAACATAGTGCCAGAGAAGGGAAGTAATTCTTGTGTATACGTGCACAATAAAATACCAAGATAAAAATCAGATAAATTCAGCAAAGTTGTAAGAAAAAAACCCAACAAATTATTATTGTAGATTCACATGGGGTCTGCAAAGCTGTGCCAGGAACAAATTTGGCTAATGTGTAATATGCAAACGGTACAAACAGGATAAATAAAAAATGGGTCAATATTTTAGGCAGAAATAATTTTATTTCAAAAAACTTGTGAAAGCCTCAACTCAAGTTTTCATTTCTCTTCGTCCAGAAGTAAGACTCCCATCTTTTTTATAACATTTGATAAATTCTGCAGTACAGACACATTACAAGAAGAGTTCATCTAATTGATTTATGACATTCCTTTAAAATCACATCTTCCAAAAGCTGCAAAGCAAAAAAACTTGAATGGTTAATAACATCACATTTTCCTAACTACAGTTAAATGTCATATTTCATCTGTGTGTTGTCATTTCTGAGGACAAAACTAATCAGATTCTGTTTGAATTGGACAAGGTTGGACTAGATCACCTTCAAAGGTCCCTTCAAACTCAAACTCTTTGGTTCAGACTCTGTGATTCTGCTTTTACGGACAGCGTCCACAAACCAAAGTAATTTTGGTAATGAGCAATTTGATGCATTGTGTCTTTTGTGAGAGAATAGAACACTATATCTAACTCCATTTACTGTATAGGTTCCAGTTGATGAAATGAAAGAGATATTTTGGAGGAATGGATGGGAAAAACAAGTAGGAGAAACAATTATAAGGGCTGCTCTGAAAGCTCTGAAAATAATGCTATTATAATAAATAATAATAAATAATAAAACTATTTTATTATATTAGTTCCTGATGTCAGAGGCAGATGTTGGTGGTTTGGAAGTAGAAGTTAAACTTTTCTGCCAGTATGCAGTTAAATTTTGTTGCTGTGTGGCAGATGGCAGCTGAGGGGCAGTGTAACAAAATGGCACCTGGCTTGTAGTTGTGTATGAAACAAAGGAGTGAAACTGAATTCCTCTGTGTGGAAAAAATGGCATCCACTTACATTCATCAACACCTGTTGAAGTTATGGATATTAAGCAGTGTATGTGAGCACAGTGATGTGATGGGTGGTGCATTTCAGCAGTGCTAACAACAGTGGGTCACTTCACTGGTACAGATTTTGACAAGTATGGCATGCAGGCTTGTGTGCATTGCTGGTAAAAAATGCAAAGCTAGTGGAGGTGACTGTGTTGAAAAAGAGTGCTTTGTAGCTGAGAATTTGCTCTATCTAACAGTGCAATTGTGACCTTTGTGTCTATCATAATTCCCATAAATAAACAGGAGACGTTACTTTTGGAGCAATCTGCACATAAGTTCTGAACTAGTGCAGAATTTATCACTAGTGCACATAATCTGCACTACTGATTGGCATGCTTATGGGGAAGCACTGGCATCTTACAGGAAAGATGGTATCTCTAGGTGTAATCCAAGGATTGCAAATTGAATTTTCCAATACCACAATTCAAAGAAAACAAAAGAATATATGTATACATATTGAAAAAAAGAACTGAGATTGTAGGAGAAAGTTGTGCTACCAACACATTATTCTAGGTGAAAAAACAGTGGGCTGTTTGGGGGAAAATATGCTATCTAGGCTCAATCATGGAATATGACACCACTTCTGGGTAAGACTCAACTGAGTATCCTTCATCTATCATACATATGGGGGCAAAATAAATTTTTAAGATATTTTATGCCAGGTGGTTGTGAATGTTTTATATGAGTCAAACATAATTCAACTTTTCTATGGGTACTGAGTATTTTCTCAAAACAGACAGCAAAGGCAAATGCCAGGTGGGGGGGGAAGAGGGGGGCAGTAGGAGGGATGAGGAATATATCTTTTCTGCAGCAGAAAAATAAATAAATAGTCTAAATCGAAATGGATGAATATATTGTCTGCAAATACAGTCATGGTTCCATTATAGGAAATGAAGTGTTGCGATACATTTTGCAACAATTAAGTGGATCACTTCTGTGCACCTGTAAGTGGTCAATAGACTTTTTTTTCATGAATTGCAAAGATACAAAAACATGAGAACAAGAATGATAAACTATGGGGAGCTGCTACTTTTATCTGGTAAATTAAAGGATCTCTAGATCGTAATTCATATCAAATCATTCCTGTTATCTTCATGCAGTCACTCCAGAAAAGCATTTCTTAAATGAAGGATCATGGTATAGCTAAGTGGTCTTATGTATCTGTGCCAGAGGTAACCTCACCAGGTTGGTGAGGTTGGTGGTCTGCACTATTCTCTCAGGCTACAAAAACAGAAAACTCACTACTGGTGAGGAGCCATGAAGGAGGTTTCTCTTGTCCTTTTCACAGAGAATGACACAGGGTACAAAGAAAAATGCTTTTTTTTCTTTTTTTTTTTTTTTTAACGTGTTCTTTCCATTTCCCTGTACTAGATATTGAGAACTCATGCCACCTTTTCCTTCACTCACCTTGCAATTAATTAGTCTAGTCTCTATGAGCAGGTGCATCTATGGAGTACTTAGCTCTGCAAAATCTTCAGAAAAACTCATTCAGGGAGTGATCTATATTTCTACAGGGTGAGGATATAATTACATAGGCATGTGTGTGTGAATCAAGTCTGACAATTCTAGCTCCGTTAGGATTCCTTTTTCTGGGCTGCCTTCTGAATAGCAGGTTGCAAATATGACAGTATTCCCTACTAACTTTTAAATTCATTACTGAGTGGCCTAATTTCATGCATTAGGGTGTTCACACTCTTTTATCACCAGTTTTATCATTAGCCACCTTTACACAATATTCACTGCTCTTTACTAACGTCCCTTACCTAGACATTCCTTCAGGACTTTGACCACCTTTTGGATTCCATTTTTTATATTTCAAATTCACATTGAATATTCCAGGAGATTTCAAGGAATTTCTCTTTTAGCCGTTTATAAGTAGGCTCAGTAAAACATTTGACAGTATACTGAATTAAGCACTGAAGAATTTAATTTCCTGCTGTGGGAGATAAAATGGTAAGATAATCTAATGTAGCATCTTCTTGTTCAATACCCACTATTTCTTAGAAACTAGTGATTAAAAGTAAGTAAAAAAATAAAAATAAATAATTCCTTAAGGCAGCTTCTTCTCAGGATTGCACAAATCCTTCCCCTTGCTCTTGTTTTTTTTTTTTTTAACATTATGACAATTAATTTCTCAGCTTGATAGCACATTTTTAAAATGCTTTTATTAACATCAGTGTATTTTACTGCATCTGTCTTCATTAATCTCTATTCTTATCTAGTTATGTGTCTGCAAAGCAGTCAGCTCTTCTGCAGCACCGGGAGCAATTCACACCATATATCATTTCACACAGTCTGCTGTGACGCTACATTTCTCATGAGACAGGAAAGAGTAAAAGACTCCTACAGTGAGATTTTCACTCAGAGTCCTTGCTGAATACAAAACAGCAATAATAGGCAGTAAATGTCATTCCTGTGCAAACGCATAATTTGTATAAATAGATAGATATATATATAAACAATGACACACACAAAACCCCACAAAACAAAAAAAAAACAAAAACAAGAATAAGCAAAAACAAGAAAAACACTGACACTAGCATTACAGTTTAAAAGAAAAGTAGTATCAAAGTACATTTCAAAGCAGAAAACTGATGTTAAATGGTCTGTGATATAGTTCATGAACTTAAAAGAAATGATCGTTTTCCTTTTTATAATATTACTTCTAAACTTTTTTCAGGCACAATTCTTCAGCTCTGGAGTTTGGTTGTTCAGTGAATCTTTAATACTGAACAAAGCGGTAGGATAATTTCTTCTTTCTGCTTTCTGTTGCTTCCTATAAACTAAGCATTTCCAGAGTAGAGATTTGTGTGCTGGATCTGCAGTGTTGTTTGCATTATTTTGATCCTCATTACAAGACAAATCAGATGCTATCTCTAGAGATTTATTGGGTTTATAAGGCAAGATTTTGGCTGCAGGGGTAGTCTGCAGTAGCAGAGCAGCACACAGACATTATGCAGAGCAGATCTCCACATGCAGCTGTGGAGGAACCACAGTGCAGCAGTGATTGAAGCCTAAGCAATGTACGTCCTGTGGATACTCCCACAAGAGTACCTGAGGCTGGAGCTGCAGGCCATGGGAAGTAGCCCGCAGTGGGGCAGGACAACTAGGGGAGCTGCTGGCCACGGGGAACCTGTACAGACCAGCACCTGAAGGGTGGGTCCTGTGATATGGAGAAGTGCTCACAGAGCTGAAGCTTCTGGAAACTCCATGTAAGATCAGTTTGGGAAGAACAGCATCCCATGGGTCACACCTCATATGGAGTAGGGCCAAAGTGACCATGGAGGAGCAGAAGAGACAAAGCATTAGGGACTGATCGCAGCCCCTCTTGCCCATTCCACTGCACCACTAAAGAGAAGGAGTCAGAAGAGTGTGGGGCTCAGGGGAAGCTTAGGTAGCCATCACTGTGGAACCACCATGCAAGCTAAGCACTCTAATGACATAGATAATTTGACATACACATCCTTCAGCTGGCTATGATAGAGAGGAAGGTAAAGGAAACGGTCAAATTACAACATTATAATAAATAAAGTATAAAGAGGAATAAACATGTTGATATAAGTGGGAGTCAGGATTCAAAATATGGTATAAGACTATATCATGGATATTCAAGTTGGAAATAAGCCCTTGTGCAAGGGCATTAGAAAGCCAGGCATTTTAGGGGTTGAGAAAATCCTAAAATCCAAGATTCCCATCTTGGAGACCTGTAATCATGATCAAAGCTGCTGAGAATTAATATCTGTGCTGAAAAGATAACAAAATCAAGAATGGAAGAAACGACATCCTTCTTCCTTCTCCCATCTTCAGATCACTGTCATAAACCTTACTCTGGAAGAATTCCTTTACTAAAATTTGCTCAAATTACTAAATGTTTGCCTATAAAGTCACTGGGTCATAACATCCTGTAAAAGAATAAGAAGAGATGTAAAATAAGAATAAGAAGAGATGTAATTTCTTAAAGAAACTTAGATCAAAATGTCTTCATGTAGGGACAATTAGGAATTTGTTTAGGATATGGAGATCTGCTGTATTACTGGAGAAACTGATAAAAATAGGACTTGTGTCACTATAGGAGACTGTATTTCCAGATATGGATAGTTACTAACAACAGGGTACTGACATTTCTAGATATAGCAGCTCAGGGAGTTCTTCACTCATGACTCAGCAAATATGAAAGAGGAGGTGCTACTTTAAATCAAACAATTAAGACCTAGAAGTTGTAAAACTTGTTATAGAAACTAGCTTGCTTAGAAAACAATTGTGCTCTTCCCACTAGGCTTTGTGAAGAAAATCTAGACATTACAGAATCACAGAACCACAGAACTGTAGGGGTTGGAAGGGACCTCCATCATTGAGTCCAACCCCCTGCCAAAGCAGGTTCCCTACACCAGCTCACAAAAGTAGGTGTCCAGGCAGTTTTTGAACATCTCCAGAGAAGGAGACTCCACAACCTCCCTGGGCAGCCTGTTCCAGTGCTCTGTCACCCTCACTGTAAAGAAGTTCTTGTGCATGTTTGTGTGGAACTTCCTACACTGCAGTTTCTGGATGTTTCCCCTTGTCCTGTCTCCACTCACCACTGAAAAGAGTCCAGCCTCACCATTCTGCCCCCCACACCTTAGATACTTATAGACCTGGATCAGGTCCCCTCTCAGTCTCCTTTTCTCAAGGCTGAACAGACCCAGTTCACTCAGCCTTTCCTCATAGGAGAGATGCTCCAGGCCCTTCACCATCTTCGTGGCCCTCCGCTGGACTCTTTCCAAGAGATCCTTGTCTTTTTTGTACTGGGAGCCCAGGACTGGACGCAGTACTCCAGATGAGGCCTCACCAGGGCAGAGTAGGGGGGGAGGATCACCTCCCTCGACCTGCTGGCTCTTTTTAATGCACTCTAGCCTATATAAAATAAATATTATAATTTGCATAAATTCAAATGAGGATATGAAAAGTATGTGAAGTAATGCTAAAGTAGAATTGAGCAGTTATGCAGTGAAAATCTAATTGATGTAAAACAATATTTATATACAGCTAAGAAACAAAGTGAAAATTTTAAAAAAAAATCTTTCTTTTTCATTCATAGATTTGGAAATAGTCGTATAAACACTAGTATAAATCAGGATCAAGCTACATTGAAACAGATGCAGAAGGGAGTTGTAAGAGCTCAGAAAGGAGCTGAGACACAGTTTTTTATATTTATATAGTAAAAACATGGATGATAAAAGACAGTGTTTTATGTAGGAGCCAATGCTATGCTAAGTTAAGAAATGCTTATAAAAAATATTGGAACTATCATGAAAGATAGTAGATACAAAGTTCAGAGAAACAAGAAAAACTGGAAATCAAATTTTTAACTACCAAAGCAATGAGGCTTTGGGATAACCTTCCAATAAAAGCAGAAGAGAAAAGAAAGTAGACTGAGACGGACTGAGAACTGTTTGACCAGCAGAGCTCAGAGGGATGTGATCAGCAACGCAGAGTTCAGTTGGATGCCTATAACCAGCACAGTTCCCCAGGGGACGATACTGGGTCTGGTCTTGTTCAAAATTTTCAGTGACCTGAATGAAGGGATAGAGTGCACATTCAGCAACCAAACTGGGAGGAGTGGCTGACACACCAGAAGGCTGTGCTGCTATTCAGTGAGACCTGGACAGACTGTAGAGCTGGGCAGAGAGGAACTTAATTAGCTTCAGCAAGGGCAGGTGTAGGGTTTGTACCTGGGGAGGACTAACCACATGCATTAGTACATGGTACTGACCCACTGGAATGGAGCTCTGCAGAGAAGGACCTGGGGGTTCTGGTGGACCACAGGTTCACCGTGGACCATGAACCTGAAGTGTGACCCTGTGGCCAAAGAGGCCAATGGTATCCAGGAATGCATAGAAAGAGCATGGCCAGCAGGTTGAGGGAGGTGGTCCTCTCCCTCTGCTCTTCCCTAATGAGGCCACAACTTGAATACTGTGTCCAGTTCTTGGCTCCCCAATTCAAGAAAGACAGATAACTTCTAGTAGGAAGAGTCCAATGGAAGTCCATAAAAATGATTAGGGGCCTGGAGCATCTCCCATATGAGGAAAAGCATCTGATGAGTCTTGAAAATTTTATAAAATTAAGTACAGATGATGTTTCCTGCTACAGACTATATATTCTATACATATATTTATTTTTCTCTTTCATTATCTTCATGCACTAAATTTGAAGATGCTTTGTTCAAGAGGAAATGAACGGTATTTTGGGGATACATAAGCCTTGTAGAAGATAATATTAAATATTCTTAGCTTCAATTGGATCCTATACAGAATTTTCAGAGATGAAGTATACAAATTAATTAATTAATTAATTAACATGGAAATGATTGAAAATGAACATATACGTAAAAACTGATGGGTTAAAAAGGACTTGCATTACTTATAGCTCAGTACGAAGTAACATCTTTAGAAGGGAAAGAGAGGAAAGAACAGAAAGAGAGATTCTGGGCATATTAATACTGCGAAAAAAAAGAAGAAAAAATGAGTTGAATTTTTAAGAATGGCAATAATAGAGTAAAATAAAATAGTTGAAATCATATATGTTTAACTTCTTGAGATTTGAATTAGTCTACCAGATTTTTGCCAAGTTCTTTTCCTCATTGAACAATTTGACTGTGTTTCTCATAAAAAGTAGGAAAGTTAGCACATCTCATTCTCTTGAGATGTGAGATGATATAACCTTTATGTCTGTCTTTCCCAAACCACAAGAAAAGTGAAGAATAGCTGAGTAGAAAGCCATTGGAAATTGCTTCCTCTATGGTCTGTCATAATCTGATGTACCTGATTTTGGTTTACAGAAAGGATTCTGGAGGTTGAGTCACTGAAATGCGACATATTGATTAAATTAAATATTATCTTTATTATCTGATGCATAAGTCTAAAAATCCATTTTGTAACAACAAAAAACAAATCAAGAAAACTACAAAAAATAAGGTACTATCTAAGATGTTTTTTAGCACACAATTGAAATAATGTTTAATGATTGCTTCAAGATTAGGATCAACATGACATCTTTCAGCTAAAATAATACAAAAAATTGATAAGCTGCTAAACTACATCTATAAAATTTTCAACAAAAGCGAAAGATTACACCTAGAAGTAATCTTCTGATTTGTAGTGGGTCAATGAAGGCAATAATACTGCAGCTGATTAGTCTTCTAGAGGTCAATTTCGACTTCAGATTTCATTCACTTTATTTTCTTATTGTTGGTGGGGGGCAGATGTGGAGATGGTAGAGTGGATATTGCAGGATTCAGAACAGTAAGTTTCAAGACATCTGTTCTCTGCTTAATGTAATAAAGTTATGCTTTTCAAATCTTTTTGGAATTTGGAATTTGCTCCATGAGACACTAGTAACCTCTAAGTGCATACTATTATCTCCCTTCTGGGTGAAAGATAAATACACTTAAAATTTATCTGAAAGCGTACACTAAGAATAGATAATTATAATACTGGTCTTTATATTACATTTGTGTCTAGCATTATAAACACATTTATCACGCTATATAAATATATGTCTGTAGAAATACTTAAAAACAATCATTATTACTTACAAGCAATTAGCTTAGTCATTAGGGAACATAAAAGCTACTTTGCTCTTTGTAAAATTAATATAATATCAATTTTAGGAAGAACCATAAAATCAGTGGATGAAGTATAAATAATATACAGTGTTTATTTATTTGTGTTACATATCTCAAAGAAATACGCAAATCTAAGCAGGTAGGTAGAAATATTCCTCCTCTAACATTCGTTGTTTTTCAGTTAAAAATAAAAACAAAACATGCCTCCATCTGTTTAAATGGAAGTTGTTATATCACAGCTCCATGTGACACTTTCTGTTTGGAACAGGAGATAAATATGAACCATAGCTATCAAATTAATGTACATTTGGTATTGGGAAAATATGCTTCAGATGTCAGCAGCCTATCTCCTAATTAAGAGCAATGACATATCTTCCCCATTTGTTTAACTTTGTTAATGAAAAAAAACATTCCTTATTCACAAAGCTAAATCCAATGACAGTCTTCAGCATATGTGACTACTTTCTGCACATCTGAGATCCTTTGCAGCTCAATATGTATTTTATATTTATTAAGTAAGGCAATTTTTTATAATTTAGTATGCCTTGATATAGCTTACAGATTACATTCCATAGTAGAAAAATCAGACAAAGATCTTAACAAAGGAAGCAAGCTTGGACTTATTATTCACAACAAATTTTAAAGCAAATCAAAGTAAAAAAGCTAAGATAGGCTTATTATTCCTAGTTCCATAAAGCTGAGATAACATCAAAATGACTGTGAAAGAAAGAAAGCCCAGAAGATGGTGCCAAGGAGACCTGAACATGAAGTTGTTGCTGTATGTCATCATTCATATCTACAGCACCAAAAGCATTGAAACTGCAGCAATGATGAAACATCATAGAGTTTGTACTGATTGTACACTCATGAAACAAAATATAATGATTAAAATCAATTTTATTTTATATGCATTAATTGGTCAGCAGCTTTTTCTGGTTAATTTTCCCCCTCTAAAATTGTGCAAAGTCAGTGGAGCTTACTAAATTGATTTTTCTTCAATTTTGTAGGCCAGGATTGATACAAAGAATATAGTATAATGTAATTTAGCTAACATTATTTTGTGTAGTTTCCCATGAACATTTACTTAAGCATACAGGGATATTGAAGGGAATATAAATATCTGTACACAATACTAATGGGAATTTCCAGTTCACGTTGAAAATACGGATTTAGTTACATATGAGGTCAATCAAGCACATTTGTTAACACAATTAATTCTTAGCTACTCTCAATTTTTTAAAAGTAGCAATTTAAATTAAAATACAGCTCTATCATCCCAGTTCAGATTTTGGACTTTCACAAGCTCAAGACAAAGAAGTAGAACAGGTAGATTTTGGGAACAGAGGGGAAGAGAAATGGAGAAATGAAAAGCTCACACACCTGTTTTTGGATTAAATCACACCCATATTTTCTTTCCTGTGAGTTACAAACAGAGACAGAAAGGTTCGTGGAAACATATTTCAAACTCTCTAGAGCCAACTTTACAAATACAGTCACCACTATAGTTTCTAAATGGACAGGGAATATCTAGTTTATGTTGCAGGTTATGTTGTCTACATTTGGTAATATATCTAAAAAATAATCTGTTTGATTATTTTAGTTCTGTACACAGAAGCCAGGCTTATTACTGTAAGAAGATGAAAAATATTTCTACAACCTACTTCAGTCATGCAGAAATGAAGGTGAAAAAGATGTTCACCTTTTATACAGATAACACAAATGGTCAGAAATACATGGAGGAATAAGAGCCTTATGAACTGAGCGTTCTATTCATTAAAACAGAAAAAACACAAGGATTTCCATAGGGTGAGAATAATGCAAACATTATCATGATATAAAATATAGCATCTAGACTTTTCAATGGCAAGTGCAAGAACTAGCTACTTCAATCACAGTAAGCCAACTTTTTGCTGTACATATATTCCTAGTAACAACCACGGTCCAAGGTGTAATCCAGAAACTGCTGACCAGAAGAGGTATACATAGAAGAAAACTGCATCCAGCACTCAGAGAGTGCTTTGTTTCTCAGAGAGTGATTTGTTTCTGTAATCCATTACTGCATAGCAAAAATTCGTTTTCATAAAAATAACTTCCCTAGGAGTAAGTAAAATATTGAAAAATGAATTCTTGAAGGGACAGTACCCTGACCTTCCTTTTTGGCCAATGCTTATAATCTTCCAGTTTCAAGGAAGTTTCTTTACCATCTTTCTCATAAATACCTAAGATAATAAATAACGATCACAGTACATTCATATTAAAAAAGAAATTTACTCCACTGCTTACTGTACTCTACTTGATAAGGATAGAATAAGCATCATTACCACTGAAGGTGATTAGGTAACAGTGACAGAGGAAAAACTTACAGAGGACAAAAATAAGCTTTCTTTTCAAATGGTAATCTTTCTGTAGTACAATAAATAACTTATACCCTGTGGATAAGACAGCATAGGAATAAAGGCTGTACAAGATGCAAATGCAGCAATTCAAAACACATACTTTGAATGCGCATTCCAACAGAACTCCGTGTAGCAGAAAAAGTACTACAGTGGATTAACATTTCAAGGAGAGATGTTTGTCCTATATCTTGCAGTGGACTTTTTTGGATAAATCTGCAGTTTAGACTCTACCAAGAATATCTTGCTGCTTGCTTTCCCAAAAGTCTGCAACGAATCTGGTATGATCAAACCGACAAACATCTTGTTAGAAGGCGTAATGGAGTACAGCCAACATATTTGGATACAGGCCTGCACTACTGATTTAAAAGCTGCAAGTGGAGAAGAGAATTATGGAATGCATACAAGAATAAAACTGAAACTGACTTGAATGTAATTTTCAAATAAGGATTTAATAAGACAGTTATGGAATGCTAATTAAAAATGCCAGCATATTAAACACATTCATTATAATTTAACAATTCCTCATGTGGCAACCGGTTATCAAAAGCACATTGTTCTCAATGACATTGAAACAAATGATGATTTATTCTGAGTTTGTGGTCATCCTCACAGCTTTTCAAGCAATTAATATTCAAAATACAGGTACTAGAAACATAGTAAACATTTCAAATCTCAAGCCATCACTTGATCTGACAATCTATTGGCTTTAGTCTGGTTTACAAATCCTCTTTCTGCTTTATCTCAGCATGGAATTACAAAAGTTCTGACTACAGGTGTGCTTGGGCAAAGTAATTTCTAGAAGTTCATGCCTTTAAATAACACCATTGTAAACTTCAAGGCAACCATGAGAGGATGACCAAATTGCCTAAGCTATTAAATAAACTACTTAAATAAGCTCATCTTGAGGATTTATAACCTTAAAAAAAAAAAAAAAAAAAAAAAAAAAAAAAGAGAGAGAGAGAGAGAGCAGGAATGAAAAGGAAGCAGACCTAGTGACCTAGGGAGAGGGAAACAAGCCTTCTGCTCCTCAGTACAAAATATACACTCACCCATCAATGGCTTTTTCTAACACTGAAATTGGCAGTGTCCTACACATCACTGTTAAGAAACAAGAGTTTTCAAAGCCCTCTATCAGTGCCCTAGGCCAGAGGCAACTCAATAAGCCAGACCAGGATACACTCACATACATGACAAATAGGAAATATGGAAGCATACAGGCTTACTTTTAAGACAGAAAACTAAATTTAAACTCTGAACATTGCTAGTAATTTTACAGTAGTACAATTTTTCTAGGAAAAATGCCCTGGCATAACTTACAGTGACCCAAAAAGGAAAACGTTTAAGTATTTTTAACATTCTGTAATCCCTCTGATGTGCCACCTCTCCCTTAGATAGTCAAAGCTCCCTGTGCTGGATTCTTCATCCCTCATTCTGAGGAGGCAGTCTGGGTCCATATGAACAGGGAATGCAAATAAAAAATTCCCTTGCTGTTTGCAGTGATGCCAGGCGACATTGACCAAGCCTGGAGGAACACAGGCATAGTTTCTACAGACTGAGTAGAAGAGTAAGAGACTGCATTGAAACTCAAGTTCTCAGTGCAGCTTAGAAAGCCCTGTGCAGCTGGGAAGCAAGAGTACCATTCTTTAAAAGTGTTTATTCCTGGGGCAACACAGGCCATTTTTTGTGAGTCCAGATATAGCTATTGGAAAAACCTAGTTGAAAGAATGAGCACTAAATTGTCCGTCCAGTCAATTTCAGAAATCTCACTTGTGAGCATTTGCTAAAATTACTTTAGAGTTCTGAGACTCAATTTAAAATTTGTCACCTTGATAGACATATGTATATATATAAAATGGTGTGTATGCACGTCTGCATCTATGTAAATAAAGAGCAATTGGCCATAATTGTCATTTATATATTACATAGGTGTTATATGACTGCATATGAAGAAAGCAAGCTATCAGAATTTGAAATATCTATATAAACCTAACACAGAAATATGAACGCATGAGAAGCAGTAAACTTGAAAACAGCTGAAGCCATTCAACTACATTCTCTCACTAGTGTTTATAATTTATAGGAGAGAAAATCAAGAATTGTTTGCTGTACATCGTTTTGTCATCAAAGAGACAAGCTAAGTCTCAACAACAACAAAAAAAGATATTTTTCATCCAAAGTGTTTGATTGAGCTACTTTGAGCTCCTTGTGTCATCATCACTGTCTGCTGAAAGATTATAGCTTCCTCAGCTAGTGAAATAAACTTGGAATACCTCAGAACAGTGTTATTTATATTATTTTTAATAAATATATTTTAAATAAATATATTTATATTTATTATATTGTATAATTATTAAATTCTATAAATAAATAAAATATGCTAATAAAATATAATAAAATTGAATAAAATATGCTAATATAAAAAGTGAGGACTGTTCATTTTTATGTTGAATATCTAGTTTAAAAAATTATAACTATACATTTTGAGTGTAGTATTTATTACTAACTAATTTTCTTCATGAACTATCTAGGCTACAGTTACAATTTACCATTCCAAAAGATATGCATTGAAAAGTACAGAAATAAGGCATATGGACACAAAGAAAATCCCCTTGTATTAGTCCAAAATACGCTACTATTTACTTGAATTCTTTAGCATGGAAACAGTGTTGTGAAAAAGCTACCAGCGCTTTAATGAAGCAGCCTTGAAAGCTTCTTAATTTGATGGAAGCTATGGAATTTTTCAGTTGTTGTGAATAGGTGCTGGGAACAATTATGAATAAATTTAAGGTCCACTTAAGTAGTGTAGTAGTCCAAACAGTTTTCTATATGATTACACAAATAATGGCTTCATTATTTTTCAAGTTTTCATTTTCCTAATGTGGGCAAGACTAATAACTCAGACTTTCTAAAAACAGCTTCCTTTCATCCTGCATCAGCTCCAGCATTAGATGTAGTCACAGGACACTTTTTGGCAGCTGTGGGATTCCAAGCTCTGGAATGCAATCTTTTTTTCTTTTCTGAGCAGTAGTGTCTTGATTGGCTTTGAAACAAAAAAGGAAAACAATATAGGAACAGTTAGAAGTCTAAAACATTTAATGATCGTGCTTCTATTTTTAAAGCAATGCAAAAAAGGCATTAAGTGAAATAGGTAAAGAAGCCTTGGGACACTTCACAGTCTAAATACTGCTATTCAGAATTGTGGAATGTAAAAAATATCAACGGTCCATCCTATTTTCGTTTGTGATGATCCATAGACATCTAAACATATTCAAAATATTTGTTTTTAAAGGAGGTAATACTTTAAGACAAAATCCTAAATCAACTTAGAGCAATATAGTCTGGAAGAAAGAAGCAATATTTTTATAAACTACAGACTGGAAATCATTTCAAAAACAGTTGTGGCAGGAAAAGATTTACACTGAAAACAGTCAATGCTCAAATGGCAAGTAGATAAGGAGTTGTCATGTGAACCATGAGATAGAATTGCAACAAAATGTTTTTTTAAGATTACTGAGATGTGACAGAACTTGGCAATTAAAACATGATCAAAGTAATAAAAACTACGGTGTTTCTCAGTGAAATATGAACATGATTCATCAGCCAGTGGTCAAGTGATTTCCTGAAGTGCTGAATCAGATGAACAAGATTAAATGCAGAGTTCAATTAACTGTGGTTGTGTTCACATGTCACTGAAAAACCTGAAAATCTGCTCTAATACCTGAGATTCTCCTCCAGCAGTGATGCTTAAACTGTGGCCTAGGAAATCTGCTTGCTCTCAGGAAATCTGTGGGTTATGGCCTGAAAGCAAGCTGCACAAGACATGTTCTGTCACACCATGCAGTTTCTACAGGTGCCCTGTGAGAAGTCTGTGCCCTCACTATATTCCACTGCTTTCCTTACAGCCCCCGAGAAAGTCTTGGTTTGATTTGGCATCTTTCTGAAGGTATTATTTTCCTGATGAGAAAACACTAAAAGAGCTGCTGATGTCTGACTACTTCTAGAAGTTCTGGCAATTCTTTATTCTCCAAAATATTGAAGTCAATCTCATGGTCTTACCTGAACAGATGAAAGATTTTTGAATGTGTTGACAACTACAAACATAAGGCTGGTCTAACATCGTTGAGGAGATTTGTCTTCTACACAGAGCAGGCACTAAAATTTTCATTTATCAGTGGCTTCCTTAAAAGAATTTTGAATGCGTAATCACAGTTATTGGCTTTGCACAGGACAGAAAATGATAAAACATAAGTCTTTTCTGGCTTATGGCAAATTTTTGTACCTAAAGTTAATGATAGAAATATAAGCAGAAAGGAAATTCTCTATTAACTACTTCAGTGACTAACATAAAGCCCTCACAGAACAGAAACAGAATATCCATCATGATAAAGCTGAAAAGATGATAGAGTGTTCTGTATTACTAGTTGAACACTTAATATCAAAGATAAATACATTTATGTTAAACTATACTTTGTAACTCATAAGCTTGCAAATTGCTTGAAACAGCCTGGAAGCAGGTAACAAAATATTTTCTCATTGATCTTATTTGCTCCAGTTACAGTTATAGCTAGAGTGACAGCTCTAGTTACAGAAAAAATAAAAAGTCTTTTGCACACTCCAACCTCTCCTCCTCATTGTAAGATATAACTATGTCTTACAATAACAAAAATAATTGTGGTATCACTGCTAAGTTAAATTATCCAGTTTTGGTAACACCAGGTATTGCACCATCCAGTAGAATTTACTGTCTGTCCAGTAGGATATATGCATACAGCCCATGGTACAAGCCTAGAAGGCTACGCATGTGTACTTGCTGACAATGGCGATTCTCATTTATGCTAGAAGAGACTTATTTGGGCATCTCTGGAATTATATCACTCCTCACAGATGGTTATGGGCTGGGAATTTTACTTTCCAACATCAGATATGCACCAGTCTCTTGGGATGCTTTCAGTTATCTACTGAAAATATATTGATGGCAATTTTTGAAGAGTGATGTCACACTCTTCAGACAGTAATTTCTAAATCTAAGTCATTGTAAGAGATAATTCTTTTACATCATTATCTCAAAGCTTGCTGGGGACAGGGATGAACGAGTCCAAGCAAGTCCTGGGTAAGGGTTGCGAAATCCTTTGTCTGAGGGACACAGATGGACAAGGCCAGGGGCAACGAGAGTGAGATAAGCTGCAGATTAAAGGCCAGGAAGCAGTCTTTTCTGATATCTGAGATAAGTGGGCATATCTTGAGGAAGATGGCCATCTCAGGAGGTGCTGCACATGACTCTTACCCAAGCGTCCAGGAATGCCACGATGGCAGAAGAAGAAGGATAAAAAGGGGAACTGTAGCCATAAGGTTAGGTTTTTGGCAACAGATTCCTCATGAAGAAGAAGAGGTTTCTGACATGAGAAGCCTCACGACCTGCCTCTCTCCCTCCTGGACTTGCTCTGCTATCTACCTGCATGCTGAAGAAGAAAGAAGGTGTCTGCCATCAGATTCCTCACTACAGAATTCCTGCATGCTGATGGATTCTCCTGGGCCTGCTACCTGAGTCCTGCTGCTTCCTCCCGGACTGGTTCTGCGACTTCTTCCTGCTACCTGCTTGTTTCCCAAGGCCAGCCACACTGCTGTTGCTCTTCCCCTTCTGCTTTTGCCTCAGACCTTCAAAATGGCATGCAATGGGACTGCTGCTGGATCCTGGTGGTGACTATCCCCACTTCACGCAATTCTTGCTTATTTCCTTATGTCCTTCCCTTCTCCATCTCCCTGATTAGGATTTATAATAAACTGGTTGGACCAACATTTGAACTGTTGTTTCTTAATCTTATGCTGGGTATACATATATTAAAAAGAACCTCCTCTTCCTCCTATGAATTGGAGTGAGACAGTCTGGAATCTGCCTGGATTTTCCCAGAAAGAATTGGATCAACTCATATTGATCTTCTGAGGTGATCGGCATTCTGCAGGCATTTCATAGCAGAGCAGAGGATGACAGCTGTACAAGGTGGGGTCCTGAGAGAGCCACCCAGAGCTGCCAGGAGCCCCTTTGCTCATGAGAGGAGGCAATGCAGTGGGACACAGCCAGAAGCAGTGGTGGGATATCCCCATGCATACATAGCAGCCACTGCAGAAGAATGGAATCACAGAAACTCCAAGGTTGGAAAAGACCTACAAGATCATCCAGTCCAACCATCCACCTATCACCAATAATTCTCACTAAACCATATCTCTCAACGCAAAATCCAAACATTCCTTGAACACCTCCAGGGTCTCTGACTCCACCACCTCCCTGGGCAGCCCATTCCAGCTCCTGACCACTCTTTCAGAAAAGTAGTATTTCCTAACTTAAAGTAGTATTTCCTACACAGCACAAGCAACCATGACAGCAAATACAACACCAGAGCTTTAAAGTATATTAGATAAGGGGAGCGGATGTACTTCTTTTGCAATTAGAAAACTATGAGAAGTCCTGGAATTCCAGCGCCCTTTCAGAGAAGAATTTTTTCCTGACATCCAACCTGAATTTCATCTAGCTCAACTTGAGGCCATTTCCTCTAGTCCTATTGCTGGTCACAAGAGAGAAGAGACTCATGCCTACCCAGCTAAACCTCTCTTCAGGAAGCTGCAGGGAGCTATAAGATTTCCCCTGAGCCTTCTCTTCTCTAGACTATGCAGTTCCCTCAGCTGCTCCTTGTAAGATTTGTACTCCAGGTACTTCACCATCTTCGTTACCCTTCTCTGGATAGGTCCTCAATTTCTTTCTTGTAGCGAGAGGCCCAAAACTGTTCTGAGTACAGAAGGACAATCTCTTCCCTGCTCCTACTGACTACACTACTTCTGACAGATGCCATTGGCCTTTCTGGTGACTTGGATACACTGCTGGCTCATGTTTAGCCAAGCACTGACAAACACCCCGAGGTGCATTTCTCCTACACCATTTTCCAGCCACTCTGACCCAAGCCTGTAGCTTTGTCTAGGGTTTTTGTGGCAAAAGTGTAGAACCTGGCACTTGGTCTTGTTGAACCTCCCATTCGCCTCAGCTCAGCTATCCAGACTGTCCTGATCCCTCCAAAGGGCAATCCTACTCCCAGGCAGATTGACATTTCTTCCCAGTTTGGCTTCATCTGCAAACTTACTGAGGGTGCATTCAATCCCCTCATCCAGGTCATCAGTTGAGATATTAAACAGGACAGGTTCTACATCCCCCAGCATAAGAAATCAAGCAGAAGAGCAGGAAACATGCATGGCTGACCTGCTGGCTAAACTGAGGGAAAAGGAGGAAATGTACATGTAATGGAAACAGGGACATGTGACCTGAAAAAAATATAGGGACGCTGTCTGGACATGCAGAGGTAGAATCACGAAAGGAAAGGGAGAGATGGAACTGAGCTTGCTGAGAGATATGAAAAGTAACGAGTTCTACAGGTACACTAGTCAAAGGAGACAAACAAGAAAGTTTCTGATACATGGCAAAGGCTTCAACTGACTTGGAGAAGGCTGAGGTACTCAGCAAATTCTTTGCTTCATTATTCAGTGGCAGTCAGGCTTCCCATTCCTCTCATACTTTCTCAGGAGGGGGTACAAAGAATCAAATCCTTTCCACTGTAAGAGCAGATCAAGTCCGAGAAGAACTCATGAGACTGAATGTGTGAAAGTCTATGGGGCTCGATGACATGTGTTCCAGTGCTCTGAAGGAACTGTATGTTGTAGTTAGCAAGACACTCTCCATCACATTTGAGAAGTCATAGGTATCAGATTAAGCTCCTGGTGACCGGATAAAAAGAAACATGACTTATATTTTTAGAATAAGAATGGAAGACTCAGGGAACTTTAGGATGGTGAGCCTCATGTTTGTGACTGGGAAGATCATAGAACAGATCCTCATGAAAGCTATGTTAAGGCACACAGGAGACCAGGAGGTGATCAAGACAGTCAGCATGTCTTCAGCAAGGGCAGATTATGCCGACGAATCTGGTAGTGTTCTATGATGGACTGATGGCAATGGTTGACAAAGAAAGGGAAAATTATTTTATCTACCTAGACTTGTGTAAGGCCCACATGTTTCCATTGGAGAGATGTGGCTAAATTTGAAGTTAGACTATTAGATGGATATGATCTAGGCAGTGCGATCAAGTGCTTCCTCAGTAAATTTCTTGATGACTCCAAGCTGAGTGGTACAGCTGACACAACAGAAGGAAGGAAAATCCTCCAGACAGACCTGGACAGGCTTGGAAAGAGGGCCCATGTGAAAATGATGAGGTTCAACAAACCATGTGCAGATGCTAGGACAGGACAATCCCAGGTACGTATACAGACTGGAGAAGAACTTGAAAGAAGTTTGGCAGAAAAGGACTTTGAGGTTGTTGTTGAGGTTGACCAGAGACACCATGGATGCCCCATCCCTGGGGGCGCTCAAGGTCAGGTTGGATGGGATCCCGGGCAGCCTGGTTTGGGCTTGGAACTTTACTGTCCCTTCACACCTAAACCATTCCATGATTCTATTATTCTACATCCTCTTCAGGGAAAAATGCAAACATTAAAGATTTCTGTAATTGGTAGGATACTGAAAAGCTACACAGCTTTCTTATGGGATCCACATATCCACTGATTTTGAAAATTTGCAAACAGAGAAACCTAGCCTATGCTGCTCAAAGAACTCCCAAAAAGAACCGAAGTGGAATGTTTGCGGGGGAGTATGATGATAGGCTGTTTTCTCTGTATCTCATCTGTTAGAAAAATAGCTCTGTAGCAGATTTTCTTATTGGATAATATCTGATCACAGCAGGAAATCACAGGAAAGAAAAAAAAAAAAAAAAAGGATTGATCCTCCGATTTAAGACAAATTAATTCTATATATCTAGCTTGTACTTTCCATTCTGGAAAACTACACTCTATATTTCTGCCTCAGAAATTTAAAGTCTGTGTTGCAGACTCTCATAACAGATTTTCTGATATGTTAGTAATCATGTGGGCTTCATTCTTGTAGATGCCTTATCTGTTATATTTGTTTTGAGAGATAGAGATGCTGAATGTTCGTAATTACATCTGAGGTGAAAATTCTGAATCTTGATGGCTATGTAGTGAAAAATGAATTGAATAAAATAAAACTTTATGTCACAGAAAATGAACTCAAGGAAAGTACTGGTTTTGGTTTTAATGTCTGTAAGCCTTTGAATCCAGCTGTAAAATATCTTGTATAGATTATGAATTGATATGAAAATAGTGATATGAAAAATTGATATGAAAATAAATTCACTGATACTTAAGAAATGGCTATATAAATTAAACAAAAATACTTTTCTTGAAATTAATATCTGTCTTTGAAACAAATCCATGTAGCATAGAGTGAAAAAGTTTGTGTACACTCAAAATATGTCAGGCAAAATACTAAAGAGATACTTCAGAACTTTTTATCAATTTCTGACTGAATCAATCATGCAGAGAATACAATATATGCTTATATAGTGAAATAAGGTATCTCAAAGTAATTAGATTGCATTAAAACTTCTCCAAATTATACCTAGATGAAGACAGCATGTCACCTTTTCTTTGCAACATTCTTTTAACTTCATTGTGTTTTCATACATACCTATCTGCATGGAAAGATGGTCACAGGAATGACACAGCATCCTTGTGAAATTAAAAAGAACACTACCTTGAAATAAAATCTGAGAATAGTTTTCAATTTACTTTCCACTTATGTGAACACAATCATGACACATTTATAAACAGGCAGAAGACTAGCACCGAACAGGAAAGAGCACATCAGCTCACTGGTACTGACACAACTGCAATAAAATAGTGTTTACCACAGAGAATGAATGGTTACAATGGACAACAACATCAGCTATACCCCCTTAGTATGCAGATAAAAGTAGTGGAAGACCAGCACCCTCTGTTCAGTAAATCTTTATTTCAGTCTTGGCAGTAAATCAGTAGCTTGATGCAATTCCAAAATGTCATATAATTATCCACAGTTAAAGGAGAAAGTGTTGGTTTTGCCTGATGTGAAAACTCTTCGAAGAGTTTGTAAAGAACTAAGGACAGCCTGTCTTAGAGCAGATGAATTAGCACACACACAGTGGACTGTTTAATGGTTTCACTCCCTTTGTTAACTACATTCTTTGACCTGAGCAACAAGACTTATCAAAAGACATCTATCCCATCCTTCCAAAGTCCTAGCTGTGCTTGCTTCCACTGATAACTGGCTAATGTTAAGTCATGCACTGAAAAAGGTAACTTTGGGAAGTGCCCTCTAGGGCTATGGAAAAATGTTGATTAGAAAGTCAGTAAGCAAGGCTGTATCAACATTAAATTATTCTATATATTAGAATGCTCTTCCTGTTTCACAGTTTTTATTTTGAACTTTAATCCTTAAAATACATCAGCAGTTCACAGAACTATGAAACTAACACACCACCACAGTGTGTTGAACACCATAAAAAACAAACCTTCAGTATATTAGACCTATACATTTACAGCAGTTTTAAGTCAGCTGACTTGCTTTATTTCATACTAAAGCACCATTAAGCTTATGTTTCTCAGCTTTGCCCATGTTCTTTTCTTCAACAATATCCAGGAAATTCTGAAATTCTTCAGACTTGAAAAACATATTTTTGCCATAGATAGAAGAGAGTGCAACATTCTTTTTCATACATCATTTTTCATGAAGCTGCTTTAGCTTTTTGTTACCTTCCATGGTACATTTTATAAAATAAATGTTTTTAAAGGATAATTTATCTCTTAAATAACTTATGGATTTAACTTTACTTATTCAAAATTTAATAGCATATAAACTTGCTTCGAATGGACAAGTCAGATTACAGTAGAAAATGAAGTTGACAAAGTTCTAAATGAGAAATACTTTCATTTGAAATCAATAGGACAACCTGAGTTTCTTTTGGAAACATGTCTCCCTAAAAGAATTTCATTTGTATTTGATAACTGTGCTATGAATGTGACATTTCCAATATTTTCAATGTTGCATTTCTTCTTTATAAACCAAACTTGTAGTGGTGTTTTGTTTTGTTTTGTTTTGTTTTGTTTTTAATAAGATGATAGAGTATCCTTTGCAAAATCTATATTCTTGCAGATATTTTTTAACAATTTTTTAGAACAATAGTTAAATCCTACCGGATCTTCAGTTCTGTGGTTATTCAGCAAATCAGACAGGAAATCATCATGTAGACTTTCTCTTCGAATCAATGTAAATTCACGTAGGAAAACTGCTCCTTGGCTTTGGTCTCCGCAAACCTAGCAGCAAAACATGATATTAGGCAAAGCAGTGTTTCAGTTCTGCCATAGATGCTATCTCTAAATAAATGAGGATGTAAAACTAAAACGTCCATTATTGATATTTTGCATTCTATTATTAAACACAATCTAAGAAGTCAGCACTGATATTAATGAAAAGAAAGGCATTTAAAGGAAGCCAAGAAAGAATTTAATAACTATCATTTATAGGATATTCTCCTTGTTAAATATGTTGCTATTTATTTCTTTTAGCAATAGCCTATAATGCAGTTAACTCTTAATTTCTCTTTCATGAAACAAATTTCCATATTTTCAGAAATAAATACTTAGAGTGTATTTATATTTTTCCAGGATAGATAATCTTTGTCCAGCAGATTGATCACATTATCTTAAAAAGTTAGAACTAATATTTCAGTGCTGCTGCTCTCTTGTGTCCTTTTCCCCATTCCATAAATAAATGCAGGGTTGCCCTATTCCAGGTGCAAAACCTGTTCTTATTAAACATCAGATGGTGATTCCTTAGCCCTCCCCTTTGTCAAGATCTCTCTGCAAGGCCTGTCTACTCTTGAAGTAGTCAACAGCTTCTTCCAATTTAGTGACATCTGCAAATTTAGTGTACCTTCAAATGCTGTAACCAAATCCCTTCTAAAAACATTGACAAGAAACAGCCCTAAAATGGAGCCCTGAAGAAGCCCACTAGCGACTGGCTGCTGGCCTAAGGTAACATCATTTACCCTAAAACTTTGAGCCCTAACCATCAGTCAGTTGTTCACCCATCACATTGTGTTTTTTGTCTAGCTGTATACTGGACATTTTGTCCTGAAGTATGATGTGAGAAACAGTATCAAAAGCTTTGCTGAAATGCGAAAAGATTCTATCTACTTGTTTCTCTTGATCAGTCAAGTGTGTAACCTTAATTCTAGTGGGGTCCACAACATATACAATCAGCTGGAGCAGCAAATCCTGCACAAATTCAGGATTGGTTAGGAGTTAATCATTACTGCAGTCCTCATCCTCCAGTTCCAGACTCTGGGAGCCCCAGACCCCATCACCAACATTATGACAGTGATGAAGACTTCTCATTTGTTTGTGTCCCTATTTTGTAGGTGACAGTCCTCATCAAGTAATGGATGAACACCTTTTTTTTTTTTTTTTTTTTTTTTCCTCTTTATAAAGAGTGAAATTGCAAGGATATCTTTTTCTCTATTAGTGAAAGATCTTACTTCTATTAAGTTGAGTGAAATTATTTCCACTACATGTGAAATATTCATAAAGCCTACTAACAAATGATATATATTGCCAAGAGCAATTCTAATAGATTTTTCAGTTTTTATCATTTCACAACATAATTGAAGGCAATTCAACTTGAAAGAATAATTTCTTTTATCAGAATTGGCAACTAAGAATATTTCGTATTTTTTTTACAATGAAGACTGCAACTCTGGTGTGAATTAGCCACGTGTAACAGTCATAAATGCATTTTATATTTTAGATACTGGCTTATGTTTCTGCACAGCAATATTGACACATTAGTACAGCACAACAGTGGAGTTTCTGGAAATCTTTTTCTCTGTTTCTCCATCTAAAGAACAAGAATGTTTAATCATGAATGTTAGATATAGTATTTCTGCAATATTTAAGATAAGCACAAGACTTAAATATGAACTGTAGCTTTTACTTACTAGTGCTGCTTTCCTAATTTTATTTTGCTAAGAAGAAACCTCATGCTCTATTGCTTTTATCCTCTATTATGATTTTTTCCTTTTGTTCACACTTCTATGAAACCAGATACCATATTTATCCTGGTTCCAGGTATCCCAGCAGAAAACACCAGAAAAAGAAAGAGAAAAAGAAGGGCTTGGGAGTACCACAAATATTATACATAGTGTCCAAGGGAAGGATGAAGTACTGATTTGCTACTCCCTGCAAATGAGTTGATATTGCTTTATGGGAGGAGGCAATACTCCCTGCCATCTGGGAAGTGAGATCAGAGTCCATGCAGCTATAATGGCAAAACTAGAAGGAGATGAATGAATAAAATTAATGTGGGAGATGGGAATACCTCATTATGAAGTGGGTAATGGGAAGAACTAGGAGTCCCCGAAACCAAATTATATGCTAGTTTTGCCTTTGATATAAAGCCACATGTCTAGTAGTATATAGGGCATCCCATTATTTTGGTAGTTTTGAGCTTCTCTGTTGTAATTTTCAACTAACTAACTAAAGATATTTCCATAAGAGAAATGGAATTTTACAGGTTGGGGTTTTAAAATTCATACTTAGCCTTCCATTTTCTGAATAATATTGAGAGACATGCTGATAATATGCTCATATTACTGAGTTATGTCAATGGAAATCCTTTGCAGTGTTAGGACAAAATAATAATAATAATAATAATAACAACAATAAAGAAAAAAAAAAAAAAAAGGAAAAAAAAAAAAAAAAAAGAAGCAGTGCCAAGAAGGGAAAGAAGCCTTGCTACATATTGTTTTCATACTGAAATTTATGGATGAAATATGTCCCTGAAAAAGTTCATTTTCATTAAAAAAAAAAACAAAAAAAACCCTAGAAGGGACAAGAAATGCTCAGTCATAAAATTTATTTCACAAACAAAAATCTATGGTTTCATTTCACTTAGAAGTATCACACCCTACTTGTGATTTTAAGATAAGCAAATGTGATGGTAAAATTGATTGAGTGAGGTTTCTTAAAATTCTATGCTTCTTGTTTTAGAATTGAGATAACAGACAATGTAAGAAAAGCGATTTGTTACCAGTGATTCATCTTCCTATACTGTTTATTTTGTTCCTATGTAAATAAACTCAAGATTTTGCAAAATCTTCTCCTTCCAAGAGAGAGAGCTTCCAATTTTTAAACAATTTATAAATGGCTTACAAGAAGAAATCATACCTGCTTCACCATTGCATAATCTTCCTCAGTTATAAATTAATAAAATAAAGACTTTGTAAAGGATGTGTTTGCAATATCAAAAATGTCAGTAGAATACTGTTAGCTTTTAAGTCTTATATCACATTTATATTCATGTTTATTTGCTAATAATTACATGTTAGGGAAGTGGATACCAGAGGCACTGAACAAAAAGAATACACAGAATAAGAGAGAAGAATAAAGACTTTTAGAAACTGAAGATGAAGGAAGATGAGAAATAAAAACCAAGAAAAGCAATAATGAAAACAAGAATTCGTTATTTTGCTCAGCAAAAAATTAAATCTTGAAAAAAGGAGAGAACTGGGAAGTATATAGTCATTTAAAATTGTTCTTCTCTTCTTAATTTTATAACACATATATTGCATCTTTGAACAGTAGTTCTTCCCAGGTGCAGTGTGTAATTGCAATCCATACAGTGGCTAACGAAATTTAGACCTTGTAGGGGATGGTGATTTTGACTGAGAGATGGAATTAATTTATTTGGGAATCAGTAAATTGGATTAATATCTAGAAAGACCATTTTCCATTCCTTAAGCTTTTTTAAAACTCTCTCTCTCTCTCTCTCTCTCTCCATATATAATAGTAATATTATATATATATATATATATATATATATATATATTTCATTCTCTCAGGAAACCTATTATCATTGTAACACAGCCTATTCCTTCAGTTGATGCACAGAATATCTGTAGAAGACAGTCCTCAAACACAGGCAACTGGGCAACTCAGACCTCCTTCAGAACTGAGCAAACCACACAAAGGAAGAGCAGCCTGACACTCAGCTGACTGAAATCAGCATCTGCAGCAGTATGTGAGAAATGAGGTTTCATTAAATGCACTTATGAAGATCAACAAGTTAGCACCAAAATTTCTCAAGATTGGGAAGATCTGTGAATATTCAGGTGTCCAAATGTCTTTACAAATAAACTTATAAAATTGAAAGAAGACAAAATTCCTGCAAAAATCTGAGCAAAAATGTTTTTCTCATTTTTATAGCTCAGTTAATACAACTCTTAGATCACCTAAAGAATGAATTGTTGCATTAGATCCAGTAGTGTGAGCACCTTGACAATGACAGAAAGGATTATTTTTAGTTATTAATAGTATTTTTAGGCATGAATCTCTTGGTTTTCACAACAGAAACCAATTAGAACTTCAAGCACATGGCAGAAAATAATACATTAAATACCAGAATGATAACAATGACATTTATAGTGAGGGACAAGAAATACAGGCTTTTAACAAGCTAAGTTACAGTTGTACAATATTATTCTTGGTTTATACACCACCCAAAAAGATACAACAACTTGTGCATGTATTTCAGTTCTGAATTACTCTCAGTAAAAGATAGCAACATTATCATACTTTAGCTCCTGCACACTACCAAGTGAAAAGGTGCCACATTTTTACTTAAAATGAGACTTAAAAGGTAAGAGGTTTATAGTCTTTCTTGACCTTGCAAAAAGCATGATCAAGAAAAAAAAGTTGCCTAGAATACCAACAAGTTTTTCTAAATAGCTTCTAGCTATCAAACAAACTTGCTTAGTACCCCTGATTCCTCAAGAAAAGTTAGAGTTTTGAAACAAAAGAATTACTATTGCTGTACTTAATCTTCCGTGTTCTTTTCTACTGTATTTATCCAGTTTTCTTTTTCTTTATTGTCCAATGAAGAATTTGGTTGAACAGAGATGGGCACAAGCCCAATACCGTGACCCAAATTTAGAAGCAGTTATGGTCCAGCTCTGAATCTGAATTTTGAAAGCTGTTTTGTCTTTGTACCAAAGTCCATGTAAAAATTAAAAACATGCAGAGATCTCACAGAACAACTCTCACTGTTAATCATTCTGAACACTCCTTATTCTTACACGGCAAGCCAGAAAGTTATGCACAATTTGAAATCTATTCTATACGTTTCCTTCTGGGAATTTATTGAGTCTGATCACAACATTTTTCTCACAGGAATACATTCAAAAAGCAATATTATCCTCTTTAACTGGAGACATCAGAAACTGATGATCTGAAAATGCTGCTTTTCTGTACTGTACATTGTACAATATTAAATTGGTTATTCATAAATGTTCAGAATTTTCAAGGCTTTCTAGTTCCTCATGGAGAAATATGCAGGACCAAGTAATCACAGTCCCTGTCAATGTATTTCTAATCAAGTTGACAATTTGAAGACATTACTGTCATTAAATTATCTCATGGTTTAAATCAGACAATCATGGTTAATGTGATTTGGGAAGTAAGGTAGACTACAGAACAAGAAATCTGACTTTTAGGCACAGGCTGAATATAACTTCAGCTTGGACTTTTCTTTCTCTTTCACCAGTTGAAACTTTAAAGGCTGGACTGGAGCCATGAAGATTATCGTTCTGCCCCTGAAAAACGTCCTTTCTTTAAAATTTAGTTTTGCTTTGATGCAGTTCAAATAATTGTTTTCTTGTTTTCTTGTTTTCTTTTTTTCTTGTCAAAGTAACAGAAGTAAATAAAACTGCAAAAAAAAAAAGTTTTGTTTTGTTTTGTTTTTGGTGATGATAAGACTTTTTCCATTTTTTCATTTCTAGGTCATTGCAACAAGAATGAAGGAAATGGAAAAAGGTTGTAATTAACCTGTCACAGGTGACAAGGGCAATGTTCATGTTCCCAGTGACCCTATATCACAATGAGAAGTGTACCCATGGGATTAAACCACTTTCTCATGAGCATCTTTATTACTGACATGCTGGACAGACACCTGCTGGACTGTTACTATATAGAAAATACTTAACATCTTGTGAAAAGTCAGGAGGAAGCTCAGATGATGGTGATACAGATTACTCATGCATTCACAGCAAATATTAAGATTGTAAGACATCCAATATTGGGGGTAGTATTAATGTTTTCCTCTCTCTTTCATGTAATACTTTGCTACACTTGGAAGAAAGTATCTCTGCTGAAGATAGAGGAGACTCTTCTAGATCCAATCTAACTAGTATCAGTAGAATTTATCCTACCCATTGGTCTGCTTTGAAGTGCAGTTTTCTTTTTTATATAATTGGGGTTTTCTTTGAAAACAACTCATAAAGATTGTATTTCCAGCTTTTTCTGGTTGCTACTTCATGTCTTACAGCTCTTGCTTCTTACTGTTTTGTCCTCTTCTCATCAATTGTCTTACAAATGGGCAAAAGTGTTGTCTAAATTTGCAAATGAAGTTAGACATAAACTACCATTTTTTCAGCACTGCAATGTCTTCTTCAGATATCTGAAAATAAAATTACATTTTCTGGGGAACAGAAGACAGAGGTAAAAAGAAAATAAAAAATCTTTAGCCCTTTTGAAAACAAGGTCGTCCTGAGAGCTGAATATCAACGATAGTGCTTTCTGGCACCAGACTTTCCAATCTCCGCAGATATTATTGTTTCTGAATTAACAGTCCATCTCTTAGGAAACTAGCTACTGTTTGTAGTGGTTCTGTAGGTTTAGAAATTTGAAAGAGAAAAGGAGGTTCCTATTTAGCTTCTCTAAAGTATTCACGGAGTGCCTCAAAATTCAAACCCAAACTGCAAATTATTTCCCAAGGGAATGTTTTATTCAACAGTGAAATGTTCCCACCAGAAATCTTTTTGCTTGTCTTGAAATATATTTAATCTCTTCTCTTTCTTCCCCTTCTTTCCACAGAGACTGAATTCATGATTATCTTAATGGGAATGCCCTGACTTTTTTATAAAGCTCTGTGAAGGAAATGTGGCTTTGTGCTAATTATTTTCAGTCCTTAAACAGCCACAATAGATGAGTCTGGATAATGTATTCATTAAAGGAATTATTTAAGCTCCATTTCAGTCTCTCATTATAAATGAACAAAAGAAACAAAAAGTGATTTGCACTCAAGAATTACAGCATGAAGTGTCTGTTAAACAAAACCACCAGCTATTAACATCTTGGACAGACATTAGCAACGATGGGGATAAATTTGTAAAGCATACACACGCCTACACTTGACCCACTGTGTACCAACAAGGGAGAAAGCCAATATGGCCCCATTAAATGGAGTGGCAAAAATGCAGTATGTACAAAAACACACCAATTCTCCTGCTGCCAAGCAATCTTGGCAACAAACAAACAAACAAACAAACAAATAAATAATAAAAGTAGGTGGAGGAAGGAGACAAAGGAGGAGGAAAAAAAGAAGAAAAGGAGGGGAAGGGAAGGGAAGGGAAGGGGAGGGAAGGGGAATACAAAGGGAAGGGAAGGGAAATACAAAGGGAAGGGAAGGGAAGGGAAGGGGAGGGAAGGGGAGGGGAGGGGAGGGAAGGGAAGGGGAGGGGAGGGGAGGGAAGGGGAGGGGAGGGGAGGGGAATACAAAGGGAAGGGAAGGGAAAGGAAGGGAAGGGAAGGGAAGGGAAGGGAAGGGAAGGGAAGGGAAGGGAAGGGAAGGGAAGGGAAGGGAAGGGAAGGGAAGGGAAGGGAAGGGAAGGGAAGGGAAGGGAAGGGAAGGGAAGGGAAGGGAAGGGAAGGGAAGGGAAGGGAAGGGAAGGGAAGGGAAGGGAAGGGAAGGGAAGGGAAGGGAAGGGAAGGGAAGGGAAGGGAAGGGCCAGACTGTGAGAGAATAGAGGGTGAAGTCACAAAGAATCAAACAAATCAAAGGTATACAAATGCTTTTAAATCCTGCTTATTTGAGTCTTAGCAGTAGTTATGACAAAATGCACAGATGAAAGGTAATGTCATAAATAGAAAAATAACATTTTTTGGAGAACACGATCTAGTTTCTCATTTACTGCATAGTAAGAAACTATTTGAATATATTTGGTTATGGCTTTTGTTCCTCAAACAAGTTATTTTTTAAAGCAATCAAACTGTAGTTTAGGCCAGATTCTATTCAAGACATTAGTTTTCTAAATATTTCAAATAATACCATGGCTCGAAATACTTGAAAACAGATACACATTTTGCTACATGAATCTGTTTTCTACCATTTCTTCCTTTGCCTCACTTAGTTGACATCAGCAGTACCTTTTTTAAAATTATGAAGTAGCTTGTATATGTGAAAAATCAGTATATCTGATCTTATCTGACTTTCTCTCAAAACAAAACAACTATCCAAAAGTGTATATATATACGAAATAGTGAAATGAGTTAACCTTGTTTAGAGATCAAATCATTTAAAGTTGTTTTTTTCTTTCTTTACTCTTATCTATGCTCAGAAAGTTTTTATTTAAGCTCAGTTACAGAATCCTCTAGGTTTCTTCTCTCAACTTTGACTACAAAGTTGTTGAAGAGGAATCACTGGCGAGTTCTCCAAAATATCAATTTACTGGGACCCTTGTACACAATATTTTTCTTGTGAAAATAAGTTTTCACAATGATTACTTTCACATTTTCTTCAGTACTAGCATGTTAGGCTTTTGAAACCGATGAACGGTGAGCATCAATGAACTTGAAGGTTAAGAAGCAACACTGTGCATTTTGCTTAGTGATTGCTGAACTTCATTACATAATAATGAACTCTGTAGAAAACAATTTCAGCTAACACTGTGGATTTCAACTGAAACCACCAACATACAGAGTTCAAGTACTGCCAATGGAATGTTTATTTTATTGTACGTCTATCATGATGAATGAAAAATAATTGCAATTATCACAATATTAGTCTTTTTAGAGTGGGCAACCTTAGGCAACACTTTTTCTTTACAGTCCTGTAATACTGTTGTAACTCTGACCACCTTTATTAGAGATTAGAACTTCATGAATGTCCTTCAAGAAACCTAGAGGTGAGTAATTACATATATAGTAATTTCTGTTAAGCAAATCATGCAGGTAGCTAGACGCTTCAAACAGCTGACAGTGGAATTAGTAAACAGTAGTAACATTATATGAACTCATCTGCAATTCAATCAGATAGGTTGTAATTATTTCATTTATTTGTGATTAGACATTAAAAATTCTATGAATATGTTTTTTCTTTACTAGCTAGCTAAAATATCATTGCTTCCATCAGTGTACTGATTGGCTTTGTTTTTATTTTATTATCAGACCAATAAGCTTTTGTACATCTTGCCAATGCTGAAAGAGAAGCCAACATTTCCTCATATTTTTGAAATATTAAAAAAAATGATAAGAGAAGTTCAAGAATGAGTATATTCATGGACCGAGATTTTGCATGAATCCTTCTAGTTGTCCTTGCATTGTAAGATTCATAAAGTCTTTTTATTTACATTGGATTTTATATCCTGTATATATATATATATATATATATATACGTATCCTGTATATATATATATTTTTAGATTTTTAATCTTTTCTGCCAGTAGTAAAACTAGTTTTAACAGCTGTAATAACCTTTTAATCCTGAATAGAATGGGCATATTAGAGCTGGGCTTTTTAAATTTCTCTATTCTTATAGGGTTGAAGTTTTGCTTTTTTTCTCTCTTCATATTTTGTATACCAAATCTTTCTCACTTTAACAATGAAATCAGTTGTTTCAGTCTCTTGTAAACAGAATTTCTAACTTCTCTCAAATCTTTACACATTAAATTGGGAGCTGAATGGTTTTTGGAGATGTCTTCTTTCACATGTTTATGGCTTCTTCTCTGTCAGAAACCTTAAAGGATCAAAATCATCTGCAATGAGATACACAGCTGTCTTTCATGCAAACTATGCTATTTGAAAAACATCTTTAATTAATATTCTGCACAAATGCTTTCCATAAAACAGAAAATAAATTACAGGAAATGCAGAGAATTTACAAGAGACTGCTTACTAGGTTCAAAATTGTTCAATTTTCACTAATTTGCTCAGTTAATAGAAGAACCTTTTTTTCATCCTTAATGCAACTGTGTGCAAGTTTTCCCTTACATATAAGTTTCCAACTGGCTCAAATAGATTGTTCAGAATTTCATTTTTACATTGTCTACTGAAATATTGTTCACTGGTAGTTATAAAAGCTAATCAAACTCTCAAAATATATTCATTAAACAACTTTTGTAAATTTGATTTGACAATCTTCGCAATTCTGTTTGTTCTTACTCTAGTAGTATTCTAAACAATGCTTTGTCAGTTTCACAATTACTACAAAAAGTGTTCCTAAAGATTGCTGGTGGCCATGTATGATCCTTCCCTTTCTTCTTCCAAGTAAATGAATCCCAGCTTTAATGATCTGTTGAAATGTCTAAACAATGCTCTGTTAAACTTAAAATTTAGTTTTTTTTCCCAGCATCTTATTAAACAATAAACCAAGACACAAAATCAGTAAGTGTGAGATTCTGTGGTGAAACTGTGCAATTCAAAACCTGGATGACATTCTGTGAACAGATCTGCTTATGAATAACCCATAGCCAGACAGCAAAACAATTATTATACCACACAAAAATTTGCTCAGTCATAGCATTGATTAAATCTGTATAAAAGGAAGAAATTGCTTTCATTTGGTTTCTAAAGAGTAAACATGAAGATTAAGAATTACCTTCAGATTTGTTTCACAGTTAAGTAAGACTAAGGTTAAATGAGAACAAATAGGACCGTACTTCATCACACCACTGTTTGTTTAGACAGTTTTCTGAATCACAGATGAAGGAGATGCTTGAATGAGCATAATAGTACTAGATGTCATCATTTTTTGCTTATAATGATTATAAAATAGTTAATTACAATTACAATTGCAAATTATGAAGAAGCGGAAACACACTGAAAATTAATCACTGTAAACCTAAGTAGAAATGTAGTCATGGTAAATCTTTTAAAATCATTTAAAGCTGTCTAGTCAGTACATAAATGTATCTGCCTAAATATAAAATCCAGACATGAAATAAAAATTAGTATATACTCTAGGTTTCCATTGGATTCTTCTTTTATTTATTTGCATTATTAACTTTCATTACTCAATTCCTAAAAATTAAGTATTGGAATCTTTCTTCAAATTTGTCCATGCTCTGTGCAACACAAAGGAATTTGTTGACATTTGCTTCTGTCCTATTTGAGTATATGTTCTGTTAAAGATAGAAATTGATTTCATTCCAGTATGAAAGCCGAGAATTGAACAAGCAATTCTTGTCTTGATACATTAAGTTATTTTGCACAGTCCTTTCTTAATATCAAGTGGGGTTTATTCTGCAACAACCTCTCCAGGAGGACTAGTGAAAAGAAAAAAAGTAATTCAGAAACTGAATTTGAAACTCAAACAGTGAAAAATGAAGTTGTAGATCATGTTGATGACCAGACTAAATACTTCTGGAAATACCTTCTATTTTCTTATATATAAAAAGAGATTTTCCCAGAAGATAAAAAAAAAAAAGCATATACAACTGTTCTGGAGCAATTCCTCCTTTTGATAAATGCAGCCATGTTGCATACATCTGAGAAAAAAAAGCCAAAACAATCTATGTCTTAACAGACATAAGGCCTTGAAATTACCTTAGTTTAGCCCTTTTTTTTACTTCTTTGGGCAAAAATTTTAATCAGACAAAAGCAGAAATCATTTCAGATGTACAGTTATATATTACTTTTATTATTAATTTTGAAGAATAGGACAAAATTCAGAAAACTATTTGGCAAACTTCAGAAAAGAATTTTTTAGGGATAGTTGTCTAAAAAATCTTGGCATGCTGCAGCATTTTATCCAACACATGAATATTAATGGCACCTTTTTCTAACCCCAGAGATGTGTTTCTTCGAAAAACATCTTAAACATCACTAGCTTCAAAAAGTAATGCCTCCTATTTGTTTCCATGGAAACTAAATCAGATATAAAGAGCACACTAATGCTATTTGAAAAAGCAAAATTCTCATTATTTCTCAACATAGCCACCACCTTTAATTGGTATGCATTTCTGCCAGTGATGAACAAGAGCCTGCATGCTGGACTCATAAAAACCTGTACTGGTGGAGGTAGCCCACAGTCACTGTTGCCACTTCTGAACTGCAACACCCACCACCTCACTGTGCTCGCATCCACTGTTTTCTCTTCATAAATATTCAGCGTATGTTGTTGAATGTCAGTAAGTGCCTTTTTTTACCACATGGAGGAATTCAATTCCACACCTTTGCTTCATACACACTTCCATTTTGGACACCATTGTGTCAGACTGTCTCCCTGCCTCAATCTGCCACACGGCAACAACATGTAGTAGAACATTGGTGGGAAGGTTCAACCTCTACTGCCATAACACCAACATCCATCTCTGGTATTGCTGGCCAACGTAATAACATAGGAGGCATTACTTTCAAAATAGTTCCCATACAAACCACTGCAGGAATTTACAGGATATCATGAACCAGGGAAATCATCACTTAATTCATCTTAGATAATTGTACATTCTCTCTCCTGTAAGCATTTTCTCAGCTATTAAAACATTCTCAGCCATCTGTGAGCACTCTTTCAAGATTTAGCAGAACTAAAGAGAGCTTTCTTCCTATAACTTTAATTTTATAAAATGAGAAACATGATCACTAGAGTATATTTCTATTATTGAAATAATGGGAGAAACAGGTGTTTTCCAATAAGAATTCTGTTCCCAGTTGCACTGTTGCATTAAATGGATTTCCCTACTACTCTTTTGCCTGACAGTGACCCAGTTCCAGAGCTGTTATTCATGTGGCAGCAGGAAAAATTTGAAACACTGCTCAACATTTTACTTAATGTTTTGTTCTTAAGTATACAGATCACTTGGGTTTTACTCAAAACACTATTATCTATACTACTGTAATACTTACATCATTTAAACTCTACTCTGTGTGGGTTAGAAGGGAGTAACTAACGGTCATTGATTTGATGAACTTTTTATGGGCTTGTAAATTGCTTCAGAAAAATAAATGTGTGCCTCCACCTACAAAAAGCTTCATATTTCTAAAACCAAAACCACAAATGGTTTTGAAGTCGCTCAGATATTTGGTTTCCTGTTTTTCCCATCAGTTTCATTTCTCCCAGGAGAAAAAAGTGCTGAAACTCCATTAAGACCAACTGACTGTTCTTACAGCCTTTCCAGAGCAAGAAGAGGCAGGAAATACTAGAAGTCATATTGTAAATTTTCAAGTATTTCCCAGCCAAATTTTGCAGATTCTGGTGGCTCAGACAAACTTTGGAATAAATGTAGAAACCTTTAAAGGACTTTTGGAAACCAAATACAAAAAACAAATCTTCTGAGATATTCTCCTTATCTGTATAGACATATCCAGCCAGAGCTCATTAAATGAGGAGTAAGCAACAATTTGCAGAATTAATTTCCCTGATAAAATAATACATGCTTTGAATTTCCTAGATAAAATAATAGATGCATTGAATAAATGCAAACCAAATCTAAAATAAAAAAAATTTACTTACTTTGTTTCAAGCTAGATTGTCACATTTTATTTTAAGGAATATTTTAATTTAAAAAACATTATAGTGACTTATGGATTTAGTTTTCCTACTTTTTCTATTTAATTTGCAGGAAAAAAAAAACAAAAAAAAACAACAAAAAAAAAAAAACAAAAGCAAAACAACAACCTACCAAAAGAAGGAGAGAAAGTAATGGAAGTAGTTGCTTCTGGATAACATTTTATAAATGTTTAATTTGGAGTCATGTTGAAAGTACAATAGATGGATAAATCTTTGTCAACTGTACAGGAGTCTTTGTCAACTGTAAAGGGAAGGTGTATAGATTTTTAAGTACTGGAACCTTTCTTAATGACAGCATAGACAAAATTGCTATTAGTTGTCTTTCAAATGAGAACACATCAGTTTGATGCCTTATAGTATACTTAAGAATTTTCTGAATTGTTTTTTGTAGGTTTTTTTGTTTGCTTGTTTATTTGGTTGGTTTGGTTTTTGTTGTTTTTGTTTTTTTTATTCGCTGGGTGGACTATTATTGTTACCACTTTTTGTAAAGTTATAAATATCTTTGTGGAATAGAAAATCAAAAAGTTGGATTCAAATATTAAATGCAGCTTTGCTGACATGAAAAATCATCTGTAAAAGTAACTTATGCAAAACGATCTACTAGTAACTTGTATAGGACAAACAACAATATGTAGTTACTCTGCCTGCTTAATTCTTATCCTTTGTCTTTCACACATAGCTATTGCAGTAATGCTGAATATTTTGGGAGACCTCTCTTCTAGTGCAAAACCTTTGGTTCTGAAGAATTTATTTGCTTCTGTAATAAGAGGCCATTGTTTCAGATTACCTGGCATTGTCAGGAAATGCTTGTCAAAAACGACTTAACTTTTCAACAGCTTTTCTTTAAATGTATGTAATATTATTGTATTTGCAGAGAATTTTTGCTGACCTTCCATCCAGCAGTAAGGCATTGGTCAGCTCATATTTGTTTGATTTCTCATTCAATTTCTAATCTGAAAGTAAAACCGCATTCTGAGGGCAACCTAACAGATTGTATGATAGAAGCGTATCTCAAATCACCAAGACAGAGAAGAATCATTTGCTCAGCACAGTGCACATCATTCCTTCTGAGAGTTGAAGTATAAATTAAGGATGACAAGAAACAGAAGTATGCAGTCATCTTTTGATAGGAAGCAAAAGAATGTCATTCAAGAGGAATGGGAATTTGTCATCAGCACTTTCCCTCAATCCTTCAGCAAGAAGAGGGTTATCTTTTTAGGTAATCTGCTACTCTAGTAGCACAGAAGGAAAAAATGCAAAACTAAAAAGCTCTATTGCCAAAAGGACAGTACAATTCCAAAACAACAAGGAGATATTTAAGTAATCCATTCTCTTTTCCCTGAATTTCTGTCATGGGAATATCCAGCACTGGGTCTCTTAGGAGGAAAAGATGCCAACTGTACTCCTCTTAAGCAGACCCTAGCTGCTTATTCATGAAGTGTCAATGAAAGACTGCCTGTTAACAGCGTCCCTCTGGCTGGCTGGCTGCAGTGGTGGGTGGTGACTAGTTGGATGATGTAACCCAAAGCAGCTATCGGCAGTAGGTCATGGTTCATATGCTTCCGCTAAGGAATTGCAGCTGTGCAATCTACAGCATTTACTTGGGAGAAGATTGGCCATATGCATGAAAGCATCCTGTAGCTGTTACTTCTATCTTCTCCAAAAAAAGACACAGGAAAGGAGGAGATTACACAGAATTGCAATGGGTCACTGGTATGGCTGACGTCCAGCCTCAATGAGACAAGGGCCACTAAACAAATTAATCCCAAAGTAGTAAGAAATGCAGGTGAAAACTTTAGGAAGATAAGTGCTAAATCAAACAAAATGTTTGAAAATTGAAGAGGCTGCTCAAACTCTCTAGCTTCCAGGTACAAATCTATTTTTCTGAGTAGTGATACAAATTACAGATTACACTGTAATGTCAAGCATAAAGTCTGTAAAAAGAGATGTTAGTTCTAAAAAAGGGCTTTCAATTCAGACTAAAAAAAGAGAGAGAGAGGAAAGAGAGAGATCAAATCTTGAAAAGACACTGGAAAAACAGACTTTGGAAATTGCTGGCTATCTCATTTCATAGGGAAGCTGAGGCTTTTCTCATTTCAGTGTCTGTGGATTCATTGTATTTAATTCTCCTCATGGACTTTCTAGAAAAGATCAAACAGAGGTAGTTGTGGTCTTTTTTGAGGGGTTTTGTTTTTTATGTGTGTGTTTTTTCAAGAGTAAAGCTAAACTAAAGAAAACCAATTATATTTGAAATGAAAATAAAAACTCTTGCTTTCTTTCACAATAGGTCTAACTACTCATTTTCACTTTTTAATCTTTCTGAATGTGAAACCATTTTTCTGTTATACCCCTGCATCTCCATTCTGAAGGTTAGAGAGTGATGAGTCTCTAAGCATTACAAACAACTATGCCTATTTTTTTTTCTCCAATTTTTATAGGCCCAGAGTCTTATCTTCAAGTTTAATGTTTTCTGTGACTTTTCAGTTCATCTAGAAATAGAAAAGAAAGCTACTCGGAAACCCAAGATTGCTGATAACCTTGCAAAAGTTGACAACCAGCAATTTTAAATTTTCTTCAATGGTCTAATACACTCAATGCCTTCAGAAGATTTAAAGTCCATTGTACACCTAATCATGCAGCGAAATTTCTCTCCATCATACACAAAAGACTGAAGTGAGTTTCCACAAGAACTATTTACTGAAGCTGGTGAGAAATTTCATGAGAATAATTTTAAGGCAGAAAATACAAACTCAGAATTGAGCAAAAACATCTGTAGGGGCCTTCTAGTTTATTGGTGTTCAGAGAAAATTACTGAACAATGTTACTTAATTTAGTGATTTTGTTTTAAATATAATGTAAAAACAAAGGAAAATAACATTGAAAGACATACACTTTAAACGTAAAGAAAAAATCTGCAGACCAGTTCCTTGATATTTAGAAACACTTCTGAGAAGTACTGTTTTGCTAATGGCTACTAATTGCTTTACTTCGAAAAATGTTTGAAATACTTAAGACTTGCTATTGAAAAATACCCCTGAGTTTAAACAAGTTACAGTGACAAAGTAACATCGTGAAAAAAAATATTTGCTAAAACTGTTCCTAGCGAAGCCAAGCTTCTAAACTTGCCCAGTTGACTAGGAATAGGAATAGGAATAGTGCAATTTGTTTTTTCAAAGAGGCTTCTGATCACTCAAATCTAGAAACAAGAACACTTGTGAACAAGTGTCTGCAAAGATTACTGATACATATTTTTATTTATCTTTTTATCTAATCATCTTCAAAGTTTATGCCTTTGAGAAGAAGACAGCTACCATGTTAACAGACAAGAAGGAAGACAATTACAGGCAGAACTACTTAACTAAATGGATATCTGCTAGAATCTGAGTTTGAATACTTTCCTAAATGAACTCATAGCAATAATGATAGTTGACAGTAAACAAAGTAGGAAACCAGATGTATTTGAAGATAGGATTTCAGAAACCTACACAATGAAAAGAAAAAATAGGAAATATTACGGAATATAGCTAGTGGCACAAGGGCTGCTTCCATTTGGTTTGCATCCATTTTTGTGTCATTGGTTCACAATAACAGAGGTGAATATTGGTGGCATGGCAGTAGAGGCTGAACATTCCTACCACTATTCCACTACATTTTGTTGCTGTGAGACAGAGGGTAGCAGAGAGACAGTCTGACACAGTGATGTCTGAAATGGAAATGCATATAAAGCAAAGATGTGTCATTGACTTCCTCCATGCATAAAAAAATGGTTCTCATAGTCATTAACTAACTCTCATTTATGGATGCAAGCACAGTGAGGCAATGGGTTAGGGTGAAGATTAGGGGTAGGGTTAGGGTTAGGGTTAGGGTTAGCAGCACTGCGGTTTCAGCAGTGGTGACAGTGATGTGAAAGACATATTTTGGATAGCCATGCATAGTTGCTACACTGTGACATGAAGAGCATCTAGATCAGCTCACCTGTACAAATTAGCTGATGATGGTGACTATTTTAAATCAGTGTTGTGTAGGCGAGAATTTGCTCAACAAAATGTGTTATTGTTATCTCTTTTGTAGTTTCTATGGAAATAAATAGGATACATTATTTTCAGGGCAATCTAAAGATGAAATTCAAGTTTGTTGGATGTTTACAAATCAAGATCTAGCTTAGTATCAAGACTGTGCCCACAGATGCTCAATGAATTCATGAATTCATCAATGAATGCAATTAATTCTTGGCAAGATCCTGAGGTAGTCATTTGCATAACTGAGAAGATGGACTAATGTGAAAAAGTGACTCAAAAAGAAACAAGGTGACTCTCAAATTCCTGCCATCTTCAGCACAAAGCATTTGTCTACATGGTCCAGTACTTTCTCAGATCAGAATGTTAGACTATATTGGAGATGCCTCTTGAGATGTGGTCAGCATGCATTGACCAGATGGTACATTTCAGCATGTTGATTAACATTCTGGCTCAAGAAACCCCACCCTTCCTTCCAGATACTCCCTAGGTGATTAATCGGCAGAACTGAAAAAGAACATGACAAGGATAACAAGTAGTAGAAACTCATGCATATGTGGTCATGTATCACATTCTTTGCACACAGTTTGTAGTTAAGAGATATTTTACACATAATCCTTGACAATCATTAGTGGAAATATTGTGTATGTGCTAGAATAGTCATGTAATACCATGAGCCACCTACATACAAAAAGTAAGTGGAAAAGTAGTTCACCAAGTTTTGCCTGATTCTGCTGCAGATTCCTGGCAGTGAGGACTCCTGTCTCTCTCTGGACAGTAGCCAGTTAACCAAATTGAGATATTTCATGAACTTACTACCATATGCCAAAATATCTAATAAACAAATCTTTTTTCTTAAAACCAACTCTCTGTCCGTATCAGTACAACGGTAGTGCATTAGTTAGAAGTAGTGACCAATGATGTAGTCACAATCAGAGGCAACGCAAGCTTCTGGAAAACAGAAAACTTAGCATGTGAAAATGAGGAGGAACATATTCCTCTGTTGATAATTTATACTGGATAATAAATTTTATTGGCAACAAAATTCCAAAAAATATATATTTTTTTTTTCTGCCTTGAACAAAATACAGATGTTCACAAGGGGCTATTTGAAGATGATTAAAGGACTGGAACTTCTTTCATATTGAGGCTGAGTAACATGACGTTTCTAACCTGAAGAAGAGAAGGCTCGGGGGGGATCTTCTCGATGGGTATGAATGTCTGATGGAAAGGAATAAAGAAGAGGGAAACCAATTCTTCTCAGTAGTGCATACTGATAGGACTAGAAACAGTGGGCACAATTTTAAACCCAGGAAATTTCATCTGAACTGAAGTGGGAAAAATCTTAATTATGAGGGTGATCAAACACCAGAACTGCTTACCTCAAGAGATTGTGTAGTCTCTGCTTGTGGAGAGAGTAAAATCTGACTGCTCATTGTTCAGAGCAACTTCATTTAGCTGACACTGCTTGAACCGGCTGACTTGGACTAGATGACCTCAAGAGTTCCCTTCCAACTTAAACGATTCTGTGATTTGTGATTACTGTCAGAGAGGAAGCTATTGGTAAGAATTGTGTCACTATGAAAAATAAATACCCCAAGCATGGTTTGGAAAACAGAGGACTACTAATGTTGAAACTGGCACTTACTTCTAGATGCAATAGTAAGGAGAATTTTTAATGAAACTTTCAAATATCTAACAGAAAAGAGGCTGTCATAGACCTAGTTTGGCAAGGAAGAAATAAAATAATGGAATATATGTCAGGATTAAGTCCCTGTATGTTTATTTATTTAAACAAACAGATGGAAAAGTAAAAAATAAGTTGGTAGCATAGGTTTTATTGCAAAATAAATAAATAAATAAATAAATATAAAGATCTGTGAAGAATTAAAAGTACTGGTAAGTAAATTCAGCTAAACTAAAGAGTATTAAACAGTACAAGTAAAGAGTACATAAAAATCCTACTTAGAACTCAAATCTCAAGTATATAAAACACACAGACATAATATGCATGAAGTGATATCAATGATAATTCTTAATGCACACTTATAAAATTGAAAAGGAAAAAGAGATTGCACTTCAAAAATACCTAGGAGTTAGAACAGTGAATAAAAGAAAAAGACTCACTAAAATTCATACTGGGTTAGACCCTTAGGAAGAAAATAATATAAGAGATGAGATGGGAAAAAATGGGAAATGCTACAAGCTCAAAAGGCAGCAAATTTCAGTCTAAAAGAACAAATAGATATGTGGTATAAATTTTAAGCAAAATTAGTTACACTGACCACATGGGCAAAAGCATAGAATTGAGTATTATGAAGTGAGAATGCATAAACATAACTGACAAAATACTGAAATGCAATTAACAGTATTCAACTTGTAAAAGGATGTGAAGAAGGAAGAAACAGAAAACAGTTGCATGTGAAGATTGGAACAAACTGGTATTTTTCACTTAATGTCCAGCATTTAATAATTCCATCATAACAATTAGTTAAAAAACAGCAGATTTAGAACAGGATAGGGCAGAACAAGAATGGTTGACTTCTAGAAGCCTTGTATTGAATATTTTAGTTTCAATCATGATACTAAAAGTAAAATGTGCTGATAATACATTATCAATACTGGGAAGTATTACGTGACCATGAGAACTAGTGGGATAGAAAAGGAATGGCAGTGGGTAGTATGAAGTGAAAATCACTCAGGCATCTTTTTCCATAACATTCAAAATACAGAGCCATATTTATGAGAACTTTTGATCCCATAGAGAAAGGAGCTAATACAGAACCACAGAGTTTGTAGAAAAAAAAGTGGGAAAAAAAAAGATATTTAAATTGGATAGTTCTTATTCTCAGAAACCATCAAAGCCCAGGAGCTTTACATCAGTCCCAAGAAAACTTAAAAACCCTGAGCTTCATAAATGCTTTATAAAAGTATCAGGTTTGTTTTCATTTAACTTTTCAGATATTTTTACTCTGGGACAGCAGCTGTTTCCCAGTTCAATTTGCAAGCACCCTGTGGCAAAAACTAGATCTCACTAAACAATGTAATTCAATTTCATTAAAACTTTTAAAATACATTTTGCTGTAGTTTTCTATATACTTTGCAGAGAACTAAACTTCTGATTAATTCTTTACTCCAATAACCAATAAGACTGTATATAAAACAGTTCTATGAAAAACAGAAGTGCCATATTCAAGATCCTTTCTCCTTGATTAAATACTTAGAGAAGACAGACGACAACTTCAGCTCAGAGTCTTGCTTCGTCCTGTACTCATTTTTGTCACTCATCTATTCAACAATCTTCTATCATCTCATGTCTTTATGTCATCAGAAATAAAGGGGTCCCTTGCACTAAAGGAGTGTTCACTAATTTTCAGACCTAACAAGTCTCATGTGAAAAACTCAAGTTCAGTTTCTCAGCACATGAATGCCTGTAATTAATGTTGCAACATGCAAGATTGCCCACAGCACAGGTTTCCAGGAGATAAATCAATTGTCGCTGCTCCATGTGTAAAGTAACGGGACTGGGAAAGTTCAAGGGACTGTATTTTCGGCAGCTAGTTTGCAAAAACTTATTTGCCAAAATGTTCTAGAAAATTTCCCTTAAGCTTAGACCAACAGTAATACCAAGAAGTCGTTAAGTTGTTACAAAAGAGAGATGACATAGTGATGGACAGAATGTCCCATTTCCCTAATTTGAAGAAAATTATTTCAGTTCATTTAAATAAGCAAGATATATTCTTCCCTTACCAAATTTAACATGATTTATGTGAGCAGTGTCATTTCATAATGACAAAAATATTTTAGAATCCAAATATACATACTGTAAGCATACAAAAAGAAATTAAAGCAATCCATTTTTTTAAATGAGTTTTCTGAGCAAATTGTATGAGATCCTTCCTTTCCTCTTATATTTATTTATTTTTTTTTAAACACGTGTCTTTAGTGATCGAAATAGAATGAAATCACTGCTTATCAGTATATAACAAAAGCCACCATCTTTTCATGCTGTGTACTCTTCCCTGCCATGTTAAAGAAGACCTTATATACAGTAATGGCCTGAAATTAACATAATGAAAGTAAACATGAAATGAATTTTCAAACTGCAAATATCAGGAAATACTATGCTCATTTATTCAACAGATTTTAATATTGTTTAGGCCTGATGAAAAATCAGAATTTCAACACTTAGGGTTTCATATTTATCTTTATGTGCTGGCAATACAACTGTAGTTGTTTGATGCCTTTTGCAGACAGCTTTGGTGGATTTCTCAGGTTGAGGCTGAGAGGTCAAATGAAAACCTCCTGGTCTGAGGGAGCAGAGTGTGTATTCCATGTTTGGCACATCCATTTGTGCCTGCTTTCTTGTTGTTCTCAGAGCATTGGACAGAGGTCCAGAAACATCACGTTTCCTTCTGGCTCCTTCCTGTTAATGATCTGAAGTCTGCCAAAGTAGCTCGAACCTCTCCCCTGTCCACACCCAATCCCTAGGTCACTAACCTTCCCAGCACTGACAGCAACGACTGCCTAAAAAAGAATGACAAAATCTAAACCATCTTTATGTACATGGCTTGCTAGAAATTCAATCTGTGGCAAAAATCAGTTTTTCTGAGTCCATCATTACTTTTAAGAGCCTTTCTGTTATGGAGAATGTTATGATTTTGCAATCATAATCACTCTGCAATAAGAGAAAAAAGAACCACCAACAAATTTCCAACAGTTTGTTCAACTTGCCCTCAATTCCCCTAGTCTTTTCTCCCCTGCACACCCACACATATTTTATATCTTTATTACATCAGAGAATGCTGTCTCAATGATGTAGTACAATATGGTACAGTACATCTGGTGGCTGAGGTAATAAATCACAAGGCTATTTTCCTAAGCTTTTAAATAAAATTGTTTTATCATTTGCTTCTCCCTACTAAGAACTACATAGGTTGAAATGGCTTGCTTGGCTTTGCAAACTTTCCCACTAGCTCACCAGGCCTGGCACAAAAAATTCACAGCTGTGCCATATGCTTGACAGTGTTAACAATGAGTCCCTAGTTACACAATGAAATTTCATTTTGCACTCCTCAAGTCTCCACTCCCCACATTCTGTGAGAATGACAGACAGCTTGGAAGGCCAGCCCTGCCCCCTTGTCTGGTAACAGAGGTATTAGCAAACAATAAAAACCAACCTTCTTCTTTGGGAACTCCCTACATCTTTTTCAAAACACAACTATAACAAACTCCAAAGCAATAGGGGCCTTTAGCTTTATGTTCCACTCCCCTATGTCCTCCCCTTGCCAGGTAGAATATTTGGGGAGATTTTAGCCCTCTTCTATCAGTGTGTTAAGATGTGCTTTTTAAGTTTAAAATTTAGTCAAACCCTCATTTTACTTCTTCATGTAGTTTTGCCAGATCAGCATGTTCTTCATGTGCTTAAAATTCAAAAGATACTGCAAGCAAATTGAGGGAAACATAGAATAGTAACTACAGCTGATTCCAACTATGACAGCTGTGTAACCAAGACATGGTTATGTGGATATACCCTTTTGCACCTTCAAACTGTCTCAAAGAGGAGGTAAGAGTCCAGACTTTACAGAAAAATCACTTAAAAAAACCCCCCAAAACAGAATATTTAGTTGTCATTAAACCAACAAATTTTGTAGATCCGAAGTATGGGTTCAAGCACCTACTTAAAAAAATATCTGCTGAAGAAATGTGGTTACTTAGCTTTCGATTTGGCAGTCACTAAGGTGTTTGAAAGTTGAGTGTTCCACTTTGTCAGGGCTCTCCCACTAGTTTCATCATTTAACATTAACAATCAGTAGCATGCTGGGTAAATACTAAGGAAGTAACATAGAATAAACATAATTTATTAATACATTACTAAAACAATTATCCTTAATTTTCTACAAGCACATGTTTGTACTTGTCAGGGTCTTCTCTGCCTCTATCTTGCAATACCCGTGAAGATGAGCAAAGAGTCCAAAACATCTATTCAAATGCTTTGAGTCAAGGCTGAGAATCTCCAGTGCACTGAAATCAAACAAGGATAAAAGCAGTGCAGGATGAAGCATTCGTCATCTTCAAAACTTGCACTGACAATGAATAGGAGTGATAATATAGTAAATGAGAATAGCAGTTTCTTCTAGTACTAGATAATGCGAAATTCAAGAAAACTTTCACAGGACACTGCCCTCATAAACTTCTTATTTTATAGAATGGTGATACTCTTGCCAGTACCTCAGCTCAATAACGAGCTGAAGACATAGCCATCTATTGTGCTGGAAATAACTCTAAATAATGCTCTGTGCTGTATGGCAGATCACAATTAGATATCTAGTAGAAGAGAATATGTGAATCTTCAGAAGAAATTAGAAAGAGACAACAGGCTCCTAAAGTTCCTTTTTAAGGTTCTGTGTAGAAGCAATCAGAGTTGCTTAAACACGGTGTGTACTCTGAAGATCATTTTCTACCTAGTGAGAACTGAGATGTAAAGCCGTATTTCATCCTAATTTTTATTGTTTCTACTTGATCAGAAGTCTAATTTACAGAACAAAAATCTGTCATCTCCCAGGGGAGAGTCTGGAGACATCTGGACCAGTCATCTCACTGATAATATTGTATCTCATCTCAGCTTTGAGTTAAAGTACATGAATAGAAAATTAGCCATCCAAATAAAAAAGAAGTAACATGTGAAAGCTGATGCATTCTCCTTCACAATGAACATTCATATCAGAACATATGAACAGCTACATTTTGACAGAAGAAAGCTATGGTCCAGTTGGTAATTCAAAACAGTTGGTATTAACAGCTACGTGGAGAAGAGTAGAGATAGACAGACAACTTTGAGCAGGAAGACCTAGCTGTCTTAGTTTCTTTTATTTTTTCCTTTCAGTTAGACTTCTTTTTCAAACTCATAGTATAGTTATTAATAGGACGGCACAGATATATATATAAACGTTAACTATGCATTTAATATTTCACAAATTCATGGTGATTATATGAGAAATTCAGATTCAAATCTCTAGTAATGGCAAAGGAATTTACTTTCTTTTTTTGCAATATAAGCAGGTAGTGTTGAGTGGTAATAATGACACTGTTTGTAATCAACTCACATCAGAACTATGAGCTATTTGTTACCAAAAAAGGCACTCCTAAAAAAATAATAGCCTTAATAAATACTCTCACTAGTACTAACAGAAAATAAAAGCAGAATGAATTCAAGACTTTGGAAGATATTTTGTTTTTGTTTTTGAAAACAGTAGCTAAGCAGCAGACAATGACTATTTTTTTCTTCTATTCTTTGAAAGACCGTTGATCATCTCATTCTAAATCTATGCAGTCTAAAAATCGCTGTGCAGAAGGATGCAGTCACTATCCCCCTAAAACAGTAGCGCCAACTTCTGCAGCTCTCCCTATTAGCATAGTTTGTACTATAGTTAGAAAGCAGCCTGCAATAATTTGCTGTTCAACTCTTCCATTTATATGGATAATAAATACACTAGAACAAAAGGAAAGCATTTGATTTTCACTTGAAAGCAGTCCAACTCATTTGAACCTAATACTATTACATGTTAAAATATATTCAATTTTCAGAACACCCATCCATTGAGTGTAGCAGGATCAGATCATCATGTCCCCATTATGTGATTAAAACAGCCCCTGACCATGCTGTTTCTATGTTTGTCTCTGTTTTCAACTTCTGTGGCTCCAGAGCATTCCCCTTCACCCCCATTAAAGGCAATCATGGATTGAGAGTTGGCTGCTTTGCTTTTTTACACGTAGCACTTGGATCATGAGTAATGAGGGGCATTTCACTTAGGGTGTTCCTAACAACGGGACTCTGTCCAACAGCCATGTGTCTCTTAACTGAATGTTATAACAAGGTAGGTTAATGTTAGACAACTGTCCTTGGAAAGTTATTAGCAAGAGACTGTTTGTTGCTAAACGTTCTTCAGCAAAAAAAAGAAGAAAAAAAAAAAGAAATATGTTTAACACTGTGCCCTAGACTTCCCATATACATTCCCAGTCTCTGTAAAGAGAACGTTTTAATCTGTCTTTTTTCCCCTCAATAACAGTTTCTGGCTGGTCTGATAACCTCTTTTACTCCTTCATTCCAGATCCAGTAAGAACAGCAAATAGTAGCATTGTAACACCAAAGTAATGTTTAAGACTTTTCCAGTTCAATGAATTTTCTCAAGGTATAGAAACTACAGACCTATTTGTTGTAAAACCAATTTAATTTTAATGTTTCCAGGATGAAAAAAATATTAAATTATATTCTAGAGAAAACAGGAAGGTTTCCTAAGGAATGACTTGATTAACATATTAGCAAAGCGTCAGCAAAAGCATATCACTGCTTTACACTTTTGTGACAAAAGAAGTTGAGAAGAAAAGGAAAAAAGGAAAAGAAAAAAGAAAAGAAAAAAGAAGATAAAAATAAACTTAGGCAAAAAAAAAAAAAAAAAAAAAAAAGGTAATAGAGAAAGAGCTTGCATTTTCTAATTTCCTTTTATGATGGCCGTAGTTCACAAGTTCATAAACTGAATGGATGAAGCCAAGATAAATGCAGTGAGCTGAATGTAATGTACTTTATATATAGTCAAATTATTTTTGTTGTTTATATTTTATCCTATATCTCTAGACTCAGAAGCATTTCAGAAATGGATGGCATCTTGAGCTTATGAACATTGCTATTTTCTGTTCTACATGTACACATTTTTCAAAAGCTATGAAAAATTTCCTAAGAAAACACATAATTTTCTAAATAATCAGGACTGTTCATCATATTTTGGCTTCATCTACAAGCCTGATTTGCATGTTCTCCATATTCTCCTCAGCATTACCCAGAGGACTCCAATAAATACCCTGCTGAATAACCTCCAGCCAGGGTAGGACCTTCTCAGCATGACCATCCAATCATTCACCTACCCAAGCTTCCTTGTCCTAAAAAGCATACCAAAATACAAAGAAGTATTGCAGGAGACAGTGTTCAGCACTTTGTTAGAGGCTGTGTAAATGGCAACTATTCCCCTTCTTTTATTCAGGTATCCAACTATTCTATCTTTAGAAAAGGTAATTAGGTGGGTCAAGTAGACTATGCTGGAGAAGGCTGAAGAAAAAAGGCACTGAATACCCATATACTGACCATATCAACTGGAAACTGTTTCTAAGTTTACAGTGTTATAAATGAAAATGTTTTTTCTCTCCAATGGGGGGAAAAAAATTAAAGAAGGAAAAAGAGGATTATTTATTGTTATGGGGAGAAACTAGGTATCACAGAATCACAGAATAGCTAGAGTTGGAAGAGACCTCTGGTGCACTTCTTGTCCAAAGCCTATTCAAGCAGGCCCACATACAGTGATACCCAGGACCACATTCAAGATCTCCAAGAAGGAGACTCCACAACAAAGACAAGTCTTAAAAGCCATTATAAATACATTCATTGGCCAATATAGAATCTTTGTGATCTACTAATACAGCTAAATTAATTATGTAAATTGATATAAAATGAATGTAAAATGAAAATCATTTTCCAAAGCAAGAGATTACATTTATATTCTAGAAAGGGCTGTTGCGCTTGAGTGTATTTAAGTCTCGCATTTGGAGAAAAAAAAAAAAAAGAACAGGAATTATTTACTTAGACTTATTTTGCTTTCTACATGAACATAAATATAATACTTCATCAAGTTATTAAAAAGAATAAATTCAGCTCTTTCATGAAACTGTAATAGCTTTTTATATGTACCTATTATAGAAAGAAAGGTTAGTTTAGGCTTCATTCCAGCCTAATCCTTGGCAATGCTTTTACTTAAACACCCAGCAACATGAGTTTCAATTAGTATTATATGTAAGAATGTTGGTTTTGTAACAGACACACCTGTTTGCCATGAAATGAATTGAACCTAAAACCTGTTTTACACATGCTACTAAATGATTTCATGATAATTTCACGTGGTCATAATTCTGCAACATTCTTTGTTGATGAAATGCATACACAAAACAAAATTTGATTTGTGAATTCTTTGATATCAATAAATATGAGAAAAACAGTGTGCTTTGAGCTCTTTCTGCATTGATATTTCAGTGGCATCTTCTTGCTCCAAGAGACTGCCTGAAGGAGAATGTCTGGATGATTTCCAAAACTTCAAAACTCAGCCAAGTAAGACAAAGTGTGTATTTTATCACCTTGGTATCAGTTTAAAATACCACTGAAATAATGCAAAAAGTAGATAAGGCTTCGTGAATAACAAGAACCTGTGTTGAAATCTAAAAAAAGAAAAAAAGAAAGTAAAAACTTTTACTGTCTTTAAACAGAGTAAAATTTGCTAAGGAGTTTCCAACAATGCAAAATACAATTTTAATCAACTGTTAGACACCTTCTTTTTTACTGAGCATCCAAAATTTTAAAAATATTCAGTAAAGAAAACTCTCACGTCATTAATTCTAACAATACAAATTAATTTTTGAACTTATAGTAGATCACTTCTCTTTTGAACAAGTAAGATCTGCAAGTTGTTTTTAAGAGAAAAATTTATTCAATTCTTATTGCTTTCCCTTTTCTTAATGGAACAATAACTTATAACTTATGTTTACACATTCTTCCCAGAGTACTCCAAACAAATAGGGATAACTAGACCACTTTGTCCTTTGGTGTCTCTTTCATCAAATGAAAGGATGCATAGGGAGTCACTGATTTATAAGTAAATATTTCAATTTGCACTAACATTTTTTGCATCTTAAGTATCGTTGAACCATCACACGGCATGCAAAGCAGAACCAAGACATTGTTCCAGGTCTAAGAAATTTGCAAGGATAAAAAATGCCATAACCAGAAAAATTCAGATTATTGCATTCAGAGAGACTGAGATTCAATAAACTATGTTCATTGTGTGGACTTGCCAAAAATAGATCAAGATTTTTCATGACAAACTTCGATTTCTCTCCTGACTCAATATATGATATTCTACGGAAATAACAGATTGCAGCACATCACAGGGAACAAATCCAGGCAAGGAAGAATGCAGCATTATTATTTAATCTGAACATTGAAATGAGTGAAGATAAGTATTTCCCTAAAGTAATTTTAGTTTTTTAAAGTACAGACTAACCAAACTAACGTATGTTGTCCTCTGCATAAAATACAAGAGTGAGTGCAAGAAATATGATCATATATAATTTAAATAACAGGAGGAGTCAAGACGTAGCTCAGGAGGTTAGTTACTGGACTACATCCTCTATTTAGTGCAGTGCTTTTTTACTCTGCACAATCTATAGTCTGTGAGACCATACCCTAAGAAACACAATAATTTGTTTCACTTAACAGATTATTTTCACCTTTGATGTAATATTACAGAGCTAAGTGAAAGATGGTCACAATTGCGATCACTCAAAAATGTTCTGCAGTAGTACATACCCTTGGACTGGAGAAATACGTAACTCTGTTCAAAGCATGCTAAAATTAAAATGATCATTTTGTATGATTGGAAGTTGTGAGAATATAAGGCAAGGCATGTGGCAATGGCGTTAGCAAAATATACATAAGTATATATAAATACATACACATTTTGTATGTATAAGTACACATATTTATGTATAAAATTAATGTTTTAGGCATACCAGTTGCTCAGTTATTTTAGATGAAACTTATGAATTCCCACTGTGCTACAGATATAACCTATATTGCATTGATTCAGCAAACATAATTTACAAACTATATTAAAATTCATAATGGCCAAAACAGCACAGTTTTGAATCAAAACTTCTGCCCTGAATCATCATCTGCAAATGATCTGTGTTTCTAATCTACATCACAGTGTACACTTACAGATATCACACTTCAATTAAATACTCCAACATAAAAAAGTAATGTTCATAATGATTAGCATCATATTCAGTAATCTTACTGCAACTGTAATTAAAACTTCAGAATCTATATAGTACTCTGCATCACACAAAAACGTGATGTACATAAATCCTACACAGAGCACTATGCTCATTTCTCAAAGAAATCTGAACAATCATTGATGTATTCATAAAAATTTAGAATTGATAGAAATGAATGGCTAACTCCTAATAATTTTTGGGAGTCTGGACAGTAAGACAAAATTCAGGACTTAAAGGTTTTATTTTATTTATTGCTTAATTAATATTTTTTTAATTTTTGTTTTAATCTTACTATTAATTTTTTTTTAATACAATTTTAAATACAATTTCTTTGTGACGTTTTTGTAGTTTGTATGGTCAGCTACATCCATCAAGAGTTAAAAATTTGTCTTTCATGTATCTATCTCCACAGCCACGCTGACCACTGTATGTGTTCTTTGACTTTCTTCCTCACTTATCTGCTCTCAAAAACATCAGCAAAAACTCTATTGGTCAGTTTAAAAAATTGCTCAACTGCAAAGCAAATGTCAGTTATGATTCAGCCCTAATTTTGCCTGTTTACAGGCTTGTTCAGCTTGCCAGATATTCCAGTTTGTTGCCAAGATCATTTTCTAAATGAAATCTCTTTTGAAAATCACCATATGAATATGTCAACAGGTCATGAAGTATTTTCATTACAAACCTTGTAGAAAGTTCTAAAGCAACAGTTAGAAAAATGTCTGTTTCATTAGGCATGAGCATGAAATCTTGCTTGAAAACATTTACTTTGGCAAGTCGTTTTTCTCTTGGTGGCCCAAAACATTCTGACTAGACCATCTTGGTGGTATCCAGTACCAGCCCCAGTGAAAAAGCTGTAGCAGGTGAGCTAATCATTATGCAGATCACTCAAGAGTGTGAATTTCAGTGTGCAAGCACCTCAACAACTGCAAGATAATACGGAAAGAGGAATCTGTATGTTACTTAAAAGTTTAAAAGCTTGAATTAAATAATTAGCATATTTATTTGAGAAAAAAGAAAAAAGAAAGGGAAGGGAAGGGAAGGGAAGGGAAGGGAAGGGGAGGGGGGGGGGGGGAAGGGAAGGGAAAGGAGGGGAGGGGAGGGGAAGGGAGGGGAGGGGAGGGGGAAGGGAAGGGAGGGGAGGAAAGCCATAGGAAAAACAAAAGAGAGGTATATTATTATTTTTCTAATGTTAATAGTGGGGATAGATGTTAGATCACATATTGGAGACAGCATTGCTCTAATGTCATTAGTGTGAAGAAGGGAGTTCAGTTATTTGTTCTAGTCCCTTAAAAAGAAGATGACTTTGGAACTCTCACTACAAGCCTCAAAGGCTCTCCACAGAGAACAAATTTTATCACAATCATCAGCATCTCACTACATCTCAACCTCCCACTTTTAATTTTTTCCAGAGTTTCACACCATTGCTGCAGATGTGAAGGTTTCCAGAGCCCTCTAAGAAAAAACTCATGAGGCTTGCATGGACAAAAATGTAGAGAAATCTGGTATTTAAAAGATTCTTTTAGAGCTATAGAAAAGGAAAGGGCCTACAGTATCTTGTCACAGCTGTGCTTCTCCATGGAGGACTTCAACACCATGAAACTCAAGAGAGTTTGATCTTAGCACTGAAATTCAACATTTTTGAATTTAATCTCCTTGTATTTGAGATAGGGAACTGAGTACAAAGCTGAATATTGGCTTTAATGCTTTTTGAAACAACTGTGCCAATATTGGAATACTGCTAAGATTGTGCTAAGTGGGTTCCAAAAATGTTCACAGAGCAACAGAAAGAGTGCCATATATGAGTTTCTCAGGATCTATTGAATCAGTATGAGACTGAAGATGACCACTTCCTTGATTGCATCACCACTGGTGATTAGATTAGTGGAGTCACTGCTACAAGCCAGAGTCAAAATGGCAGTCCATGAAGTGGCAACATGCATTCTTCATATAAAATAAGTTCAAGACACAGTGCACAGTGGGTAGATCTAGGGGTAGAAAGGAGTGATCCTTCTGGATTTCCAGGCACCCAGACAAAATTTAAAGTTATTTTATTTGAGAGAGATTTTTTTTTGTCTTTTGGAGTTTAAGTCAAGAGCAGCATTAAACAAAATAATCTGGCAAATTGTGAAATGCAATGACTCCTTCCCCACTTTGTAGCAAATATTCATAATATAAAAAGGGTGAAGTGGTTTAACATAAAAATTGAGAAGTAAAAAAAAGATTTCCTACTACTTTGAGATAAGTTTGAAGACTTTGTACAGCAAGCAAATGTGAAACTACAGAATTGTTGGCCAAGGTGTGTAACCTACAATTATAAACAACCACTGTGCCAATGGGCAGGCAATTGTACCCAGAAGGACTCTAGAGTGAAACCTACAAACAACAGGCCTGTGAGACTGAAAATAGGAGATAGAAAAACAAAAAGAGAGAAAAAGAGAGAAAAGGATAGAGAGAGAAAGAGAGAGAAGGAGAGAGGAAGGGAGGAAGGGAGGAAGGGAGGAAAGGAGGAAGGGAGGAAAGGAGGAAGGGAGGAAGCTCTTCATGGGAAGATCTGCCTATGGCAAGGATTATCTATGAGGATACTATGGGAGACAACCTTGATGAAGTCAAGGTAGAAAATATCCAATGTTCTCATCTATCTGAATAGTCATGACATCCTAAAAGGCTACTAGATCAGTCAAGCATGATTTCCTCTTAATGAATTCATGTTGACTATACCCAGTAACCTTCTTTTCCACTGGCTTGGAGATGGCATCCAGAATAAGTTGTTCCATTGCATCCCTAGGAACAGAACTGAGGATGATTCGACAATACTTTTCCCAGTTCCTCTTTCTTGCCCTTTTTGAAGACTGTATCTCAGTATCCTCCATTAGCAGGGCACCCATCTCACTCAGATTCCCTAGTCTTCCCTTTGCTATTGTTATACTTACAGAAGTCTTCCTTGTTGTCTTTGACTTCTCCCAACAGCTTTAATTCAAAGTGGGCCTTAGCCTTCCTCATTGCATCCCCGTGTGCCCTGACAGTGTTTCTATATTCCTTCCAAAACACTTTTTCCACATTCCATAAACTTCCTTCTGTCATTTAAGTTTTCCATGGGCTCCTTGCTCATCCATGTTCTCCTGTTACCTTTGCTTGATTTCCTTCTCATATGGATGCACCGACCTTGAGCTTACTGGAAGTTGTGTTTGAATATTAACCATCTCTCTTGGGCTCCCAAACCTTTCAGAAGTCTAATCCATAGGATACCTCCAAATAGGTCTTTGAAGAGGCCAAAGTTAACTCTTTTGAAGTCCAGGGTTGCAATCTTACATACTACCCTGTTTCTTCCATGTAAGATCCTAAACTCTATCTCATTTTTACTGCGGTCAAGGCTGCCCCAACCAGACCTTATTTTGTTTGTAAGAAAAAAGTCAAGCAGCACACCTGTCCTCATTGGCTCCTCCACTTCCTGTGTGAGGAAGTTATCATGAACACTTTGAGGAACTTCCCAGACTGTCTGTGCCTGGCTGTGTTGCTTTTCCAGCAACTGTCAGTACGGTTGAATCAGTGAGAACCAGTATTTGTGACTGTGAGATTACTTTCAGGTGCTGCAGAAGGATTTATCAACTTCCTCCCACACGACTGTCACCCAGTTTGCTTCTTAAATCTCACCCTTAAACTATCCACTTGTTCATCATTCATTCCTAGACAGAGCTCAATATGATGCTCTATGAAGAGAAACCCCACTGCTTTACCTTGCTGGCCTCTCTTTCCTAAGAAGTACATAGCCATCCATGCCACTATTTAAGTCATGTGAGCTGTTTCAGCATGTCTCTTTGACTGCAGTGAGATCGTGGTCCTCCTAACACACACAGATTTCTAGTTCATCCTGTTTATTCACTGTTGCATGTGTCGGTATACAGAGAAGAAATAGGACCAGAAGATGCAGTTTTCCCTAGAAGGATGCAAGAGGAACCCCTGTAGCTATGCACATCCTTGAAGTAAATGGCCTTCTTATTGTCATGAGATATAGCTAAGGAATATTTGTCACTGTTCTGGTTTGCCCAGCTTAATCCCCAGTTTTGTAATGGTGTCATTGTCACTTTGGACCCCATGCCCCAGCTTCCTTAGTTCATTCATTTCTTGGGCACAAGGCCAATAAGTGAGGTATTGAAGGAAGTAAAACCGGTCTGCTTAAGAGCAAACTTTTTATTCTGAAAGATTAAGGATAGCAAGTTTTTTTAGTAGTTCTATATGAAAAGTTTATATTAATACTTAAAATCATTTGCATTTGCCAATATGCTCAAGCCTTCATTATATATATTTTACCATATTGATGCAAAGCTTGTCACAACATAAAATATGTTTCAGAAATAGTTTTACTGATACACCAGCAGGGCAATTGCTGAGTATTCCAGGGGTCTGAGAAAAAGCATCCCATCTGGACAAATTAAATAGAACTCATATCTTAGAAGTCATGTAGTATATGAGTGGGTACAAGAAGGGACACTGTTTCAGTCTATCTGAGCACTGGTGTTTTTAAAGACAGTTTCTATTTTCTCAGCCTCTTTCTCGCTCATGTCAAAGTAACATTGCTGCTGCAGTAAACAGAAAAAAAAAAACATCCAATAGAAATTTTACAAACATGCTACAATGGTGATTAGCATTTGCTGAAAACCAAAAGGAAGGATTCCTAACACACTAATTGCAGGTTAGTGCTATACAGCATCAGAACAAATAGGCAGCTGGAAATATTTGCCAACACTAGTATCATAATTTGCAATTAGTTAGCTTATGCTTTAGCATTTTACTTGACTAAATGAGGGCAATTTTTGACTGTGTAAGGGATTACACACCAGTAAGTGTATCTGTGGAGTATCTGTGCTTATCACAAATGTATGTGTTTGTACTAAAGGTTAGACATTTTTCCTCAATAAATACCATGAAGTTTACTGTACAGTGTTCTGTATAAAGGGCTGGGTTAAATTGAAAATGGTTCACTGTCAGCTTATGTTTGAAGACACCTATTTTTACTTATCTTCTATCAAGTCCTAAGAATTAAGTAAGAAAAGACACACTCAGCTTTCTTGTTCATTCTAGTTATCATAGCTGACCATGACTTGCAACAACAGCACAATACAAAAAGCAATAAATTATAAAGTTCACTCACCATAATAGACCTATACACAATTTTTGTAGGAATTGCTATATATGTAATAGCACTGCAATGATCAGTATATAAAATCAGGTACAGACTTGTGGATTTCTATGAGTTTAAGACTGTTTTGCAAAGAGAATAACAAGACTTGACTCAGTTTCCTTCTTAAAGATACAAATGCTAAAAATGAAAACGTATATGTCATACAACAACCTAAACATCTTACCATAATGCTTACTCCTCTCTGACTGATACTAATACCCTTAATGTTTTGCTTGTCTTTGCAGGAACAACTTTTTAAGTACAAAACCGCTCTATCTTTGCAGTTCTGCACATTAAACATAATTTAATGTTGTGTTTGATTGATCCACAAAGTATCACTAACATATTCAGAATATTTTCAGCAGGTGTGGACAAGATAATCTTGTCACTCCATTTAATTGCATGCATATGCAACTGCGAGCATTCCAAGGGTGTGGTTGCTTAATTAGGCATTTCAGTAGAAGGCTTTAACAAACAACAGCTGCAAAGACTTTTACAAATAGTCTTTCTAGGTAGACAATTTACAAGTAAGATCAAGACACATAATACTTTGAATGCCACACTCATGTTTAAGCCTCTGCAAACATAATTCCTTCTGATTAGAAAAGAAAATTACATTGAATGTCAAAAAGTTGTGCTTTAAACATCCAATCTAATTCTGCAGTGAAAGACTTCATAGGAGTATTTTATAAACACCATAGGTACAGAGATAGACTGATAGAGTTCCTGAACTAATGAGTAACATATTGGAAATTTGATCTGTATGTGAAAGTTAAAATGAATATCTCATTGGACTACCGTCAAGAATATTGTAAATTTTATGAAAATATTGCCTACAATGCTTCTTGTTCAGTTTGAAAAGAGAATATGTGCCAGAAATACTTCTTCAGGTATTTATTATTCTGATGATAAAACATGATCAACCTGTTTAAATCTGTTTTAATTCCTAATGAGTTAAGAAGCATTTCCTTTTCCAGGATGTCCTTGAAACACTTGCCTCACTGTATGGTGCAGTAGCAATCCTCTTGCTTGAAGATAGCATAGAAGGAATAGTTATTCGGAAGAGAAGGGAAAACTCTGGCAAGATGTCATTGTGGCCTTCCAGTACTTGAAAGGAGCATATAAACAGGAGGAAAGATGGAATTTTATGAGGGTGGATAGTGATAGGATAAGGGGGAATGGTTTTAAACTGAGACAGGGAAGGTTTAGGTTAGATATTAGGAGGAAGTTCACACAGAGGGTGGTGACGCACGGGGACAGGTTGCCCAAGAAGGTTATGGATGCCCCATTCCTGGAGGCATTCAAGGTCAGGCTGGATGTGACTCTGGGCAGCCTAACCTAGTGGTTGGCAACCCTGCATATAGCAGGGAGGTCAGAACTAAATGATCTTTGAGGTCATTTTCAATACAGGCCATTCTATGATCCTATGATTCTATGATTCCAATGTTCTTTTCTGCTGATAAACATGAGACTAAAGCCAGATTTGACTGCGTCACCCATATGAAGTACAACAGCTTGAATATCATTTAAGTTCATTCTACACCTACTGAAAATGTAACTTAAACTCCAGTAAATAAATTATAGATTTATTACAATTTTAGCTGATAGCTAAGTTTAATATAAATTATTTACATTTTAACATTATATAAAAGGGACAGACAAGCACAAAAATTCATTTTTTCCTAATTATGTGCTGTTGAAGTGCAACTTTCTGTTCAATTTTTTCTTCGCATGACCATTGATGAACATGTAATAGATCAAACTATTCAACTTATTAGAGTGACTGCTTACACTATTTCAACATATCTTGGGCCTACAGATATTTATTTTTCCTCTTTCCAAAAAGGGAGCCAGGTATAATACAAAGAGTTCCCTGTCTGTAGAGGTGGTAGAAAAATCAATGGACTGTGTTGAGAAGGGGTAATCAACTGATCTGATGTGAAAAGTAGATCGTACTATTTCATTCATTGTTTATGTGATCCAGATAAAATGTAAGCCTAGAATTAAGTGAAACATTCTGTAAATGGCAAATATATACCTATAGTTAACAAAAAAACAAACAAACTAACTAAAAAACAAAACAGAGAGAGAAAAGGTGGTGTTTAGTTTTGACTGGGCTGGGATTGCGTGGAGGTTAGCAACATTTAGTAGGTTTCCTTACTAAATTCCAAGTCGAAAAGCAGGAAGAATATTCTTAACTGCTTAAGAAATTCAGAACTGTGATCATTTATCCTTAGGGCAGCCCCAGTGCAGTATTCACACTCAAACTGGGCTGTTAACCATGGAAGAACAGTGATTCAGTCTGACAGTTTACAGACTTAGTTATTTCAAGCACCTTTAGTTTCCATATCAGCTAAGTTACATAAGTTCAGAAATTCTGCCCGCTTTCTTTCTAATATGCTTGATACACTGCTGCTGACAAAAACCTCTGTGAACCTTGACACACACAAATTAAACTCCAAACGTGCATGGAATTCACTGATGGATCAAGACTGTGTTTTTACATGACTCAAAATGCATTTAAAAAGCTTTTGACCACACGAAAGTGAGAAAGTCTCACAGCAGACACTGGGAACTTCTCTCAGAACTTCAATAGGCTTTAACTCTGTTACTAAGCAACTGATAACCACGCTGAAAAAAATGTTATTTTTCTACTTATAAATTTACAGCAAGATTAATAAAACAATTTGGAACGCAATCACAAGTATTTAACGGTGCATTCTGGCAGTGTTTAAACTTGCTTTATTATTAGGTAATCATACAACTTTCCCAGTTCTCAGTTTTACACAGCTTTTGTAATATCCTACTTCTGCTGTATTTCACTTTTTTGTTTTTCAGACAGTAGAAGTTGGTATTCTAAGTATTTTATGTGAGCAGAAAGAAATTATAATTAGATTACAGTCAAAACTAGTATTTTTCTGACCAATTGTAACGGCATTCAGTAAACCATTGCTCTCTTTTTTGTCTCCAGTCACTTAGTCAATTCTTTCCTCAGGCCTTTGAATTAACATGGAAACTGGTTTCATCATGTTCTGTTTTGTTGTTTGTTGTTTTTTGTTTTTAATTCATATTCTAGACAAAAGCTTAACACCAAGAGCTTTATCTCAGTGAATGGTGCTCTTTGAGCAGGTCTAGAGCAGGGCCAGGAAGATTATCAGAGCACGGAGAGCACCTCTCCATGAGGAAAGACTGAGGGATGTGGGATCATTTGGCTTGGAGGAGATTCAAGGGATATCTCACTGCAGCATTCCTGTACTTAAAGGGAACTTACAAACAGGAGACAGACCAAGTTTTTACACAAAGAGATAGTGACTGGACAAGGAATAATATTTTTAAGCTGTAATAGGAGAGATTTAGGTTAGATATTAGGAGGAACTTTTTTAATTTCAGGGTGGTGAGGTATTGGCACATGCTGCCTAGAGAAGCTGTGGATTCCTGCAAGCATTTAGAACCAGGATAGATGGGGCCCTGGATAACATGACCTTGTGGGTGGCACCCTGCCTGTGACAGGGTGCTGGATCTAGATAATCTTTAAGGTTATTTCCAACACAAGCCATTCTTTGATTTCTTTGATTCCATGATGCTATGGGTCCACGATTCTGTGAATGTTGTTCAAAATAAACTCTTCAGCTAATTCACCTTTGTGTTCGAATTTAGCCATCTCATGACTAACTCTCCCATCAAGATCAGTTAGTTAAAGAATAGGATCAGACTACTGAGAATGTAATTTAAGGGAGTGTTCAACTATCACTTTCCCAAAAATTGATTATTTGTTGATATTTCCTTTATTGCTTTTCCTTATTGTTACAAATTAAAAGTTCATAATTTCAATACAAATTCTCTCTATAAATATTGTTACCTAAATAGAAAAATCAGAAATACTTTTAAAAAAGTTCTAAAAGTGAATTGTTCTCTTCGTTGTTTATATTATTATTAAGTCTCCTCCTTTTCTTTAGCTTGGATACTGCAAAAACGAACCTTTGTTTATATTTATTTGTAGCTAGGACACTCGAAGGAAGCCTATCTTTATTTCCAAGGTAAAGTTTTTTTAGTCAGTAAAATACGGTGTGCAATCACTTTTATTTTCATGGAATCTCTTGAAAATTTGGGGATCAATGAGTGTTTAATTCCACATTTTTATTATGTTATTTATGAGTAACGTACAACATTTTTATCCTGTGAGCACTCATGAGAATTTATAGCTTTCTAAAAAACAGACAGAAGACGTCTGTTGCTTTCTTTATGCATATTTCTTTCAAACTCAGAACTAATCTTTTCCTACTATTGGCTTCGCATTCATGTCTGGGACTTTTCTTCTATTTCAAGAAAACATATTATGTACATAAAATTTTGCATACAAATGATACATATTTCCCAGATACTGTCTATTTTTTTGTAAAATTCATGTTTAAGATTATTAATGGTAATGTAATTTGAAACAGATTAATCTGAGAAGGAAATCATTATTGATGCAGAGGGCTGGTTCCAAGGCATCCAACTTACTGCTTCAGTTTTATTATCTCTCTGAAATCTGGACATTTATTTGTCTCTTTTTCAATCTGAATATCCCAAGCATTCCCATACTCAACCCAAAAAAGCCCACATACAGTTCCAGGCGTCCCTGGGGTTGTGATAGTAAAGTTTCAGCTGCTGTCAATATGGTGTTGCAGAAATAAGGAAGCAAATATCCTAGGAGCTACAGAATTCCTTACCTATATGTAAACTTCCTCTGCAGAACACCTATTGAAACTAGCTCCTATCAAGACATCATCTTAGAGAAAGAATTACAGAATCATAGAATTCTGTGAACAGGAATGCCTACAGCTCAGCGAAGTAGCTCAGAGCCTGGCCCAGTCTGACCTTGAATATTTCCAAGACCTAGCATCCACCACACCTCTGGGCAACTTGTTCCAGTACTTCACTACCCTTATTGTGGAAAAAAAAAAAAATCAATCTAAATCTCCCTATTTTGAAGCCATTTCCCTTGTCCCATCACAACAGCAGAGCCTGCTGTGAAGATGGAGTCTCCTCCATTCTTAGATCCCCCTGTTTAAACACTGAAAGGCTGCTACCAGGTCTCCCTGGATCCTTCTCTTCTCTAGGCTGAACAGCCCCAGCTCTCTCAGACTTTTACCATCCCTTTTCTCTAAGGGATGTGTTCCATCCCTTAGATTATTTCTGTGGCCCTCCCCTGGGTGTGCTCCAACAGGTCTACATCTGTCCTATGCTGAGGATGCATCAGGACACAGTACTCCAGTTGAGGTCTTACCAGTGCAAAGTAGAAGAGCATGATCACCTCTGTGCTGACCTCACCTCTTCTGATACAGCCCAGGATAGCCCGAGGTCCTTTCTCGTAGTGCTGTTCTCTATCCTCACAGCCCCAGCTTTTTTTTTTACTTTTTTATTCAAAGCTCATGGGGTAAAATAGTGAGCGGATTTCACTGTTGCTTTATCTTACAGATTACACAAACCAAGAAAATCATGCGTACTTGGTGAAATTACAGTTGTCTTCTCTTTTCTTCTCTTACTTTTTCTTCTTACTGCATGCCAGCTCAAGAAGACATTTCCCTACAATGCTGTCACCGATTTCTTTGTCAAAATGGTATCTTCACAGGAATTTTGTTTGTTAGTTTTCTTGAATAACCTCCCATAGACCTTTTTTTCCATGCAAACATCCAGTTATCTTACTATCCACACAAAATTTCAGAGTCTACATCAGCCTGCAGCAATGACCTCCATAGCTCAGCAACTCACTGCATGAAGAATTATCTCCTTTGCTCTCCTTTGCTATGGGATATTTTACATGATGTTTCCTAGTTCTTACAGTAAAAAATACTTTTGTATACATCACCCCCTTGTCACTGATGGCTTTACAGATACAGACATATCTTGCTTAAGTTCTGATGCTCTTTTTTGGTTTGTTTGTTTAAATGGCTACATCAGTACTGCAAACAACAATCAAGTTAATAGCCTCCATAGATATATACAGCAGTGTAAAAATGCCCTCTATTTTTTTTCTCTATTCCTTTCCTATTATTTTTCAGCACATATGACTGATACTAGACTTTACCATTTCCATAAAATCTCCAATGTCAGTAATTATTCCTAGGTAATTAACCCAAAGTTACATTTTCAAAATTACAGATTCTGACTTAAGATATATCAGATATATCCCTGCTTACATAAAATCCCAATTCACATTTACCATATTTAGTTTAATTAGCCATTTTATTGTCATTCTATCAGTTTTTCAGATTTGCTCCTACATGAAATAACTAAGTTTAACCAACAAATCTACTTATGTAAAAAATATACATTCTTGTACCTGGTTATGGGTAAATAAACAGGACTGCCTACACCTGTAAAGAGGTGCAGGTAGTCCTTGACCATGCTTGCACTGTTGATCTTGCTGTACTGTGTAAATTGGCTGTTTAATCTGCCCATTGCTTTTTATTTTTCATTCAACAATCTGTTTTTCAAGGACTCTTCCTCTTACGAATCTACTTGTGAGGGATTGTGACAAATGTCTTCTGGAAATCAGAGCTGGATATACCACTGCTCAGCAATGGTGAGACCATATGTGAAGCACTTTGCTCAATATGGAGTTCACCAGTACAAAAGAGATGGGACTACTGGAAAGAGTTCAGAAAAAAGCCACAACAATGAGTGGAGCACCTCTTCTGTGAGGAAAGGGTGAGAAAACTGGGACTTTTCAGCCTAATGAAGATAAATCTCCTAAATGTGTACAAATATCTGAAGGCAGGGTGCAAAAAAGTTGGAGACAGGCTCTCTTTAGTGTGCCCAATGAGAGGACAAAAGTCAGTGGGCACGAACTGAAACACTTAAGAATCCCTCTGAACATCAGGAAACACTTCTTTTTTGCAGTGAGAATGATCAAATACTGGCATAGGTTGCTGAAGAATGTTGTGGCATCTTCCTCCTTGGAAAAAGATACTCAAAAGGTGCTGAATTATCAGATGTATGTGGTCCTGTTTGAGAAGCAGTGTTGAACCAGATGATCCCCAATGGTCTCTTTCAATCTCAGTCATTCTGATTCTACGATACCAACCAAACGTTCTGGATAATATATTTGCATAACAAGTGGAGTTCTTTCAAAGAGCCTCAGTAGGTTTCAGAGGCAAAACATTTTCTTCCCAGTCAAATTTACAAAAAAGAATTTTGGAGCCTACTGTTCTTAAAAGACCTAGAAAATTGTTATGAAATACCCATGATAACACATTTTAAAAAGCAAATTCTTCATATGTTGATAAATTCCAAAAGAATTCCATTAGTTTTGCAACATTGCCAAATTAATTAGTAACACAAGAAATTTAATGTTCTTCCCCCACACACATATTACGCTACTGCATTTTAAAATGCTCTGATAAAAACACTAATGCAAATCAACCCTTATGTCATATTATACCATAACTCATTAAACAGATTAGAAAATAAACCACTTTTAAATTTGGCAGTTGGCATCCCTTTTTTCTTCTTTTTCTCAGTTTTTATTACAGATTATATATACAGACTTGGGACAATTTAAAATGATCTAAGTTTCCCTTGCATCAGTTCCAGAGTACTAAGTGAGCAATTCTCAAGAGGAAGCCTGAAATGAACATCTGCAAACTGTTACAAAAATAGCTTTTACCAGAAAGAGCTCTGAGAAACTTACTTTAAAATATATGTGTATTTTGAATAAGCAGTGGTTTTGCTACCTGAGAGAAAAGAAGGCTGAACAGCTTCTCCCAAGAGGCCTGAGAAATTCTCCTTCAGGCGCTTGTTGTTACGTAGAGTTGTCAAAGACTAGCAGTTTCTCAATTCTATACCCATTTATAACCTCCTGTGATACCTCCCTTAAGAAAATTTTATGAATGTACAACTTCTATTACCTTTTTCTCTCTATGACAGGCAAAATCACTGGACAGTCCCTTTCCAAGTCTGTCACAAAGGAAGACAAAATGACTAGGCATGTCAGTAGTTTGTACGAAAATACACTTCATTTAAAACTTCCTCCTGGAGCATGCTTTTACACATCAACAAACCTGGCTGTTAATCAATAGCTCTCAATCTACGCTATTGACAAACACAAGACTACCCTTTGAAGACAGACACCAAAAGCAAAAGGTGTGTCCTGGTTCAGCCAAGTTCCATGACTGGGGAGGAAGGGTTCCACACCTTGGGAAAAGGGGAAGGGGGAAAAGAAAAAGGTAAGGATGTGAGCCTAGATGGGGGAAGAAAAAAAAAAAAAGCAGCAACGAGCTAGGGAAAAAAAAAGATTTATTAATTACAATAGTACAACAAGAGATCATGCAATACAATACAATATAACAAGAATTGAAGATAATAAAATAAATAAAATGAGAGAGTGACTGAAACTGAAGGCCTTACTCTAACGCTGTAGACGAGTCGGCCAGGGAACACACACAGAGCCAAGGCGAGCAAAAAGGAGGGACAGTCTCCTGACTCCCAGTCAGTTTTATCTTTCCCTCTGAAAGGAAAATGGAAACGGAATAATGAAGTCTTCTGGGAGCTGTAGTTCATTCTTCTCTTCTGAGACTACGTAACAGGAACTATCGACAATTCACAGCACTGCAGCATTCATTCTTTAACTCCAGTGCACTACATGATGTTATGATGTGGAATATCAAATACTAATCATAAAACCATGACAGGAGTCATTTTGTATTGCTTTATATGAATGCAGAATCACCAGCTCCCCTGAGAAAAATCAAAATGATCTTGATCATAAGTTTGAGTTCACAACCAAGATCAGCCAAACCCACCAAATTTCATGCAGCAAAAATGTTTTTATTTCCACAATTACTACTAGGTAAAAGATGTGTGAAGGCATGAAAATCATGTATGCAAGGAGCTAATTCTGCTACCATTCAACTAAAAATATCAGAACACATGACCAATTTTAGTCACCGAAGTGTTCATTTCAACTTCACAAAACTACTGTTACATCACAGGAGTTTAGCCAGATTTATGCCCTCCTTCCTTCTTGCACAAAAATTCTCTGAAAAAACAGTGTACAGAAATGCAGTATTTTGCCTCTCACTATAGTGTTTAAGCTATGAGCCAAGTTTCCAACTCAAAGGATTCAGCAATATCCTTTGAAAACATTACCTGTATTCAACAGATCAGATTCTCCCATGTTCTTACCAGATTTTGTAAGAAAGACAGGAATATGAAACAGAGAAGTAGGACTGAATAAGCAATTGTACAAAGACCATCCAAAGATTCCCTGCTTCTGTCACATCTGTAGAACATAGATCACATGAATCATAGTGACTGTACTATGAGAGTGGTTATGAATAATTTTCCACATAAATCAAGAGAACGAGGTCTAAATTATTAGTATAGCAGGAATTACAAATCTGTATAGAAATAAAAGCAAATATTTGGTAAAAATTATTCTGAATTTTTATTTCCTTTATTTATTCAGACTAAGTAATACAACTGATGAAGATTTGTAGAAAAAAAAAATATTGTCATTAATAAAGATGAAGAAATTTGTGTAGAACCTAAGGACTACTTTATTTATAATCCTCTGTATCTTACTAATTGCACATTTTAAGCAAGATGTAAACATTTGAGACTGTTACAAAGTGATTGACAGTAAGTCAATCTTAATTAGTGGAGAGCTTGACTGTTTCTCACTAATGATTCATTAGGCAAATAATACAGTATGTTTGCAACAGAGAATCCTAGAGAAACATTCAATTTCCAACCATCAACTTTCTTTTTTTGTGTGTGTGTAATGCAAACATATAATAAACACATTGCATTTTTTCAATTTACTCAAAAGTATTCAAATCTATCTCTCTAAATTTAGTTCTCGTCACTTTACCAAGCATTTGTAATGCAGAGCTATGAAATTCCTAAAAGTTATTATTGAAAAGTAGGGATTTCTAAAGACCATAAAACTATGTTATACTTAACAATTTATATTAAAAGGAATTTAAAAAAAAAGGTAGCATTTGTATTGGTCTCACTCTAAGTATTCATGGTATACATTCCAAGGATGAAACTGCATTAGTGTTCCAAATTAGTGATCTATAAAGAGAGCATAAAGGAAAAGGGAAAGGAAAAGGGAAAGGAAAGCTTTCCTTAACAAGATACTTTTCTTTTGATAAATGTCACTGAAAAATAAAGGTCAAAATTTCAAAAGTAAGTTATGAGGGTTTTGGCTGAAATAGTTAAATTTTTTCCTGCAGGTTCAATTTCTTTTGCATCTGTTTCTATATTAGAGTATTTCCTGCACAAATTTGAAGTATCTTTATGTTCTAAACCTGGATAAACCTATTTAAAGCACTGCAAATGTTAACACGGAGTGAAAGGTGATCATTTGATGGCAACAACTTCATGAACATTGGAAAGGAAAGCAAGTTTAAAAGTAATGTTCAGATTCTTTAAGAAAACAGTTAAAAAAAAATTCTTCATGAAAAATTGAACAAAAGCAAAGTCTGTAGAAGCATATCCAAACTACTACGAAGTTTAACAGCAACCAGATCACATCTGTCTCAAAAGTGTCAATGAAGCTGTTACTCATTTGAGGATAATTTTCTATTCCCAAAGGGAGTTCAAAGCGAAAGATACGAAGTAATCACAAAGAAGAAAATGTTTAAAAAGCAATAACCAGATAGTTCTACTACCTCCACAATTTAGATATTTCAAGCTCGTTTTCCCCTGAGATACGCAGTTTCCACACGTTTACCAGTCAAGGCATAGAAAATAATCTGGAAAATAGGTTTTGACCTTCCTTGCAGTATGTATTCTGTACTGTAATTGGATGATGAACATGCAGAGATTTTTGAGATTTATCACTCTTCGCGTAAAATAACAAGTGGATAAAAGAGGACGCTAAATATATAGCCTTAAATGTCTGAACACAAAAGGAGATACCTGCCATTCTTAAGAATACTCCAGCTGTATTCTAAAACTATCTGTCTTTTGTTCTGTGGTACAGAATGCAGTAGAACTGTCTTCCCAGTAAACTAATCTTTCATTGTTAGGTCCAAAATAACTTCTTTTCAAAGGATTTACCTGTCATAAAGAAACTATTTAATAGAGAAACTATTTAATTGCTCAGCTTTGTTACTTCAACAACAATCTGAGAAATTACAACTCTACAGCAAATTAATTGCATTACTGTTCAATTTCCCATTTCATAGATGAGCAACTGTCACTGGGGAGGCTGCACCTCACTCCAGATGAATTAGTGAAACATGTGAAAATATATCCCTGGCTTCCACTTTCAGAGGACTGCTTTGTTGAGGAACCTAACAGACAAAACAAAGTAGTTCTTCAGCTTGCTCTCTTTTAAATGTTAAAAGGGGATGTGCAAGTGAATGATGAATGATGAGGGTAGTTTCTATAAATCAGTATAGTACTTCAAATAACAGCTGAAAGATCCTGATCTGTTTCACAGAGACAGCATAAAGAATGGATAAGTGTGTGCATCCAGCATGATTCAGCATCTTCCCTTTTGGAGGTTCAGTAGAAAATTATGTTATAAAAATTTGTTCCTCCAGCTGTTGGAAAGCACTGTTTTAAAATATTCCTCCCTCTGTTACCAAAGTGTAAAGACACCACAAATATATTTAACAATATTTCATTTATTTTTCTCTGACACCAAAGCTTGCTGCAGAAATTGTTTGTAATTCACTCATGATACCAGGTGTGAAACTCAAAGCCAACTCAGAATAGCCACAACATTCTGCCATCAACTAGTAGTAACCTTTATATCTTGTAGAAGATAATTTCAGCTGAAGGATAAAGGCTTTAATCTAAGTTTCCCTAGAGCAACACATAACTTTTTCTAATTGCTAAAAAGGGAAAAGGTCTAAAGGTAATAATAAGGGAAAGCAGTATGACCCATCACATGAACAGAACAGGCAGATGGAGGTAGTCTGTATATAGTAATTGCCCTCAGATGACAAACATTCCTTATCTGTTCTGATCGGAAGTCACTGAAGCTAAAAGAATTCACAAAGGATATGTAAAACTATGGACAATATTCAATATTTATGAGTTTATTTATGAGTCTGAAATTAAATGAGGATCCTCTAGTGTTCATCTTGAAAACAATGTGGTAATCAGTTCACTTTTCTCCTCATTTCTCTTTGCCCTGGAGAAAGCTGTTTGTATCCAGCTGCAAAGTACTAAACACATGAGTATCACTATAGATATGTTAATTTTTTTTTACAGCTTGCCTAGCATACATTAGTACAAGGTATTTTTCCAGATGGGGATCAAGAAACAAACAAACAAACAAACAAAAAAATCCAACAACTAAGCAAGCAAGCAAATAAACAAACTACAGCACGTAAACAAAAAGCCAAAACCCAAGAGATACTATAGCAGAAGTGCATGTGAATAGTTTTGGTTTACCTTTCAGAACCTGGATAGAAATTACAGCAGAGCTTTACTCCCACTCAGAATACCCACTCAACAAAAGAGGTTTACAACAGCCAAACAATCTGCTTAACAGCAACAAGCCAAGTTATAAAAGATGAGTTTTTTATGTGACAGCCAAGCATCAGAGCAAAACAGCTTTTAAAAAAGAGTACATGTTGGAGAGGGATTCCAAAGTATATTTTCTCTACTAGCCTACACAAATTTAAAGGTAGTAAGGGAGTTTTAATTAAATTTGTTAACGTACATTTCTGAAAGTTTTTTGTTTTTTGGTTTTTTTTTTTTCATTTTAAGTATACAACAGAGGAAATGAATTTGGAGTTTCTCACCTTCCTGAATTTATGACAGAAATAAAGATACATATTGTCTATGTAAAATGACCAGGCAAGAATACATACAAATATCCTATATCAAAAGGATAATTACAGCACATGGGAAGAGTTTTCCCTTTTTTTTTTTGAGTAAATTACAACAGAAGATCAACTGTAAAGTAGTAATCAGAAACAACTGATACTCTTAAAATGAGTCCCGGTACCTAATTAATACATATATAACTGACAGGCTCTCTAGTGGCATTGAAACAATGGAAACAATGATTGGTCTTTGAGGATTTAGCCTAGAAGTTCTCCTGTAATACTTCCATTACAAACTTCCCTTTAAAATATTCTCTGCCCCATGTCAGACATTAGCCCTGTAAACGAATTGAAAAAAAGTCCTTCTTGCCAAGAAGTTTGGTATTTCTCTTGCCTAGACAAACACTATACTGTGTGGTTGATAACGTTCACTTTGACAACTCTACTGAGGTAAGGAACAGATATCTGATAATTACTCTTTACTGTCATTTTCCTTGAAAAGACAGAAAGAAAATAGACTTTTTCCCTTCTTTGAAATTCTGAGAGAAAACAATTTGCTGTGGATAAATAATGACATTCCAGGTGACTCCACTGCATAAATATTTCTGAAGGCAACACCAGATACACAAAGCCCTTACTGCTGCCAGTTAAGTGTAGAGATTGACTTTGAAATTCAATAACTTCAAATTCAATAACTGTAGTGAGCTGGGGGTCAGCCTCTTCTCTCATGTCATTAGTGATAGGACCAGAGGGAATGGTTTCAAGCTACAGCAGGGGAGATTCAGACTGGACATTAGGAAGTATTACTTTTCAGAAAGGGTGGTCAGGCACTGGAATGGACTGCCAAGGGAGGTGGTGGAGTCACCGAGCCTGGGGGTGTTCAAGGAAAGGCTGGATGTTGTGTTGAGAGACAAGGTTTAGTGGGAGCTATTGGGAATGGGTGAATGGTTGGACTGGATGATCTTTTAGGTCTTTTCCAACCTTGGTGATTCTACGATTCTATGATTCTGTGTTTTTAACTTGCAAAGACAGTGATAAAAAGTAGCATTTTTAATAACTGACTCTAGGCATATCACCAGTGAAGGTTATAAAGACATTTGAACAATACACTTTAAAATGGCTGACAAGAATCATTTTGGAGAAGATCTTTTTCACTGAACTTAAAATTTCAACTATTTTCAGCTCCAAGAAATAGATCTTCGGGTAAGGTAAAATGCTAGTAGTGCATCTCTCTACCCTTCAATTATACATAGGTGATCTATCAGCCTTATCTGTTCTTCTACATTTTTCTTCCATAGTCACTTTTCCCAGTTACACTTTTAAAAATTTCTTTAGCACTGGTTGAAACCACTCAGGATCCACACTGTAATCAGAAGTTTATGAGAAAGAGGTGGCAATAGAGGCATTCTCTGCATGCACATGATGGAGCCTGGAGGTCCTCACAAACCAAGGAGATCAGTGTTCCTGCCCTGTCTTTTATGTTTTCCAGTACCAGCAGCAGGCACATGCTATCTTTTTTAATGACTGTGAATAAAATTGCAAGTGAATAATCAGCTCTGAAACAGCTGTTTAAGTAGCTCAAATGTCAGACAGATATTTACAAGCAGGTCTGCAGACACTGTGCAAAATCCTAATCTTGGTATTTAGCTCCTAAAGAAGCTTTCCAGGGTGGAATGTGCAGGCAGAATAGAAGAGAGATTTAGAATATTAAGAGATTCAGAGAGCTGAAATTATTGGGTAGAGCACTGATATCTTTTTTTCTTTTTTTTCTCTCCCCTCCCTTTCTGCCAAGAATGCATAAGCTTTGCTAACACTGGGATTATTCCATTTTGACAATTTTTTTCATCAGTTTAATGTAGTAAGGAGCCTGCAAGCCAAATCCTTTCACATAGGTTTCACACTATGTTTAATTATTTTTTACAAAGAAATGCAAGTGTGAAGCTTGCTTCCCTTTTTTTTTTTTTTTTTTTTTTTTTTTTTTTTTTTGAGAAATAAGAGCATGACATAAGCAAAAACAATTTGAAGAAAGATTCACTGTAATCCTCAAAATTAAAGGAATAACTAAAGTTAAACTAAACTCACAAACTTTCAACACAACAGAGATTTTCAATTAGGAAACTCACATGGGACTGGTGGAGTAATTTGTTAGAAACTTTAGACTGGCAGTTACATCTGTGGTTTTCCCTGCTGGAACTATTCTTGCAAAAAATTTATGAGATATGAACATTCTTCCTCCACTTAATCATAAAATCAATGCACCAAAATTACCACAGATCAACAGAAAAAACCTGTTTGGGGATTTTTCTGGGTTGTAGTTTGTGGATTGATATTTTGTTTTGGGAGTTTTGGCAGAGGGAAGTTGCTGTTATTTTTGTTTCTAATTTTGAATATCTTCAAAATATAAGACATGATCAACTCTTGTAAATTGTAACGTTTCAGCTAGGTGAGTTTTCTCCTCGGTGATTTTCTAGACTTTTCAGAAGCAGGTGTTGTGCACACTCTGAGATTATAATTTTAGAATACTTGCACAAGGCTCAGTCAGGCAAAACCAGTATTGCTATAGGAAATGTTTTCTGTTTATAATTATGCTAATTTAAAATTCATCTGTCAGGAAAGGAGACATTTGCCTGCAGGGTGGTTTTTCGTGCTTTGTTTTTTTTTCCCCCTCAATAGAAAATCACTCTTTTTTTTTTTTTTTTCCCAAATAGAGAACTTGTGTTAATTTCAATGAAACTGTCTAGTAATGGTGTGCCTCCACCACAGCCAAAGCAGTTACTTAGAGGAAAGCAAGTATAAGCTATTTTGTTCTCAGCTACTTCCTTGATCAGAAAGAGTATCCTCATATTTAACAGACCTCCTAAGATTTATTTTTATGAATCCGTAAGTATAATCTTTATATACGTAACTTCTTGTGGTACAATTTGAAGAAATGTGTCCTTCCTTTCCTTCTAATTTAATATCCACTGATATCATTTGATGATTCTCTGAGAGTACGAAAGACATTAACCAAGTCTTCCTTATTCATACCATTCGTAATTTCATCGTCATCAGCCTTTCAGATGAATGATCTGAGGTGAGATATAACCAACTCTGACCCCACCTCAAAAAAAAAAAAGGTAGCCATTCCCTCTGCTAGTAGCTGATCAGTGCTAATAATACTTTTTTACTTACTCATACTACAGTTGGTCATTTTGCTATTTCTGTACACGTCACTTGACAGTTCTATTGCAGAGTATTCATTTCTCTTCAGGAAGATAAAAACAATAATTGTAACGATGAAACCACAATCTTTCTTAAGGCAGGATTCAGTATCAAAAAACAATTTATGTGAACAGCATACCCCAAAAGGCATGCTTCTACCACCGTCACAGATGTTCTACTCCTCATGCTATTTCTTCTGCATCCATGCTGTAAATTAGACTAATCTAGGTTGAGGAAATTTTCTGCTCCTCCCAAGGTGGTTTTCTTTTCTTTTTTTGCTTTTTTTTTTCCCCATCTCTTTTCCTTACTTACCCTGTCTTACTTCTTGTAACTGTTAGAAAAAAAAAGCCAAAAGGATAAGAGCTACCTTGAGTTGCTCCATTTTTTTCCTCTATGTGTATTTGGCTTCATGTAAAATTTTCCCACTAATTGTCACAGAAAACACTTTGGGAAAGCCAGTCTTCTCTTGAATGAAAGGCTGAGAAGCATTAAGGTATGCATACACCTCAAGTACAGAGTACTAAATAACTGCTCAGTTTTATGAACATCACAGCTCTCAATTGGGTAAACAAATAGGAGAAGTCAGACCTAATGATGAAGAAAGCCAGTCACCCTTCTCAGAGGTTCTCTTTCAAATCATGCCTTTCTGACTTGGTTGAAAAAGAAAGGCAGAATGAAGATAATGAGCTTCATTTCTGAAAATATTTTCTGCTACACTCTCTGACATGTCCATTTATGAAATGATATATATCTCCAGTTGCATTTATGAGAGATATAATATTTTGATATTTTGAGCTGACTCTGTTTTTCGGTCATTTTCAGAAGTGAGGAAATGTCTAGTGTATTTCAGATGAACATATTTCACCACAAGAGATATCTTCTTTATTATTCTATATGCCTACCGAACAAAATCTATCAGCAGTGTATGGCTTCACAGTTTAACAGACATTCTTTATGCAAATATTATTACTTTAAAATCATTTTTCACATTGAACAATGCAAAAAAAAAAAAGAAAAAAAGAAACTAGCACATCCTCTCCTCCCCTCCACCCCCCAAATTAAAAAAAAAAAAAAAAAACACAGAAAAAACAATAAAATAAAGAGATTTTCACAGATATATATAAGCTTGCACAATAGTTTTTTTGACAGCCAGAATGGTGAGGCAGAACAAAGACATAGGGCAACCTCTACAAGAATACTTTACAACTGTTGAGGAAATTAAAGCGCAAACAGCTTGCAAGCTGTGACTACAGATATCTTTGTAGTGTGTTCATCACTTTGGAAAGACATAGTTACAGTGGGAGAACACAAGAAGAACATAATGAATGCAACAGGAGCACTTACAGATAATTTCCACTGGCTTCTGCCAGTTCCAAGAAAACAGAATTTAAGTTATGTGCTGGTACGCCTAACTCTTCATTTCCTCATCAAGCATTTGCTGAACTCATTATCGTGGAAGATCACAGGGCATTAGCCCATAGCCTTTAACATTTTCAGTTATGCAAAGCTGCAATCAAATTTACAGTTATTAAATAGAAAAAAACGTAATTTTTCATCATGAATCAAATGTCTTTTCAGAGTAATTTTTTGCTGGGTAGAGAACAATGTTTCAAGATACAAAAGGCAAAACTGCACTGGAGAAGTGAATGCTTGTATATAGCTTTCATAAAGAAGTGTTTTAAATCCAATTTTTCTAGACAAGGTATCACAGAAGACATACAGAGGTAGCAAAACATAAGAAATGCATCAGAAAAAGGGATATGTAAGCAAGTGACTATGAGATATTGATGTTCAATTCTTGTCTAAGCATTTATGTAAGAGTCACATTGTATACAGGCATGAAGAAAATTTTCCAGTGTTTTCCACTGTGCCTATACCACTCAAAATGATCATGCCTGTGGTCATTATCATTCATTGGCAGATCTCTTTTGAGAGTAGTCTATCACTTCACACATAACTTTTTTGTAGTTTCATTTTTTAGAATTTCATTTATAATTTCATTTTATTTAGAAAAATCTTTTCATATGAATACCAGTTTTATTTCCTCTTATGAATGTTAAATTCAGTATCAAATTTTTTAAAAATTTAAAAAGATTTTGATAGTCTTATCATTTCTAAAGAAAAGACATCCTTTGGTGATATTTCATTATGTAAGAAAGGAATTGAAGATAATGACCGTCATCTTGTCTTCTTACTTATTTAGAGAAGAACGCTCATCATCCAGCCACAGAGGATGAATACTGTTTTCCATAGTGAGAAAAATACTTGGCCAACAAATAGTTCTCTAGACTCCATAAGAATTATATGCCCTCTGAGACTTTAATTCCTTTAATTTCTCTGTGCTAGATGTAGTTCATGTAACAATTCTGAAAACAAGATTCTCTCACTTTGGACTTCATAAAAATGCTTTTAATATGCTTCTGGGAAAAAAAAAAAAAAAAACAAACCAACAACCATGATTAAGTTACACATGCAAAACAGCTAGAAAACACACAGACATAGATGTTAGTGGGCATTTTGGCAGGATTTGGGGCTGACTAATGAAACAATAGGGATAAGTCTTCATTTTTTGTCCTTATTTTAGACAAAAAAAAAAAAAAAAAAAAAAAAAAACCAACCAAAAACATTTGTAGTTACTAAATTTGGTGAGGTATTTTTCCTTAAAAAATGTAAGATGATTTGTCCAGTGCATTTCTTTGTAAAAATAGGGTGTAGACTCTTTTATTTCATAGGTACATTGGACAGGTATTAGAACTGCTCAGATCTTATTGCACAACAATGCGAAAAAATTGTCTTGGAGTCCAGGGGCATCAAAACAAAATTACTTCCTCTGCTTGCTGGTCTGAAAGGCGTGTCATCTAAACCTTCTTTAAAGTAGTTTTTGCTTTTGGTTTCAATCCATATCCTACTGTAATAGAACACAGAATTGTGCAGAGCACAAAAAATGCTCTTGTTATAATGGAATGAGATAGGCAGAAAAACAGTGGCAATTATACATTCCAACATGATCCATTGGTAGGATTTAGGAAAGTAATATTTTCCTCAGAATGGCAGTCAAAAGAAGCTCTACCAGCACTCTCCTTTGAGACATCTTCTTGCTGCTGTCATTATTCTGGGATTTCCCAGTTCTTCTATGTAGTCTTAGTGACCACATTCATCATTTCCATTGTTATCAAAGTGACACTAGTAAGACAGATACTGTTACTATTACAGTACCCAATTCAAGTTGTTTTCCCATTATAAATATGTGTCTTCCTATTATAAACATTTATTGTATTATTTCTCTCTCTCGCTCACTCTTTCTCTCTCCCTCTTTCTCCTGTCTCTAAGACAACAAAGAATTCATGTGAGAAAAAAATCTCTGATTTTAGTGCATGGATTATATTTTTTCCCAGAATAGAGCTGGAGCAAATCATTAGAATATGCATGTGCAAAGCGATATTTGTCTCTTAAAGTACCTAATTAGGACTTACCAAAAATGCCCATTGAAATTTCAAAGTTAAAAATATTTTAGAGAAAAGCTTTTCAGAATATGCTTTCTTGCTTTTTTTTTTAAATCATCTTCAGTTTGGCTCACACCCCTACATAATCAGGTAAGAGTTTTCCTTTTGCTTTTCAAAAAGTAAGATCTGGCCTCCAGGTCTTTCTTTTATCCAGAGCATATAATTAGAATTGGCTAGCCACACTTCACTTTAGCCATTTTTCAACATCTATCTCATCTGCTGATGTATGATGCATGCACTTTCACATAAAATCACATATGAAAAAACTGTTCTCTACAAGAACTTCTTCTGGAACTACTCAGAGGAGAAATTTACATCAAATAAGTGAGTAGAAATCTGACTGCTGTCTTTGAAGAAAGTAGTTTAAAATAAACTGTGTATGTTTATGCCACATATTGCCACTAACAATCAAGGCAAGAAATATTTCTTTAGCTGTATGATTCAACATCAACAGCTCTCATTTTTCTACAGTGGACTTTCACATATACACAAATATACATCCCAGAAGGGTCCCTGAAAGGCCTGTCATAGAAAAGCCATCTCAATCTTACCTGTGACTGTAAGCAGTGTGAAAAGGTTAAAACTAAAGATTAATTTTCTGCAAAATTTAACAGCTTTACTATTCATTTCAGAATTATTCAGACACAGTAAATATGTACTGACAGTAATTCCACTGTTATTTTATAATACCTAGGTCAGCACTCTCCGTTATTTGTGTGGTATACTTTGTAAATCAGAGCAAAAAAGAAGACATTTTGGTCCAAGTTGAAATCATGAAAGAAAGGGAGAGAAATTTTACCCATGTCTTTCTTTTCCCAACGTAGAAGATTACAAGGAAATGTAAAAGATGATCAGAAAACTGGAAACAAAAAAGTGTCATAGTGTTCCTGGAGCTTTCCAGGAACCATCCTAACCTTTACCACCCTAAGCTGGAATTCTATTCCAGATCTCATCAGATGGACCTCTGCAAGGTGGAAAAATGGTTTGACATGGACCTTATGAAGTTCTGCAACTGAGGAGGCAGAGCTCAGTGCGCAAATACATACTGGAAGCTGACTGACAAGAAAGTTACTTCATAGAAAAGGATGGGAGGGTCCCAGTGGACAAGTGGACCAGAGCTCATGGTGTGTATGCGTGGCAATAAGCATTGATGAGCTGTTAGAATGAGTGCATACTGCAGGATGAGAGGTGATTGTTCCTCTTTCCTCAGCAATGATGAAGCAGCATCTCATCTGTTTTTAGGCTCTCTAGTCAGGATATAAATGGACATAATGGAGCCAGTCCAGCAGAAGGCCTCAAATAAAGGAACAGGAGCAGCTTTCCTATGTGGAAAGGCTGAGAAATTAGGAACTGTTTAGCCTTGGGAAAAGATGACTTGGGATATCTCATCAAACCTTTGAAGGGAGACTGTCAGGTAGATGAAGCTAGGCTTCTTTCATTGATGTCCAGTGACAGCATGAGAGATCATACAGCTGAAACACTGTATGATCTCCGAAAATCAAGAAACAAATTTTCCCATTGAGAGTGACAAAACATTGGCACAGACTGCCCAAAGAACTGATGGAGTGTTCCTTCTTCTACAACTTCAGAAGTTGTTCAGACATGGTCCTGGGCATTGGCACCAGTGAATTCTAGAGGTCTGTTCCAATCTCAGCAGTTCTGTCATTCTGTGGTCCAATTGGAAGCGGCCATATTCACTGGGTTGGAGGGGTGGGGGGGGAGAGAGGATGCAAGAAAAATCCAACCGACGACACCAAAAAAATATAATCCAGGGCTATGGACTCAGTTAATCTGCAGATAAGGTATAGTAACTTAATCCTAATACTAGTCATCTCGAGTTTGATTACACCAGCTACTGAATCCCAACTGAACAATTCCAGCCCACTGACATAATGTTTATGGATCAGAGTGTTTGAAGGAAGTTAATATAATATCAGAATTTTCTGAAAAAAAGTTGTTCAACTCATCCGTACTGGAAATAAAAACAACATTCAAGGTGTTGTCAGGATGTTCAGCAAGACCATGCATTAGGCTGCTAAGCCTCTCACTGTGCAGAAATGTATTATGAGGGCAAGAGAAACTTAGCCAATCATAGATACATTGCTGCTATACTGGGAAAGAGGAAAATGTTTCATGAAAGTATCTAATTCTCAGCAACTACACCAATCAAAAGAATTTGAAAAGTAGTTTCAGCAGATAGACCAGTATTTTTAAGATAGAAAACTTTTAAGATACATATCTTTGCCTACTGGCACCACTGTAGGAAAAGCTGTTTTTGTCTTTCTCCAACTCTTTGAGACACAGTAGGCTTCTGACTTTTACTCTTGGATACCAGATTGGTTTTAGCACTCAGGCTGGATCCCTGGGTTGCAAAGCATTCTCTAACTGCCACTTGCACTGATTTGAGAATTGCAAATTTTTTTTTTTTTTTTTTTTTACTACTGTCATTGCTTTATGATTTTTGTTATCAGTATTCCACATCATAACATCATGTAGTGCACTGAGAGTGAAGGAGTTAATGCTCTTCTCTGGGTATTTGTCCCAGAAGAGAAAAACAACAACCCCAGAGGACTTTGCACTCGTAGAAGAGATATAAAATCCCTGGCAAAGTCACGGGACCTGGCTCTCCTTCCTTCTCCTCATCCAATCACAGATCTTGCCTCAGCATTAGAGTAAGGCCTTCAGTTTTCAGACACTTTCTCACTCACTTTATTTATTAGCTCCAATTCTAATTATATTGTTTTATATTGTATTATACAGTCTGTTATCTTGCATTCCGATATCTTATTTAGTAAATTAGCTTGTTTCTCCTTAGATCATTGCCACTGTTGTGTTTGGTTTTTGTGGTTTTGTTTTGCTTTTGGCCCATCTCTCTACCCTTTTTCCCCTTTTTTCCCTGCTTTGCTTTCTGGGATGTAGATACACGGGTCCCTCTGCCTCGCTAGTCACAGAACTGGGCCACATCAGCCCATAAACAATGACAACAATCATTGGCATCAACCATCCATACTTTCATTCCTGGGAAATTTCAGTGAAATAAGTTACCTAAAAAAAGTCTCAGATATAAATCGTACTTTTAAATTTTATACATTTCAATAAATGTACATAGAGTTGAGACATGGATAAAATGACCACCAAGCCAAAACACACATTTTGTTCAGCCTTTAACTTTCTAATACCAGCTTCAGTAAATTCACCTTGGTTCTTTTCTGAATGCAGTAAAAACATCCTATTTCCAGCACAGATTCTGCCTATGTGCAAAAAAGTATATCCTGACTTGATGTTCCTTGTTATCTCTGTCCTCAGGCTTGTCAAAGCAACAGTGTAAAGCTGTCATTCCTCTACAGCTCCTAAGCTGGCTGTCATACTTCAGCTCACGAAAATTCAACCCCATTGGCTTGGGTTTGGGTTTTTTTTGGCAGCCTCCAAAGATGTAACAAGATAACGAACAAATCTCTCATATTAGTGTGCCTCACGCTTTTAAGAAGCAGATATTTCCTATTTCATATAAGTTATCTAGTAAACATCTGCAGGTTATTACTGTTCCATATGTAAAAATCCTGAAATCATGAACCGCTAGCCACTTTCTGAACATTTAAAACATTCTAGGCTAAATACTAAGCTAAGTTCTGCTGCACTGGACAAATAGACTGAGAACATACAGATGTGTCAGGAGAATAAATCTGCATTTAGCTATCATTCAGCAAAGCTCCAACTATACTGAGCAGATATATCTTTTTCTTGTTATAATATTCATCCCTTATTTTTCACTATTCCTTTTTTAGGGTTTGAGTTAGATCTACTGTGATTTGACTCTATGAAACAAGGAAGATCCTTTCTACAACTCAATATTTCAGGACAATAGGCTAAAAATAACTTCTACCACCTTTCACTGGAATTACATTCAGAGTATTGTAAAGAATATGATATTGAAAAGAATTTATGCTGCAATCCAAAGCACGTCACAAAGACTTGAAAAATTAATTGATTTGTCTAACCCCACTAACACTAACACTTTGATTTAAATAAAGAATTTCAGTATTTCATGCCATACTTGCACACATTTAACAGAAAACTTCCACAGGCCCAGATTCCATCCTTGCACAAGAGCTGAAATATGATGTACACCAGGAAAGAACACCAGTAAATAAATCAGAGCTTTATAGTTAAAAGTTTATTAAAGTGTTTCTTTTATTATTCACAGCCAATACTTTCAGGCATTCATTGGTAGATTCCCCACCACATCTCCACCAGATAATGATATCTACATGTTAAGGATGGGCTAGAATGGCCTCTAGCCTACTAAATTAACCATAGATCACATCCAGTGGAATTTCAGATGCTGAACAAAAGTATTTATCACTAGTTTACCTGGATTGTATTGTGCACAGCTTTATCTTACAGCTTATCCCCACTGCTCTAAAAAAAAAAACAACACCATTTCATGTACTTAGTACGCAGAAGATTGCGATCAATTGTACAGAGGCCAGTAGCAAGCAGTGTTCCCCAGGAGTTGGTACTGGGTTTGGTCTTGTTCAATATCATTATCTAATATTGTCACTTAAATAATACATCTGAGTCAACCAAGATAACCTGTTTATTTTCAACCACTGTTCAGATATTACCAAGATCATTGCATGCTTTCACCTCTTTCCCATTTTACATTTGGAATACCAAATCCACTTTCCCTTGCTGGAGTATGTCATGAAATTTTAGTTATGTTTGTTATAAGAGCATTTGGAGTACTGGTGAAACCATACTTGAGCCATTCAGCTCTGTTTTACCTTTGACATTTCAAAAGCATATGTAGATTTTTAAAAAGATCATGAACAAACAACAATAGTAATGTGAATAAATATTATGCCTCATGGCAAATGTTTTCAGAAGCTTAGTTTAATAAAGTGAAATAATAATATATTATTTAAATACAATTTTAAGTGCTTGCATAACTTTCAAGAGCAGGTAACTCACTCAACTGACAAATGGAGGCATAGCAAGACAGTACCTAGATACAAGTAGATGTAGATTGCTCTGAAAGTAATGCCTCATATTTATTTTCATGGAAATTATAAGATACAAAAAGCACAATAACACTATTTCATAAAGCAAATTCTAAGCTATAAAACATTATTTGTCAATTAACTTTGCATTTTTGCCAGCAATGAGCAAAAGCCTGCATGCCACACTTATAAAAATCCATACCGGTGGAAGTTATCCACTGTCACTGAAATTATTGCAGAAGCACAACACCCTTTGCCTCACTGTGCTCCTATCCACTGTTTCGCTCCATAAGCATTCGGCAAGTGTTGATGAATGTCATTAGGTGCCTGCTTCATATGCACTTCCATGTCAGAGGCCACTTTGCCAGACTGCCCCTTTGCTGCCATCAGCCATGGTAACAACATGCAACAGAATACTGGTGGGAAGGTTCAGTCTCTACTACCATACCTTCAACATCTATCTTTGACATTGCAGACCAACATAATAAAATGGAAGGCACTGCTTTTGGAACAGCCCTTTCAATACCAACACAGATATAAATACCAATGGAATGTGATTAAAATCATAATAAGTGGCAATTGTGCTCTATTCTCAGGAATACAGTTTACCTCCTTATTGTCAGCAATATCATGATTGCACACTGTGAAACAGATGCTGTTATTCACCCTGCAGATGATATCTTTTCAGAAGAAAAATTCAAAAGCTTTGATTGCATGCATCTATCCCACCCTTGAGGTTATTAATGGAGTGTAGCCATATAAACTGAAAATAAGCCAAAGTTCACATAGTTTGACAGAGAATTACCAGATATGTTGTCTAAGGTACTATGTTATAATGTCATGAATAACAATAATTCTTTCTACTAATGCTTTATTATCACTAATGAATGATGTAATCATTAATTCTTCCTTACGCTCTGAATGCCTTGCAATGAGGTCATTATCACTTTTTAAAATCATGATCTTGTTTTATTTTCTTTCTTGGGAGGACTACATGGAGACTGCAAGTGATACATTTATCCTGTGTTAAAAAAACCTGCATGGGATAATCATCAAAATTATGCTGTCAAGCTTGAAAGACTCAGAGATGTACCAAAGCTAAGACACCTACAATCTCAGTTATGTTTCCTAACACGCATATATTAAAATATAAAAGATGCATGACTTTTTTTTAGCTCTATGCATTTCATTCTTACTTTCTTAAAATCCTATACTGAAGTGTCTTGCATAATTATATACTGTTCCATTCATGTCAAACAGTAGAAGCTTGAAGAGAGCACTCATATCAAAGATAAACAGTCAGGGCTTAGTTTCATTTTATGAAACTTCAAAAAAATCTGAGAAACATAAAAGCAAATCCCCTTTCTACATCTCTGCATCCAGGCTAACCTAGAATTCAATCTTCTATTGAAGAATGTCCTAATTTGAAGGCCTAGCCCTGTTGAGGTCTACATTGCAAATGACAAAGAAAATGCTGAACAGGGTAGTTTGTTAGTACTAGCTTTGCTTTGACCAGTGCAGATAAAATAAATGCTAACTTATCTTTGAAACTAACATTATTCCTACTGATTAAGTGCAAATTAGTATGTGTACTTACCAACACTGCAATTTTATCTGAAAGCAAAAAGTAACTACAGCATAACAACACAGCAGAAACAATACCTTATATAGAAGAGGCCATAAAACTTCTTGAAGTCTTAAGAAAAATGTCATTTCCAATATTCATTTTCTGGCATAATGTCAAATTCCTCTGGGTTAGTCATACCTCTAAGAATCTGTGGGACTTGGATAGAATTAAAAACCCTTAATGGCTTAATTTGACAGTTACTTTACTACTGCTCAATCTTCTCATTTTCACAGTTCTCATACACCTTTGTCAGTTGTCATCTATGATTCCTGCACATTAACTTCACGGACGCTGTAAGGAAAAGCTCTAAGCAAACAATTTATATAAAATATCAAATTTGCCTCTCAGTGTATTAGTATGGGAGGAGCGTATATCTGATCTTTTTTTTTTCCTTATTGCAAATGGCCCTGATTTTCTTTAAAAACCTTAATGACGAACAAACTGTTAACAGCCAATACACTAGTTATAATAAGTGACATGCAGCAGCTTTGGTATTAATATTTGTTCCAGTGTTTATTTGAACTATGTGTAAGATGGTCCCTGAGTTTATGTTTTGGAGAGTGCTTCATTTGCTGTTTGATTGTTTTGGGAGTTTTTTGATTGTGGTTATTTTTATTTATATTTTTATTTATTTATTTTGGCAGGGGGGGTTAGAGGATGCAGAGCTGAATATAAAACAAATTAAGTTTCTAAGATAATGCTTCTAACATACCATGGAAATTTGGAAGACTACAGGCTATTCCATTATATAATCTCAAGAAGCAAATGTCTTTATACGCATATGTGTGCATTTTGCTTTTAGTTTACCCTTAAGTAAAATACAGTCAAAACTGCTTCCATGTTTGTGGAGACTGTGTAGATGTCAAATACATGAACAGACTTCAAGAATTGTTAGTTATAGCAGTCAAACAGTTCCCATAGAGGCACAAGTTGCCAGAGGTCTTATATTGAAAAAAAAAATGCTGTATACTTGTATTGCATGCCTTCAATCTCTTCGCATTAGCTATTGCTTAACATCAGAGATTAAGAGTATGGGTTTGATGGACTGTTGTTCTCACCCAGACTTCAGGTTCTTATGTCCTAGTGAGATGGCAGTCTGATAGCAATTTTGTTCTTTCTTAAGGTGACAAGGATTTTGGCATATTCATGGTATCAGAATGTCATACAAATTACTCTTACAAAAAGAACAGAGAAAAGAGAAAGAAGAATCTCAGAAGTTAATCAGAAATTCATCTCACTAATACTCTCTAAATGAAACAGGAAAGCACGCCTCCAGGATTCATTTTCCTTTGTGTAAATAATGCTACTAGTGTTTCCCAGAAGCCAACTTCTCAGGTAACAGTGACTGAGAAATAAATTCCTTCTTTGGAAGAAGACACAGAAGAGAAGGGCAACAGTAAAGCTAAGTGTTGAGTTTGGCTGACAACTGTTGCAAAGATACTGACTCAACGCTAAGTCTACTAAAGCACAGACTTTTTTTTTTTTTTTTTTTTTTTTTTTTTTTTTTAAGATAAACAGCTATGTCAGTCAAGGAGATCAGCTATGGCATAAATGCTTCTTACTGTGTTCATTGAAAGTATGACTGTATCCCTCTGTTAACCACATCAGCACTGGGTTAGCTCAGCCCAACATATATTATAAAATCATTTTGTTTGTGATTCTGCTGCAAATAAAATTGAACAGGTTTTACTTTAATGTTACTTTACAAGGCAGACAGTAATTTCAACTTGGAGGTGATTATTCAAAAATAAAAACAAAGTGATCAAATTGTGATGGACTGTATGAAGTATCTCTAGATAGAACTAATATTTTATGTTCATAAGCCACACTTCAGCTAAATGTTCTCCTAAAGACTGGAAAAGTTTTCAAAACCAAACGGTCACAGTCTCTACTTTATTTAGGAAAGTCTCTGGTCATAATCCATGACTGAAAGGAGCATAGCCTGTGTAGGCCACGTTCTTGTGAAGTGGGAAATCAGGTTGCTTAAAACATAGAACAGTTTCTGCACTGTTAAGCCTGTGTCTCTGTAAGAATTCATTAAGATGCTTTCTCTAGTTAGACTACATATTTATTCGCATAAGAACTCCAGCCTTATTTACTATGCTGACAAACAAACTTAGAAGCAAATTCATCTATAAGCAGACTATAGATTAAGTAAGAACTTAACAGTGGGTTTAGGAGACTGTGGACATACCAAGGCAGTTAATCACTAAAAAGGAAAATAAAGATCAACATCTAGTAATGATCCTCTTCATTAATAATATTCCACATATCTTGCTCAAACTTTCAACAAGTTTAAATGGAAATATTCATTTTACATGGAAAATCTCTGACATCATAGTGATGTAAAACAACCTGTTTTACTTACCCTGTTGCAGATTAGGTTAACACAAAAATGATGTAGCAACGCTAGCTAGTGGATTGCTCTTGCAAAAGTATAGCAATATACAAATTCTTTCTTCACCTAACAGACCTAAGCATGATCAGAATAACTCTGGACATTAATAATAAATTGTTAAATATGTAGGCTTTTATAGGCTACTCATGCTATAAAAAGAAAAGAACCTTACACAAGGTATGACAAGGTATCAAAGTGAAATATACTTCTTTGACACAACAGAAAAGTAAGAGAGGAGATAAAGATAAACCCACTTCTTCGCAGAACATTTGAAACCTAATACCTTTCTAGTTTAGAAAACCACCTACTCTTTCTCCCCAATGAAGACAGGCTGAGGAAGCTGGGCTTGTTCAGCCTGGAGAAAAAAAATCCACAAGGTGACCCAACTGCAGACTTTCAGTATCAAAAGGGAAATCAAATTTCCAAAAAGAGGCAAATTTTTATAATCAACCAAGGAATTATTTTTTTCCTACCTCTTTTTAAATACATCTCAAAAAAGACAGAATTTCACTGTTGGATGTATTTTCAAGAACATTATAACTTCCTAAATTGAAGGGCATAATAAATGTATATATTCCATGGGATTGGTTTAGAAGACTGGAAATCTACTTCTTACTGTCAGATAACTGTAAATAATATTTGGCTGACAAGTAAAATTCAATTAAAAAAAAAAAAAAAAGAGAGAGAAAAAACCCACAGTCATGTTATTAGTTACAAAGCATTAGCTATACACAGTCCACTACAAAGCTGATCAGAAATATGCTCTATTCCTAAAATTAAATACTTCTTCAAAGATGGATTGTATTTACTGTAGTTAGTGAAATATATCTTTTTTTATTATGTCCAATGTGATTTTTGAATTTTGAGTGTAATCCAGTTACTGAGTAATTACATAATGTGTAAATGACAGTTTACACTCTAGCACAACACCTGGAAAGGTTTAGCCAGTTTTACTATTTTGCCACAGAATTTTTATCCACATTGCTAACACATGTACAGTACAGTCTAAGATGGATATGAATATACATAGAAGGCTTTCAAATGGTACAAAAGCACAATTTAAACTTCACGTTTCCTGATCTAATGAACATATGTATGGAGAAGTTGTATTGGTAGGACCTCCATATGTATTACTCATCTCAAAATTCCTTATAAGACCTCTGAAATAAATGGCAGTCTGTTACCTGCCCAGGAGCTTGCTGCAATGCCCCTGGAACAGAATGGACTCATAAATGGCAAAATCAAGGTTAGTGTTTAACTGATCACTAGCTCTTTCATCCAGGAGCTCCTTGGCAATTTCCAAAGATGCTTTCCTATATAAAATGTATTCTGTTATGAAATGAGATAAAACATTTTTAGAGTTGTGTTATTTCCTCGGAGAAAGGTGAACTGTTAATCTCTAGGGCAAAGGAATATCATAGAATCATAGAATCCTAGAATCAGCAAGGTTGGAAAAGACTTCTAAGATCATCCAGTCTAGCCATCCATCTATCACCAATATTTCCCACTGAAACATGTCCTTCTGTACAACATCTAAACATTTCTTAAACACCTCCAGGGATGGTGACTCAGTTACCTCCTTGGGCAGACCACGCCAGTGCCTGACCACTCCCCTAGAGAAGAAGTATTTCATAACATCTAACCTGAACCTCCACTGGTGCAACTTGAGGTCATTCTCTCCAGTCCTATTGCTAGTTATATGTGAGAAGAGGCTGACCCCTACCTCACCACACATTACCTTCAGGTAGTTGTAGGATGCATTAAGGTCTAGCCTGAGCCTTCTCTTCTCCAGACTAAATAATCCCAGCTCCCTAACCCACTCCTCATAAGGTTTGCATTCCAGACACATTACCAGCTTCGTTGTCTTCTCTGGACTCTCTCCACGGCCTCAATGTCTTTCTTGTAGTGTGGGACCCAAAACAGAACACAGTACTTGAGATGTAGCCTCACCAGAGCTGTATCTTAGGTAATGATCGTTTCCCTGCTCCTGCTGGCAATATTATTTCTGATAAAAGCCAGGATGCCATTGGCCTTCTTGGCCACCTGGGCACACTGCTGGCTTATGTTCAGCCAACTGTTGACCGATACCCTCAAGTCTATTTCCTCTACAGTCTTCCAGCCACATTGCCCCAAGCCTGTAGCTTTGCCTACTCTTGTTATGGCCAAAGTGCAGGACCTGGCACTGAACTTCATCCTGTTGGCCTCAGCCCAGCCACCCAGTATTGCTCTGTAGGTCCTTTCTGCCAACTTTGTGTGATGATCTGCAGTCTTACTGAAAGTTTGCCCAATGCCCTCACCCAGGTCATCAATAAATTAAACACAATAAAATATCACATTAACCAAAAAGGAGAGTGGTACACTTATAACATTTAAATGAATGAGGAAAAGAGTAAGAAAGAATACCTATTTCTGCTTTGTTTTGTTTTGATTTGGAAATATATATTCTACTTGCCATAGGCTTCACTTTAGACGTATTTCACAGTGTACTAATCACAATGACTAGCAAGAAATCATAAAGCTATTGGAACAAAGTTGTTTTTTCCAGTAAACACAGAGAATCTATAGCTCCAATTCAAAACAAACAAACCAACCAATTTTTAAAAAAATCAGATTTATTATTAATCAGTATTTTTAAGAAAATCTTTTCCGGTGCCTCTGTTTTATACCACATTTCCTTGTCATTAGGTTAGTAATTATTTGCAATTTTTATGGCCTACATAGATAATCAAGCAAAGATCCTCCCCAGTGTATATTCAGACATTCTCTTATTCAAGATTTCTGAAGTAGCCTATGGAAATTATTAGATATAGCACACAACCAGTCACTATCATTACTTAAAAAATTAAAATCCACAACTTATTTATAAATTTTTTAATGCTTCCATAAACAATCTGACTTGGTTCCAAACTACCTCATTCTGGAGAATTTTCTGCATATGCTAACAAAGCAAAAGTCTGAAAGAATGCTGAATTCATAGGATGCATGCTCTATCCTACAGCATTTGACAAATACCACATCCCACTGATCTGTGTCCCAGGAGGAAGGAGGAGAGTGAGAGAAGAGGTATCGCCAAATGACCCACTCCCATCTGACAGTTGAAGACCTTCTTTTCAGTACTGCCTTCCAAATCCCAGAGTATTTTCCATTCTGCTTATTCCATTGTTACAAATCATTCAGCAAAATGTAGGATTCTGAGCTATATAATGAATATAGAAATTAGAGCCTGTTTACCTTGGTTGATAGCTGCCTTATTCAGAAACATGTAAGCCTGCAAAGTCTACAGTGATTCCAAATCAAACTTTAAATACTATTTTCACTTCATGGCTGGTTCCACAGACATATCTTCTTGAAAACACAACAGTGCCTCCAGAAAGCAAAAAGAGAAGAAAAATGTATACATGGCCTCAAAACAACTATATGTCAACCTGGAACTTGTTTTTAAACTTAATATAGCATCTTTCCTCTACAGTACATCAGTATCAGTCCACACAGAACAAAGAACAGACTTCTAAAAGATGTCACATTTGGACAAGCTGGTCTTTTTTTAAGTATATATTTTCATTTTGAGGTTTAATTGAGTTTGAGTTACACTCTAACATGACTGAGACAAATCCAGTGCCACACTATACCCTTCAATACTCAGTAGGAACCAAGGCACTTGTGGAATGCAGCAATGTGCTGGGAACCCCACTATCAATAGGTCAAAGTTAGGCAAGCTGCCTGTACAAATGGAAGTTTTTTTCCTTTGCATTTAAAAGTCAAAGAAATTTAATTAAGAGTGCTGTTATCTGCAGTTAAAAGGAAATATTTTTATTTTTGTAGTTAGCACAACATTCTTTACTCTACTTCCGGTAGATTATCTTAGAAAAAGCAAAGCAGAGTTGAGAAGGATGTTGGCATTGTTTAATAGAATAACTGACAAGTTTGTAAGAAAAAAAAACATTGCCTGCAAAAATTCAGACTAAAAGAATGATTCAAAATTCTACCCACATTGCTTTAGTCTAACCAAAAAGTTGTTTTATAATATGTTCACATATACCTGGGGTCCTTGCTTGGGTCCTTGTGAGAATTTTTTAATCTTTTCAACATTTTGAAGATTTCCATTTATCCAAAGCCTATTCTCATTCATTTGCTTGTGCGGGACATTATGGCTTGTATAATAGGTTGTTACAGAACTTACTTTAGATTTCAAGTAGTATCTAGGTCTCTTAAATAGTTTAGTTCAAATCTCTGAGTACAAAAGCTCTTAAAAATTACAGTTTTATTGAATCGGTGCATACATAGGTTACTTAGTTTAACTTTTACTTCCATTTTCTACAAAGACATGAATGTAATCAAAGGTGATTGGAATGTGTGTCAAAATATTTCAATAAATAGTTAACTACCTCAGGTAAGAAAACACAATATGTATTATTACTACTCTGTTTTAGAAGATCGCTGCCTTCATAACTTTCTGACTCACACTTGCGCTGATTTGTCTCTTTGTTGCCAATGAAGATTACATGCTCTCTTCATTTCTAGTGTACCACACAATACACTTTATATGCTTCAGAAGGCCAGGTCACAATTAGTAGTTTTTCTAGAATCAGCAATAAGTAATATTTGTGCTCCAGATAGTAAGTATCAGATTAAACAGTCAAAGAGTAACAAAACATAGCCCTAACAAAATTAGGGCTGGTTTTGTGCTTTGCATTGAGTTACATAGATACTTAAATCGCTCTCTAGCTAATAGCTTATTACTAATGCAGAGCTGCAATCACACTTTTGGTTGTCAACTTGTCTCCTCGGTCTTTTGGTTTTGTGTGTGTGTGTGTGTGTGAGATACTATATTTTTTTAAAAGCTTAAGTTCCTCACATCCATTATTACACCTTAGTTATCTTCTCTGTAAGTCATTCTGGAATGAAATCATGTACTAGTTAACTCACGGCATGCATGCTTTGATTTAACATCAACTGCATATTTTTAATTATGTGTTGATTAAATTAAGGCAATTTCCCTGTAAATTTTTACCATGTTTTAGCTTCCTGTTGCCAATTGTGGCAATTGAGATTCCTCCTCATTAACTTTTGGTGGTTCCTACTAGGTTTGAAAACCCTTACATATGGTTTACACACCAAGTTTTTATAAGTTGCCACTGTAGTGTGAATTTCTTTCCTTCTGTAATTAAGCTTCTCCCATGGTCAGTAATGCTGTACACACAAGCTCAGCCATGTACCCCATTGTCCAAACTAGCATATTCTGTGGAAAGGGATTTTTGTCCCTTTAAATACTTTAAAAAAAGTAAAATTCAATCATATAGCCATATACACCAATTCTAAATTTAGAGTAGACAACAAACTGCTTTGACTATTGTTAACCTAAGCAAGACCACAAGGAAAATTAGAATAAATGGTCTTTCCTTCCCAGTCTGAAAAAATGAATATAAGGTATTCACCTACATAAACAGACAGCTGTAGTGGTCAGTCTCTTGGTGATAACTTCAGAATTGATTTATTTCCCTGTAGAGTGATCTTCTACTGGGGTGGAGAGGAGAAAGAAAAGGAAGAGATCCGTACTTCTTTTTAGTATAGCTTTGAAGAAAACCTTGAAGTATCACGATTGTCTTGATTTGTTAATTTAATATCAGATTACAGATTACAGATCATGCTTTAAGGAACTTTGGCTAAAAAAAAAAAAAAAAAAAAAAAAAAGGTATTGGCAACTTCCCCAGCAACTCCTGGGCAGTTGGATGCATTTCTGAAGGTTCATGATTTCATAGGCCACTCTTTTAGGCAATCTTCGCTCTGTAGCATAGCAGAAGGCTATGCTCTTTAGACAGTCATTTAAAAATGAGTAATTTTGGTAAAATAATTTAAGCAGGTAAAAATATCACCTTAATTAGTGAGAACAAATTATTATTCAGAATATAGACATAGACTGTTTTGTTGTTATATTTGTTTTTATGACAGGATATAATTTGAGATCTCAAACTGAGTGACTATTAAGAATCTCTCTCTAATTTTTAAGAAATAAAGACAAAAAATAACATATATATACTGATTATTACATCTCATGGCAATGGTTATCTCAAAAAATTTCATTTTCTCCTGCTCTATATCAGGACATTTTTTCCTGCTCTATATCAGGACAAAAATTAAAAACAAACAAACAAACAAACAAACAAACAAACACAAAAAATGAAAAAAAAAAAAGTTCACTTGAAAATTAAATATAACAGGTTGAGAAAAAGCACAGAGGAATGAGTACTCTTATTTAGCTTCTTGTGACTCTTCCAAACAAGCTCAGTACCTCACCACTATGCTGTGGAGTTTATCTGTCACTGAGCCACAGGTTTAGAGTGGTTAATCCCAAAGACATCAGATGGTAGCTACATGCATGAAAGCTGGACAGCAATCTTTCTAAATTTACCGGAACGGCCCAGGTGGCCAAGAAGGCCAAAGGCATCCTGGCTTGCATCAGAAAGTGTTGCCAGCAGGAACAGGGAAGTGATCGTCCCCTGTACTCAGCTCTTGTGAGGCCGCACCTTTGAGTGCTATGACCAGTTTTTGGCCCCTCAATGCAAGACAGACATTGAGGACCTGGACTGGGTTGAAAGAAAGGCAAAACAAAGCTGGAGAGGGGTGAGGAGCACAGGCGTTATGAGGAGCGGCTGAAGGAGCTGGGGTTATTCAGTCTGGATAAGAGGAGGCTCAGGGGAGACTTTATTGCTCTCTATAACTACCTGAAGGGAGGTTGTAGTGAGCTGGGGGTTGGCCTATTCTCTCGTGTAACTTGTGATAGAACTAGAGGGAATGGCTTCAAGCTGCACCAGGGGAGATTTAGGCTGGATGTTAGGAAATACTACTTGTCTGAAAGAGTAGTCAGGCACTGGAATGGGCTGCCCAGGGAGGTGGTGGACTCACCGACCCTGGAGGTGTTCAAGAAACCTTTGGATATTGTGTTAGGGGTATGGTTTAGTGAGAACTATTAGTGGTGGATGGTTGGACTGCATGATCTTGTAAGTCTTTTCCAACCTTGGTTCTGTGATTCTGTGATTCCATGATTCTGTGGATTGAGGGCAACTTCAGAAAACAATTCACATACTACAAACCTGTGTTTTACTGACAGAACAGGGAACCTAAGAAATTTTTCTCCTGGAAGAGAATCAAGGAGAGTGAATGACTTCCATTCCATGATTATTCTAGGAAACAGCTTGCTTCTTCAACAACAGTGAACCCAATCAGAAAACTTTGTAAATAATTATCAGTGACAGCTTCCAAATGAAGTGTGGGAGAAACAGATTCAGTGTCCAAGCATCTCTTTCTCATCTCTCTGGTAGAGCTTAAATTAATCAGTGCTAGATGTGAATATCTCTGAATGGCAACCAGAAGTATTGATAAGTAGGAAAATCAGTGATATATCACTTTAAATAACCAGCATAAATAAAAGAAGAAAAGTAAATCTCGTATTTGAAATTTGAAATACTAAGGAACTTTCCCCTGTTATCTATTGCTCAGCACTACATTCAGAATTTTTAATTATCTTATTATTTAGGTTCTGAATAATTCTTCGACATTTTACAGGTAAGCAATTGAAGTGTACTGTACATTATGGATATATAAATGCAGAGACATTTCTGTAAACTGACCCTTTCACTGAGGACTGGGAGGGGTAACACCCTTCCACTGACGTCAGTAAAAAGAGAAAGTTAAATCATTAACAGACGTTAAAAATCAATTTGGCTACTTCTGGCAGGTGAAGTCAGATATTTTACTATAGAAATGATGAATCTTTTGGCTCTTTTTTTCAATAAATTGATTTTATGAAATAAGGAGTGATAAGGGAGTTTTATGAAGCATAAATAGTATATATTATAAACAATAACACATGGCCCTAGAGCAAATGGTCCTGTGATTGATCACAGCAGCAGAATCCCTAGAGTGGCTTACAGCATAGCCACATTGTGATCATTCATAGTACAATCCGCATGTTAACTAGATAACTGCCTATGGTGGAAAATTTGAAAAGTTAAGTCTAACAAAGCCTGTTTTGTTTGCTAGATTTGTTTCTCACTGCAGAAATGATGTAAATTGACAGAATTCAGAGATAAAGTTCTCTACAAGTGAAGAACAGTTTTGACTGCAAAATCAAAAAAAATACAAGCACTCACTCTTTGCTGGCACTTATCAGTTATAGTTATGTCTGTGGAGTTCAGTTCAAAAGTGAGCACTGCCACAGTGACTAACACCAGACAATACAGATTCAAAATCACACAAGTAAGTTAGCTCAACAAGTGTCACCATACCATTGTCCCAGAACTCTTTGTGCAGCCTATGTCATTCAAACCATGATGCAAAAGCTTGATTCCATGTGCCCATATGGAAATTTCAATAAAAGACAAACTTACAGAACCGTTTCAACTATCATAGCAGCTATTTCTCTGTAAACCTGTTATGGGAGCAACCTAGTTCCAACTGCCTGTGGCTGAGTCAGCACTTTGTTTTCACTTTCCAACAGTGAGTTTATGGATCTTGACTGCTGACATTTGTTCCAGAGAGGAAAAGGAAAACCGGTCCATAAAGTTCCCAATGGCTGAAAAGCAAAACTAGGAATGCATGTGAGAAAATTGAAAGCAGATTGCTGGGTGAACTCAACTGTCAGGGATCTTGCAGCTGGTAGGTCTCTTCTTACCAGGCGTTATTACAGAAATTACTTTAAAAGTAGCCTGCTACTAGCTCCCTGGTAGCCCACAGGTAGTTAGGCCTGAAAAAACAGGAAGAAAGAAGCAAGCTTGTGCACAGAATGACATCATGACCATCTTGTTAACCTTCCACAAGTCTGGCAAATAAGAATCTCTGTCATCACAGAAGGAGAAATTGTTCATTCAAATGGTTTGAGATATCCATATGTGTTTCGTTTGGCAAAAATCAACTCTTTCCATATACAAAATAGTGAAATAAGCTACTATCAGGCAAACAATCTGTGCTACAGCAAGGGACATATTAAGGATTCTGTGAGTGGAAGAAACAATAATCTTTTTCATATTTTAACACATTGCTTTTTTTTTTTTTTTTTTAAATAATCTTTCCAGTTATGCTGATGTTATGAAGTAATGTTTGCCCCAGACAAGTCTTCAGTTCCAGTCATATGTCAAAGGGAAAAGTCAAACAGTGGCACTGCTTCCACACCTGGTTCTTGAACAAATCCATTGTACTGTATCTTTATGACAACCTGTGAAGAAATATAATTTGCTTGCATTGGAAAAGCACTGGAGGAGATCTTATTGAAAAGCCTTTAATCCATCTCTGTCAAGAAACAGACTAGAACACAAATATGAGGGTATTAAATAGCACTTCTTCACTATTCTATCTAGACCAAAGGCATTCCTCATCAAGCTATTTTATGGCTCACTGGATTCTCCACAAAAATGTGGAAAGTATTGACATGTGGGCTATTTGTAGCACTATCCTCTCTCACCTCTTTACACTCCACTGGAGTGATTTTCAGCTGAGATCTGGCAGTTTCTAATCATCATAGGCCTTTTTCTATCAGTTCTGCTATCATTTTATTTTGATATATCAATTGCAAGAATATTTTCTATTTAGACTGCATTTAGTTCATATGAAGATCGGGAGTGGCTTTCAGATTCTTCAAAATGAGTGATCAAGAACACATGTCAAACAAACTCAGGAAAATCCAGTATTATGAGAATTATTTTATCCTCCATTAATTTAACATCCTTATTATTTTTGGAGTATGAGATATGTGAAAATGAAATAATCTTGATATACCTCCTTAGAGACTGCCTCTCTAATATATTAAAGAAAAAAACATTAGGCTCGTATATTGTCTCTAACAGACCGGTTAGAAGCATGACTGATCACTTTTCAAATATATTTGCATTTCCTTACTTCACTCATAAGTCTCCATGAAAGTGACTCCTAGCTATCATATTATTAGCCATTTTTAAATGAGTACTTACACAGTGTTTGGCAAGTTTAACACTTTAAAAACAGGAGGTGGTTTAACAATTTTTAAATGATGATTAATTATGTTATTACTTCTTCCCAGCCACATTTCATACAGCCATATTTCATTTTACAGCTAGGCTTTATTTCGTATTTGCTTCAGCATCAATATGTTTTTAACAGAAATAAAATGGGTAGTTCTCCTAAAGTAGGCATATTTGTGTAAAAACAATCCTTTAGACTAATCTTTATCTGTATCTGCAAACATGTGCAAATACATAATATATATATATGAATTTATGAATTTACACAAATATATGCACATTCTTTTAAAGTGTTATTATAAAGGGTGCGCATTTTTTTATTATTATTATTTTTAATTTCACTTGAAAAATATGGCTGCTGTGCTAATTTCTAACAAATAAGACCACAGAACACATAGCACACATTGCTCAGGAAATGAATGTAGCCATCATGCCATCCACCATTTAATGTATGACCAATCATCATGTATTTTCTAATTACAAAAAAAAATAATATATAGTGGCTACTCCAGTTCCATGAGCTAAGTAATGTGAGCCACAAAAGATCTGCAATAAGGTGCATATTATACGATTCAATTTCCAAGGTAGGGGAGAAGGAGCTGTAAAGAAACACCATGGGATCCAGCTGGCTCCCAAGCCCAGCCTTGTCCCAGAGCCCCTGAGGAATCCTGCACTCCTTTGATCACCCGGGTGTCTGGGATCTGCCTGTGGCTTTTGGCTTTAAGATGATTTTGACTAAAACCCCAGGTTAGGGAGTCTGCCACATTCTCTTCTGGTTCAAACAACAGCATTGTTCAATAGAAAACATTTCTTGTATTATGTGGAAATGTTGTGACTTCTGTAAGGAGAAAATAGCAATGGATAATTGTAGGTAAACAATTTTTTGTTGGTTTCTTCCACAGCTAAATTTTAAATTTCACTGTCTAGCTACAGTCTCTTTGGGTAAAACGCTATGGTCTCAATAAGAAAGAAAGTGAAATTAAGATAATTAAAACAGCATTGAGCTGTATTTCGACCATCTCCTTCACTCCTAACTACATGTCCCATGTAAGTTATTTGAAGGAACACTCTGCAAAAGGACGCTACATACTCACTGGTCTTAACAACACCCTCATATATTTTTCCTCAGAAACACCAAATCAGGAAAAAAAAAATTGAAAACAGAACAAAAACCACAAGTCACACAGTATCATTTTTCCCCTCTTGTTTTCTGTCCTGGATTTTCTGTTTGTGTTTCACAAATCTACTGTACAAATCTACTGTACCAACACTCTTCTAACATCACATTTCTCTTCCCTGCTCCTATCGTTTGTATTCATACATATGTTTCCTTTGTTATAGACTACATGCTGTATACTTTAATCCCCAATATAATGGATATTAAAACAGATAACAGCAGATAACAAATTATTTATGGAAAACAATTAATGTGGAACAGAAGAGAGCCAACTGGGGCTATTTTTTTGAACAGGGCTGGACAGTTGCTTGGTTCATTAATGTCACAGAAGACACCAATTTCAGGAAGCTCCATAGCGTGCTTTGCTACACACGAATAACAAAGAAGCCACCAGAGATGATGGTTAGACACATCTCTTTTATACAGAAGAGGTCACAAGGCAGTGCACTTTACAGGAAAAAAATGAATACATTGGCACCCTCACAACAAAGAATTTGTTAAATGAAATTTCTCAGATGACCCTGAAAAAAAGTACAGTGCTGCTGACCTAAAACTCTGGCAAATGGTTTAGGAGTGCAGCAAAGTGACACAACCAAGCACAAGTTGTCACGTAAACAGCAACACTTGCACATGCAGCTCAACATCCTTTGAGCCACAGCAAATGTTCAGAAGAATGCGGGTGGGGAAGCAGGGGGAGGGAAAAACTCCTCTATCAAGAGAGGATGTAAAAAATTCTTACAAGATTCTGGAGATAACTAGCATATCATTCTGTTGTTCAAGGTTATGGATAAATCAAGTCATGTTTCTAATATCACTGTTTATGCACAATTAATATCATTAAATCTTTGTATTTAAATTTGCTTTCAGCAAGAATGGACGTGGAATACAACTGTGGGGAAAACAGTTCATTTTTGCCATTGTACTTGTAGGAGAGGAAGCATGAGAAAAGCTGCGTGTCCATGCAAAATTTAACAATTATAGCAATTACACAAAGACAAGCGAATGACAGTATTAACCTTTAAAAATAAGAATTAACTGCTGAACTGTTAACCAATAGAAGTACAGTTCTAAAATCTGCAGTAGAACAAACTAATGTTTAGTTAAAGGCTTGTATAAAAAAAGGTTCCTGTGCCTGCTTGCAAATATTCCTATGGAGATGCCTTAACTGAAAATACAGGATCATCCTCTTTTCTGTTTTCACAGCTTCCTCAGAACTATTTCTTTTCTTATTTTCAGGATCTTTTCTTCCTTGCAAAAACAAAAACAAAAACAATATTTTCCAACTGGACCATCCTTGCTATATTCCTGCTTTTACAAGAGTTTGTAATTGGTAGCGGTGAAACAAAAGTCGTGGCATGCTGTGAAGAGTACACCATATATATGGAATCTGTTTCAAAACAGTAACTACACACTCTAATCGGGAATTTACATCAAATGACTATTTAAATTTATTTCCTTTCTTATTTCTCATAATTCTCAAACAGAAGAAAAACAATACAATTTATTACAGCAATCAAGAATAAATGCACACTATCACAGAATCACAGAATGACTTGAGTTGGAAGAGACCTTAAAGATCACCCACTTCCAACCCCTTGCCATGGGCCGGGCTGCCCCCCATCTGCTCAGGCTGCCCCATCCAGCCTGGCCTTAAACAGCTCCAGGGATGGGGCACCACAGCTTCCCTGGGCAGCTAAGCCAATTCCTTACCAACTTCTGAGTGAAAAATTTCCTCCCAACATCTAACCTATTGCTAAAAAGCGTAAAAGAAAATAATCCTACATAATAATAATAATAATAATAGAAAATAATCCTAGTACATTGTTAAAATAGGATGCAGTGTAAACACCATTTTGGCCTTAGGATGCATTCTGCGGTCTTTATGCAACATGTTCAAAATTCTGATTTCATGACTGATGCCACTGTAAAGACAAACATAGTCTATGCAAGAACTGCAAATGTACTGATAGTCCTTTGGCTTCTGTTGCCAAATATGCTAGAAATAAATGACCTGCCCAAGGATGTGGTGGAGTCGCCGTCCTTGGTGGTGTTCAAGAGGCATCTGAATGAGGTGCTATGAGAAATAGTTTAGTAGGTTAGTGGATAGTAATGGTGATGGGAGGATGGTAGTAGATGATCTTGTAGGTGCTTTGCAATCTTGCGATTCTATGATTCCATGAATATGTTGACAAAAACATTAAAGCAGAATATAAGAAAAAGTGAATTTCTTTCTAATGCTGTTGTAGAAAATGCTTTCCAGAGCATGATTTTACCCTTTTAAAACATATTTATCAGCAGTTCTAGTTATGGTTAAAGCAGGATGCCATGACTAAGGAGGGAATGCAAAGCAAAGAGCACTGCAAAGAAGTTTAGAAGACTTGTTCATGACTGATTCTCTACATGACACAGACTTTAGGGAGGTAACTTATTACATAATAATAATCTTATTACAAGTAAGAAAAAAAAATATCTAGTAGATCCTAACTGTAAATTTGGTACTTGATGTGCAAAGGTCTAACTTCAAGAATTTTGAACATAATTTTTGGGTGTTAATCATGTAATCCAAAAACATTCAGCAAGCAAGAATGCAACTATCAAAGGGTCTGCCACTAGAGCCTGTGGTTTTCATAGCTGCTATTTAAATCACACTCGTTTCTGAAAAACTATGTCAAGTTGTATTGTGTACTGCATGAAGAACACAGAAAAGTCTACTTGAAATCAACCAACAGGATAGAAAACAAAAGAATATATTAATCTTCTCTGTTTTACATCTGTGAAAGTTGTATTGAGAGTGTACCTAGGAAATGTTAGAGTTTCAAGAACTCAGAGAAATCTTGTAGCAGGATCTATGAGAATATCAAGCTCTGCATGCAGACTTGCATGGCAGCTGGAAGAAAAATGGGGAGGTAAATGGGATTTAAGAGGCTCTAGTTCACAGCTCAAAGGAAAATGCTAGTAGGATGTAGCTCTAATGTCTAGCTTGTGTTCTCATGTTTCTTTATTCACCAGTGTTTAAGTAGTCAGCAATTGGTTTTCCTGTCTTGCTGTCAAAAGGGCCTCCTCTTCCTGACACAGAAAATGATAATACAGAAGGCTCTCTTGTTCACGAGGCAGGCAAAAAAAAAAATTAAATTGAGAGGAAAATCATAAATATGGTATCAGTTTAAGTTTATGAGAAGAAGAATATACCTGCCTCTTTTCTTTGAGATTTAAATATATATACTGTACTCTTTTTCCGTTACATTGCTTTTATTATTTTCTTCCTTGCGGGTAGCTCGAATCCACTTCCTCTCTGTCACCTCCAACTTGCATTGGCTCTTGTATCCTTTTCTAAATAGTGCATACCAACTCTGTCTCCTTGTTGCAGGATATACCGCTTGAAGAACTGTCCCGCTGACCTAAAAATGACAGAGTGAGGCTTTTCCTACAAAGAGTATCTCATCCCATTACTCCCAAAATCAAGTAATCAGTTCAAACGGATAACTGACTTTCCCTACTACATAAGTAGTTGTTTGCCTCTCTCTCCTCTTTATCAAACACAAACACACATGGAAATCTTTGAATCCTGAGCTTTCAAGAACAATTTTAAGTTGATGAATGCTAATATATCTATTGAATACAAGGAAAATTTTCCCTTAATAGGAAACTTACAGACTATTCTTTGTATCTGGCATAGAATTTGTCTATATTTCAGCAACTTTGTCAGTAAGTAAAAGAATTTAAAGACTTTTTGTTGTCTTTGTGGTTAACTTATATTTCAAAATAACTAGGCACCTTTGTGTTCAAGGACAACTTTATCTCTAGAAGAAAAAATAATAAATTAATTTCATCTGGTTCCTCATAAATTAGAGGCAAAATCCACTCAGATTAGATCAACAGTTTAATTTTGGCTGCCAAATAATCTGTCTGATTTCATTACATCTTCTTTATTAGTGGAGAAATACTGCCTGAGAAATTATGTGCCAACTGAAAAAAGATTATTTTTTTTGAACCCCTGACATTATCAGCCCATTCCATCAGATCTCTTCAGCTCTTCATCTTCATAGCATTCTCAATCACTAACATTTCTGTTAACAACATACTCTTTCAATTATCAGTGTGCCCTCCAAAATGTTCTTTAATTACTGATAAAAAGGGAACCTAAAAATAGAAGACATTTCATTTTCAGCATGCTTAACAAATCTGTTCCTTCTTTCAGCCTACTTTTTATTCAGGTCGGTGAAGTATAATCACCTTAAGTTGATCATGGTCATTCCATTGCTTTGAGACCATGAAGGCTTTGTCCTTAAGCTGACAATGAATTTAAGACTCTATTATCCTTAATAAAATAACCAGGAGTTCATTTCTTCCTCTCTATATTAGTCTGCAGATTGGATGCCGCATTTAATTACCTGTAAGCATCGTTTCTTCCTTCTCAGATAAGTTATTGTCATTGCTTATTCTACTGTTTTACTTCAGTGAGTATTTTCCTGAGGTAGCCCAGAACCAGCCAGAGCCCTGTAACTTTATACAACTGAATGGTTTACCTTGTAGGACAGGGTATATCAGCTTTTAAAACAAAGTTATAACTTGTCATTCATTAATATCCTTTCACTGAAATGAAAACAAATTCTGCAATAAATATATCTACTACAAAGTGCGTTTCTTGTAGGTAACAGATGTTACCACAAATAACATTTGTAAATCTTTGAGTCCTATAGAAGGAATCCACTATGAATGCAAATACAAATGCAGCTTGTAAAGAACAGATGGAAATATGTGTACAATGAATACAAGCTTATTTTCTTTAAAATGAACTCCTACATGTGCAATATTCCTATCTATCTATACTCCTGAACAGTTACAAGACAAACTTATAACAGAATAATACACAGAAGATATCACCTTATCATTAATCTATTTACTCATATCTGATCTATTCCCAGCTGATTTTCATTTACATTTTAGAGCATCCAACTTTGCAAAATAAAAAATATATATGGACCCTTATTCTTGAAGAACAGTGGTTTTGAAAGGCTTTCATGCTATGCTATTATCTATCTTCAGAAAATAACAAGAAAATCAGATATCCTGGGTAAACCAAACAGCAGAAAAAAAGAACATGTCAAATCATTAAAAATCAACTCAGAAACTCAGAAATCTCAAGAGTTCTTAAGCTTCTTCAAAATAATCTTGAAACAAAGCCAAAAGAAATAACTTGTAGCAAATTATAAATATATTGCACCACTGTACTCATCAAGTGAAAAATGGAAAATGTTTCCCTTTTGCAAATTCATTGAAGATGAACCACTTGGAGAAACAAAATTTTTTTTCATACGCCGTGTACAGAATTCAGCTGCAGTAAGATCTGACAGGAGTAGATATATTCTCATAGAATCACACTTATTTTATTGTATCTGTTATTGCATAATAATCTCTGCTACTCCCTTCCATACTATATTTACCCAAGCTCACTTCTGTGTATTTAAGAGAACTCTGTTCAAAATGCAGAGATATTACATTTTTGTATAATTCAAGTAAGTACACAGCAGCTGCTCCAAAAGTTATTCCTCCTGTTTTATTATACTGGCCCACAACATCAGAGGCAGATTTGGTACGGCAGCAGAGGCTGAACTTTTCTACCAGTATTCTGTTGTATGTTGCTGCTATGTGACAGATGGCAGCAAAGAGACACTCTGACATAATGGAATCTGACATGGAAATTCATCTTAAGCAAAGGGGCATCACTGAATTCTTTCATGTGGAAAAAATGGCACCCACTGATCTCCATCGACACTTGCTGAACGTTTACGGAGACCAAACATGAGTGTTGTCTTTCAGCACTGGTGACAGCAACATGAAAGATATCCACATGGCCATGCACCGCTGTCGCACCATAAAATAAAGAGCATCTCAATCAGCTCATCCACAAGAACTAGCAGATTACGACCAGGAAACAGTGTATGGAGTTGAATATTGGCTGCAGTACATTGGAAGCAATGGTATCAAAGTTGGAATATTGCTGAGATCATGCTGAGTGAGTCCCATGAATGCTCACAGACAAACAGAAAGAACACCATGCGTAAGTTTGTCAGGAGGCTGAAGGTGGCAGGACCACATCATTATGGGTGATGAGACATGGTGTCACTGCTATGAGCTGGAGTCCAAACAACAGTCCATGGAGTGGCAAGTTGGAAATTCATCACTGAAGAAGTTCAAGACAAAGCCATCCGTGGGTAAAGTGATGTGGACTGTCTTTGGGGATAGGAAAGGGGCAATCTCTTGGGATTTTCTGCAATCCAGACAAACCACCAACTCTGACTGCTTATCATGGCATTGACTGAGCTGAAGACCAACTCATAGTCACATCAGAAGACTCACTGAGGCAAGAAAGCTAAGGTAGAAGCAAGTGACACCTGCATGAAGGTTTTTTGCAATGTCTCATTTTTCTACCATGAAATAAAACAATAACTACATACAGCGATGTGGAGGGGAGTTCTGGTGCAAAATAAGAGTCTTCTGCTCATTTCCCCAGCTACTACTAAGAATACTGAGGAATAGGGGAAAAGCTTGTCTGATTGGCTTCCTTTGGCTTCAAGATACTTGCCCTTTCAAACAGGGCTTTGCAATATCATATCACAATCCCCTTTAGAGGCTTCAAAAATCTTATAAAATCAAAGAAGTTGAATCAAATACTTGGAAAAGTGCTGGTTTTTTTACTCAGTAATTACAAGAGGAAAGGAAACATGAGGAAGAAGATTTATATGGATGAATAACAACAGTTCCAATAGATACAATTTGGTGGGCCCTATCCACTTCTCTCTTCATGATAGGACCAAACAGAAGATGTATTCCTGGAAGAGCAATTACCAATACTCACATCATAAATTAACACAGAATTAAATCTGTTTTAATTCCACAACTTCAATTCAGAAGCAAAAATTCAGAGCAGCTTTAAGGCTCCTTTTTATTGTATTGTCTGAGACCAACTTGTACAACTAATGTACCATTTTCTTTTGTTGTGAACTTTGCCACTGAGGGGTTACTTGAGTTTTTTTCAGAAATAGAATTCAATACTGCAAGAGAACAAATAATTTTCTTCTAAAAAGAATAGAGAGACAGTTGAAATTCAAAAGTGATTACAAATTATATTCCTGCTTTGGTATTTTACTTTAAACTTCCTAAAATTCCACATGCGTATCCAGCAAGATACGATTGTGAACAGACACGGTGAACATAAAAACTAAGTGCACAGAATATCTTAACTGAGTTCTTTTTTTTTCTTTTTTTTTTTTTTTGTCTTTTTGTTTTAGTTAAAAGAAAAATCACAGAATTAAAAAAAAATTATTAATGTGTTCCAATTTGAGTTAACAATGACAAAACTTCATTTCATATGTAGTCACAAAAAAGCTGAAGGATTAAATAGGCAGCTGCCATGAATGCAAGGTGTACACATAGCAAGTTGCAGGGATGAAACATGCAAATGTCAACTTTTAGCTGCATGACAGCTTTATAACTCAGTATTAAATATAGGCATTTTGAGAAGTAAATTTCTGTAATACTCCCTTCTCATATATAATATGTCCTTATTTTTTCTATTGGACAGATTAGAGCCTTGAAGATATTAAAAGACAACAAAATGGATGGAAATTTAGATCCCTCCTTCTTCTTTAATTGCAATTCATCCTCTTCGTATGTGATGCAATTGCACAAAAAGAGTTCTAAGGTTGCTTTCATAAGTTATAAAAATATTTTAACTCCCACATTAATCCCAAGATGTCTTTGCCAAAAAATATGTCAAAATGAAATACAACAGCTAGCAGTTTAATATGTATCAACACAGAAGTCAGATAATCATATCAGCCACAATCTTAAAATCACTATTACATGATTAAATAATTTTGGATCATATGGGTTCTTGATTAACAATATACTAACCTATGTTTTTTCTAAACAGTTCAATAAACTACTTCGGTAGATCAGATGTTTGAAGGGACTATGTGAAGTGTGAAATTTCTTCGTTAGCTTCTGATCACTGTTTCAGAACATGTTCTGTCACAGTTGAAATCTAAGGATATTGCAAAAGCCTGACAAAATTCTAAAAACTCTTTTATAAAAAGCCCAGTGAGCACTTTATACCAGGGCTACTCCGAAAGTAATGCCTACTATTTTATTATGTTGGTCCATGACATCAGATGTAGATGTTGGTGGTATGGCAGTAGAGGTTGAGCCTTCCCACCAGTGTTCTGTTATACTCTGTTGCTGTGTGGCACATGGTAGTAGAGGAATAGTCTGTCACAATGACATCTGAAATAGAAGCATGCGTGAAGCAAAGGGGCAGAATTTAATTCCTCCATGAAGAAATGATGGCACTCACTGACATCCATCAATGCTTGCTGAGAATTTATATAGACCAAGCAGAGGATGTGAGCACAATGAGGCAGTGAGTGCTGCATTTCAGCAGAGGTGATAGTGACAGTGGATCGCCTCCACTGTTGCAGACTGTTACGAGCACAGCATGCAAGCTCCTGTTCACTGCTGGTGAAAATGAATAGCTACTGGTAGTGACTATGTTGAAAAAGTGTTTTGCAGCTGAGAAACTGCTGTATCCAGAAAAGCGCAAGTCAAAAGTGTTATTTGCTCTTTGTTTTTGTTTCTATGGAAATAAATAGGAGATACTACTTTCATAGCAAACTACATACTTACTCTTCTTCACTTTTTTTCAGTCTGGCTCAAACTTTGAGTAGACATTAGGATACTCAAGCCCTTAGGTTTGCAAAGCCAAAATTTGCTCTATACAAAAGCAGACACAGACCAGCACTGAAGATTTGCTTGGAGCTATCTAAATCAACTTGTGTTTAAAATGGAAACAGTCTGCTTCAGCTTGGTATAGGAAACACAGAAGCTTTCAAAAATACTCACTTCAAAATCTAATGTTGGCAGCATTTATTTCCAAATCACTAACACAAAGTACTTAGGTAAGGGTTTCAAACATTTTTTAAAAATACACCTGTCTCCTAGTATAGACACGGTCTTGATGCAGTGCCAAGTTATATCAAGAATAGATCCATATACAGAGGACTATTCCCTTTAAAACAAAACCTTCACAATATGTGATTTTGCTATGTGGTTTCTTTCTTTCGTCTCATATAACATTTCAAATTATTTTTATGAGATCTTAGGTTGTCTTCTGTATTCTCATGTCTGATGAGGTCTGATGTCATTTACACGGCATAACTGAGAGTTGTAATATATTTGTTCATAATAAACCTGCTCAATATGGATGCAATAAGAACTACACTTCAATACTCAGAAGTCATTATGAGAACAAAAACATTAAAAATCATTTGTCACTAAGAAGAATTTTCTTTTTGTGAGTAGACATTTTCTTTGAAAATGCTCATCTATAACTTTAAAACTCATTCCTGAAACTGTCATTTAGTAACAACTGTAATTAATCTGTGCAGCTCCTAATCATTAATGCATCTAGTACCATTTTACCTAGGGCCATTTATCCACAATCAAGGTTCAGCCATTTTTATACTATCTATCTGAAATAATAGCTACATCACTTTTTGGCTTTCTGTCCCCCAATAAGGTATATCAGTGAAGGGAACTGTAGAAATGACTGCCTGTCTGACATATTTTGCTGTTTTTTTCCTCACAGTGGCTAACAAGCATCCAATTTTCCTGTTTTCTGTTTCCGTTATGTGTCCTTTCTGGCAAACAAACAAACAAACAAACAAAAAAAAAAAAAAAAAAAAACAGGCAATAAAATAAAAAAGAGATCTTTGTTGTGTGACTGTTCAGTGCCTTGCAGATTCCTTAGTCTTGATAATAAGAGGATTCAGTTTGGTCTCATAATCATAATAGAAGTTACAGGCAGGCAGATAAATCCTATGCTCAGCCTCAATGAAGAAGGTGATTGTCAAATAAAAAATCCTGTCTACACTACAACCTTCTTATAGTGATGCTCACTGTTTGCTCAGGAAAGATGTGTTACATATGCTATTGAAGATGTCTATGTTAAAAACACCACAACTTTTTTTAAACTGATCCAAATCAGGAAAATTGAATAACCCAAACAATGCAAAGATAAAGAAGTTTCCTTGTCTTTGATGCAAAAAACCTACACTGTAGTTTTGAATAGTAGTATGAAGATTTACTTCAAAATGCAAAACATCATAACAATGTTCTGACGCTGCTTACAAAATTATCAAAGAATGAATACAAGATGCAGAGGACAGAAGCATTTTTCTGTCCTAAAAATGTTTTTGCAGCACAAGTTTCTAGGTTAACCAAAAAACTGAGTTATTTCCTGAAGGTATGGAACCTGCATTTCTTATATTGCTTATGTTTGCCTACTTCAAATTACAGACATCTTTTAGAGCATTATTCATATACAGACTGACCCAATGAGACTTCTTCTGTCTAGCCTGTGTATGCTTGCCCTGTAGGTGAATGAAGGCAAGTTGCATTCAAATGCTGAAGGGATTTATTTTTGTGACTTCTAACTGTAGTAACTCACCATAAACACGTATACAGTTTACATGTGCAAGACTGTACTAACAGCTTTACATTGTTAGACACTACAGGGTAAGTGCACATTTTGTTAGAAAATGAAAATCCCAAGGCAGTAGGACAATAAGCTGTAACATCAAAATATGGAATCTAAAAAGTGAACACAGAACTCGCTTGCTCCTGAAATGAACTTTAGTATGGACCTAAATACCAATATAGATATTACAATGAAAGGCAAAGGTTCTGATCACTTGGCAAATGCTCTTTCACCTTTTTCAGCTTCATTACAAAGATTCAGTGAAGGTTAGTTGGTATCTCATAGAGGTTACCCCTAAGCACAAGAGTTTCTACAAAAATGTATTTGCAGACAAATAATTAAATATAATGCTGACCAATACCTGAAAAGCATTTCATAAAAATAGTAATAACAATAAAAAAATTAAAGGTTTGATTCAAAATTTGATAACCACTAACCTCCAGAACAAGCCACTGCTTTCAATTAATTGAGGTAAAACACAGAAACTCCTAGACAGTTTAGAATCATAGAGTCATAGACTTACAGAATCCTCAGAGTTGGAAAGGACATTTAAGAGTCATCTCATCCAACTCCTATGCATTGGACATCCTTAGTTAGATCAAGTTGCTCAGAGCCCCATCCATTCTGGCCTAAAAAACCTGGGCAATGTGTTCCAGCACTTCACCACCCTCACTGGTGAAGACTTTGTTCCTTATATCCAATCTAAATCTCCCCTCTTTGAGTCTAAAATCATTTGCTCTTGTCATACCCTGCTAAAGAGTCTGTCCCCTTCTTTCCTGCAGCTCCCTTTTAGATACTGAAAGGTCGCTGTCAGGTCACCTCGCAGCCTTCTCTTCTGCAAGCCAAACAGCCCCAGCTCTTTCAGCCTTTCCACATAGGATCTATTTAAATCCAAGTAAATTTCAGGAGTTTAAGGTTTGACAGCAGTCTTCCAATAAACAGAACTTGAAAAGCCACTGTACAAATTACAGATGAAACAGTATACTTTGTCACCCTCAAAGTAAAGATTTTTTTCCTCAGATTTTTACAGAACTTCCTGTGTTCCAGTTTGTGCCCATTGCCCGTTCTCTTGACATTGGGTACAACTGAAAAGATCCTGGACCCACTCTGTTGATAATCACCCTTTAGATATTTGTAAGTGTTGATAAGATCCTTTTGACCCAATTTTCCCTTCTCCAGACTTAACAGTCTCAGATTCTCAACCTTTGCTCTTAAGGGAAATATTCCAGATGCCTAATCATATTTGCAGTCCTCAACTAAACACTCTGCAGTAGCTCCCTCTCTTGAACTGGGGAGCCCAGAATTGAGCACAGTACTCCTGATGTGGCCCTACAAGGGCAGAGCAGAGGGATTCTTGCTGAGCACATTCTTTTTAATGCATTCCAGGATATCACTGGCCTTCTTGGAAACTGCTGGCTCATGGGCAACCTGCCATCCACAAGAATACCTGGGTCCTTCTCCACAGAGCTCCCTTCCAGCAGGTCAGTCACTAAACAGTACTGATTCCTCCCTAGTGTACATTTTCTAAGCATACCAATGAGGATGTTATGGAAGAGTGTCAAAAGCTGAAAACACTGAAATCAAAGTAGATAACAACTGCACTGCCTTCATCTACTTAGCCAGTCTTGACATCCAAAAAGGCTACTAGATTGATCAAGCACAATTTCTCCTTCATGAATCCATGACTACTCCCGATAATATTCTTTTTTTCCACTTGCTTGAAGATGACATCCAGAGTTACTTACTGCATCAAGTTCCCAAGGACACTGGGGAAGATGATTGGCCTGTAGTTCCCCAGATCCTACTTCTTGCCCTTTGTGAGGACTGGAATGACATTAACTTTCCTGCAGTCTTCATGAACCTCTCCTATTCTATATAGATTACAAAGTGTAGTTTGGTAATTGCTTCTACCCATTCCCTTAGCATTTGTGGGCACATCCCACTGGGGCCCATAGATCTGTGTGTGTCAAGTTTTCCTAGATGATCCCTAAACAGATCCATCTCAACCAAAGGGGATTCTTCCTTTCCCTTAATTCTCTCTCGTCTCCAGGCACAGAGTTGGTCAACCATATCCTTGGGACTGATTCTGGTTCCTTTTGATTTCCTTTTAAAATAAATAAATAAATAAATAAATAAATAAAAAGAAAATATGCAGTAATACAAGACTAGTTTTTGGCTCTTAATAGTTACATAGTAGTGGTTCTTGTCCGCTGCTGTAGGACCAGAAGTCATTGTTATGATCCGAGTTCCTCTATACATTTATTACAAATGATGCAATTCCTTTTATTTTTGTCCTTCCTTTTCTTCCTTCAATTTTTAGAAAGTATAACTGTGTGTCAAACAAAATAAGTGATCTATTCCGCCCACAATTCACTCCATGGTACACACTTCATATATGCAACTACTTAATATATTTGTAATTAATACACACACATATTTATTTATTAAGCTCTGCCTTATGTTTCCCCAAATGTACTAAACTGTCTCTATTCTTTCCATTTCTTCCTTTCTTGTTAATTTTCTTTGCATGCACACATCCAAAAATTACAGTGACTACACATTTTTCCAAAAAGGCACACAAAACAACTATCTTTAAGATTGAGAAGAGTTTAAAGAGTTGAACAAAATTTGCTCGGGCCGTGACTCAGAAAAACGTGACATTATTCACCAGCTCTTCTAAAGGACATGTTACACTGTGGTTATGTTTCTTAATAAAATGAAAATGTTTTGTTTGCAGCTGGGACACAATTGAATGCTTGAGGTACAAAGAACCTTATGGTACACAATAAGATGATAGCAAAATCAGAACACCATAGCTGTAGTTGGAAAAGATCCTTAAGATCACCAAGCCAAGTACCCAAACAATCACCTCCCTAGTCCTGTTGGCCACTGTGTTTCTCATACAAACCAGGCTGCCATCAGGCTTCTTGGCCCCTGGGCACACTGCAGACTCGTGATCAGAAAAGATGTACCAGTGTATTTGAACTGCTACAAAAGGATTTAAAATACGGAACAGAAGCGTACAAAGCATACTTGGTTTACTAAGTCAATCTAATGATGTCATTTTCTATTTGCCATACATCATCTCATTATCAGACTTTATCTTGTTTGATCATCTTTTGGAATACTGCTAAGGCATGTATGGTTATATTTTGTAGGGAAAAATACTTTTAAGAAGGCAGTGGAGAATAAATGTCTTGAAGTGCTGACTGCAGAGAAAGGACGTTAAATGGACATAGGCTCCTCTGTTTTTGCTTTTTTTCATGTTAAGCAGAGTTTAAGGAAAAGACATGATTTCTAACCAAGACTTTCAACGCTACTAATATTAGCATCCAATAATCACAGAAAATTCCTCAATCTCTGGAGCAGCTAGGAGCAACAATTTACATATTCCAGTGCTTCTATGAAGTCCTAGCACTGTTCACTTTGTGCACAGTGTGAACTTTAAAGCAGGAGCAGAACTTCATTTGAATTCACATCATGTTTTTATTAAATAATTTTCAGGGACACAAGTTTGGAACATAATCACAGTAATTGAATGTAGTTTATTAAAAATTACACCTGCAATTTTTTTTAAAAGATATGTCCTTCAATCAATTCTCCCGTCACTCACTCATGATGAGTGCTTCATGTGATACCTAACTATAAGGTTGCATTATCAACCAAATTTTATTGGGAATACTCACAAACAGGATAATTTTTTTCTAATTCCATGAAATTTGTCCTACAGATCTGAAATACAAATGAGACAGAATTTTTAACCAGGTAGACGTAATAAAAGGTTTTACTTTCAACCTGAGGGGGAAAAAGCTATTACAGAAGATTTGGTTATTAGGGTAACATAAAAGAGCAGCAAAGTACATCTTCAGAGACTTGATATGATGTTATACAACCAGATCAGGGCTAGTATGCTCTCATTTCCTATATTTACCTCTTCGTCTGTTATAGCTATTGCTTGATCTCCATTTGGATCTTATAGTTCCCTCGCTCACCCTAAATTTGCACGTGTCCAGATGTAAACATGACTGCAGGATTCAAATGTAACATAAGTTTGTGAATTATTTGACTTTGCCTGATGCAAAAAGAAGAAGAGGAAGTAGATCTTACTTTCCCTGACATGTGCACGTATTTATATATGGCCTTTTAAAATGTGCAAAGATGCTGATGTCTTAAATCTCTGTTCAGCTGCAGATACAGAGCCTTGTAACTTTGACAAATGTAATCTCACTTTCAGAGTATTAGCAACAGATCTTTCCAATGTCTTTCACTTGCTAAACGTCTTGCTAAACGTCTTTCTCTTGCTAAATTTTAAACCCTTCTCCCCGAAGAAGATAAGGAGGCTGAAGCCTTCGTGAAAGAAAGGCCACTAAAATTGCTTTAAATGACAAATATTTTCTTTCATACTCTGAATTCTCAGAAACAGCCCTTTAATTTTGCATGAAATTTTCCTCAAAATATTTGGTTTAAGCCAGATGTCTTACATGGTAAAAAGCTAGCCTTCTCTTCATCAAATCTGTAAGTACTCCACAGCTTTGCGGAAAAGACAACTTTGCAGAAAAGGATCTAGTGGTCCTGATAGAAAACAAGCTAATGATAAACTACTGAAGTGTCCTTTTGGCAAAGAAGGTAAATGATATCCTGGGCAGCATTAAGTGAAGTGCTGCCAGCAGTGATCCTCCACTGCTAAGGCCACACCTGGAATACTGTGTCCAGTTTTGGGCTCCCAGGTACAAGAGAGAGAGAACTACTGGAAAGAGTCCAGGAAAGGTCCCAAATACGATGAGGGAACTGAAGCACCTCTCCTGTGAAGAAAGGCAGAGAGAGCTGGGACTTTCAGCCTTAGAAAGAGAACACACCAGGGTCTGCACATGTCAGCGTGTACAAACTACTAAAAGGAAGAATGAAGAAAATGACCCCAAGCTCCTTTCAGAGGTGTCCAGTGGCAGGCCAGGAGGCAAAGAGCACAAGCTGAAACACAGGATTTTCCATTTGAAGATCAGATACCTCTTTACTATGCAGTTATGGAGCCCTAGCACATATTGCCCAAAGAGTCTATGAGTCTCCTCTTTGGAGACCTATAGAAGCTGCTTTTACATGGTTCTTGGTAAACTGCTCTGGGTATTCCTTCTTGAGCAGAGGTTGGACCAGATGATATCAGAGGTCCCTGCCAACATCAACCAGCCTATGATTCTGTGATTTTAATCAGAATGAGAGAGTGAGTCTTGCAATTTAAAATGACAGGAGCTTCAATGATATTACAGTTGATGATGAAGGTCTTCAACTGCGAATATAACCAAGAACCTATTATTTCTACCACAAAGTTAAAAAGACAATTCTAATCACAAAAGTAAAACAAGTCTTTTCAAGTATTTTACAAAAAGGAGAAATTTCTTCAGATCTACTCAAATTTAATATTGTCAGCACTCAACCATAATTTCGTTATAATTGTGGTCATAACACTACCAAAATACAAAAAAAAAAAAAAAGAAAAAAGAAATCACAATACAAATATTATTTTGATAATTACAAATAATTTTCAAAATGATTTTACATGAAACATATAGAATCATGTTCTTATTTCAATACTGGCAGACTAATTGAACCATACAAATTTAATACTTGCATTCTAATAATTTGTCTTCATCTCTCCATTTTTTTTTATTTTTTTTTTCCTATGGTTTCAACTAAAATGCTCCCAGGCTTAAGCAGATTGACCTCCAAATACAAAATGCTCTTTTTTTCTTCTCTTTGAATATACTGATTAAATATAAGTTTCTATTCCAGCAGCTTTAAACAGCTTACTTTCAGGCTTTATTCAAAATAAGAAAAATTTGTAGTCTTTTCTGGACAGTGGGATGCAGACACACTGGATTCATATTAAGCAGATAAAAAGATGAAATTAGATTCTGAAAACACAATTTACTTTTATGTCATCATATATCCAACCCTAACAGTTGGAATCAGTGACAGTCTTCTCCAATGTAAATGATTCTATGATACTAACATGATTCTATGAAAATAACATAGAAGAGGGTTTTCATCTCCATGTGATCTACTTGCTAATGTAAAAAATACCTCCACTTCATTCCCTCACATATTGTAGTATATGTTGTGCATGAATAGACAGGGGAGGATGTATCAGCTACATGGCTTAAATAAGGAAATAAGATAAGATATAGCAAATATGAGGCACATAATGTTTAGGAGTAAGGAGGAAAGCATGAAAATTCAATCGCCTTCCAACTTCTTCACACAACTTATGGACAGTAAGTCGATTAATAACTGTGAAATTGGGTGCATGCGTCCATGGAGCTCATACATGAAGTCTTAAGCAGAGCTAAAAGTTGTGTCTTCTACAATAACTGTTATGTCACAATGCAATTAAGTACCAGTTTATGAACTTTTGTTGGAGTATCCACTCTAATCTCTTCAACAGGATTGCAACAGGAAATAAAAATTAAAAATCATTGTGAGGACCACTCTAAAAATTTTAAAGTTGTTGGTAGTCCATACTTTAGAAAGAGATAAGGAAACTGAAATGCAGTATGAACACAGGTCAACTCCAGCAAGCTAGCACCGAATTACAACTTGAAAATAGAGTTTGGACCTATAATTGCTAATATATCTTACTTATTGCTAATTAAGAGACCAAACTTGGTCTAGTTCATGAAATCCTTATAAAACAGTAATAACAATATCACCTAATTTAAAGACCCTGTTCAACCCTCCTTCAAAAAAAAAAAAAAAAAAAAAAAAAAAATTAGTAACTATGCTTCTTTTTAGCATTGTAGGTTTTATCAATATTGTCCAAAACCAAAATTTGTGGTCATGATTAGTACATAATATACGCAATATACAGCACATTAGTACATTAAAATATTAATTTTTCATCCTAACTTAATCTAAAATTTAGATTAGTACTATGAGGTGTTACAGAATTACAGCCATTCTCAGTATCTTCTTTATGATACGTGCCCATGCCTCTGGGTGCTTAGTAAAGAGTAACTTTAATTCCTACTTCATCTTCTATCTCGCATTACAAGTGCTAGTAAAACAACAGGAGGCTTGCTGGGCTGATTATGTTTTTGGCCATATGAAATGCCCATGAGGACAACTGATTTTATTCACACCATCACTGTGTAAATTTGAGACTGGAGGCAGGAGACAGTGCCAAATTCTGCTATTTCAAGAGTAACACTATCTCAATAACTAAAATGAAATTAATGCAGCTAAGCATCCAAAATAAAAGCCAAAAGAAACTCAGTTGCCTTTTTGTTCCAGCTCTCAGACCTCTGCACTGCTCTACACTTTTTCAAAAGTAAGCCTGAATATTTCATATTTGCATGTTAAAAAAAAAAAAAAAAGAAAAAAAAGAAAAAAAAAAAGTATGGAGCTATTTTAATTCCCCACAAAGAGGAGCAGCTTGCAAAAAAGAAGGCAAGCAGGTGCACAGGGCCAGGGTAGGCAAGGACAGAACCAAGTGCCAGCAGAGTTTAGCTCAACCTCAGATGTGGGAACAGAGTGGTGGCAGGGATGGTGGCAGATGAGGCTTCCATTGCAGAACCATGGCTATTATGGCACAAGTGACTCTACCAGAAACAGATACCAGATCTTGTTAGAAACTGCTTTCTATGTGCCAGCCTGTGCACTCCTAAGGTACACCAGAGCTACCACCATACCCAGTAGCTTTTTGCCAATGTCTGTTCCAGTGAGAGTTGTGATCAACTTCTGACTGCATGCCTACAGGTGTGCACAGATATCACATCTCACCACCCACTGCCACTGCAGTGAATCATCTCCTCTGCAGAGGTCCAGGAGGGATTTAGCAACAGACGGCAGAGATCCAGCATTAAAGTTTTTCTATCAAAAGAAATTAGGGGCTTTACTCAGAATCACTGGGCTGACCACCTTATGACCATACAGATATTACAGATGTTCAGGGGAGGAGTACAGAAAAAAAAAAATACAAAATAAAAACAAACAAACAAACAAACAAACAAAAAAAAAACCCAAAACACATAAATGTCCCATTCATCAGCAGCCCAAAGTTATACAGAGAATAATGTTTATTACAAGTGATCATGTACGCTACTTGTTTTTTTATTTCTTCAGCATTGCCTTGTTTTCTCAAAATTAAATTTAGGTAATGCCGTAAATACATAAAGACCATCATGTTTACTGCAAACATGCTATCACTTACCTAAATTACATCTTAAAACTTTAAGAACAAAACCAAATGGGAGTGATTTAGGAGAGCCATGTTCACACTTGTTTTTCTTTAGGGCACATACAAAGCTGAAAGTGAGTTCATTTACTGTCTCTGGAAGGATGAATGGGGCACCATCAGAGGGGCTATTTTTTTATTATTATTTATTTACTTCTTTACTTTTGGCTGCAGTAGGAGAAATAAAAGCTGGGCAATAACAAATCGATGAGTAAGTAAAGAAAACTACCTGTAGAGCATGTTAGAGGATGTAAACTACATCCAGGATAAATGAGGTGACGCATCCCAGTTCTGCACTGTGCACCCACAATGAAGTACCCGCTTGAGAAACGCAGCCACAGGGAACTCCCTTATACGTCTTATAGAGCGCTTCCTCACCGAGGGAGGATGAAAGCCACTCTTCCGACACTCGGCGGGGCTTAGTAGTATCTAACTTTGGCAAAGGCGACTCTCCCTTCCAGCAGGCTGCACAACCAGCCTCGCGCCAGCTCCCGCGGACCTCCGCCCGGAAAGCACAGCTGTGGGGCTGAGTCTCTGCCACCCTCCGCGCAAGGCGTGGATTGCGAGTGCCGGCAAGCGCTACCTGCAGCCTCGGGAGGAGACGAACCGCCGCAGTCCCACAAGCCGCGCCCTCTCCCGGACAGCGCTCCCCGGCCAGAGACCGGAGCATCCCGGCGGCCGCAGGTGCGGAAGCCCCGTCCCAGCGCTGCCGTCCCACAGTGTCAGCCCTCTTACCTGCGCTGCGGCGGCGAGGAGCCCCAGGGCGAGGGCGAATAGGGGTGCGGCTGTTCCCCAGCGCTGCCCCGCCGCCGCGGCCATCCTTCTCCCGGGGCAGCCCGCTCCGCCGCTCCGCCGCTCCGTGCCTGCCTCGCTGCCGCCCCTCAACGCCTCTGCGAGCGGTGCGGGGTGCGCGGCGCCTCCGAGCCCCGCAGGGCAGGGAGGTGCGCGGGGGCGCGGCCCTCCGCTGCCGGGCGGCGGGGAGGGAGGAGGGGAGCCGCCGCCGCCGCCTCCGGTCCGCCCCCGTCCGCCGCCGCCGCCTCCCCCGAAGCTCCTCCGGGACACGGATGGAGCGGGTACGGCAGGCTGCCACGGGGCGAGAGGGCAGGAGCACGGCGTCCCGGAGGGAGTGCGGGGTGTGCGGAGGGAGGGCACGGGGAGTGCAGGCGCGATCGGTCTTCGGGATGGGACTCTGAGTGTTGGTGTAGGAAGTCAGGAACGGGACATGCAGGTAGGAATGGAGAAAGCAGGCAAGGATGGGGAAAACAGGAACAGAGCACGCTACCAGGGTTGGGATGTACTGTGGAGTAGAGGGCAGAAGGGTCAGTGAGAGCAGTTACAAGATCTGTATACCCGGGAACGGTCCTCCACCTGCCACGCACCAGTCTGCTCTCTTTGACATGCCTGCAAACTATGCTTACGAGCGCCTTCAGGCGCAACATGCTGAAATGCAAGGGACGTTCACACTACCCAAAGCTCCCTGAGGGAGCAAAGCCCCTTCACAAAGCTTCAACTCAAGCTTCTGCTTGAAGACGTTGGCTGATACCTGCAGTTCTACCATGTGTCAAAGGGACAGTCAGAATGCCAGCTGTGGCAATCAAACAAGAATATCAACCTGACTGAATTTGTGTTGGCAGTTTGTCAGAAGTTTGTAGCAGCTCCTCACAAAACCACAAGAATATGTTATTACACAAGTTTCTAAAGCTCCCACCATGAGCCTATTTAAATGCTCCTGTAGCGTCTGGGCACATGTATTTACATACTTGGATTATCCCTGGAAAATGCACACCTCATTGAATAGCCAAATAAATCATATGGGAATCCTAAATAAAACTATATGTTGATGAAGTAGCATGTGCACGGACTGAAGACTGCCACCTCTCTCTTCATTTTTTATGCCTTATGTCAGCCATGGTTGAGGAAGTGAAGGCATATTGGTTTTAATACCTAGATCTGAATGTGAAATCCTAACAGCTCCTTCACTTTCAGATTTATAACCTACTTCATCTGATAACACTCTACAATCTGTTATTTATACAACAAACAGAAGTGCTATGGGTAACATTTTAGAAATGTTCTTTCAAGTGTTGCTACATAAAGTAGCTTAAATTGAAAAGTGCTTGCTTATTCAAGTACACCCAGGAATAATCTATGAATATGCATGATAGATGAACTTCTGAAATTTTTGTTTTCTTTCTAAAGACATATAGCTGGGCAAATATGTAAACATTCAGTTCTTGTTTTTATTAGTATATAATAACAGAGGCTAAGGCTTCTGTATGGAGTGCATGGCTCAGAGTGGCTGAAAATATGTTGTAAATGCCCCATGATCCAAGAGACGCCATTTGGCTGAGCAAAACATGACGTCTGATTTGTGAAGAGTTAGCTGCATACAAGTTTCATTTTGCAAAACATGCTTATCTGAAAAGGCTTTGGAAGATTTAAAATCTTTTAAGATCTGAGAAAAGATTTTTTTAAGATCTGAGAAAAGTTTTGTGCACAGGAAGGGAACATACATAAGCAGATCTTGTAAGCAATGACTTCTTTTTCAGAAAAGTGAATGGGTTAACAACTCTGAAGTCATTTTTTAGTGTTAGCCAGAAGAAAGCAAATAACATAACAAGAATAAGTTTTTCTCCACATTTAGAATGCAGACAAGGTATGCTGTCAGAAGACATGACCTCCAAGTAAGCATAATACATGGTAAGTTGCAGTTAAATTATACCTCTAAGGCTCTAGGCTTTTACCTACTTTGTTCTCAGAACTGCACAGCAAGCTTGGCCAGTCTGCTCCTCTGCACTACAATATCGTCCCATGGTTCTTGCTCCTTCAGCATCAATTCTAGCGGCCCATGTTTTCCAGTAGCTCAGGGCTTACAAAATGGACGTATTCTGTTAAGATTGTCATAGCTTCTATTTAAATGCTTGCTTGAATAGAACTTGCATTAGTGAGCAGCACCTTGTGCTGTGAGTACACATTCCTTTCTGTGAGTGTAGACAGTTGTTCTCTTGCTTGGATAGTTGGAGAGTTGTGACTGTCAAGTCCCCAGGTGTCCCACAAGATATGCAGGCCCTTCTTTCCCAAATGTCATATGTTGGTCATTGTAGACAGTGAAGAGCCCCAGCACTTCTCAAAGAATATAGATAACACGTTGGTAAAACTTGCACTTTTCTTCCACTGCTTACCACTGATACATTCAGCAATTTTCAGCTTGTTTTCCAGTTTCTTTACGTAGCACAATTTCAGATACAGCATGGATGATGTACATTGTATGAAGGAGTAAAAACAGGATTACACACCAGTTGGCACCTGAGCTGACAATCACTTAAAGCAGCTATTCTACTTCTCATTGTCATCCTTCTTGGAGGCACTGAGCCAGCAAACACTTGATTACACCAGAGAAGGTCTTTCAGTCTTCAAAGTCTTGCTATGGTTTTATATTTTCATATTCAAATCCACAGTTCATTAGAAGCGGTTCGGAAGTAGAGAAGACAGAATTGTAGAATCTAACAAATTGGACAAAGCATTGAAGTGTTTCAGATACTCGATCTCTTGATTTTGGCTCATTTAAAACTGGGACTCAGTAAGTGACAGCATTTGCTTTTCAGAGCTTATAAAAATGACACCACAAACTGTTAAGACACTAAATAAATTAGTGCAAATTCATTGGGTTGGTTTGTTTGTTTGTTTTGGTAATTTTTTTCTGGGCTTTGAATGTATGCTTGTTTCATGGAAGAAAGCCTGTTCTTTATATAAGAGTTCCCAGCAGAGGCTGCATCTAAAACACTTAACATTCCAAAGTATAATAACGCATATAAACTCTGTTGGGTGAGGCTTTCTGGGTGAGGCTTAGCTAGCTATATGAGATCTAGGATTAATAACAATAAAAAGTTGTTGAAATAGTCATAGAGTGTTTAAAGACTTTCCTGAATCACTCACCATACACTGGTCCCTGTGGAGACACAGGAGATACTTAAAATATTAAGATACGTAGCATTCATGGAAGTGGCAGACAGATGCAGAAGTTATTTCCTACTCCCTTAGCACTTCATCTGCTGCTTACAGGTCGACATACTTGCAGTGCAATCAGGAAACAGTCCCACATAATGCTTGGAATTTAGTTTCAGATCACATTTTGTAGGACTACACTGTTTCAAGGACCTTTCTTGCTCTTTCTTTTTTTTTTTTTTTTTTCCCCAGATATTTCCTTTGTCTAAATAAGGAAGCCCCAGACATGAAAATCAACAATGCTGACAAAATATATGATCATGTCTACGACAGAGTTGCATCAATATTCAGGGCAGTTCCAGAACAGCCTCTACTAGCTGTTCTCCATCATCATTCAAGGAAAAAGGATGATAGTAGTCCAAAAAATGCAACTCCTTTGGCTTGTGAACATAGTCATGTAAGACAATACATAAATCCAAACTGGTCAACAGAAACCAGAAGGTCAAAGTTGCTAGCTGTTATCCTTTTATATAGGGCTGGGTAAATCCATCCCAGAAGTGCTGCAATATTTCAGGGAAGGAATCCTCACCCATATTTGTTTGTCTGTTATCTGTTAGGCTGAACCTTGTCCTTCATCCTGTACCTAAAATCTTGGTCTCTTCTCAAGTGCTGGTAAAAAAAAGTTGGTAGCAAACCCTGCCAATTTCTTACTCTGACTCAACCCTCCGTAGGTCATTGAGTCACCCAGAAAAGTGGTGGTGAGCAAAATACAGTGATCAACATTTGGGGATGCCATGGAAGAAGCTGTGGAAGAACAGATGCACCTGTTGTTGATCTGTAAATGACCATTTGTAATACAGACTTTAGTACCATACTACAGCATATTTACTCCATTACAAAGTGGCAGGGGAAATGCTCTGTTGATACAAGAGCTATCAGGCGGTTACACATTCCATCTCCAGAAACCATTTTCTGCTGCAATAGAATGGCACTCTCTAACTTGGCTCATGTATTCGTTTGCATATTTTGGTGCTTTTTTCTTCTTTCTTAAAAAATCATGCTGGCACGGAGAGAGGCATTTTTTATTATTTTTGTGTATTTAGATCATACCTGGAAAAGTCTTTCCTGAAGTTTGGTATTAGTTCCAAAGCAAATAGTGGCAATTCCTACATTCTGTCACAGTGTTTTATCAATAAGGTTTTTGGATTTTATTATTTCTTTTTAACCTTATCTCGTAAGTAAAACAAGAAATCTAGTTTGCCTCCTAAGCAACTTTTCAGTAGATGAGCTTTTGCTCGTTGTGTTCTCACTCTCAGTGAGATTAACTGCAATTAAAATCAGAATACTCTGCTACCCTCTAAAGTGAATTGTCATCCCCAAACTTCTTCTGTTGTACCAAACATACCATTATTGGCTTCTGCTGTTTTTTTGGCTCCATTTTAGAGAAGAATCCAGTGTTTATGACATACAGTCTAACAGGCAGATTTATAACAGCAAACAATGAAAATATGGGAAGAAAACACCCAAGAAACTTGAATTCTAAAGGCATGATTAAAAGAAAAAGAAAACAGCAGTAATAGAAAAATAAAAATAAATTATTTTTATTTCCTAGTTCAAATACTGGTAAACTGCCATACGACCATGTTACTGAAACATCTATCCTTTTACCTGAGAGCAAATATGTTTCCTACCTCTTGCATCACTTCATAAGTATCCAGGCCTAAAATATTTCAGAGGTAATTTCATGCAGTTGTTGGTGCAGAGCACCAAATGTGTCAGATTCAATAAGTTGCATGAACAACATTCAGTGACAAATTGCAGGCTAGAGTCACAAAGCCACTTTTACTGTATCATCCTATAATACCCTAAGGCTGGCACTTGATTAACTCTGTGTTTAAAATTCTATTCTAAGACATTGTTTTTACGGATTGGAAGCCAAAAAGTACCATTGTGGCCATCTATGTTAATTTATGGTGTAAAAAACAGGCCAATCCACTAATTTAAACTATCATGAACTACAGCCTCATTGTAAATTTTCTGTTTCCTTTGTTCATATTTATAGCCTCAAACCATGCTATATCCTTTGCCAAGCTTAAGTAGATTTGGTTCCCTGAATCTTTCATTAATCATTTATTCATGTCTTTTCAGAACCCTCAATGGTTTAGTATCCTGCATGAATTATGGACTCAAGAAAATAATCACCAATAGTTATGTCTGTGCCCGATACACTAATAAATAGATGTTATTCACTACTTGCTATTTTTAACTTCTTATGCATCTGAAAGTATAAATTTTTTTTGTCCACTTTATTGTTGGCTCATAATATCAACTGCAACCAGCTAATCTTCTTCAGAGTTTCCAAAACGTCTTCTATCCAATAATATGTTTCTTTGGAGTTACACTCCCTTTAAAAATATACACTGCCTTTTTTTTTCCTACCTAGCCTAACAAACAATATAAATTATTCTTGATTACTCAGAATTATCACAGTCTATTATAAAAAATAAATTAGATCAGTGTTATCTCTGGTATTTGAGGGTTATCTATATGTTTTCACTGACTGATCTTTTTCCTTCCTGTTATTCTAATTTTGTGTAAATAAAACAGCAGTAGTGGAAGGATTGTGCCTCTTTCATTATATCTGCCTTCCTTCTTTTCAGAATGCAGATTTCTACTCCACAAAACCAAAACTAGTTTACTTATTCCTGGTCTGCTCCTTGTAACCATAATCTGGCTTCATTTGCTTATAGGATAGTAAGATTTTTTTCAGGAGGTTAACTTGATCTTTTACCTTTTCGCACTCCTCAAAAATCCCAGAAGTTATTTATAAGCTTTAAGGTATTCTATGAGCCATTGTGCTTTGACAGTTATTGAAAAACAGAATGATTTAGTGAGATAAAACATCGAGATTCAGCAAGTTTTTTAATTTTATTTCAGCTTTCTTTCTTTCAGTTCTGAACTCATATTCATACATCAGTCTGAAATATAAGGGAACCAGATAACCTACAATTTCTCAAGTTAAAATTCTGTATAAATAATCCACATTTTTTAAAATTGGGCCCATGAGAACTATTTTTCAGCCCTAATATTATTTCCTGCCAGAACATTTTGACAGATTTTTTTGTGGAATTACATTTGATCTGCAGTTCTCTGAAAGCAGAATTAGGCACAAAATCTATGACCAGTCTGAGCTGACTGCATAGAAGGCAGGCAACAGTTCTGTGGAAATACTGCCAGGACAGAATATCTTCTTTTTAACCTAACATACACAGTGCATGTGTGGTAAAAGCATTTACATTCACCCGTGGCATGCACAAATAACCAAGTCACTTTCCTTCCTAGCAATGATGAGAGAATGGCCAACGTGTTCATAAACGCACGTTTTCAACCTGAAAATTTAGGCAGTCTTAACCAGTCTCTCCTATAGCACCAAGAAGCACGTGAGATCTTGGCATTAAAGTGCAACACTAGAATAAAATGGAATCCTTTTATCACTATGTGTTCTATACAAGATGGGCGCAGTAGCCCACAGTAATCTGCATTGTATCTTGAAAGTGTGAAGCAAACATTCTTGGATTATGCAGATGTATATGATGGGCTTGCTGGAAGAATGTTTGGAAAAATGTGATCTCATTATTTTAGAGTAACAATCATAACTCTGCATCAGTGATCTTGAGATAAATTTGTGAAGAGCAAGCTCTGAACCAGGAATAGAAATATGCTCAGCAGTTTAGCTGTAAAGAAAATATATCTCTCTTTCTGATGATTATAATACAATTTCTGATAGTATGTTTGATAAACAATCAATTTAAATCTCTAGTATTTTAAAATAGCAGTTTAAAGTGACTTCTTATTTATTTATTTATTATTTTTCTTTGAACAGTTTAATTATAAATTCTGTTCTCCTTTCCATTACAGTTTAAAAAGAGGGTCATATACCCCAGGAGGAGTGGGAAAATAGTAGTCAGTATTTGAACAAGACGTTGCAGATGTACCATTTTCTGTACAACACCCACATAAATGTGGACAGCAAAGCAGCAACTGCTAGGACTGAGTAGTAATATGCTTAAGATGGAAATGAAAAATAAGGCATATGAACAGGTTAAGCCCAGTCTTGGAGCCCATTAATAAGCTGTGGATCAGCTGTAGTCATCAACACCATTTCATAAGTCAGAGAATTTTGGTGCTACTGGTGGGGAAACAATTGGTGCCTGATGAGAAAGCCTGATGAGAAAGCAAGACCCACTTCTTTGAGACATCAAAAGCCATGGTGAACCATGGGTCTCTGCTCACGTTCATATTTTGTATATATCAATGATACCTTCTTCCATTTTATGAAAGGCTAAAACTCAACATAAAATCTCAGATCATATTTTTGCGTAAGATTTTTCTTTCAACTTGTTCACAGACAGAAAGTAATTATGCTACCCCACACCAGTAACTGTAAGTTAGGCCCATACCAAAGTGAAATGAAAAAAATAAAGTCCTTTTCTTTTAAATTTGAAAAATGAACATTTTATAAACACAAGATATCACTGATGCTAAAAATCACCAGGAGACATATTGGGCTATACATATTGCAAGGGAAATAAGCACAGTTCTAGAATATAGCATATGGATATATCAGGGATGGTTTACATGCTTCAGGTTCATGATGTCTGATCAGGACAAGGTGGAAACATTCACCATCTTGGCACTGATTGTATTCTAGCATACATAGCTTCTGTATGTCTGTCACAGGAAGATGAAGTCTCAGCCAAATTTACTACTGATTTTGCATAGTATGATAGCTCTTGTATAAATAGTTAAAAACAAGGAACAGAGAAGATGAAGTGAGCAGTGGCTTTTTGTAGGACTCCTATCTGTGAAAACAGATTTTGTAGTAGGAAGGAAGGGAAGATAGGCAATTATGCCTCCTTTAAATAGAGTAGAAAATACAGCTTCCTAACTACTAGCACTGACTTCAACACTCTACAGCCTGCTTAGCAACTTACCAGCCCGCTGCTTTCAAGAATACTACAGAATTAGTTAGCTGTGTTTACAAATGCTTCGCACACCTTTTCATTACTTGACTAGAGGAATAAAAGGCTATTCTAGGTTCACAGAATCATAAAACTGGTTTGGGTTTTATGAGATTTTTAAGAGCTCATCTCGCTCCGAACACCCAACCTGGATTTGAACACTTGCAGGGATGAGATATTCACAATGTTGACTTCTCTGGTCAACATATTCCAGTGCCTCTTCACCCTCATAGTGAAGAATTTCCTTCTAACATCTAATTTAAATCTATTCTATTTTAGTTTAAATCCATTCCCCTTGGTCCTGTTAATACATTCCCAGATAAATTGTCCTACTTGTCTTTCCTACAGGCCCCTTCTAGGTACTGGAAGGCAGTTGTAAGGTCTCCTAGAGCCTTTTTTTCTCTAGACTAAATAACTCCAATGTTCTCAGTTTTGAATATATAATTATTTTAAGATTTGTACTTAACAGATTATACTCCTATAATAATTTCCAATCATTTCAATTACCTATTATGCTGAATTTTGCCTATGAAGTTCCCAATATGTCTTTGGTATTATGAGAATAGGAGAATTTATAGGTTATTTGTACTCATCCATGTGTAACAAGAAGGAGAGGAGAAGTGGAGTGTCTAAGAGCACTAAACAGACCAATATATCTCCTGGTCACTATACATTGCCAGTCTTGTAGCACTCAAATCTGATTACTGATTTACTTGTATTTATCTTGTACTAATGTTTAAATAAATTTTACTGATTTTAATAAAATCCTTGAGGCTTTGGAAAGACTAGTGCATTAAAAGTGTATGTGGAGTTAAACTTTTTTTTTTTTTTAAGTGAAAAAGAAAGACCCTCCACTGTTTGTGGTAAATATATCCTGGTTACCTTGGTGCAAATCACAGCAGAGTATAGACTAAAATCATGCTTTCCGAAACTCCCAGATTTTAGTGATTTGCTTTCAGTTTTAGTGGACCCGAACACAGGTGCTAGCCTCCTCTATGTTCTCTAACAAAATATAAACCTAAATCATGCAATTTAAGGAAGGTGTGGCTTTGGATCTGCATTTTACAGTTTCTGTACTTCTTTCCAGCTTGTAGTCAACAAACGAGTGAAAGACTAACTATAAAAAGACTTCACACATCACTAAAGAAATGAAATAAATGCCAGTTTCTGAGCTCTGTTTAGAAATTTTGGGGATCTATAAGGATTCATATTACAAAACCTGTTTCTGCCACTGATAGCAACAAACTGCTTAAGAGTTGCAACAAAAATGCGAAAGAATTAGTACACCTACTGTTGCTCTTTCATTCTCTTCTAAAACAAGGTACAAATACATTGTGGGACAGAATGGCACCACCTGTTTTCTAACTGCCGACTATATACATCACATTCTGCAAACAAAAACATCTGAACACAGTTTAATATAGGTATTCATACGAGCATTGATCTGATTTATGCTAGCTACTTTGCCTACAGGGGAAAAAAAGTATGAGGAACAATAGTTCAAAGAACACTCAATAGACGAAATATTCCAGATTTGACAGAAGTAGATATTTGAAGATATGCCATTGTAAAAATATATATATACATCCAAGCAATATAAAACCCTGATTACATATTTTTTTACCTAGTTATCTGCATATCTGTTTCACATACTGCTTCACAGAAGGATTAAAAAATGTCTTCAAATGTTTTCCCAATATTTTTGTTATTAGAATTAGACTTTACAGATATTCAATAATTACGAATTCTTTCAGAAATAGCAACTAAAAAGCTATCAATTTCTTTATCCTGCCTATCTGTAGAACAGAAGCATAGACAGAACTAGGTTGCATCACAGTGCTATTGCCTTTTCTTAAGAGATCAGTTTTTCTCTTGAAATTAGAGGAGTGTTAACATCCTTGGATTCTATATGACATTCATTATTTAAATAATAACAGAAAGTTCTCCTAAACACTGAGAATGCTGATTTTGTTGTTGTTGATTTTGGCTTTTAGAGTAGTAAGCTGTTTCCAAATTCATATCACAAAATAGAACAAGTATACTGCTAGCATTCAGTATTACTTAAAAACTAACCTCTGCTGGAGAAATAGTTCCTTCCCTACAAGCAGCAAAGCTTTAGCCTCTTGATTAAGATCATTTCTTCACAATGCCAATTTAATGTGAACACTTCTCCACTTGGAACAAGATTTTCATGAGAAGTCTATATCAAGAGCATAAGGTTAACATAAATCACTCAAGGCAAGCTAACATTTCCACTTCATTCATAATTAGAGGTGAGATTCCTTGCTTTTGCTTTTAGAAACATCCAGTGAACTCCTAGTATGTCCTTTGGGAAGCAGGAGTGTCCACAGACTTATACAGTGAAAAGAGGAATTTGAGGGGAAAAAAAAAAAAATCGAAAGCACAATAACTTCCACTATCCTCACCTCCCAACTCACACCAATGCAAGCTCTTTGATGACAAATAGAGATCAGTGCACCAATAAAAGGATGAATTATTTTTTCTTTCTGTTACTCCCAGTGATACTTTATTCCTTCCAACCTACTGTGCTGACATCTAAAAAAAATTGCATGAGGATAAATGAGAGTTGTATTTGGAAAATAAGTTATTTCTACGTCTGGATTGGCCAATGCTTTGCAGATTCCTACTCTTAAATATATTTTATATAACACTATATCTTTATAAGCAAAGGCATATACGAAAGCCATGGATAACTCATTGACACATGTAATGGATCTGCAAAAGTTACCCTGTAAAACTGAGTGCACAAGGTATAAATCTTAATATGTGATTATGTTGGTAGGTAACAAAACTGGACTTTGAACCTTGTCTGCAAAATTCTATTAGCTTTTCAAATTAAATTAAATCAAAATAAATTAAAATTATTTCACAGAAAAGTTACCCCAGAGAATTTACTTTTACTCACAGAAGCTAACATGCACGTAAATCAAACGTTTAAGAGGAGGTGAGGTCGCAGTTTGCTTGGAGGTTTAATATAAATAGATAAGAAGTCTTTGTGACTCTACTTGTTTGTGCAACATTCCACATTTTCCTAAGAAAGCCTACAAATATTGCAAAAAGTGCATAACTTCTTCCTGAACTAATCCCTTCAGGGCTAAATCAAAATTAGCATTCAGACCGATTGAATCAAGAAAGACATATTTAATTATATTGCCAAGCAGTATTAACTTCAAAATATATTAAAAGCCTACAACTCATCAGACTGAATGAAAACAATCTGAAAGTCTCAACAGTTTTTTACCCGTTTGGGCTTTATCAGTCACGGATAACATGCTTGCCGGAAATGATATTTTTTACAGATAATAGAAAAAATAGGCTCTTAAGTGTTTGGGCTGCATTGGGTACAGCTCACGTATGCTTATATTCATTTGATATCTTCAGGAATTTGAATTTTTCAAAGATTTTTCCAGTGACGACAAAGAAACCAACGCTGAAACAAACTTAATGGGAAGAAAAAAGGGAATTGGTATAACAGAGCTTTTTCTTCTTTTCTTTTAACTAACCAAAAGTCTTTTACATACTAATCAAAAGTTGAACTCCAGAAAAGCATAGAAATATTTAATCACTGATGTAATTTCAGGAAACTAGACTGTTCTGTGTAGCACACTACTGTGCATTCAAACTCTACTTTTGAAACACAAGAAGACTGTAGTTGTATCAGAACAGCATGGAATGCATAATTACATAATTTTTAATATATATACAATATGTAGTTTTTAATACACTTGGGACAGGTTTTTGGTTTAGTTTGGTTTTATAGAATTGTGTCCACTATTCGAAAAACCTTTTATAAAAGCAATCTCACTTTCATAGTCTTATCAGAAGGATGCAGCAGGAATAGAGGCTGAGATGTGTTGTTTTCAGGATGGTATTTACCATAGATTAGGTTCAAGTAATGAGTGGTTGTACATACTTTTTCTACCTATATTTTTGTGAATGTTGTATCAACCACCATTTCTGGAGTGGTATCTGTCATGGTCAATATTCTCAAGTTAAGTCTGGCTGTTCATATCATAATATCTAACATAACTGGACACAACTGATTCATAAACTTCCTCCAGAAATACATAGAAAAAGAGGAGGTAATAAATACTGGGAATAATGATTTGTCAATGATCAGACAAAGAAAGAAAAAAAAGTGCACACAGAGATATGTCGCCTTGCTTAAGGGGTCAAAACTCTTGCTAAATCAGTTTAGGGGATATAAACACCAGCCATTGGTGGAGCGCTTCTGCCTGTAAGACCAGATCCTGTCTGAGATTATAAAATCGTATATTTTAAACTATTTCAGTAGGGAAAAGCAGGTTCTGCCCTTTGATTTTCAGCTAACAATGAACATTTTCATGTTTAAATTTTGGGACAAATAATGTACTTTTTTTGCGACAGTCAGTAGCATTTCCTTAATACCTTCAAAAAGATTTATTGTGGATAAATGTATATATTTCAATATATAATAACATGTTTCCAGTGAGAATTTTTTAATTATCACTTCTTTTTCCTGGGTTTTAAAATCCTAAAGTAATATTCTCTTCCCACAGTCTTTCCTGTGAGCAAGTGGTATATTACAAATAAGAATTCCTGATTAAACAGAGGAGCTCAAAAGATCTGATTGGGTTGAAAGTGCCCTATTAACTACAATAATTCATTCCAAGAGAATCATTTGTTCAGTTCTAATGGGGGTGGAAACTAGACTGTAAGTATTTATGGGCTACTGGATGGTTTAGGACAGTCAAATTATGATTACCTGAAAATCAGTAGTTTACATCCTCTGGCATTTAGTTTTGGAATGGAGTAGAACATACTTTGAAAGAGAGTATAAAACAAAACCAGAGTATACCCTACAGTTCATAACAAAACTGTAACAAATCACTTATTTTAGTTACAGTAGTTACTGCAGGAGGGGCATGGAAGACAACTCATCCGCTGTGGGGCTAAGATATTTTTGTGACAAACCTTGCAGTACATCTCTTTAATTGTACCTACTATGTGATTAGAGGCTGTGAAATCCCAGGTAATTTCTGCTAAGAACACTTTCTGTACACTTAATATCAACTTTAAGCTTAAATATGATGTTGCGTGAAATCTCTCAAACTGATGTGTATCAAGTTAGTTCCTAGACTTTGCATTTTTACATGTAGTAGAAGGAATTGCCTGAATGCCACCATGCATTAATTCTATTAGGACAAATGAGTTTTTATTTCTGACTAGTGATTGAGGAGCATCCAATAACTTAACCTAAAGTAGCCATGTCCAACCCATCGCCCACAGGCAAACTGTAGCCCAACCTAAGGAATGAGACTCCTAGATCCTCATACACATTTCCCACTTGTTGCTTCCCCTGATTTCTATTGAAAAAGGCAGAGATGGGCCATTCTGCACAGCCAGCAAGTCGGGGGAACAGAGATACGGAACAGATCATTCATGTGGTATAACATTAGGAATTTTCAGTCCTCTGAATGATAATGATCCACAGATACACATCAACAATGAAACTGAAACAACAACAACACCACTGTGGAAAAAAAACCCTTTTTTGGCCAGGTTTCATATTTTGTGGGTTTTTCTTTAATTCTTTTCTTCACAATCCCTTAGAAATGGGGTGATATTATATCTGGAGAAGGCCCCAGAGAGACCTTATATCTACCTTCCAGTACATGAAAGAGTCTACAGGAAAGCTGGGGAGGAATTTTTTGTAAGAGCATATAGTGACAGGATAGGGGGAAATGGCTTTAAAGTGGAAGAGGGTAGATTTAGACTAGATATTAGGATGAAATCCTTTACTGTGAGGGTGGTGAGACACTGGATTGCCCATAGACACTGTGAATGTCGCCTCCCTGGAAACATTTAAGGCCAGGCTAGATGGGGCTTTGAGTAACCTGGTCTAGTTGGAGGTGTCCCTGCCTATAGCAGGGGGATTGGAACTAAATTATCTTAAAGGTCCCTTCCAACCCAAACCATTCTATGATTCTTTGATTATGCAATGTTTGGAAAAAAATAAAATAAAATTTGAATACTTCCTTCAATTTTAAGAGTGAATTCTAAATTCTTTAACTCTTGTTGCAGGCTTACTGTTTCCAGCATAGATGGGTATTTACTCTTTCAACCAGCCTCATTGGTAACCCATTCATCAAAAAACCAGAAGTGCTTAGAAACCTTTCCACTGGGGCATCCTGTGAAGTAATGCCAACTTTTTAGAGAATGGGAGAAAGAGAGAAGGGGAGTAAGAGTGATGGAGAGAATGGAAAGATTGAAAAAGAAAAAATAATCTCAGTTGTTTGACAATCACATTTACAATACAGAAGGAGACAGAAGTGTCCTCCAAGATCATCAAGGCAGGCGTTGCAGACTGTTTTAAAAGCATGTGCTGTACAAGGAAGAGAATGCGAGCCCAGAGGCAGAAAGGAAAGTCCACCATATTTGAACCATGTTTACAGTGTGTGCAGAGTGTTCCAGAGCCTCACAGAGGAAATGAGGAATGGCAGAGGAAAACTTTTGAATTGAAATTAACTTGCTTTAAAAGCATATCCTTAGCCCTAGCAAGAGAACATATCCACATACGCTGCTTGTGTATGCAATTTCAGAGAAATGTTGACAGTGAAAAGTGACCATCTGCCAGTAAAAATGACTGTGAATTGGTTGGCAACTCCAGCTGTAGCCATTTCCCATTTACTTAGCATTATAAACATATCAAAAGATTTCAACTATTTCCTGTGCTTCATGGTATAGCCTCCCACACCCGAACTACTTTACATCATCCTGCTAGTATGTCCTATGGGGAATATCCACTGCTCAACAAGGAACAGTTTTATTTAAGCACAACTGCATGGGGCTTTTTTTTAGGAAGTGTCTTCCTGCATTCATTTTGCATTCAGATGTTCTTTAAAGCTGCTGTACTTCACTTCTTCACTTACTCCAATTCTTAAAAGTACAGAAACACCTGTAGAGTGTAAGTACTTTGACTATCACAGAATCTCCAAGAATTGACTAGTGAATTCACCACAGTTTCACTACTGTTACATTTTAAATCTCTCCCATCACTTCGGTACAGAGAGAAAAAGCATCATATTTATTGCCTGGAAGACAGTTTACTACAGAGTAATAGCAGTCTCCTTTCCCTAGCATTTTAGGGAAGTCTAGAATCCAGAGAGCCACTTAAAATGGTTGCAGTATTTGGCAAAAAATATTCTCCTTATGTTAAAAACTAGATTGATGCCTTAATCTCCCAGAATCAGAAAACATGGGCAAAATGTACCTTCAAAGTAAATTTTGCTGTTAGGGTGAATGCAGAAAGTAAAATCATCACATCTAAATTGATGTTGCATGGAACTAAGAGGTTTGGTGAAAGCAGACATAAGAAGCCTAGCAGGGAATATCAAAATGTAATAGATAAGAAAAATAAGATGAAATATAGCCAAAACAAAATCCATATATCCAAAGTTTCATTCATGCATGCTGGGGTACTGAAATATTACCATCAAAAATCTGAGGGCCAATTCAGGGTGGGGCTATCAAATTTTCACTGCTTGTGTTGACTCTCAAGTAATATATAGGTTTTGTTAGCTCTTATAAACTCTTAATTCAGAAGCAATGGCTAACTGATAATTAACTAGCAATTTGTACTCCTGAAGATATCTCAATTCAAAAAACAAAACAAAACAAAACAAAACAAAAAAAACTCAAAATGCATTTTGTAATATTTACTCAACTACTCCTGTTTCAGAAAGTGGCTGTACCAGTTTCCCTTTCTTCCTGCAATAGTTACACAGAATATCTCCCAAACTGTAACAGTAATATAGTTTCCATTTTCTCAGAATTTCAGAAAGTCTTTGTTTATTCCTGGGCTGCTCAGATAGTGAGAATTACAGAATTACTTGGGAAAAAAAAAACAAAGACCAACAGAAGATAGGCTAAATATTTACAGCATCTCATAACAGATCACAGGCATATTGCCTTTGCTGTGCTTGTTGTATGAAGGAAATGAAGGGAAATGAAGAGGCTCTCAGTGCTGTTCTGAAGGTGTGAGGGAGCACATGTGGCCCCGCTGTATTCCCTCCACCCTGTAAGGCGTTTCAGTTTCGGTTCTTACTGGGGCATGGCTAATCCTCAGGGACTGTGGTTGTTCCTGATCTACAGTGCGTGTGAGTATGTGGGAAATATCCTCGTGCAATCCCTGTCTGGCTATGCTGACTGCAACTCAGCCCAAAGTGATTTTACAGTTTTACTTCTCTCTATTTCCCTGTTCTTAATAGCCTCGTGCTATCAGAATTTCAGATTTACTTATTTATTTGTTTATTTATTTATTTGGGGTCATATTCTACTCCACTGCCGTCGTAGCCACAATGACCTCATTTGTTGCAAGGAGTATGGCAGGGGAGAGAGAGGAGTGAGAAAGGGAGAGAGGAGACCTGCACGCTTGATGTTGAAGAAAAGCCTGTTTGTGCTTAATACATTGGAGAAATTGTACAAGAACAATTCATCCATGTGAAAAACATAACAGCCATATGGCTGCCAAATTCAGTAAGGCCTAGTATAATCAGTTATGTAAGTGCCAATCCTAAAACTCGAACCTGCCTGGAGGCAGTTTCAATATATACACCCCATTTTTTCTCAGGCTACAGAACATTTGGGAGAGATGTTATTTGCTTATTCACATTAGCATTTTCTTTTTTTTTTTTTTTTTCTCCTTGTTCCAAACTTGTAAAAAATAAATAATAAGAGTATTAAAAAAAAAAAAAAATAGGTGTGGGCAATTGTGTATTTGGCAAGTTCCACAAAATCAACACCTAATTCCAGGAGCTGGGATGTGGACACCACAGGATGTAAAGGGACTTGAAAGTACCTGAACAGTTACAGGAAAATCATGTGCTTTCATATATTTTATGGCATATCTAGTTAAACATAGCAACCTATGTGTTTTCATACTGCACCAGGATTGGTTGAAAGCCATTTCTTGATGCCATCACACCAACAAGTTCTAAGACAGCCCTGAGAAAGTACTCACATTTAAAAATATGTATGTGTATGTATAATATATGCAGATTTAGAAATATATATCTATAAATGAACATACAAATAGACTTTTAAATGTATTGATACATAAATATACTATTCTGTACATGTAAGTTACATTAAAAATGTAGAAAATTAAATACATTGATGAAAACACAACTATAAAATAGATAAGGCATTATTTAATAAGAGCTAAGACAATAATTAAAAGTTCAAATGTGAATAGTAAACAATTAAATGGATATAAAATGTCAAGTCAGGGTCTCAATCTTGACCAGGCTGCAGAACAAGACCCACATGTCTGGGTAGGAGAATGACTCTGAAAGGACTGAAAGGAGCCAGAAGGGTGGGGAACAGGTCCAAGAGCTGTGACCCTCCTTAGGAAGCTCACCAAAGGGCCCATGGTGCGGACTTCATCACATACGAAGAAGGTACCTGTTCTATGCACTGAATGCTGAAGACTCCATATCATGGCTCAGCCCAACACACTGACTGTCTAGCATTGCTTGGACACGCATAGTGCTCTGCATATGTGGTGTTGCAAAGCACAGGTTACACTGTCTGCAAAAGTGGAAAGTAAGAGCAAAATACCAGCTTCGCAATAACATGCAGGCAGAGTCAGTATGGAAAAGGCCTTAAGACCATCCCCCCCCCCAAAAAAGAAATGAAAATCAGGCACCATAGAAGAACTGGACAATGGGACCAATGAACCACCAAATGGATTTCAAGGTCGGTGTAACTACAGACAGAGCTGGTAGGCAGAATTCACTTTCTATATATTTGTAGGGGATTTTACAGCTGCCTGCAACACCATTATGGGTAGCAGGCTGGTGCTGTATGTGTCTCCATATCCTTATATCAACACTGCAAGAAAGAGGGTGAGAACTGAGTATGACTGTCTAATTTGACTGGATTACTTCAAAAGCAGCAAGACAAAGGCTCCATGACACAAGCTACAGATCTATATTCTCTGAGACTACAGCTAGTTCAGAAAGAGCAGGAGGATCTGTAAGAGCAATGGTGGTTTGGCAGAGCTTAAGGAGCATGATTTGTTTGCTAGTAGAGAGGAACTGCCAGCAGCCTGCTGCTGATGAAAGGTCAGGCAGTGTCAGGATGTCAGAAGCTGTCAGAAGTCGAGGAGGTCATCCTACAAGTGCTAGCTATGCTGATAAGGCTCTGGACATTGTTCTAAGGATATTGAAGCAAAACAGAATTACAAACAAGGCTATTAATCAGTACAACTGAGAGAGGATTTTTTCTTTTTGTGAGCATAGAACAGTAAACAAATGATTTTATCATGCAAAGGCCATGATGATTTTTGGGAACAGAGGAATAGAAGGTAATGTGCTGGTGGTAAAAAAAGATCTGGGGGTCTTGAGATATTAATTTACAGGCTGGTAAAACTGAGGAAATTGTTAAGAGTAAACACTGCTAATTTGGAAAACTAAATGAAGGGACATTTACGAGCCAAGCTTTAAATCCCACCTCCACCACAATGTAGCAGGGATCATGAAGGAGACATCAGAATTTCTGGTGGCTCCCATAAAGCAAGTCTGGAAGTAGGACTACCTGATACAGAGATTTGGGGCTAGTCAATGTTCAGAAGAGTACAGATTTGTTGATTCAGGTCGGATATCAATGTTTGAAGTTTATGAAACATTTGTTTAGAGTGCAGAGCAAATTTCTGGTCATTTATGCTACTCACAAGCTAGTGATTATGCTTAACTCTGTCTTGAAGCTGTCAGTATACATGACATTTAAATTCTCCCACTGTTAATTTAAACTATGTGAATGCTATAAAAATTTTAGATTGCACCAGCACTTTCCTGAAAGGTAAGAGAGTTTTGTTTTGATGTCATGATTGTGAAAGTTTCTGGGTGTGGAGTACACAGAATTCTGCAGTCCAAAGATTCCAAACTTTCAGGAAAAAATAGCACTATTTAATTGCTCTTGGTAACAGCAGGAATAATGTCTGTTTTGCTGGGATCCCTAAAGTGCTTACACCCAGGAGGAACCTAACAGATGTAGAACATTAAACACTGCAAAAGATCTACATGATGATCTGTGTTGACCCATGCACAGGAAGATCACACCAAGTGACATCCCCTTGTTTGAGATCCACTACATGTTAAAATTTGCATCATTCTTTGTTTGAGTGGTGAAAGGTTTGGCAGATCTTTAAGTCAATCAGCAGTCTCAGAGATTCCTGACTGAGTAGTTGCTGTCCATAGCAGGGGAGTTGGAGCTGGATGATCCTCGATGTCCCTTCCAACTCAAGCCTCTGGTTCTCTGATTCCATGGTGTATCCTCCTTACATAGGATGAAAATTATTGTAAAGGATGTAAAGGATGTCAGGAAAATATTCAGGGTTAGAAACTTTTGTGAGCTTTTGTCATATACTGTATAGCCATGACTGCAATTGTAAATACTGACAGCTCTGCTTGTCTAATTTAGCTTGAGCACAAGGATATGGTGCCCTAGGCTGTTGTGCAGGTGTGGGAAAGCTTACAGAGAGGCACAAGGCCATAGCTATCAAAAACAGCAAATAGATTGTTCAGCTATGACTTTTCTGAGAAGCATAAGGCTTATGCAGAAAACCAGAACAAATGTAAAAACTGGAAGTACACAAAGCTTAAATGGAGTTGTAATGTAAGCAAGCACCAGAATCTTATGCTTATAATCCAAAATTTACAGAACAAGGCTGCATTATCAATGACATGGAATGTATGCAGGAAACAGCAACCTATAACACAAGCTAAACAGAACACTCCAACAGTAATGCCTCCTATTTATTACGAAGGAAAACTACAACAGATGCAAAGGATAGAATAACGCTACTTGATACAACAAATTCTCAGATATAAAACAATATTTTCCAACACACTCATCATTATTAGCCAATTCTCATGGATGAACTAATGGAGATGCTCTTCATTCTGTGGTGTGGCAGATGAGCATGGCCATCTGGAACATAGCTTGTTTTTCATGTCATTGTCATCACTGCTAAAATGCACCACTGACCATCTTGTTTCTCTCACATCCACTCTTTGGTCTCCAAAAACATTCAGCAAGTGTCAGTGAATGCCAATGGGTGCCACTTTTTCCACAAGGAGGAATTCAGTTCCACACCTTTGTTTCATTCGTACTTTCATGACAAATGCCATTCTGGAGGACTGCCCTTCTGCTGCCATCTATCTCATAGCACCAAAATGCAATGGAATAATGGTGGGAAGGTTCAAACTCTACAGCCATACCACCAACATCTACCTCTGATAATCTACCTTATGTGAGCCAACATAATAAAATAGGAGGCATTACTTTTGGAGCAGGTCTTATATATTACATGCCATGGAATCGGCACCAGATGCCCTTTGGGATGGATAAGAAGGGTTAGAAAATGAGCCTGTACAAGAGACCATGTGTTTTGTGGATTTTATTCAATTGTTTATGGGCATGAGGATGATGGCATTCCAGTTTCCTAGTACACAGTGCCAAAGGCAATGATGGCTAATTTGTTGATAGTTTCTAAATGAGGGGACAATGCCAAGGCGGTAAACTCAACTGCATAGAGGTACTCCGTATGAGTGCCTATTTCACAGACTGTCTATTTGTTTCTCATGACATCAAGCAGCTTTTCCAAAATTTGAATATCTAGCCGCAAAGATTATTTCCTCTATTTTTTCAGCACTGCTGAAAAATCAAAGTTTATGTGACCACTCTTTCACCACTGGAACATTATGAGGTGGACAACATGATGCTTAAAGAGAAAACTCCTCTGTGTGACAGAAAACTAGTCATGAGAAGATACTTGACTTGCCAAAAGAAAGGTGTTACTACTGCTAACAAGATGTAGAGCTTTTGAGGGGAGCCTGCTGATGATTCATGAAGTAACTTATGAGTATAGTTTGTTACACATCCTATGAAAAAAAAGGAAAGTGAAAAGATGACTATTACTGTAGGGACCCCTTCCAGCACGCTGCACTGTTCTATACTTGTTTGTCCAGGTACTGGTTTATGTTTCTTAAACACAGCACAATTGCTTTCCATCCTCCAGAGAGCTATCATCAGAGGAAAAAGAGGCATTCAGTTTCCTTCATTCAATCATAGAGTCATAGAATATCCTGAGTTGGAAAGGACTCACAAGAATCATGAAGTCCAACAGCTGGTCTACCCAAAATTCAAACTATTTCTATGAGCTTTCTCCAAGCACTTCTTGAACAACAGCAGCATTGGTTCATGACCACTTTGCTGGTAGCCTGTTCACCCTCGCAGAACCTTTCCCTAGCTGCCAGAAGACCCTCCTCTGAGACAGCTCCATGCCCTTCCCTTAGGTCCTGTCACCGTCACCAGAGAGCAGAGCTCAGCATTGCCCCTCTGGTCCCCTTGTGAGAAGCTTCAGGCTGCCATGAGGCCTCTTCCCTGTCTCCTCTGCTCTGACCTGAACACACCAAGGCTCCTCAGCCACTCCTCATATCTTATCCTCTAGACCTTTCTCCATCTTTACTGTTCTCTCTAATGTTTTTATGTCTTTTTCATACCGCGGCACCCAAACGCACACCCAGTGCTTGAAGTGAGGCCATACAGCTCAGAGCAGAGCTAGACTCCCCTCACTCTATCACTCCCCTCACACTATCACTCCCCTCATCCAGTGGCAGTCCTGGGCCTGACATACCTCAGGGGACAGCTAGCCCTTTTGGCTGCCAGGACACACTGTGGACTCATGTTCAGCTTGTCATCAACCAAAACCCCCAGATTTCTTTCTGCAGGGCTGCTCTCCAGCATCCTTTGGCTTATGTATGTGGCCAAAAAGGGAAAAAGTTAAATCTGCCTTGTATTATAAGCTACCGATCATCAAATAGAATCTTTATTCTTGGATAGCTATATGGTCATTGATATGCTGCTGACAGCTTTTAAATTGAATGGGTGTTTTTTTTCATGGCTATATCAAATGCTACTATAAAAATACCTGGCAGGGGCCACATTTGAATGCTTGTCTTACACAATACAATATGAAGCACCTAAGGTTTTAGCAGTCAAAACTATAAGGGAGCATGTGTGGACCACATTTGAATGGGGAGATTGAAGAGTTTTTAGCTGATCCCTAAAGAGATGTCGTTCAGCAGCAGGACAAGTACTTTGCATAATAAACACTGAATACTGAAGAGAAGATACAGTAGTATGATTTTTCTAGCCTCTATTCCTTCAGCAACTAAACTAAGTGTAAACTTTTGTGATCCTGAAGTTATTTTTGAAACTTCAGGATGGTCAAAGTAAAGATCATAACATGAGCTCTTATGACCTTTAATTTCAAAAATGGTAAGCTATAGCAAGTTATGTTTCCCTTGTACTGTACTCGTACTGAAAGCAACCAGGCCTTTGGCACACACAGCAAAGAAGGAGTTCTTGTCTGTACCTGGTGCTCCTAAGAACTGAACAAGGCTCTGGAGAAGAGTTACAGGCTTTGAGAGATCTCTGAGAATCATGTTTTCAATAGAGAGTTAGGAATCTTTTCCCAGATTACATAAAACTCTACCTCTGGCAGAAGCATGAGGCATCAGGCTAGCCAGCCTGGTACAGAGATGATAGGAAAAAAAAAAAAAAAAAAAAAAAAGATAAATATATTGAAGGTTACAAGCAGAAGGAAGATGTCATTTTACAGCCTGGGCTATGAGAAAAAAATCAACTGCATGCAAAGTTGCAAAATTGTTACTGAGTTATCTGTGGGAAAAAATTTAGACAGAGATCCAACCCAGCAACACCACTGTAAGAGAACTTGATGAGTTATATAGTTACTTCTTTTCACCAGCTTTTAAAGTGTCCTCCCATGATTTCACTGATAAGAACATTGCAATCCTTTCATAGACATTAAAGGAAATGTAAACCAGAGATTTTTATGATGTACTTCATCTGGGCATATTTGTGCCTTGAGCTCTATGAATGCCTTGTTGTGTTTATCACATCTCAGTTATAATCATGAGTCATCTGGGGGCCAGGAAGGACCCATCTGGCAATAATTCAGGTTTATTGATGGGTGAGTTGCCATCAGATGAGCATATTACAGAGCTTGCGTCATCAGGCTCCAAGTTGTATGGATATGTGCATTCTGGAGGTAGATGCTGTTTAAAGATTAAAGGCATTACACTAACAAGATTTAAGAAGTAAGAGTAGTATCCAAAAATTTTAAAATCCTTCCCCACATTATTATCCGGGAAGCACATCTCTTTTGTTCTGGAAGGGTTTAGTAATGGTAGGAAAGGTTACTTTATAAAAAGTCTTCTGAAGAAAGCTGTCTGTTACGTCTGGGGATCCCATGTGGTGGGAGAGGTGTTGGCAGAAATTGCTCAGTGCGTATATATACCTTCATCAAATTTGTGGAGGACGTACCAAAAGTTTTAAGGAAAACAATTTATCGTCCCCTAATAAATCATAGTCATGATCAAAGATTTGATCATCTCTGCTTGTGATAGCAACAAAACAGAGAAAACCTCTACCGTGTGCATCACAAGAACATCAGCATCCTGCACACATCCAAAAAGTTTTTTGGTTTCTTTTGCCAGCATAAAAGGAATGCACAATCACACTGAACACAAAACACTGCAGTGATACTTAAGAATCTCCAAGATAAGCTATCAGCTGTGTCACCAAAGTGATAAGTGTATTCTGGCAAGGCCTTGTTCTTTACAGAAGCATTTGAAGGTGTAGTGAAGATAGTGGTACTCTGCTGTCAGTTAAAACACTCCTGAGAAAATTTTAAGGCTAAGAACAAGTCTGTGTATGGCCACTGTTATGGCATAATGATGACGGGCAGCTAAGCACTACACAGCTTCTCTCTCTCCTCCTGTCAACAAAAAGTTGCAGAAAATAATCATAAAAGTTGAGATAAAGAAAAGGAAGTTGCCCACCAATTACAATCATAGGCCAAACAAACTCCATTTGGGAAGATCAGTTTATTGCTAATAAGCAACAGTATAGGTCAGTGAGAACTGAAAACAAAATTTAAAAAAAGTCCTCCTCCAACTGCACTCTCTTCTACCTCCTCGTCAATCCATAATGCTTCATCTCTGCTACTCTCTAGTTGTCAGTCTCTGCCCCTCCTCCATGCGTCTCTCCCAAAGGATGCTGTCCTTTCCAAAGTGATCCTGAGTGGGCTTCTCACAGGCTGCAGCTCTCCAAGCACTCCTCCAACATGTCTCTGTTCCACAGGACCCGCCCTTCAGGGGTGGATTTCTCCTGCAAATGTCCCCACAGACAGCAGCAGCCTCCTGCCCTCCTGCCCCACCGCTGGTTCCTCTCTGTGGGCTGCAGCTCTGGTCTGGGGCTGCTGCTGGAGAGGCTCTCCCATAGGCTGTTCCTCCTTCACGCCTCAGCACTGCTGCATGTGGACATCTGCTCTGCATGGTGCCCATGGACTGCAAGAAGACACCTGTTCCTGCATGGGCCCCTCTTGGGCTGCAGGGAGCTTCTGTTCTGCACCTGGAGCACTCCCTGCCTCCTTCTGCACTGACCTTGGGGTTTGCAGGGCTGTTTCTCTCGGATTTTCTCACTCAGAGCTGATGCCATTTTGGCATCTTTGTAATAAGGGAAATGGAAAGTATCACTGACTGATTTTTTATTGTTTTATTCACTTTTTAAAAGCAAAAGATTTACTTCTAAAGAACAAGTAAACTGTTTTTTCCTAATAATAATATTAACAATAACAATACTAATAATGATAAAGTAACCATTTTTAAGTGGCATGGGCTTACAATTAGTCAGGATAAATCTGGGAATCTCAGAATAAGGATTAGACCAGCTGAACTGGGATGTTTTCTCTGCAAGGAACTTAGGCCTGTTTCCACTGGTGTTGGTGTTAATTTCTTATGCATGGTGATCAGACCTGGGTGGAAAGGAAACAGGCAAAAGATTCAAGCCCATTCAGATCCCAAACTTAGAGTTAAATACTCTAATGCACATATAAAAATTATGTGTTGCCTCTGCCTGCATAATGCACTGAGTCACACTTAGCTCTTTTCCTTTGGGGTTTTAGGCAATGTTCCGCCTGGGCCTATTCAACTGAATTCCTGTGGGTGTTGTGAAAAGATTAGGGTCAGAGTCCAGTAGGTTTATGCTAGTTTAAATTTTATTTCTGGCTAAATCACATCAGATTTTGTTTACCTGATGACAGCAGCTTTCATTCCTGGCTGCAAAGTTCTCCACTGCAATTGCTAGTGAGTCTTGCTAATTCCCTCAAGCCTTGCAAAGGAGCTAGCAAGAAGAACAAATAAATTGTGAATTGCTGCTAGGCATGTGAAACTTGGAGGTCTGGAAGTGCAAGGTTAGATGATCTCCCAGGATAGATCTTAAACCCACGTTTGAGCCTATTATTTATTGGAACAAAGTTGGTAGAAGCAGAGGGAAGAAAGATTTAGCTGTTTAAACTACATAATAGGTAGTAAGGGAAAAGGGCTACATATAAAAAAAAAGAAAGAAAATGGAATATTAGAAACTTGTATGCAACCTTGTAGAAGGTTGGTTCCTTTTTTTTATGCCTTTATGTGTCAACTCTGTTCATTAAAAAATTAAAGCTTTAGTTGAATTAAATTTTCTTTGGCACTTACTGATTTGAAAAAATCATACAGTCTCAAGAGACATAGGGATGAATATTGCTATTAGGGTCAGCAGATGCCACATGTTGAAGGTTAAAGAAAGTATGCCACAGTTTGCATTTTCTCATTTAGGCTTTCATAACAGTGAGAAAGTAGGGGAAAAAAAAAAAAAAAAAAAAAAAAAAGGAGTTAAAAAGAAAAGAAAAAAAAAAATCTCAGGAAACCGGAAAGCCAAGTACTGACACAGGCCTCTGCTTCGTGGAGATTAATGATCCCCATTCAAAATTGTGCTTCATTGAGAGTAGCAAGGAAAACTGTATCCTTTGTTGGCATGAAAGTGTGGGTCTCCATTGCTGAGAGTTTGACTTCAGCAGAGTTTGACTTATTTATATTAGCAGAAAATTTGGCCATGAAATTATTAGTTGTATTATAAGAACTTTCCTCTCCCAGAGCTGGATTATTCCTTCATTCAATGCATTTTGCAGTCTAACGTTAAACATGAAATGTTCAGCATTCCATATGACAGGGTTTTCCCTCTGTCTCTTGGGCTGCTAACTTATTAAGAGCTTTTTCTCATTGCTCAGCCTATGCTGATTTCTCTTTATTACTGCCTGACTCCATTACTCCCAGTTCTACCCCTTGGTACCACCCAAAGATATTCTCCATCCTGTCTTTGTGTATAACTCTCATGTTTCAAGAAAAGGAAGGATCCTCCTTTCATTAGCAGTAACTTCTGCATATCTGATTGTTCTGCAAAGTGTTCAACATTTATTATTACAAGAGTTAAAATTTAATTTAGAAAATAAGAAAAATTTTACCTTTGATCTTGTGTGCTAAAGGGAGTACAAAAATTCCTACTGAGCAGGTTGCCAAGAAGAAGGACGTAAAGAAATATGGCATGCCTCTGCCCCTACATGTAGGTGAACAAAGATTGCCAGATGCACTAGAGGCATTCTTTAAAGGAGAACCAGAAAGAAAAAGAGGAGCCTCCTACTTCTCCTCTGGAGCTGGAAGTACACTCTGTACACTCCCTGACACTACTGCTGCTAAATGCCAGAGACCAAGCCCTTCTTGTTGAGAGGGGTTAGACTTGAAGAGCTCTAAAAAAGGGCCAGAAACTCCCATAAAGCCAGTTTCTTCAGATGCTTCAGAAGTGTGAAGAGTGCTTTGTGATCTAATTTTGATTTGCTTATGTATTTGGAATAAAAATTTTTCATGTGCGTATCCCCTCTGAGATTAGTGAGGCTAGCTATTAAATAAAATAGTGTTCCATTGGCAATGAAGATGGCACATTAAATGGTCCCTTATCCCTCCTTTTAAAACTCTTCTTATTAGCCAGCTCAATAGGAGGTTAGCCAGATACTTTGTGACTACCCTGAATTGCCAAAGCTGGGTGTCCCGCTCAGTTCCTGAAAGAATAATTTTCACATTATTTTTCACACAAAAATATGCATCTCAAGCTCTTTTTCAGTGGATCTTTGTAAGCTTTGTATGCCTCTATGGAATGTTAAACAAGTAGCTCCTACTAATATACAGTGAAGTTAGTTAAACAGAACACAGAATGATACTTAATATAAAAGTGGGGTCTATAAAGTAAGAAGTCAGAGTACTGTGATTTTGGCTGCAGAGCCTCACCGGACTTGAGCAGCTAAACTGTTGGAGCCCAACTGATAGTTTGATGCCAAAAGTTTCTCTTCACACTGTTTTTGTGCAGCTCAGACTCAGCTTGTCAACATCTCTGTGACTTAGAAGGCACTGCTCCTCCTAGCCTCACATATTGAAACTGTCCCCTGTTAATGAAGTCATACTGACTGAACATAGCTTACTCCAAGTGAGCACTGATAGTAGGGCATGGGAGACGCACAGTGAACAGCCCTGCCCTCCCCACCCCAACACACACCATTTTACAGCCCATGGCTTTCTAGGAGGGAGAAAATGCAGAAGCGTCACATCTTCCAGCTCTGCTGAGAGGTGCTCCCAGCTTTGCGTCTGGATAGTCACCACCTGCAGTACATTTCTGCAAAAGAGAACTATGTTTACAAGGCAAGGAATTCAGTTTCTGTTTTTGTCTAGATGCCACAGAACAAATTCTTTCCAATACAGCCCCTCCTAGATGAAGGTTTAGAATGTACACTGCAAAGCCTGCAATGCAATTAGTCGTAGAACATTCAGTCTTTTAGGGAAACATACTTACTGTTACAGTATGCTTGTTTTCTAAACTAAGCAAATTGACATAGAAATCCATCCACCTTTCTGGCCTCTGGGCTTCGTTTCACTGAAAAAAAATAAATCTCTTTGAAGAGTCCTCTGCTGTGGTGAAAGTACTTACTTCAGTGATATCATTGTCTAAATCATGAGGATTTAACCTTCCAGGCTTATTTCCATGAACAGTTCGAGGAAAGCACAGTCATCTAAGAACACTGGCACTTTCCAGCTTATTGGAATGATTATCACAAGTGAAGGAAGCAACAAATCAGTCAGAAATAGGGAGTAGAGCTGACAGGTTGGAGTTAAGCAATTCCAAAAGGAGGAACATTAACTTCATAACAATAAATGAAAAGGCCAAATCTGCCAGTGTATGACAAACTGTGTGGTCTTCTTTATCTTGATGATTCCTGTTTTGACAAAAGCATATCTTAGTCTTTTTTTTTTTTTAATCCAAATCACATCTTCTTAACCTCAGTGTGAACTCAATGCAACTGTGTAGCAAGGTAGAACTTCAAACTGAAATCTCACATTCGAAAAATATCTGAGTTCCACATTTTAAATTTATAATAATTAACTTAAATGTTTTTTCAAAGCAGTAGCATGAAGATTTCCAGCCCCGGGGGTGATGCACTGGATCACTCCAAAATTCAACAGTAAAATCCCACATTGAATTAATACAGCTTAACCTTCATACAGTATCATGCCTACTTTCTTTTTCAGTTAAATATGAAAAAGTCAGAATTAAAAGAATCTCAGAGTTTCAAATGCAGTCAGCATAAAGTATGCCATTTCAAAACTGTGGCGGATGTAAGAAAAAATTAAAATGTGAGAATATAAAGCAATGTAAACCAAACCCAAAAAAATGGTCCAAACAAAGAATGCTCCCCACCAAACATCTGGACACTGCAAACTCTGAGGAAGTTACTACATCAGAGTCCAGATTTTGCAGCTGTCTCATAATGAGCAGATCCAAAACTTTGGATCTGATTGTATCTGAGTTTTAAAGATGTTTGGATTTGGATCTTACTTTATAGTTCTGGCCCAGTTACAGTACATGCATTTTTTTATATTTCTGAGACACTAGAATGACTGAGCGTTGTAAAAACCAAAACATTTTGAAATTTATTTTAAGATGTCATTTATTTTATCAAGAAACTGCATGAATTAAACTTCTTATTTAGGTCTTCTCCTTGTATTAATTAAGGTAAAAACTAATTTTACACACTCTTCAAGTCTCACTGAAAATGAGAGTATTCTATGTCCATAAGTTCCAGTTTTAAATTACAAAGAAGTGCTGTGCATTTAAGAGGCAACTAAGTGCTTTTTATCATTCTTGATTCTGGACAGTATTACTTGGCTTCATAAACGTAAAGTGCTGTCTATTGAACTGGCCACTTGTTCATAGCATGGTTTCTCACATATTAGTCAAGAGTACATAACATTTTTCGTAGGTCATTTAGAAGTTCTGAAAGTCATTGGTATTCACCAGAATATTTTCTCTTGCAAGGTAAGAAGCATTTTTTACTTGTTAGTATGAATAGAAATATGAATAAAAAAACTTTATTTTCTTCTTTGCAGAGGCATGTGGGAAGAATACAGGGATGTTGTCCAGACATGCAGCCAAGGAGCGTATGGAACTGCACTTGGTGACGGATGTGAAAAATAACAAGTAGTATTCTACAGGTACATTGGTCAAAAGTGAAAGGCTGAAGAGAGTGTACCCCCTCTGATAGATGAGAAGGGAGAACTGGCAGCAACAGATACAGAGAAGCCTGACGTGCTGAACAAAAGCTTTGCCTCAGTCTTCACTGGCAGTTGTGCTTCTCACATCCTTCACACTACTAAACCTGTAGGTGGGGACTGAGAGAATAAAATACCCTCTACTACATGAGAAGAGCAAGTTTGAGACTGCCTCATGTGGCTGAATGTGTATGGCTGTGGAGCCCAATGACATGCATCCCCGGGTTCTAAAGAAATTTGCTGATGAAGTTGCCAAGACACTCTACCACTTTCAAAAAGTCATGGCTGTCGAGTAAAGTCCATGGTGACTGGAAAAAGGGAAACGTCACTCCCATTTTTAAGAAAGGGAGGAAGAAAGATCCAGGAAAATACAGATTGCTGAGCCTTACTTTAGTGCCTGGGAAGATTATAGAGGAGTAGAATCATACAGTCATTAAAATTGGAAAAGACCTCTAAGAAAGATCATAGAGTCATAGAATCATAGAATCACGAGGCTAGAAGCGACCTACAAGATCATCTAGTCCAACCGTCTCCTCATCATCATTGCCACCACAAGCACTAACCCATATCACGCAGCACGTCATCCAGACGCCTCTTGAACTGCCAGGGACAGCGACTCCACCACCTCCCTGTGCAGCCATTCCAGTGCCTGACCACTCTCTGAGAGAAATAGTTCTCCCTTATGTCTAATCTAAACCTCCTCTGCAGCCATTACCCCGTGTCCTGCTCGTTGCCTGGGAGAAGAGGCCAAGTCTCTCTTTACCACAACCTCCCTTCAGGAAGTCGTAGAGTGCAATGAGGTCTCCCCTGAGCCTCTTCTTCTCCAGACTGAAAAATCCCAGCTCACTCAGCTGCTCCTCATAAGACTTGTGTTCCAGAATAGAGCACATGAAATCATGGAATAGATCCTCCAGGAAGAGATGTTAAGGAGCATGAAAGATGAAGAAATGGTCCAAAACAGCCAGCACAGCTTCTCCAAGGGCAGATCATGCCTGACCAATCTGGCAGTGGCCTTCTATGGTGGTTATCAGTAAATGAAGAGTAATTGACATCATCTACCTTAACTTTCTAAAGGCCTTTTATGGTCCATCACCACATTCTTTAAACTGAATGATGAAGTTCATATGAAGGAAGGGTCTGGACGGGCTTGAGAAGTGAACCCACATAAACTTAATGAGGTTCAACAAATCCAAGCACAAGTTACTGCACTTGGGTGGCAGCAGTTCCAGATTTTTGTACAGACTTGGAGAAGAACTCAGTGAGAGCAGTCCTGCAGAAAAGGACTTACAAGTTCTAATGGTCAAAAATCTGTATGATTCAACAGTGTGCTCTTGCAGCCGAGAAGGTGAACAGTATCCTGAGCTTCGTCAAGAGAGAGATTGGCCAGCAAAGTGAGGGAGGTGATTGTCCTCTACTCTGCCTTTGTGAAGCTCCATCTGTGTTGCTGCATCCCAGTCTAGGACCCAACACAAGAAAGATTTTGAACTCTTGGAGTGTATCCAGAAGGCCAGGAAGATGATCAGACGGCTGGAGCACCTCTCATACAAAGAAAGACTGAGGGATCTGGGCTTGTTCTCTATAGGCTAAAAAAGGGAGGTTGAACGAGAAGGCTCCAGGTAGATTTTGTTGTGACCTTCCAGTACTTAAAGGGAGCTTGTAGACAGGTAGAAGATCAACTTTTTACACTGTCTGGTAGTGATCTGTGGAACGTAAGATGGAATGGTTTTAAACTAAAAGAGAAGAGGTTTACATTAGATATTAGGGGAGAAATTCTTTCTTCACAGGGTGATGAGGCAGTGGCGAGGCTGCCCAGAGAAGCCATGAATATCTCTTACCTGAATGTCTTCAAAATCAGGTTGGATGGGACCCTGGGCAGCCTGAGCTGGTGGGTGGCAACCCTACCTACAGGAGGAGGTTGAATGGTCTTATGAGGTCCCTTCCAACCCAAATCATTCTATTCATTTTCATCATTCATCACCATCTATTGATGCCAGTAGTCACTATTTATCTCACTTCTATCTTTCTCTCACCCCCATCTCCATGCTCCATTCCCTGATTCAGCCTGTTTGTAAAGGAAACTCTGTCAAAAGCCTGATATTTGCTAAGTACTTCTGGTATCTGGAATATGGTTGGCATTCTACAACATTCACATCGTAAGACGGCCTAACTCAACAGAACATGGTCTACAGAACTAGTATACCTGAAAGCCTAGCAGAAGTGGAAGTGAAATTGCACTTGTATCTCTCTCTGTATGGGGGAATGAATTACACATTCGCTAAGAATTATGAAGACTTGGCAGCTTCGGTTAGCAAGCCACAACACCTGTTTTTATTGTTATTCATGCAAAACATTAAAACAATTGGAAGATAACAATAGCCCACTTAAAAGACAAAATATTTTTTTCTCATTGGGGTGTTTAGGGAAGGAGAATTTCCTTTTCCTTCAGTGGAGAAGTTAGCTGCCTGTGGTTTGGATGGGTGTATGCTCCACTGGGTGAAACACTGGCTGGATGGCCGTGCCAAAGAGTTGTGGTCAATGGAGTTAAATCTAGTTGAGTGGTGTATCCCAGGGCTCAGTGCTGGGACCAGGTTTATTTAGTGCTTTATTAATGATCTTGATGAGGGGATTGAGTTCACACTCAGTAAGTTTGCAGATGACACCAAGCTGAGAGGGAGTGCTGATCTGCCTGAGGGGAGAAGGGCACTACAGAGGGACCTGGATAGACTGAATTGATTGGCCAAGGCAAACTTTCAATAGAGTTTCAAAAGTTTCAATAGAGCCAAGTGTTGGGACCTGCATTTTGGTCTCAACAAACCCAGGCAACCCTATAGTCTTGGGGACAAGTGTTTGGAAAGCTGATGGAAAGAGATTTTGGTGTACTGATGGACAGTCAGCTGAATATGAGCCAGCAGCATGCCCAGGTGGCCAAGAAGGCCAATGGCATCCTGGCTTGTATCAGGAATGGTGTGGTCAGCAGGTCTAGGGAAGTCATCCTGCCCCTGTACTCGGCATTGGTGAGGCCTCACCTCGAGTACTGTGTTCAGTTTTGGGCACCTCAGTACAGAAAGGACATTGAGGTGCTGGAGCAAGTCCAAAGAAGGGCTACAAGGCTTGTTTAGGGCTTGGAGAATATGCCCTATGAGGAGAGACTGAAGGAACTGGGATGTTCAGTCTGGGGAAAAGGAGGCTGAGGGGAGACCTTATTGCTCTCTTCCAGTGCCTGAAAAGCGCTTACAGTGAGAGCGGGGTCAGTCTCTTCTCACTGGTGACAGGTGACAGGATATGGGTAAATGGCTTCAAGATGCACCAGGGTTAGTTTAGGTTGGATATTAGGAAACACTTCTTACTAGAAAGGATTGTTAAGCACTGGAATAGGATCCCCAGTGAGGTGGTTGAGTCACCATCCCTGAATGTGTTTAAAAACTGTTTGATGTGGTGCTCAGGAACACGATTTAGTGGAGGGTTGTTAGTTAGGATAGTATGATTAGGTCATAGTTGGACTTGATCTTTTCCAACCTAAGTGATTCTATAATTCTATGATCTATTTTTGTCTTTCATGACTTTACAGAGAGATGTAGATGAAACAGCATTTCTAGTATCATGCAGATTACAGTCACAACCTGCCATGAAAAAGCTGAAAGAATTTAAAATCATTAGAATCACAGAATTGTAGGGGTTGGAAGGGACCTCCAGAGATCATCGAGTCCAACCCCCCTGCCAAAGCAGGTTCCCTACACCAGGTAGCACAGGTAGGCATCCAGGCAGGATGCCTGGATTATATTATTAGATTATTCTTGCAGTAAATGTCTTTTATCTGTCCCAGTTTTTCTGAGATTTTAGAAAGCATTTAAAAGGCTAATAAATATTCTTAGCTTCTATGTGAGAAAGAAACATGCTTGAAAGATTTCTTAGTATCCACTCATTTCTAAATGATGGAGCTTCTTAAATTAGACTGGAGAAATTATTATTGTAATTATTATCTTTGAAATTCGACTGTAGTGATTAAGTCAGCTACAGTAAACCATATATTTTTCTGTAATCTAAATCTTGTTTTCATACCTTTGTGCCTGCTATCAGAGTAATTAGAGAGGGATCAAGCTTTGAAAAATGATTCACCATAGGATCCTAGCCACCGTAATGCCTTCTCCACCTTCATATATCCTTCCTCACCCATTAGCAAAATATATTTTAAAACATCATTAAGCAGTTAAATGCAAACACAGACTTCTACTTATTTAGACTGAATTTTTGGTTTGAGGCATGGTGATAAAATAAAACTGCTGTGCTGGAATTTAGGAAAGAGCATCAGACCAGCTATTCAGCTTCCAATGTTTTTCATTCAGTCACCACAGCATCTGATGATGTTCACTCTGAAAGGGAGATTGGACATCACTGGCATACTCTGCTATGAAGCTTTTATTACTTAAGTAAAATCCAGTACATCAGTGATATTCATCACTAATGTAATACACTAATGTAATCATCTGAGTCTGCACCCTTAATATCCTTTAAATTAAAAAGACTTTTCCATCGGTGTTCTATATTGTGAATCTTCACAGTAGCCATTTTGTGCACCTTCTCCAATTTCACTTCATCTTTTTTCAACACAGGCAGTGATGAGTGCATGACACAACATTTATGTCGCCTTCCTGACTTTCTAAAAAATCGCGATAGGATTGCAAATTTTCTTTATTTACCTCTCATAAGCAAATTGCTACTGAGTAGAGCACTGGAGCTGCTTTCTTCTTCAGCTCTCTCCAATTACTGAGTTTCCTGTTTACAATATACAATGATTTTTAGCGTCTAATTCCATGGTTACATACTTACATCGTTAAACCTTATTGTGTTTTACTCTCATAACATGAAGCAGAACCAACATCTTCTGGGAAGTGCTGGGGGATAAATACTATGAACATTCACTTAGTTGATAGGCATTAGCCATAGCCAACTTAAATGAATGAGAAAAAATAATCAAAACGCTATTCTAGGTGGAAACCAGAGATCGCCTATGATTCATATGTTTTAGACAGCTTTATGCAGGAGCTGGACTAGAAACTGAATATTTTTTCCATGTTTAAAATGTAGACCTGAGTTAATATAATGGAAATTGAAACAAAGAAAAATCTTCAAACACAATTCCTATAAGTGAAATGACTTTGAAATAATTATGCAAGCAAATCTGGATGATTTCTAACTGAATGGAAATTACTGCTTCCTTCCAGATAAGAGAGTTATAAGTGTAAGGAGGAAGAACAGTTAAAAACTCTAATTGACAGACAATATCCTTTGTGCAAATCTAATGCCTTTTTTTAGGGGATTAATTTCAAAGACTAAAATGATTATGACAATGCTTATACACCAGCCAGCCATTTCTTTGAAGACCATATTTTGAACATTCAATTGATTTTTGTACTTTTTTGCAAGAACAGTCAGAAAATTCCTTAGCAATTATTTCTATTGAAGTATTTTTCCCATCAACACCTCTTAATAAAGTACAGTAATATTTGTACCAGGGATTTCATTTCTTCCTGCCTTAATACTCAAAAAAAATTTCCTAATTGTTCCAATGGAATTTTTACTTGATCTTTAATTAAAACAACCAGCACTAGGCAACCAGTTACTGCTGGTCTCTTGAGCAGTCTCGTAAGACTGATTTCTTTATATTTCTATGTAGAACAATTCAGTTGGCCCATCATTTTCTACATTTCCTTTGCTATTTATTATCTGGCATATTTGTTCTTGGATAAGAATAATTTTGCCGACAGCCATAATCCTGTATTTGTGACTTAGCATTTAGTTGCCATAGAAGTGAATGCAATGTCACAAATCAAGCATTATTATTACAACTTACAGTGCTGGATCAAATTGAAGGATACTATAAACTGGAAAAGAGTAAGCCTTTTCAGTGTAGCACTAGGTATATAGGACAAGGACTCTTTCAGGAAATTCTTGGCAAGTTTGTACATAGATTTGTCCTTTAAATTTTAAAATTTGTATTTAGGCTCTTATTCCTTTTGTACAACTGTTTTAATCTCATAGCAAAAGCCCTCAGTGATAAAATCAAGGCTGATCATAAGAAAATTTCCTAACTTAAATTGTAAAAAGGGCTGGAAATGCAGCAAACCTTAGTATACCCACTGGCAAAATTGACAGGAGATATTTTTATTGAAAATGATCTGTTTCATTCAGAAGCAGGGAGTTTGACAGTGTATTTGTGTTGAAAGTGATGCAGATATGTCATGCATCCTCAGTGAATCAACCCAGAAGCTAATACTTGAAGGGCAGAAAGTTGGCAAAAAGCCTTACAGGTTTTCTAAATTGTTTCCAGGTTGAACAGATAATGTATCCTAAGCAATATTATTTTGCAGCAAACTCTCTTTCTGCCTTTCTGGGAGTTAAAAAACAAATGAGTTCTAGAGAAAAAAAATTATCATTGTATGTATTCTGAAGCTTTTTTGAGCAGTTGGACTTTAGCCACGGGCTCTTGTAGTACAGGGATCTGGAAATACTGCTTCTTTGGGGCATATCATCAGGTAGGGGTGCAGGGGTGCACCTCAACAGATGAGTGAAGGAAATCCAAAGTGAAGATGTAAGATATCTGAGATAAAATAGTGTTGAAATATTTACATTTTGCTAGAATTAAAGGTAGAATATGAGCACCAAAAAATAGAAGTGCAAAATAAAACATTTCATTTGCAGGAGATATCAAGGAAAAATAGAAAAAGAGCTTATTAGCAAATGATTTTTGTTGGTTTTACTGTAAGAATGTGGCATATTTGTTTGTGAGCAATTCTGTTCAAACTGAAAGGAAAATATGAAATGTTGGAAAGTTTCAATTGGACTATATGCAGCACAGAGATTTTTCTATGAAGAAAATCATTTCTGAAATAAACACTGCATGTTGAGGGTTTTTTTTTTTTCTGAGTGTTATTAGCCACAGTTAGTGAGAGCTGTTTAAATCTAGGAACTCATACTAAAAAATATTTCTTCTTAGCCAAAATGAATGCTAGTTTGTAATGCAATAGTTCTTACTTGGTGTTGGCTTGATATTGGATGTGATATAACATCCTGAAAAATCAAATTAACTTCAGCTAAGTGTGAAAACAATCAGTGATGTATTAACTACTTAAAAGAACACAATAATAACCAATAATAACACAAACAAGCAAACAAACAAACAAACAAAACCCACCAAATTTGGAAATGCTTACACGGACGTGAGATTTTCCTAATATTTTTGCAACAGATTGCATGAATAGATGCAACCTTCCTCACCATAATTTCAAATTGATTGCAGGAGCTTGTTTGAAAATCTGTGGTACGAACTGTCCTTTTTTAAGGGAAGTAACATTCCAGAGTTCTGAGACTTTTTGTATCATTAGCTTGTTTTATCCTTCCTGTGTTTACCTTGCTTCTTCTCACTCCATGAAAGATTTTCTTTTTTGGAATAATACCTGAAGTACAGTTCCTGTTTAGCTTTGTCTTCTTCTTTATATTATTTTATTTTATTTTATTTTAGATTGTTCTATACAACCCACAGATCTCCAAAAATAAAGATGTGGTATTTTCATTTATACAGGGAGAGATCATTAACAAGTGAGCTAATTCACTAGTTGTAGTTCTAGTTGCCACTGTCATGTGTGTATACATAGCATAATTAAAATCTTTCTAAAAATCAGATTAAATGATGAGGAGAAAAAATAAGAGAATAATACTGATACCTTGATAAAAAAGAGAACTGCAAGGACCCATGGTTTCATGCAGCAATATTTCTAGATGTTCTCACATAGCAATCATTTGTTAACCTAATCAGATATTTTTTATTTTGCATTTTGTACGTTACTAGAATAGCCTAGTTTTGCCACATCTTTTCTGTTAGGCATGTGAGCTCCTGCAAATTCTTCAAACACAGCACATAATAAAATGCATTTACCAAAAACTAAGTGAATTATCTGCTCAACCATTTCCAGAGAGCTGAAAAATCTCAAGCTAAAGATAAGCAGCAGAGATAAGCATTGAGAGTTTCACAGCCTACCATCCACTGAAATCCAGTAGGCACAAAGCATTTTCTCTGGCAGTTCAGTGGAACACACAAAATAAAAAGTGTTCTCCTCATCATATTGTCTGAAACATCCAACACCTCTTTGCATCTAGTTGAGGGGGACGACTTTAGGCAGATTAAACAGAATTTTGAAAGAAAGCTTCTGTGCAGTTCTTAAAGTGTGCTTCAAGCATTGCCATTATTAGTATGCAATTCTCTCTGTTACAGCTTCTGGAGTTGGAATAAGTCATGGATTTAACTGCTACATACATGTCCAAATATAAAGCCCACTGAACCAAATGTAACACTGTATTCTAGTTTGGGTGGTGCCAGTAGAATTAGTGTAAGTGTAGGATGCTTGTCTTTAAAAGTGCAAATTCACACTCTCCTGCATCCAAGTGAATGAATCAGTCCACCATAAATGGTAGCCACCATAAATCATTTTACACAGAGAACAGAAAAATAGTCCTTAGTGCAAAGCCAATAAATACTGTGGTAATATTGTGGTAATATTGTAATATATGTCGTAAAAACATAAGCAGCAATATTTTGCTAGGGTGGGTAATATTAAATATATTTACTGAACAAGTGCTACTGAGGTATTCAGAGAAAGCAAGTTTTGCTCAGGTGGACAATATCATAGAATCATAGAGTGGCTTTGGTAGAAAGGGACCTTAAAGAACATACAATTCAAACCCCAAGGTCATGGATAGGGTTGCCATCCACCAAATTAGGCTGCCCAGGGCCCCATCCAACCTGCCTTGAATGCCTCCAAGGATGGAGCACCCACAGCTTCTCTGGGCAACCTGTACCAGTGCCTCACCACCACAGTAAAAAATTTCCCTATAATATCTAATCTAAGCCTCTTCTCTTTTAGTTTAAAACCATTTCCCCTTATTCTATTACTATCTGCCCAAGTAAAAGTCAGTCTCCCTCCCATTTATAAGCTTTCTTTAAGTACGGGAAGGCTGTAATGATGTCTCTCTGCACCCTTCTATTCTCCGGGCTGAACAAGACCAGCTCCTTCAGCCTTTCTTTGTAGAAGAGGAGCTCTAGCCCCCTGAGCACTTTTGTGATCCTCCTCTGGACTTACCCTAAGATATCCACATCTTTCTTGTGTTAGTGGCCCCAGACGTGTATGAAGTAGTCCAGATGGGACTTCATGAAGACAAAGCAAAAGGCAAAGCAAAAGACAACTCTTCCGCTGAAATGAATGAACCATATCAATTCTGAGTACAAATTACAAATCTTCTACATATAAAATATCAAATAATTGGGCCAAGTAGTCACTGTTCTGTACTTTGCAGCACTGAACTGCATTAGAATCACTAAGATTAACAAAGATTGATTTTTTCCTAGCACAACACTAGCATGAAGTCTGAATTTTTACTGTTGGCTATCCATGAATAATACTTCTGGTTTTGATACACACAGAAAATGTTGGAAAAGATAAAAGTCTTCCAAAAAGATTGCCAGTAAATAAAATTTGAGTAATTAGATACAAGATCCTGTAATATAGGATCCAGCAGACATTTTAGTGCTGGCATTAAATCAGACAAACATTATGGAAACTATTTTTCTTAACTCTATCTGTGTCTCTATAACTCCAACCTTTATGACTCAAATTTGTTTTCTCATGAGCCACTTTTGAGACCCTTGGACAAGAAGCACAGAGTTCAGCATATTAATGTTAAAATAAACAAAGCTCCATAATAGGTGCTTTCTGAGAGCACACAAAAAGAAATATATAAAGCAATTTATTGAGTATTTTCAAATGCAAACAGTATTTCCCTCTTCATCACCAAGATTCTTCTAAGACAGTTTGCCTGGATGATATGCAAGCCTTTCTCACTGCATTAAAGGTCTTTACCTGTATCCATTTCTTTCTGTTTTGGCCTGGTTCTTATTGCTTAAAGTTGTTGAAGAGGTAAAAGATAAAGCCATGATAGTTTTACATGAAAAAGAGCCAAGAGATCATCTGTTAAGAGATTTTTTCTTGTCATCTATTAGTTTGTTTTGTGCATTTCTAGCCAAAAGCTAGTGCCTCACATGATATACTCTAGCCACATATGCCATCTGAAGAAGTTGTTTGACATATTTCAAAGGTTACTCAATTGTTATTATTATTTCTGTAAAAGGAATTCATTTATTTCCCTAGTTACATCAAAAAGAACTAGGACAATGAAGCTCCTTTTTAAAAATGAAAATATGTAGGGAATCCAGAGCTGTGCTAACAGTGCTTGACATTAGGAATGTTTTCCATAACAGGGAGTAAAAAAGAAAAAGCACTTGTATGCAAGCTAGGTGGAGATCTTAAATGTGATAACAACTCTATTGCACTGTGCAGTTCTAGCATGCAGTTACAAGTACCTAAATAGAATAAACAAACATTCTTTAGGTATAGCAAGGGCTAAAGCATCCATTAAGACTTTAAAATCACTTACCATGAAATTACCTTGTTCTTCATCTAACTCTATAAACATGTGTGTAACTTTAAACTGAAATGGATGAAGTCTGGTAAATTTTCAATCAAGGAGTTATGCAGGTGAAATGCTGAGATGTTTGACTTTCTAGTACCAGTGGAATAATTTATGCAGCTGTCCCTCATAGAAAAATCTGTTATTACATTCTGCTTCTACAGTAAATAAGTGTTAATCTTAATCTTCAAGTGCTAGGAAGACCAACTATGAGTGAAGAAGAGCTGTACGTAAATTTGCAGAGAAAATCATATCTACATCCACATATTTCTGTTTTGAACTGAAATGAAGGCTATTTTTAGTAATCATAGAATCGCAGAACTGTAGTCACAGAATCGTAGAATTGTGAAGTGGCTGTGAGTTGGAAGGGACCTCAAGGATCATCAAGTTCCAATACTCCTGCCATAGGCGGGGTTGCCAACTTCTAGTTCAAGTACTAGATCAGATTGCCCAGGACCTCACTCAGCCTGGCCTTGAATACTTCCAGGGACAGGGCATACACAGCCTATCTGGGCAGCCTGTGCCTGCACCTCGCCACTCTCTCAGCAAAAAAATTCCCCTTACATCTAATCTAAATCTCCCTTCAGTTAGTTTAAAACCACCATCCCTTGTCCTATCACTGTTTACCCTTGTAAAAATTTGGTTCCCCTCACATTTATAATCTGCCTTTAAATAATGGGAGGTCAAAGTAGGTCTCCTCACAGCCTTCTCTTTTCCAGACTGAACAAGCTCATTTTGTTCAGCTTGTCTTCATAGGAGACATGCTCTAGCCCTTTGATCATCTTCATGGCCCTCTCCTGGACTCTCTTCAAAAGCTTCATATCTTTCCTGTGTTGTGGTTCCCAGACTTGAAGATGGTACTCCATCTGGAGTCTCACAAGGAAAAAGTAGAGCAAGACAATCATCATCTTCGCCCTGTTGGCCACCAATCTTCTGATGGAACCCAGGATACCATTGGTCTTCTTACCTGCAAGTGCACAGTGCTGGCTCTTGTCAAGATTTTCGTCAACCAGGACCCCTAAATCCTTCTCAGCAGGGCTACCTTCATCTAGTTCTTCTACCAGTTTGTATAAATACCTCAAATTACCTTGACCTAAGTGCAAAACGTTGCACTTTGCTTTGTTGAACCTCATTAGGTTCACAAGGGCTCATCTTTCAAGTTTATCAAGGTCCCTCTGGGTGGCATCCCTTCCTTCTGCTGTATCAGTTTCACTGTTCAGCTTGATGTCATCAGCAAACATGCTGAAGATACACTCAATCCCATCATTTATGTCATAGATAAAGTTGTCAAAGAGCACTGGTCCCAAGACCTCTGAAGGACGCTCATTACTGGTCTTCACCTGGACATACAGCCGCTGACAAAAATCCTCCAGTTGCAACCTTCCAACTGGTTCCTTATACAACAAGAAGTACACTCTTCAAGTCCACATCTCTCCAATTTAGAGATAAGAGTGTGGTGGGGGACCATGTCAAAGGCTTTGCAGAAATCCAGCTAGATGATATCTCTTACATTTCCTTTCTCCATCAGAGCCATTACTCCATCATAGAAGGCCACCAAATTGGCTATATTGTGATCTTCCCTTGGTGAAGCCATGCTGGCTGTCTCAGATCACCCTCTTCTCCCTCATGTGCCTTAAGATGTCTTCCAGGAGGATCTGCTCCATGATCTTCCCAGGCACAGATGTGAATTTCTCTGGCCTGTAGTTCCTCCTTATTCCCTTTCACAAGAATTGGAGTGAAGAATTAAAATTGGACTCCTTTTTCCAGCCCCCAGACACTTCTGCCCAGCAGCCACAATTTTTCAGATATGATGGAGAGTGGCTCAGCATCAGTCAGCTCCCATGGGATGCTGGGATGCATATTGTCCAGTCCCGTAGACTTGTACATATTTATTCATGAGTTGGTTTCGTGCTTGCTCTTCTCTTATAGTGGGGACAAGTTTGCTACCCAGTTTCCACCTAGAGGTTCAGGTTCAGGGAGGTGAGGTTCAGGGACATGAGAATCCTGGCTGCCAGAGAAGACTGAGGCAAAGAACTTACTAGGTATCTTGGCCTTCTTCACATTTCTTGTAGCCAGTTCTCCTTTTTCATTTAGCAGAGATATGCTCTCTTAGGCCTATCTTTTCTCACTTATGTAACTGTAGAATCCCTGCTTGTTCTTTTCAACAAAGCTCACCAAGTTCAGTTCTTTCTTCCTCTACCCTCCAGTTTCCTTGATTTCTTCAGTACCAACTTCTTGTCTTTGAGATTTGTAGAAGCAACTAAACACATAGAACACATAGAATAAAATGTATTTCCTGACACAGAGTCTCATCCAATTGACATTACTTAATAACTGCAACTACATACTGTGCTTTACCATAGACTTTATTTTGAAACAGACCAAGTTACTAAGAGAATGGATACATCTATCCATATTTTGTCAAATACAGTTTCTTACTGTATTTATGAATTTTTCAGTAGATGCCATATATTCACTATTTTGTACCAGTTATACCAATAAATATAATTTTTGTGCATTATCTCTGTCCTGTTATTAAGCTAAAAAAGGAGCGAGTCTTGTCCTTGCATATTTTCCCAGCCTTGAAACAATCAGCAACTCCTTTCCTACATCTTCATTTTTCAATTTCTTTGCAAGTGTTGAAGTTAGAAATGTATTTAGTATTTTGTCATCAGTTTCAGGAATGCTATGTATCATACTAAAATCCTCTCTGGACCTACTAATTAATACTCATTTTATGTGTTTCGGAAAGATAGTAGCACTATTGCGAAGATAAAAGTGTAGAATTTATTCTGCAATGCTGAAAGGAGATGATAAGGTAAAAAACCAATAGCAAATATGCGAAGTATTCTTCAGTGTGTCTGCTGTTGGAAACTAGCATTTACAGCCTAGGCCTTATTTTGAATGCTTCTTTCCTATAAGGCTAACTGAGGATATTGCATCTCAGATTCTTGTTTTTGCGTGTCCTTTTGTTTTAAAGTTTGTGACCTTTGTTTTTATGCACATATTTCTTTAAAAATACTATTTTGTCATGACATTGTCATTTTTATGTTCTCTTCTTATCAACCTCCTACAGCAATCCAGAATGATGTATACAGTTTTGAATGGAGCAAACTCCACCACTCTGTTCATGCACCAAAGGATCACTGTTACAAAACATGGAGGTGAAGTCAGAGCATAGATATTGCTAGATGGGGAAGAAAACCTCACAAATCTTCATATTTTTTTCTGGTAGCCTACACAAATATGCAGGATTGGAATTTTGATCAGTTAGTAAAGAATAGCTGTATGTCTTCACTGTTTCAAGTCTACCCTTGCATAGAATTTTGGTAAAGATTTGAAGATTTATGCACCAATAACTCATAAAAAGTTGGTCAGATAATGTAGTCATTCTTTTTTAAAGATAAAATTTTACCTAGTAAAAGCATCCATGGTATCTCATCAATTTCATTATCTGTGCTGTGGTAATTTTCAACATATCAGAAACTATGCTAAACACTGTCACAAAGTTCACAAAATATTTCAACTGGTAGATCAACACTCTGGGGATGTGTTTTGTTGAAATATTTAGCTTTTTTTCCTCTTAAGTGGAAATAATAGAAGTGGAAATTGAGATGCTCACAGAAGAAAATGTTGTCAGACTTGATGGGAAGATAAGAAAATATCCTGAAACAATTTTTCTTATTGCTCTGAGGAGTGAGCATTCCCTCAGAAGTTTCTTGCTATCTCCTATCTATATTTACTTTGTGTAAGCCTGAGCAAGGACCTTGGATGGCAACTTGCTTGATAGCATCCATATAGGAATTGCAAATTAGTTAAATTACTCAGTCAGATTCCTATCCTCCAGCATCCCTTTCTGCCTTCCTCTACGTATAGAGCTCTCAGTAGCTTTTGTCTTCAGCAGCACTAACCGGGCCCCCTAAATGCACAGGGTTAGCTGTTCCTATACACTGCTAGTAAAAGACACTTAGTCTTTTTTCTCTGTAAGTGCAGCAGTGCAGCATCATCTGAATAATGTCATTACAGTCTAGATTTTCATTAGAGATCTATAGATCTTTAAAAGCAAGTCCAAATAATATTGCAGAAAATACAGAGAAAATCTGCTTAGATTTACTGGGTGATATGTAAGATGATGTCTATAGTTGCTAAGACTTAATACGATTACTTCTGATCTTGTTCCATGTCAGTCATAACTCTCAAAAAAAAAATTATATTGGGATTTTTTTTTTCTCTTTCTATACTAAAGGCCTCTTCTCTTGTGTTACTAGTGATAGGACTGGAGGGAATGGCCTCAAGTTATTCCAGGGGAAATTCAGGCTGGATGTTAGGAAGTACTGCTTTTCCAAAAGAGTGGTTAGATGCTGCAATGGGCTGCCCCATAGGAGATGATGGAGTCACTGACTGTAGAGATGTTCAAGGAACATTTAGACGTCGTGTGTCGAGGGACATGATTTAGTGAGAACTACTGGTAATAGGTGGATGGTTGAACTGGATGATCTCGTAGGTCTTTTCCAGCCTTGGTAATTCTATGATTTTATGCTGTAGAAGTAAAGTTAGGTAATTCATTGCCTAGGTGTAAGATCAAACTATTTGAAAGAAACTAGATGCAAAAAAACTTATGAGAATGCAATGAATACTTGCATCTACACATATACTCCCAGTGTACAAATTTGCAGGATTTAAAAAAATATTTTCCTGGCTAGATCCCTGTTCTCTGAGTATCATATGGGAAAAACAAACAAAACTACCACCTCCATGAAGTTTTGAAGAATATTAGGTAGATGAGAACAAAGACCAGATGCAAAAATGCTGAGGTAAAAAGAGAAGTAACTGTTTTCAGTCTCTGGAACATGGCCAGATTCTCAGGATTTACAAATCATGAAGACTTACAGGTGATGACAGGAAAAATGAAAAGTAAGAAGAATCTTGATAACAGAGATTTGAAGATGGAATTATCTTTATCAAAACTGTCTCCTTAAGGACTAACTCACTAACAAGTAGCTGTGGATCTTACATGTAAACCAAAGTTATTCTCCATAAAACATGAAAAAAAAATACATAATAAAGACTGTTGCTTCCACCTGCAGACTGGAAAACTAATATGAGGTGAAGACATGGTGCAAGTTCTCCACTAATTTTTTAATATCAAACCTAAGCAGTTCCAGATACCACACCACATAACACCAAAGAGGAGTCTAAGAGCAAATGCTTTAAATATATTTTTCACAGCTAGAAACATTCCTGCAGTTTTTCAGATTGTTGTTTCACCAAAACCTGGGTAAATCATAGCTTATAACTGTATAAGAGAAGATTACAGACCTTTCACTTGCAAATTTATCATAAAAACAAACAAACAAACAAACAAACAAAAAAAACAACATAACTGGACATTAGACAATTTTAGTCTCCATATTGTTTCAAAAGGGAGAAATTACAATCCGTCCATCAACCAATCAATCAATCAACAAATAAAATTTTCCTCCAGTGTTAAGTTTTATTAAAGAAAATGTTTTAAAAGCATTTTAGTAGAAAAACAAAAATACAGTGATCCCCAAAAGGAAGAAAATATTTTTTGAAGGAATGTAACCTCTGGGGTTTTGGTAACGAAACAATGTAATGCAGACAAGAGGATAGCCAGGTAGTATGGCATGGCTGAGTTAATTTTATTAAGGGAAAAAAATGTGGGATAATCTGTCAGGTGAAAGAATTATACTTGTGTACATGCACGTGCACACACACAGTGTTAACATATGTAGTTATGTGCATGCTTCCTCTCAATTTCTCATGTCAGGTAGTTCAGGTAGCAGAAAAACTATTTCTCTTCACCTATTCCATGGCAGACTCCGTCTGGGGACTTGGCACTAATGCTTCAACAGTTGCACCTCAGATCCTCTGTTTCTAAATGTGTCTAAATGGTGCCCACATATATACCACCTTTCACCAGTATCTCTTAATGGAGCATTTCACAGCCAAGTGCTGTCTCAGAGTGCTCCAGCCTGTTCAACAGTTTCAGACGTTGTTCTCCTGTCACAGGAAGGGTCATCACACTCAGTTCTTGCCTGCACTGTACTGTTAGCTATGGCTCATCATGCTCAATCACCCACTCCTGTTCAAGGCAAAGGTTATGATGCTCCCATGGCAAATAAAAGAGATGCTGAAGACGAAAAGAAAAAAAAAAAAAAAGGTGGAAAGGAATGATTAAAATATCCTATGAAAGGGATTTACTTTCTTCCCTTTCAACATATTTTGCCACGTCTGCTGTGTAGATTTGCCATAGCACAGAACATGAGATTAATCTGGAATCTAGTATTCAGAAGCTTTGTACATTGTCGACACAGGAGTTAGAGCTTTAAGGAATTCTCCTAGGTCTTAAGGAAAAAAAGTATCTGCTGAAGCAAGTGCTAAATCAACTAATGATGCTTTGAAAGGACACAGTAATAAATACAGTAAAGATTGGTTGCTGGAAGGGAATTTCCAGAGCTCATCAACAAAAAGTTTTCTACTTTGCAAGTTCAAGATACTTGCAAGAACTGCACTGATGCTGTCATGCCTGCAGCACAGCTTGTATGCCTTTCCTAGGACAGTGGTATGCAGGTGGAAGCAGCAGCACATATTCATGAAGTTCTAGCATCTCTTTTTTTTTTTTTTTTTTAATTCAGCCTCTTTTCCTCTCTTTTTAGCCTGTTCTAAAGAGTCAGAATGATAGCTATCACAGGAAAAGATGTCTCTGTTATGCTGGGAAAGAAAATGTATTTCATTATTGGCTTTGCTGATAACTTCACCACTTCATGGTGAAATGCCATGCAGGAGCACATACACAGTGCTTTGTTGTCCTTGCTCCTGTCCCTTTGACACCATAAGAAGCCTCTGTCTTAACTATGCCAATCCCATAATGCCTCAGATTATTTCCCTTTTACCCCACACATTGTCTCCTCTTGCAGAATGATGTTTATGAGGGGGGTAGTTTTAAAAATTGTTTTTGAGTCCAGTTTTAAGATTTCACAGTGAAGAATACATTTTTTCAGCACTTCAACAGGTGCTTTTTAGTTTAGCTATTTACCAATATGAAAGCTATTGGAATGTCTGAGGATAATATATCTGTACTCCTTAGGATCAAGTTGCCAATTAATTAGATTGTTATTTTATTAGTTCCCTCAGCCTCCGCACTTCCCCCTGTTTGTCTTACATCGTTAGAGAAAAAACAAAAACACGTTTGAAATCATGCTAAGCTTATAGCGACGTACAGCTTGGGACTAAAACAACTACTTCAAGATATGCTCTGGAAGAGGTTGGTCTTAATCACATATTTCTCAAGGGTCCATCTGTAAAAATGATATACTAAAAACAATTTTGCTACAAGAAGAAGGGACCGCAGTTAATATGCGTGAATTATTTGAAGAACTTCAGATGAAAGGTGGTATGAATGGTCAAAGCATTCGTATTGTAATACTTTCCCTGAGACAGTTTGGCCCAAAGTAGGCTTAGCTCTCCTTATAGCTAGAGGCTGACAGATGTATTTCACGATGAATAATTTGTGCTTGAATGAACAATTTCAGAAGTGATTCTGATTTTTTAATGCTTTCTGAAGGTGAGCATCTGCAATTCTATTATTATATGGGAAGAGGGGGGAAAAAAGCTGTATCCATGCATGTGTCTGTCTGACTGAAATTATAAAGCTTTGTGCTGGAAGGATCTGTGGCTAGGAGACAGCTAAAAATAATTTTATTCAAGACAGATGGGTGATGTGGATATATGGGTGCTATTCAACTGTTTTACTGGACTTTTCAACCCTTTGATATGTTTCATTAATCCACTCTGAAGATCTGCGTGAACAAAAGTTTGCCTATATTATGCAAAAATAAAACACAAAGATAATGCGTGAGTAGATAGGATTAACTTAGGCAAATTTCACAGGCTTAGCCTATTTTCCTTTGTTGCACAGTGGCCTTCATGAGAAATCTCTACATTTGTTAAAGTATCTTCTATAACTTCAAATCTGAAGGGGGAAATGTATCTATTTAATAGTTAAAAACATTAAAATTAAATATCAGAGTGCCCTCTACTGGCCTCCAATATTAAGATCGGGGTAACAAAAATCATGTATTTGTAACCTGGCAAACAAACAAACAACAACAACCAATGTGCCATAATTTATGAAAAGTTTACCAGCTGTGTGTAATTCAAAACGTGCCGAACTTGTTAAAAACAAGTCCCTCCCATGCCTTGAAAAGATGGTGGCAACATACAATGCACGGAGCTTGAAGAGATAATTGACTTTTCCAGTGGCTGCCAACTGCATGCTGGTAGAATAAACCACATTCATAGTCAAAAAACGATCTGTATTTATATGTCACTTATTTAAAAACATGCTTTGCAGGGTATGAAAATAGAAACAAATTATGCCCTATTACTTTATCTGCAGACAGTGAAAGTCCATAAGTTCAATAGGGATTGTGAGTTTCCTGCTCCTGCAGTCCCTCCTTGCTATTGTTTCCCACATGAGCAATGGAGAGAGAGCTGCTGTCCTATGTTAGGTTTAGGAAACAGAGTGATAATTGCTCACTATCAAGAGGGATTTCCTCACTGCAGAGATCAATAAGAAGTTTGCTGCACAGACTGGAAAGAGTTTCTTAGAGGAAGCAGCAGGTGATTGTCGATCTTCAGGAGGAGCTGACTCACATAGACATAGCAGGGATTTTAACACCTGACTGCTCTTGCAGCTTCACCTCCTGGCAACTTCCAGAAGTCACAGTGCTACAAGGCAGACCAGCAGTCTTGTTTCTTTGTATGTCTTCAGACTCCAGTGTTGCAGGGAGCAGCAGACAAGCAAGGGTACTTGTTACATAAAGCATTGCAGAATTCCAAGAACTCCTTTTAGACATAAAAAAAAAGGGGGAAACTTGTAAGCTGATGGGAATATTTTTTACTCTGTAGGCCCAGAAAAATAGAGAAAGAGCAGCTGATGCTGTTTGTGCTATTATTTAATAGGTTCTCTGAGATGAGGCTGTGGAAAAACACATTTGCAGTTAAGGTCACAATCTAGAGAAATGCTGAAGTTGTGCCCTCCACATGTCTGCCTATAAAATTGCATCACATTGATAGCTCTAGCTGCCAAACACCATCCTGGAGGATACCTTCTTCTCATGTTCTTTTTCTGTCTCTGGGCTGAATGTTGGGTATTAAAGTTTAGCAACTATTCTTAAGCAGGCAAAGGAAAAACTTCAGAGTTCTAATTTGGGTAAGTGCAGAATTTTTATTTCTTTATTAGATTAGTACAATAGCCATACAGAGCAAACCACGCAATTTTACCTCAAGAAGTAAGTCTCAGAGCTTTATGCACATTAATATGCATTCTCAACAGTTCTGTGAAATACAGAATTATTATCAGCTCCACTGTACAATTGGAGGTCTAAAACTACACACTGCCCAATTTCTGTGACAATGCTGGAAATCAAGTCCATGCTGAGTCACATCCCAGAATCCCAAACAGATCTCTGTGTACTTTGGAAACAAGCATGGTGTGACATCAGTAACCTGGGGATTCCCTTTTAGGCCAAAAGACAGTAATTTCACAGTGCTCTCTAGGGCGAACTCAGGGAGCAGTTTTTGGGAGGAAGAATGCTGAAGAAGCTATGAAATGATCTGTACTGTCCTGAGCCTCTAAAAGTCCCTCATTTTTCACAGCTATATCAGCTTCATGCACAGCTGAATACAACTGCTGTTCTTCTGCAGTAAATGTAGTGAGTCTAAGCTGTTTTTCATGTAGTGTGCCACGTTTTTATCTTTTTTTTCTGAGAAATGCTAAAATGGGTGCATATACAATCCAGCTGCCTTCTATGTACTTTGTAATTCATCTTGCTTTTTGAAGAGCAAGGCTTAGTGCACCTGTTATCATGCAGGGACTCATAAGTTGCCTCAGAACTGTCCTTTTCTCTGCTCCAACTCATCATACATGAGTATGATGCTGGATGAGAAAGTCATGTATTGTTGAGTGAAACTGATGCATCTGCAGCTTCCTTAGGACATCATCACTGATATATGCTGTTGTCCATCACCACATCATATCCTTTCTTCATGGATCAAGTTTGTATTAAGGTAACTGAGGTGTTTACAAGCTACTTCTGCTTACTGCACAGGGCTACTCGTCAGAGGCTAGCTTCTTCTCTCACATTGAATAGATATGATTGCAAGGTTTTATGTTTGTGCCTCTGATTTGCTCTTCATGTCAGTATTTATTTTAGGACCAAAACCAGTTCTGATCACATTTCACTTAGAGATAAAAATCAGAGAAATTTCAGGAATACAAGCCAGGGGAGAAATTAAATAGAATCCCTTCCTCTTTCACTTACAGAGTACACTGCTGTCTCAGTCCAGCAATTTAGCAAATGTGTTTTTCCCCTATGTCAGCTGAAAACATAGTAAGAAGAGAGGATAGATCCAGCTCTGAGGCTTCCTGCGAACAGACTGAACATCCTTTGTGCCTTTCCTAGAGCTGCCTTCATCATGAAAGTCCATACATGAGCTAAAAACTTATGCATTACTACCAGAGCTTCTGGGTTTCATACTCTTCTCTTGATCTGTAAAAGGGCTCCGGAAGAAGAAGATACAAAATGTCTGCCTGGGATCCAGCTAGTTAGTGCTGTAAATTTGCAAAACGTGTTTGAAGATCAAATCACCCAAGAGGCCTCAATGTAAATTAAAAAAAAAAAAAAAAAAAAAAAAAAAAAGAGGCTGTAAGCTGGACTGAGTTCTGCTTGCAATATTTTGATACTGCAATGTTACTTGTCAGTTGCAAAGAGTAGGGTTTGTCAAGGTTTCAGTGCTCCTGGGTAAGAAATTCAGGCACTTGAGGAACTTGGCAAACAAAACCCGTTATCACCACCAGGTTAAGTGGAAACTCAATGGGCACTTTGAGAAACCAAACTTAGCATATAAGCACTTAAAACAGACATTTAATCCTTGAAACCTAACCAAGGCATTTGTGGAATTTTCCTAATGCAATTAACTCTGTGATTATGCAAGTTCTATATTCTCATTTCAACCATTAAATGCCTCACTGTCCTTCAAGTACTTCATGCTGTCAAGCACTGTAGCTCTAAACACTGCACAGAGCCATAACTAGTCTTGATCTCATTAATCCTTAGAAGCAGACGATAAAGGCCTGAGGAACTACGGGTGTTTTGATGCATAGTTTACAGCAGTTACATTTTACAAGTCTGTGATTTCATTAATTTCAGTAGATATTAAGAATGTTCTACCTCTCTGTAACAGGAAAAAAAGTTTGAAGAATCCACAGCTGCAACATAGAGATGCTCAGGACTTAACTGAACATACGTCTTCTGAGCAGGAGGTTGGACTAGCCCCCTAGATAGCTCTCCAAATCTGATTTTTTCTTTGATTCTGTGAATTTTTTTTCCCAAAATGTCATGAAAATGAATGTCAAATGTAATATTCCAGAATCCCCCAATTAAAAAGAACATTCAGCTGTATATATATAGGCAAGTGCTACAGATACATATACGCAATTTATTATTTTCTAACCTTTCTTAGTCATACAACATGTCTGTAATTTAGCATCCTCATAGATAAACTGTTAATGTATGTGGATCTGAAAACTGGCTGAATGACTGGACCTGCCACATTATGAATCGATGGCACAAAGACCAGCAGTAGGCCAGCCAGAAGTAATATACCCTAACAGTCAAAATTAGGTCCAAACACATTCAACATCTTCCCTCATGGTCTGGCAATTAGGCAGAGTGCATCCCCTATGACTTTGCTAATGATACAAGGTGGTGAGAAGTGGCTGATATACCGAAGGACTTTGTTTCCAGCCAGAAGGGCCCAAACAGACTGGAGAAACTGACCAACAGAAAATTAACAGGCTTCAACAAAGGGAAACGTGATATAATGCTGTCACGTCTAAAAAGAATGTTATCATAGTGAAAGTTAATGACAATATGGGTCTCCATGTAGGGCAAAAGAGTTTATGCATTATACAAAATTGGGCGTAGATGTTATGTGGGGTATAAGTACAGCATCCTGAGCAGAGCAAGGCAGCTAACAGACACAGCAGTCTGCATAGCTCTGCTGAGAAGGACATGTGAGTCCTAGTGGAATGAAATCGTCAAAACTTGCAGTGAATAAGCCAACAAGCTCCAGGCCTGCTTAAGGCAGTGCTGCCAGTGGGGCTGGGGAACAAACCCTTCCCTCTAATCAGCACTGGTAAGTTAAATTTGGAGTCCGATGTCCAGTACTGGGCTCCCCAGCAGAAGAAAGGCATGGATATATTGCAACAGAAAGGGCAGCTGTGATGGCAGCCAGCCTGGAGCATCACGCCCCGTGAGAGGAGGATGAGAGAGCTGGGGCTGTTCAGCCTGTAAAAGACAAAGCTCAGGGAGATCTAACCAGTGCGTACAAATACCCCAGGAGACTGAATGAAGAAGATGAAGACAGATTCTGTTCAGAGGTTCACAGTGAAAGATTGAGAACTGAGGAGCACAAATAAAACATATGAATATCCACCTGAACACAATAAAACTTTTTAGTTGTGAAGGTTGTCAAACGCTGGCTAAGATTGCTCAGAGAGGCCATGAAGTCACCACCTGTGGAGGTACTTAAACCTGAATGGGCACAGACCTGGGAAAGGTGCTCAGTGGGACTAGAGAATTTTGGAGGTGCCAGTGAGCTTCATAAAACAGTGAAACAAGATAGCAGTACCTTTCAGAAATTCCAAGTCTGCATTTGGACTACTAGAGACTAAGATTAATAGAGATTACAGAGTAAAAGTCTAATTTTTCATGTAGTCAGCTTACTGGTACATTACAGAAAATAAAGACCAAGTTCATTTCTATTGAATGGAGTCAGATTTATAAAGTGTTACCTGAATATGTTAGTCTTTATGTGTTCATTCGTTTGTTTGTTTCTTACTACCCAAATCTAAATTTTCTCTAAGTTTAGCTGGTGTGGTCGTTCACCCTGCTGAGCAGCTAAACTCCATCACACTGCTCTCATTCCCAACCTTCAAAGGAAGAAGGGGAGAAAATACAATGGAAAAGGTCTCAAGCGTCAAGATAAGGACAGGGAGATCACTCACCAATTACTGTCATGGGCAAAACAGAATAAATGTGGGGAGACTAATGTAATTTATTTCCTGTTACTAGTAGTCTAGAGAATTGAAAACAAAAAAATATTTCCCCCATTCACCCTATTCTACCTTCACCTCCTCTGAAGTTCAGGTGGAACTGGCAATGGGAGCTTCAGCCAGATCAGAACACTACATCTCTGCTGCTCCTCCATGGTCCCTGCTCCATGTGGGTCTCCACCATGGAATGCTGTCCTTCCCAAACTAATCCCACGTGGGCTTCCCACAGGCTGCAGCAATCCAAGCAGTGCTTCAGCACAGCTTCATAAATATTTCCCATCCTTTACAAAGTTGCTGCTGCTGTATAGCACTTTCTCCATGTCTTGAGAGTGCTCTCCCAGAGGCACAAGAGTGTCTCTCACTGTCCAGCAGTGAGTTTTCTAGACAGCTGGAACTGGCTCGTATCTAAAACAGGGCAGTTTCTAGGTTCTTTTCACAGAAGCCACCCCTGTAACCCCCCTGCTACCAAAACCTTGACACATAAACCCCATAAAGTCAGTTTGTCAGTGACAGTAACAAGCAAATGATCTCCCCGTATTTATCTTGGCTCGCAAGCTTTCTCTTCCCTTCTCTCCCAGCCCACTGAGAAGGGACCAAGAACAAACCACTGGATGGATGTCCAGTTCTTTGCCAAGGCTAACCTATGACCATATCTGTACAACAAAGAATATAAACCCTATTTAACTCTGATACAAAACCTTCAAAATACAATTACAAACTAAGAAAGCCTAAGCATTACTTGGTATTTTTTGAAATGCAGCACACTTTAATAGGAAGTAACCTGTCTCCACAAGATTGCATGCTGGTCATAACGACATTAACTTTATGTGCTTGATGTTCAGCCTACCCTATTTATAAAGATCATTTTACATACACGGGTTTAAATTCAGAGAAGATAGATATAGAATAATACAAAAATATCTTTTTTTCACATTTTCAAGTCAGGCTTGTGAAACACATTTTCTGAAACAAAATTCTTGTTAGCCAAAGTTAAGCACAAAATGTTTTTAAACAATAAAATAATAATTCACAAAATTATTCTAGTTATTCTCTCAGTATTTATTTGAAATATCAATATTCCATTATGCAGTTTATATATTAAGCAATAGGGAATTGTCATCATTTCACATCATCCAGTACTGAAGTGGCACGTTCAAAGCAGCACATTAAACCTTTGAAAGAGTCTCTATAGTTTAGATAAATAGAACTTTGTGTTACTAAACTAATAGAACTTTTGCATCTGAAAGAACGCTGAGAAGCTAGGCACAGCACTGTACACACCAAGTGCAGTAAGGAGGAAAAAAGTGAACTAAACATATGGGGAAATGTTTTTGCATATACAGCCACATGTCTTTAATTGCTCAACACAGAAAGAAATAAGTTTCATTTAGTCCTCATTGAGGGCAGAATACACACAAATGATGTTCGAAGAACACATGGCAGACAGAAATAAAAGTAGGGAAGATTGTATTTGGTTGGTTTTCCTCCACAGTGAATGAGTTTACAAAAACTATCTGGTGCTTAAGCAGCATGATTTTGTGCCAAAACTTGACAAGAAACAGTTAACAGTTAAAACTAATAACAGTTTTATCCCCCATCCTGCCCTTCTACTGGCATTTTATTGAGCATGCTCAAGGTTTCTGAAGGGCAAATTCATGTAGTTTCATGAATTCATGGTTCAAGCTTTTTACTATAGGAATCCCCTTATTATGGTTCAAAGTTTACCTATAGATGGAAATAGGTCTTTTAATAACAATCAAAAATACAAAAATGAGCAGGGACCAGAAGGGCACAAGTACAGTGGTTCACTTTCTGAGAAACCAGAGAGTCTACATTTATACTGTCTCTGTGAGAATAGCAAGCCATTTTGGTCAGAAGATACAATTCTTGTTAGTCACGGTTAAACTCATGTGAACTGTATCACTAGGAAGGGAAAGATGGAATGGCAAGAACTTTTCCCTCTTTTTATAGAGAACTAAGACTGAAAAGTAATACAGTGGTGATAGGCATTATCTTCCCAATACAATCTTCACTTCCTGCTACTTCACCATGAGTTACCTGTTTGGCTTGCTATCATCTTTCCAGCATCATCTCAGCAGTACTCTGGCTACCACCAGGCCAGTGTGGTCAAGTGGTCTAACCCATACTATGTTGGCTCAGAAGATACCACACATCACCACTACATAGTATAACAACACATAAACCAAAGATGCTCAGTGGGATTTGACGATTCTAACCACTGCAATTTGCACTTATAAGGTGTAAGAAGCAGCATTTTGAAAGCAGTGGTACTGACATTACTATCTGGAACAGAGGTGTTTGATCAGCTATCTTAATTGGGTAAAGGAACGAGAATATCAACATAATTGATGGGGAAGAAACCTGACTGGCCATGAAGCATTCCTTCATACCAGTTTTCATCAATCTGGTTAGTGAGGGTAATGATATCACCCTCCTTAAATCCCAGCTCCCCTTCATTTTCTGGTTCGAAGTCATACAGAGCTCGGCAGCATGGCTGATCCATGTGAGCACCTATGGAGAAGAAACAGAAAGAAATAATGTTTTAAAATCCCAGCAGTTACCGTTTTTTAACCTTGTACTTTGTATAGATTTTGCTGTTTCTATTGTATTTCACATGGTGATGAGACAGCCCCTTGACAGCATCTAAATCTGGACTGTTAAACTGTATTAGAAGATAGTTACCAGCTTTTGGCAGCTGGGAATACTGAAAGAACTAAACTACATTCAAGCCCACACTTAAATGAACAAGTACTATCAGTTCAGGATCTAATTTTTATCTGTTGGCAAAACACAAAAAATGAAGCAAAAGCCCAAATGTATTTCCAGCTTTACTGGCACAGAAATGCTTTGTCTATGTCTCAGGGAAACAGTGAAAGGGTATCTAAAAATAACAGCAAAATAAAACTGTGTCTTTATTTCGAATCTTCATTAGTACAGCTATTGCGTATACGACTCTATATGCTCCTGACCTCATCAATTTTTGTATGAGGTTTCCAAAGAAAAGCTTCTCATTCCCATGAAATGACTGATGATTAGAGCCATCAGAACTGGTTTGGAACAGGTTCAAAATGGAATGCTTTCTAATAAGATATTTCACGAACATCTAACCATAAACCATTTAGCATGGCCAATGAATATTATTATAATTATTATATAAGACTTTAATTGGTTATATGAAATCTAGAAATTTTATTTTCTCCTTGTTCTCCCATACTCTCTCAATCCCCAAAGATTCTATAGCTTTAAGCTTACCAAAAGCACAATTATTCACAGTCAAAATATTTAGGATTTATCAGCACTAAAATGTATTAAGCTTATATCTCTATCTGATTTTCCGTAGTGAAAGTCTGTGCACTTCCACTGGTCAGAATCTAATGACATGTGCCTCCTAATCATGCCAATTCTATGAATATGTGTTTCAACATTTTCACATGAACCAGTTTCAGGATGAATTGATTTCAGATTCAGACTTTTTAAATATTCATTTCAACTGCTCCTTGTAGCTAGAAGATCCATGCTTGAGCTATTTTAGGATAAGAATATTCCATTTCTATAGATGTCAGTAGAGCAAGATTTAATGCAAAGAGGAAATCTTTGAATAAACTAACACAAATCTACATCAAGGAATTTTAAAAGAAGATGTTTCTCTAAAAATAATGAGCCCCTCAAAATAAAGAACTCCTACTGAAGAAAATGTTAAATACTGCTCTCTGAAAGGAAAAGCACAAGTCTGAGAGATACAGGAATATCAGCTTGTACAACCTTATCACAAAGAAGTGCTCATGACACCACAAAAACACAAGTGAAGAAGAAAATTGTGGTGGTATGACATGGAGATTTTCACTATACAAGACTGAAGCTACAACTCATGCACAAGGAATCCCCAGTTTAACTCCCATCCCTTGTCTGCATAATCACAAAATTACTAGTTTACAAGACCACTTCCAGTTGCCAAACGAAGATAAGGTTGCTGCATATATCTGGAAGTTTAAACACTCACACTGGATGCTATGAGAAGGAAGAAAATCCTGACTAATGATCTAGTGAAAAACATTTAATCTTGCAACATAAGGTGTGTTAGCAATTGTCAGTGAGGTCAGTTGGAATATTTGAGGTCAGAGTCTGGGAAGAGGACAACCGTCATGATAAAATGTATCAAAAGACTGTTATTGTGAGGAACATGTGATAAGGCTTTCAGAGTATGTGCTGATAGGAAATGAAATACATCTTGAAGATACTAATGAAGTACAGTGATATAAATGTTTTCACCTTGTATATGCTGCTCACCAATGGACAAATAACATACCTCATTTGCCTTTGTTTCCGGTTTAGTGATTTTTAATTTCAAGTCATATGTATCATAACGCCTGTTTTTAAAAAGTAGGGTAACATTATGGAGATTTTCAGTGTTTCAGAGTTCTATATTTTTTGGAAAACTACAGTTGATCTCTGAGTTTTCTAAATGCCTGTTCTATGATCTATATTTCAAGAGGAGTTTAGTATGGCAGTAACTCTTTTTATTTCTAGTACTAAGGACATTTTTAATCCAAAGATGGATGATCCATCTATGTTTTTCTGCCTGAGGAAATGAGTGTTTCACAAAAAATTCTGTACTGTGCTTTGCAACCAGCCTAGGTCTTTCAGTAGAATAATGTAGTTAATTCAATCAATTCAAATAGTTCACCTGTATTATATTCATTCTCATTTTCCTTACTAAGGAAGAACTAGCTTCTAGGAGGAACATCCACACTGTAGGAAAATTCAGCTAGATTTGGCCTTTTTTTTCTTTGTTCTCAATGCTACTGCTGTTACCTGCTGGTTTTGGAGTGGTGGCATGGGATATTCCTCCATTGTGCTGGGTATTGTCACCACCAGTTGTGAAATCCAGGCTCATGCGAGGTTTGGGTTGGTATTCTCTTTTGGGCTGAGATGATGCCTCTTTTATTCTGTGAAAACATGAAATTAGTAAAATGTCAAGGCTTACTTCCTTGAACAAACAGATGAGATGCATCAAACAATATTTCTGAGGCTAAAAGTTAATATTTGTCAATCAGCCAGTCTAAACAAGTTTTGGCAATTGGGGTAATTGTTGTTTAACCCAGTAGTTTAAATTATCACGTGACATGAGTATGCCATTAATTTAATCATTTCTCTTTTCCCTTAAGAATTAGCATTTTGGGCCAAGATCCTTTTAACAATAACAAGAGCTCCTAATGAAGAAAACCTTGTGATATGATCTAGCAGTGCTTAGAGAATAGCTCTATACTTATATTTAGATTGACTGAAGCTAGTTATTTTGCTGCCACTGCTGTCATTCCTTGACTGTTCAGCACTTTAATGCCAATCCTTGTCATTTTATGAGGAGAACTATGTGAGAACTTATTGACTTCTGCTGCAGAATTCTTCACCTGTAATTGGGAATTCTTGCTTCATAGAGACACACAACTCAAGTTTTCCTGACTCACAGAATAAAAATGTTACACATCATTCATTTCATTTTACTCTTCAAATTGAGAAATCTATAATTTCTAGCAAAGAGCGCCTTTTCAGATTCCTGGCTAGACAGAATTCTAGCAATTTATGCGGAACAACTTCCCAATCTGTTTCTAATATCATGTAGGGAAGAATAGCTGAGTCAAGACCTCTCCATTCAAACTAAAGGTTGGTTTCTCTCATCTTTTCTAGGCTGGCCCTAGATTCATGGTTAATAAAATATTTTTATTTATTTACTGAAAAAGCTGCTTATATCTTAACCAGTTCTCATCCTGAAAATGAGAGTCTTCTCACCATTCAAAATACTACCAATATTAGTCAATCCTAGAGACAGCTTTTCTTCTTCAGAAACAAAATAAATTCAGTATGTATAAGTAGAAAGCAATGAAGTTAACAAATGAACTTTAATAAAAAAGGCTTTGCTGCATTTCATTCATTTATAAAAGTTTTGTTTGTTTGTTTGTTTGTTTTGAAACTGTAAAGCATTGAAAAAGAACAGATTTAACCAGTTTATTACTTGTAATACTTCTGTTCAGAAACTACCATTTTTCATATTTCATGAACTTGAAGGTGATACTTTTAATGACTAAACAAAAGTTACCTAAAAGCTTAGCATAAGCTTTTTTTCTTAAGAAAAGAAATATCTCCAAGGACACTGTTCCTGTTTCCTAGCTGCTCTGTCATGATTCTCTGTCTTGATAACTGAAGCTTCCTTCTGCTTGCTGAAAAAGCGAGTTTAAAAGGAATAGCCTTTCCATGACCTTCCTGAATTCACTGTGTTTTTAAATTTCTTGTGTTTGCTGGTTTTTTTTTGTTGTTGTTTATATCGTATTCTTTTAAAATTATTTGAGCATGATTTTAAAGAAGATGCTCTTAACAGCAAGAAGACAAGAGCATGAACAAAGTGCATTCACATCTTTTAATATCATCTGCAAAATCAGCAATATGCACTGTAGATTCTGTAAGATTGAACAGAGTCAGATTTGCTCAGCTTAAAAGTAAAGCATTATTTATTTTGTGGTCCATAACTAAAAAATCAATCAAAAAAATGAAGAACCATTTGTTCTTGGTTGCTTGCTTACCACCACAGGAAAAGACAGGTATTTGAATAATAACAGCTTGACATCTCTGCTTAATCCCTGGCACAAACAGATCACAATGCATTAACTTGTTCCCAGTGGTGTGAAGTGGACAATTTACAATTTAGGATTGCACAGTATGCTTATGCAGGGTGGGTTTTTTTATTATTATTATTTTATTCTGGGTAATCAATAATAGTAATCTGATGCAAGGCCCTTGAAGTTAAGTCAAAGCAAGACCATTCAGCAGAAGTTCCAAAAGAACAAATAATTATCTAAATTGACACAGGATGAGAAATCTGCTGTGAAGACAGGAATCATCAGTCTGTTGCATAACTTATGGACTACAAAACAACCTACACCTGAGAACTTTTTAACATTTTCTGTGCAGTAAGTGAATTGCATTCTTCATTTGAAAGCGTAGAAAATCATTCTGTTAGCTCCTCAAGCAGGCCTGTAAACTGCAGCCACGAACAGAAACTTGTGATCTCAAAAAAACTTCAAGAGTTAGAACTGGATGAGGCTTACAGACTATATATTCTGAAAAAACAAATATCGGCAGATCCAGTAGCACCAGAAACTAGATGTACAGAAGTGACAAAAAACAGCAAAGAATTATCTGCAACCAAAGTATTGCCTTCATATAGTATATGAAGGTAGGGAATCATGGCTAGCTTTTAGGAGTAGCCCTTCAGAAACATGTGGAATCAATGTTATGTTTCCTTGAAGCATGTGTAGGAGATTGGTGAACTTTTAATAAATGTTACGTTCCTCATCTCAAAGACATACAATCTACTTTGTGTTGATAGAAAAAAAAAAAGAAAAAAAAAAAGAAAAAAAAAAAAGGAAGTTTTAAAAAAACACTGCATTGATTTAGCAATCGTAGTTAAGTGGATGGAAGAGGTAAACTCAATTAAGTCTCATATAAAGTGTGATTTGATTGGAAAAAAAAACAGCTGAGGATTATTTAACAAGGTGGCAATTACATGGCACTGGGAGATCCCCTTCAGGTAGAATGCAAAATATACTCTTTTTCTAGCAGACATTAAAATATCTGAAAAGACTACTTCAGAACTAACACATGAATGGAAACGAAAACAAAATTACATGTACAACTGGCATCCAGCGCATCTAAACATATGTATTCAATTAAATTCAATTAATAGCCTTAGTGTAGTGAGATTCTGCCTTCAACTCAGATCTCATTCAGTCATACTCAGAAGTATTTGCATCTTCAAAATACATAAATCTCAATTTGTAGTTGCCTACTGAGATCATTTTCCTTTCATAACCATACAATTACCACATTCCAAAAAACCAAGCTTTTGTATTCTATTCATAGGTTTTCTGCCTCTGCAACGCATAAAAACCAGTTCAATAAACTTAGAAAAAGAGCAATACCTGTCTTCAAGCTTAGAAGTAACTCGCTGAAGGATCTGTGTGGCCTGCTTGTGGTACTCCAGCTGGGCTTGTACAAGAGCAGAAAGCTGGCTCACTTGTTCAATCTGACGATTGACATGAAAACATATCTTAGGTCACATCATTACACATCAGTAACAGAAAACAAACAATATCACACTGAAACTGCAAGGGCAGCCTTAATTTTTTCTTTAAAAATTTTATCTCTCCTTGTAGTTCAAGAACAGTTACATATTAGCCTTTATGGACTACCATGTCTGGTTATGACATGATCAGGAATGGTGATGAAAGCTCTTCTCTGTTGATTATCTCCAGTGTCTATCTGCATAAACAACAGCCTACAGATCTTCTTCGTTCCAAAAATACTTTCACTCAGAAAGTCAAAATGAGACTAAAATTAAAGCATAATACATCTTCTCCATTGCAACCTCTGGTGTCTCGGAGGGACACAAAACCACAAGGATCACAGATATGCCTCTTTTTTATTCTGGGTTGCAGAAGATGCAATGCTCCTTTGGATATAGGTTATTTGTAGTGAAGACAGACAGCATTTTACTTCATAAAGAACAGACCAGCGAAAACTCTTGTGAGGGGAGCACCTCTCCAATGAAGAAAGGCCAAAGGAGCTGAGGTTATTCAGCCTGGAGAACAGAAGGCCGAAGGGAAACCTCACTGTGGTATTTTAATAAAGGGCACTTACAAGAACGATTTAGAGAGGTTTTTTTACACTTTGACAATGACTGGACAAAGGGGAACACTTTTAAGCTAAAAGACAATAGGTTTAGATTAGATCCTCGGAAGAAATTTTTCACTATGGAAGAGGTAAGGCATTGGAACAGGTTGCTTAGAGAATCTGTGGGTCCACCATCTCTGGAGGTTGGATGGTGTCCTAGGCAGGGTGATCTGGTGGGTGGAAACTCTGCCCATGGCATGGGGCTTGTAACTGGATGGTCTTTAAGGTCTCTTCCAACTCAAGCCATTCTATGATTCTACTATTCTATTATTCCATGTATTTTTCAGCAGTTTCTATGATGCACAATGCCTCAGTGGTGTATCAAAAGCCTGGACTATCTGGTCATATAGGGTAGTCCCTTAATAGAAACATTAAAATTGAAAATTCAACACACTAGTTTCATTTTGCAAATGTGTTCGTTCTTTTAATATCTCCTTTAGAGTGCTCAGGTAACAAAAATGAGCTATTAAGTTATGTGAGAATTTAAACTTATAATAAATCCAATCATTTATTTAAACAACAAGCTTCAGCTGTAATGTATAGTTGTTTGGGTTTTTTTTGTTTTGTTTTTCCTCCAGAACAGGTAGATTTATTTCTAGTTTGATTTTACAGTTACATTACTTACACAAAGAGAGTTTAAAAACCTAATAGATGCAAAATCCTAAACCAGTCTCTAAGCAAAAAAGTAGGCTTCATAGTCAGGTTTCAGCAGTCATATTAACTCTGCTTTCCTATTTCCTACTGCATTTTGTTAGGGCGGAGATCAAGACAGTTGTGCATTTATCATCTCTGATCTTTACCAGTCCTCTCAGCAGCATACGGACTTGAGCAAAAGCCTCAGATTAAACTCCACAACCACAGCCAGGTAAAAATCATGATTTGCATTTATGTCATTCTAAGAAGGAAGATATTTTGTCTTTTTAACTAATACTGTTCGGTTAGGAAGCACAATGGTAGTATAGGGGATTTATGTTCCTTATCACTTATCCATCAAGTACTTATTAAATCAGTCTCACATGAGCATGCTGTACATTAACATAGCTTCTGAGCCTATCACTGAGTGCAATGAAGTAGGAAGTACTTTCTCATTTTAAAGTTATAGGATTCTATGTCATCAACAGATTTAGAAGCTTTAGACTCCTTTAGATTGCCTTCACTGCTGAACCAGCATCTTTCACTTAGCTCAGAGCATAAACAAGGGGTATCTCACATCCATCTCCAGAAGGTTGAACATGCTTGACTCAGCAATTTCTTTTGATTCATCAAATTTCTCTAGAGCTTGGCGAAGCTCTTCATCAGGGAGCTTGCCCTGTCTTTTCTTCTTGTAATCAAAATCCAGACGCCGACCTTCCATTTTCTTTAGGTGATGCTGAAAACCAAAAATGCAAAAGAATAAATAAGAATAAAGAGTGTTTCCCAACTCCCCTTGCCTTTCTCTACCATGGGCTCTCTGCAGTGTAACTGATACACCATGTACATTTACAAATATGTCATCCCTTTCTGAGACAGAAAAAGCAGTACAATGAGGTGGTCTTACATCTCTTTTACTGCTGTCCAAATATGAAAGATATTCAGCACTAAAACAGGCCACATACAGTGAATAAATACTGTTGATACTTATACTAAATATATGAAAGTTTCTGACATTAAACTCTCTTTGGCTTGCTAAATACTTTTCATGAGCAAAGCAACACAGAATACACTTTTAATCACTTTCATCAGATCATCAGAGTATCTTAATGCTATCTTCTATTGAAAATTCTCTGGTTTATTAATTGACAGATCACTCTTGTCATTCCATTTTGCACTTGCCATGCCACGCTGGCCAAAAGGTAGTATTTCTAGTCAGAATACTTAAGATCTTTACTCTTCCTCAGAAAAATCAATTTGTCATCTATTATGATTACTTTATCAGTTTTGTAAATTGTATCAGACTACCTAAGACATCTTTGTTCCTTGTTTATTTAACCATGTGAAAGCATCAATGATCTTTCCACACAGATGGTACAGAATGTACGTAGATGATACAAATTACAGTACTGTGTTAATGCCTACCAAGGTTTGATGATGCTAATCTCAAAAAGTTCAATTTTGATCTTCCTGACTCTGAACAGAGAGACAGCCATGAAAAGTAAAATTCAAAGCAAAAGAGACTAAGATCATTTGTGAATCTAAGAGTTCTTTTTAAAGTACACAACTAACAGATTTTGTATATCTACACACAGAGTAAATATATTTGTATATAGATACGCTCCGTAAGGTTGGCATTATGAAAATGCTACAATGATGACAATACCTGTATTTCTCTCAGATCTTTGTCATGGAGATTCTGAAGTGGGTCAATGAAGTTTTGCTTAACTTCCATGTCTAAAGAGTCTTTGACCTCAGAGAGCTCCTTCATTGCTTCTCCCACATCTGCAAGTGCTGGTCCTGAAAAAAGATTTTCACTATATCTTAAAATAATTTGGTTCCAATGCACATAACTGACTCATGGATTTAGTTAGCATTCCATTTTCACCTTCAAGTTTAGGAAAGAAACACAGTATGATGCATCATGTGAAAGGGTAACAAGTATTTTACACTTGCACAGCCCCCAGAACTTATGCTTTGTGACACAGCTGAACTTGAGAATTCACATTGCATACAGTCTGCCTCCTCACACACCTCTTTGTGCATTCCTTTGCTGCTGTGCTGAAGGAAGCATTGGAAAATAATCATCTTTATTTGCTCCAGAATGGTCTCAACATTAGATTTCATATACAAATAGTATTTATGCAAGTCAAAATTTTCCTATTTGTATCAGCTAAAACGTTGTCAATTTCAAATGTAAAAATAGCTAACCACTGTTTTCTTTTTATTTGATGAAAGATTCATTTCATGAAACTTTCAAGTTCATACACTTAGCAAAGTTAATAAAAGTCAGTAAGAATTATCTGTCTGAGGTTCACAAAAATTACTGTTCTGGTTTATCTCCTCTGAATGAAAATAAAAGCAAGAAGCTAAAAAATACTCTCCCAATTTAAGGTGGAAGTTGGTGGAAGAAAGTCTACTTTCAAAGAATACTAAGGGTCTGAAAACTTAAAAATGCAAGAAATCAGGAAGACCTTTATTTCCCAAGCAGGGGATGAATGCCAGGGATGCACAGTAAAACTAAAGAGTCTGCCAAATCTGGGTGAAGAGTGACAAACAGTTACAATAGCTGTGATTGGTTAAGAATGTAAAAATAATTCCTATATCTATTCTGCTGTGTGCTAATGTAGTCACTAAGGTATGTAGAGCAATCTGCACAAACTAAATTCCATTAGTTCTCAGTTTTCCCTTTAAGAATGTATTTGAAAATTAGCAAGTAAGAGGCAACCAATTAAAACAAAAAACAAAAAACACACAATTAAATAATCTCTAGTACAAATAAGGCCACATCAGCCAAGATAGTCAGCTCCTAGTCAACAAGCAAGATAGTGCCTTTTCTATTGCGGATGTCTTTAAGCTGGAAACAATATACTATGAAGATTCAAATAGGAAATAGAATTTTTGAAATCCTACTTGAGTGTTCAGAGTGTTGACAGATAAAAATAGCAAGAGAGAAGCCTGAGCAGTTATGACAGAGATAAGGGAACCTGCTGCAAATATTACTCTTCTAATTAGACTCCTGCTGTGGATGAACATGATATAAAATCTTGGTATAACACGTCTCACTCAGGCAGCTGTAAACTCATTTGAAACTTGAGTAAGGGGAAGGGCTTTACAGAAAAAACAGTTGGTAACTAGTGCCCCAGGAAAAAAAGGCCAAAATACAAGGAATTACGCTTAATTTTTTTTTTTTTTTTTTTTTTAATCTATTAGCTTTAATTCTTTGCCTGTAATGAAGACAGTAGCAAGAGTTATAATTTTTTTGTCTGAGGACAAAAAGCAGGTCACACTGAAAGTAATGCCTCCTACTTATTTTCATGAAAACTACAATAGATAACAACACTATTTGAAAGAGAAAATTCTCAGCTACAAAACACTATTTTTCAAAATAGGTACTACCATTAGCTATGTTTTTTTGACAGCAATATACAAGCACCTGCTGTTTGGAACGTGGGTTGTTCTTCACATCACTCTTGCTACTGTTGAAACACACCATCCACTGCCTCACTGTGCTCACATCCACTGTTTGGTCTCCACAAACATTCAACATCAAGGAAAGTCAGTGGGTGCTTTTTTTCCACATGAAGGAACTCAATTCCACACCGTTGCTTCAGATGCACTTCCATGTCAGACATCATTTTGTCAGACTGCCTCTCTGCTGCCATCTGCCACATGGCAACAACATGGAATACTAGTGGGAAGGTTCAGCTTCTACTGCTGTACCACCAACATCCGCTTCTAATGTTGTGGGCCAGCATAACAAAATAGAAGGGCATTATTTTCAGAGCAGCCCTTGTAATTCACAGATAGTAATAACCTTTTCTGAACACATACATCTTCCATCAAAATATAGTCCCTGTAGCACAATCTACAGTAAAGCCTAAAGCCTGTATTGATATGGTTCTAAGTGGAAACAATTTGATTTTCATCTGTAAGAAAATATCTCTAGTCCAAACCCACAGAAAATACTGGATCCACATAATGTCAGCAGACCTAGGCCAATCTCAAAGTAGGAGTCTGATGGAGCTGAACATGAGATTCTTGCATAATTTCTTTTTTATAAAACCATAAGACTTTAATGACGAAAATTACATTAAATTTTGTTATCATTTTTATTTTGGCGTAATGGAAACAGAAGTAATCAAATTACCAAAGTTGCATTCTTCTCCAAGTTCTCGGCCAAATTTCAGCATTGCATCTGCCAGCAAGGCTTCAGCCTGAGGGTAACCCGGTCCTTTTTCCTGGCCTCGAATTTTTGACATAGTGTTGATCATACTAAGTTTAGCTCTGGAAGCTGAAACAGGAAAGTGACAGAGGTTATACAGTATTATACAGAAATGTCTGAAATGTCTGTTCACCTGAAATGTTACCGTGTATGCAACACTTGATGCACCGGCGCTCTAAATTTATTTAAGCTTCCTACAATGTGTTTGAAAAACATTGTCCAAATTTGGGATCGAGCACTGATTGTCAGGAATGATCTCTGGAGCAAGGAAACAAAACACTGTCAATCACTGACTTTTTCTTTTGCTAGTAGTCCAGAGAAGAGGCTCAGCCCTTGTTTTTAAATCAAAGCCTCCCTTGAAACGACACAGATAGAAGAATGCCAAGGAACACTGCCAAGATAGCATGTTTGATGTGTTACAACTCAGGAAAAAGAATTTTTAATCTGCCTCAAAATGCTTAATCTTGAAATCTCTGCCTAGCAGACAGGTACTAGACTGAGCCAATCTTCCCCTCAAGTCCAGACTAGGCACACTCAAGAATAAACTTTTGATGCCCCTGGTGTTTATTTTTCAGTTTTTCCTCTGTAGAGCATGAAATAAAAACTCTGTCCCCAGATATGAATGAGGAGTTGGATAAACTCCCACTTTAATAAGCTTTTGAATGCACTTTAGTTTACATTTTATTTCAGATATAGACAACTACAGATCAGAAGAAAGCACACAATCATCAAATAATGAAAACAAAGAGAGCAAAAATAAATAATTTGCCTGCTTTTCTGCAGCCACAGAATGTAAATAGCCTGCAGACACTGAATTAAATTGAATTTTTCTACAATTTTTGCCAGATGACTGAGAGTGTGTTTTTCTACTTACACTATTGTATTTAGTACAGAAGGGTGCCTATGAATGCCTCTACCTTCCTCATCAAAAAGATTTGATTCGGCAGCAGCTCTGATAAGTTAGTATTTCTACTGACAAAGTGTCAAATAGCTAATGTAATTGTTCAAAACTTGGCCTTGTGCACATTTCTGCAACAAAGCAAATCATTAGCAGAGCTCAGTCAACAAGTGTCTTGCTTTTAATTTATTATTGAAGAGTGTTTATCATGACATAGTTCTTGCTGCTGAATATATTTCACTTTGTGGTGCATATATTTATGCACAGATATAGCCATGGTTCAATGCATGGAGACAGCAAAATCAGATAAGTGTCATAGTACTTATTTTGGCTGGGAAACAGCTAGGAAAGGTTAGCATGTTTTTAACCAATAGTAACAGTGGTTTTGTAAGCTGTCTCAATACACTTCATTGCCACCAGATCATGCTTTTCTGCATTTGAATTTCTTGATGCCTTCTGTTGCTACTCATTGCAAAACGACCATTAGCAGACTGACTGTTCACTATAAGAAATTGAATATTAATGAAGTGTGTGGCCATTAAAAATTGCATTGAAAGGATAGTGGCAATGGGGAAATACAGAAACACAAAAGAAACTTTGGCATAAACAAAATCAGTAGGTTGGGAAACAGAAATGGATGCATTAAGCTGAAATAAAACAGGAACAAACGTGAATATTTTCAGAAATCAAAGCAAAAACATAAGAGGAAATGTTAAAAAAGGATGTGGCTATGTCCAAGACTGGCTACCAAGAGAAGAAAGAGAAAGGTACAGGAAAGAATTAAGCAGACATGAAAAGAAACCCAACATCAAAACAAACAAAAACCAATAAAAACAATAAGGAAAGGGGAAGAGAAAGGTAACCATGAAAAAATCATATTTCAATGATTCATTTAATCATTAGTATCAAATCTGGTTTCTATACTTAATTGGAAAACTCAGGTCCCAGATAATCTAGTTTTAGTAGGAAATCTTAGAATATGTTCACTGGGCCCTCATTTCTCCTCTTTTAAAGTGGATTCCATTAGCGTCCATGCGAGCTGAGATAAGTCACTGCTCAGCTGATCTAATAATCCCATCCTGACACATTTCAGTTCTATTCCTTTACTATGCTAATGCCATGTACTCCCTTTTCTAATTTATGTCTCAGCCTGAGAGAGGACAGGCTGAGGTTTACAAAACAACATATGGAAATGGCTTGATTCTCTTCCCAACTGCACTCCCTCTCCTTTGCACTGACATTTCTGGTGTCGCTCTTGATTTCTCTTAATAACAAATGTTAACTGACCCTCTGTAAAACATAAGAATTATTTATTTTAATTCTTTATACTCTCAATGTCTAAATTTTTCTTCTTCATGTTATAGCAATGTACATCTACATGAAAAGTACATAATTTTCCTGATGAGACTTCATCTTGTTCAATTTTAGCTATTTTTAGATAGCCTTCTACTTTTTTATAATTGGGAAGTCTACAATGCTAATTTTATCATTCACAATAACTTTAGCCCAATATCCCTTTAAATAAATTCACTTTCATCATTAAAATAGTTATTTTCTTTTCCTCGTTCCTCTCTGCCCTCCCCTCCCTTCCCCTCCCTCCTATCCTCTTTTTCCCTTTTCCTTCTTCCTTCTTCCTTCTTCTTTTAGCATCAGTCCATTAAATGTTTAGTGAAGTTGGGCCATGCTGCAGGCCTCCAGTGTTGATCCCTCAAAATACCATGAAAACAATTGATCTCTCACAGGGCTCTATTTTATTAACGAAGCATACTGCTGTTTTCAGGGGTATATTTTACTTCTCAAGAGGTATGCGCCACAACCCAAACCCTCTTCATCCTTTGAGAAACAGGTAAACTTCTAAATAAAATCATCTGTTAAGTATTGCCATTATTTTTTTCACTCATTTCCACCCCACTCTCCAACGTAGTGCTTCTTTAGTAAAATGAGAAAGAAAACAGGAAATACAAATGTCCCAAATAACATTTTAGTAAATAGTAACACAGTTGTACAGAGAATTTTTAAAGATCCTTTTTTTTTTTCCTTTTATTGAATTAGAATGTCATTTTTTTGTGTAATTCCTATTGCAGGGAGCTCTTCTACAATCATGCAGCTGGCATAAACCAATCTCAGATCAGGTGAGAGCAGAAAGAGGCATTTCCTTGTTCCTCTTATTCTATCTGCCACCTTTATACAGCTGTGGAATGAACAACATGATCTCATTTGATATGCAAAAACATAAATCTTCCTCCTGACTGTTACAATTTTAATTTTCTGATGTTACTCACATACTCTACAGCCTCTGGTGGCTCAAATCACACTCTGAGATACTTCCAAAGATTCTGCTCTCCACTGTTGTCATGAGCCTCTTTTGTGATTCACATAAATCACGATCACTCGGATGTATCAGGATGGGAAGCACAGAACAGTCAAAGTTTATTACTCAGTCTATATGTTGTTGCACAACAGCGGCTTGACAGTAGTTAACAATTTTATCACTAACTCCATAACGCTTGTCAATCCTACTGCTTTTCCTGCAGAGAGCTTGTTGATGATGAGCAATGAAGCTGTGGACTTGAGTCATAAACAGTATTCCATCTGTTGATATAGAACCTGTTTTAGTCATCATTATTTTCTTTTTAATAGTTTTCATAAATATTCTTCCTTCTTTTTTCAACCCACTGACAGCATCATCATACTGTACTCTTTTCCTCTGCAATCTAACACATAAAAACCATAAAGTAAGCTATACCAGCAACAGTTCTTCAACCTACCACACTGGTGATAAAATATCTCACAGTAGTTTGAATTTGTTTCCAGCTATTAAGAAATACTGACTGAATTTCTGTCTGTTCCTTCAAGAAACTCCAAAATACTAATGTTAGGTATGTGGCCTAGTTTTGTTTTCAGATTAATCTTTCAGTTGCTTAACTGCATTGATTCTGTTGGTGAAGCAGGCACAAACAAACCCTTTACATTTCTAGACTAATCACGTCTATACGTTCTTGGATTTACTATTTACTAGTGACTATAGCAGCTCCAAGTCATCCTGCACGTGACAATCCTCTGGCAAGACAGCAGCATGCAGCTCTCCATCAGCCCAATCAAAAGGCCATTCTTTCTTCTCCCCATAGAAACCAGTTATTTAGTTCTATTTCAAAGGCTTAAGTGAGCTATCTCTGATTAGGACTGCAGACACCTCCTTTTTTACCAGTTCACCACAAAAAGCTCTTTTGCAACCCCCCTTTTCTAGCAACTCTAATGAGGATGGGAAATTGCTAGAAAACCATGTGAAGCGTGTTACTTCTTGTGCCTTGCAGGAACCAGAGAATCTCCTTCAGAACTTTATTGTTCTTCCTGGGAACTGAGAAGTCTGGCAGATCCTGATCCCCATCCTAGTCCTGTTCCCATTCCCAGGGAGATAACAGGGCTGGTGCCTCGCTGCACATCGTGGGACAGGTCCTGACTGAGGCTCTGCTCTGCCTTCTTTGTGAAGGCAGCCACCTCCCATCTCAGGGAGACATACTGATGGCTGGCACATAAACACACTTCATGTCTAAGCATGTATTGTGTTCTTACCTAAAGTAATAATATAACAAAAACAAAAATCTCCTAAAGCGAGCTTCCATTCCCTGGCAACCTAAAACAGAAACCCATACTCACCTTTGTCTTTTCAACCCAAGAAAGTTCACTGACTTGGCATTAATTTCAGCTCTACCAGTAAGGAAGAGGGTCTGTCTCATGCAATGCTGAGAAAAAGCATTTTTTCAAAAAGTGCTTCAAGTAGAGAGATTGAAAAACTATATTACCTGGATTGGGCTGAAGATACTCTATTGTCTTCGCCATTATTTCCATAACGGCCCTGCTGGTAACATCCACTTTCTAAAGGACAGAGAGTTAAACAAGAAGAAACATGGAAAGAGATCTCAGACAAGAGGAAGATGCTTTTGTCTCTTCTTTTTGCTCTTATGAATTTTTTTAACTGTTTTCATCACTTTAATTTTGTGTCTCTGTGAATAACGGTGAAGCAAATCCAGCCCTCATTCCAGAATGGTGATAATGCTTGAAAAACTACCAAAATACAAACCCACCATTTTCGTTTGTAGCAGAACCAATCTTTAAGTGAAACTATTACTATAGCATATCTTGAGATGATCTATCAGGAATCTGACAAAATTCATTGTGCTATACTGAACTATACTGATGCTTTTCATTACCCTGGAAAATGTCCACAATAAAGAAATATTTTTGATTGAAAGATCATTGAAACTATCTAAAGAATTATTAATCTGTGGTCCCCTAATAGGTGGAAACTAGTGGAAAACAAATAGATGTAAATCAAAACCAACCACTAAAGAGAAAATGAGCTGTCCACCTCTTTCAGAGGGAGTTCTGGTAAAACAGGGATAGGAGAGACAAGGTATCCCTCAGTGTCCAATTTCAAGAACATTAGCAGCCAGACGGCACTGACAGTTTATTTCCACTGAATCACTCCATGAAGAAATATTTTATATTTAGGAACTTAACTAAGGACAACTGTATAGAACTGCATATCATTATTTTCTTCTACTGTAGAAGGAATTAGAAGGAATTCTTGATTTCTTAAGTAGCTGACATCAGCTTATAGTTGCTTATACGGAAATATACAACTACACTCTCTCAGAATCAAATGCTGTTTTGACAGATCTGGGGTTCACCATAATCTACTCTGCATTTAAGAAAATACATTGCTTTTCTTTACAGGATGGCTTCTGTCCTACAGAGTGATCTTCTTTACTATAATGGTGAATTCCTATTTTAAAAAAGAGCACCTGAGATAAGTTGTTTGCAGCAAGCTGTAAATGACCTCTTTCCTGTGTTTTTTTGTTTTTCTTTTGTTGTTTTGTTTTATTGCTATTGCCATCTGCCAGGTCTTGCTCTATGCTTTTCACAAAGAAGCAGCAGAGGTCTGCCAACCCTGGGCGAACAAGTAGCTGAACTGCCTGGTGGGGAGCCCAGAAATGGCAAGAACGCTGCAGAGGAGTGCGGGGGCGAGAGAACAGAAGGCCATGGACAGGCAGGAGCATGTCCATTGCTTACAGAAAAGCTGGCAAGGGGTCTGGGACCAGTGGGGAGTTGGGGAGTAGCCAATGAATTTACTCCGTGCTGTTCTTAACTCATAGTGCTCTCATCTTCAAGGCTGCCAAAGCGTACCTCCCACAATCACCCTGTGGGACTCACCCTTGTTTGCTGACTGTCCTATTTCCAGCTCTAAGGATAACACTGGTTTCCAAATCTTCTTTAACAAATTCCAGGTTTGATGGCAAGGCTTATGGTTGTAGCACTTTCAAAAGGAAGCTGGGCAAGGGGGAGAAATCACTTCTCTAATACTCTGCTATGATGTTCAAAGGATATGCCCTCCACCTTTGATTTTCATCCACAACTTTTTTCCTTGTCTTCCCATACAAATGCACATATATTTATCTGTTTCTATTCTATTTATCTTGATCTGTTATCTATTAGATATACACTCGCCAACCCACATAGAAGTAGTTAGTGTTATAAGATTTGATAGCATCTCTCAAAGACAAAGTTAGAAAAAAAAACTGAATTTTTCAACTAACATATTCTCACCACTACACAGAGCTGTGTCACTTCTTCCCATGAAGAAAGTCAATGCTACAACTGCCACCTTCCCAGAGGAGTCCACTGGGGGAAGTTAGTTCTATCCTCCCAAGATGCTATGGCAGCAAGGTTGCCTAAGGATATCTCAGAATCTGTAAATGAATATCCCACTGCTACTGTCAACCTTCTTCCTCAGACAGCTCTTGCTTCTCAAGTGATGCTCAAGTAGCTGAGAATTACAGTAGCACGTTTTCCACTGAAATGACCATACTTACAGACAGACTCTCTCTGCTTACGGTGTCCCTCTACAATGATTTAACTGATGGTAATTTGTAGCTGGCATCAGCTCCAATCTCTGAATGAAATATTGACAGTATAAAGAGTACCATATATTATGTATTCCTCCATCAAAAGATAAAGAGGGACACAAGAATCACAAAACTCAGTCTTACTGAACAGAATTTGAGACAATCAAAACTATTCAAATTACTCAGAGATAGAAGCTTTGGAAGTCCATCCTGAGAAAGGAAAAATGAACAGAAATAATGATTGTGCATATCTGTATTAAGACTTACCCTTTCCATTTCTTTGAAGTCATCATCTAGCTTGGTTCCTTCTGCACCTCCTACTTTTTCACTCACTTTCTGCAGTTTAAAAGAAAGAAAGAAAAACAAACATTCAGCAATATTAGGGAAGTGTTTTTCTGCCATGAGTTGGTACAACGTTCAGACATAATTTTTCTGAAAAAAAAATTACTTCAATCACATTTTATCATAGGCAATCAGAAAAAAAAAAAAAAAAAAGGACTACTTTGTAAGTCTCAGAGACCCAAACCTTTGCTCGTACCAAAGGAGATACCTACTATCACATCTTTGTACTATCACACCTTTTTTTGTCTGTGAAATGGATGCCTGTATCTTGAACTTACCAAGCAACTAATCAACAGTGACAGAGCTGAATTCAGCAGACAGAAACATCCACGATCATTTGTGCCGGTGGAAAACAAAATCACTTGACAGAATGAACTGGGGAAGGAATCAAAGCATAAAAAACTTCCTAATCACAGTTGAAAAACAGCCCGAGCTGCAATGTTCAGTACATAAAAATGCAATACCTAGAAAAATAATCATGTATAAAGCCAAAGCTGAGCCCTGACTCCAGTATTCCTGAAACAAATAGGTACCCATACCCTTGAACTCTTAGACACATTTTGACTCAAGCCACAATTAAGCCTTCTGACTTTAAAATCAAGGTTTATAAATAAAAGTGATCCATTAAAAAAAAATATCTATATTCACACCATGCAAGAATTTGAGGGTCATATGAGTTGCATACAGTCTTTTCACCCTCGCAAAGGCCCTGGGGGACCTTGTCACAGTATTCCAATACACCCAAGGGAAGCTAGAAAGAGGATGGAGGCATTCATTTGCAAGGAGCCACACTGAGGAGAACGAGTAATAAGCTGCACTGGGAGAAAATTCATGTTGATACTAGAATATTTTTAGGGTGAGAACAAACAATCACTGAAAAAACCTCCCCAGCATGGTGGTAGAATCCCCAGCACTGGAGGTTTTCAAGCTGCGATTGGACAGGGCTCCCTTTTCTCACCAAAGATCAGACCTGATTACATTTTGAGGGTCCTTCCCACTACCGCTGTTCTGTCTGATTCTCTGATTCTGTCATTCCATATACACTACTTAGTTGACAGACCAAAAAACAAAATGTTGAACTTTGCCATCATTTTTTTAGCAAATATTCTGTTTTCCTTTGTTTCTTTTTTAATTGTATAAAATAGTCATCTGGAAAATGAATTGGAAAATGAAACGATGTTTTCATTTCCCTAATTCAAGCTGGAAGACATTCAGGAGAGTTTCTCTCTAAAGTCAGTAGGAGTGAAGTAGTGGATTTGAATGATGACTGCTACACAGTACAAGTCAAAACGGATTTAGTAATTGCATTTTTTCTGTCACAGATGCATATTAGTGCTGTAACTCCACAGGTCAGCTAGAAGCATGTGACCCAGTGAATGCACTGCTCTTTCATTAGGTTGCTAGTTGCCATATGAAATTCATCAGACATATTAGTTTCTGTTCTCTGTACGTTTTCAGTTCTTTGCACTGAACATGATTTAATTTTATAAATTTTCCTAGGAGCTTCTGAATCTTCTTTCAACTGTTTTAACAAAGTAACTACTGACTTCAGTAAAGTGACTTCTGAATCATACAGGCAGAAATTAAGGAAAAAATGCACTTTTTTTTCTCTTTGTTTCAACCCATGCTAACATAGGTTAAAAAACAGTCTACAGCCTATCATTTATTGGCCGTTAATAAGATCCAGATATGATTAATTTTATCATCACTATAGTTCATTCCTACAAAGTGGCAAGCACAGCATCACAAAGCACTTATTGATGTAGACTATTATTACATTTTGAATAGAAAATGGCAATAGAAAATAGAAAATCAGTTCTGTTTGTTTTCTGTAAGCTCACTGCTAATTAGTGATTAGTAATTACCCAAAATAGCACCAATTATCACTATGAAAAGCTCAAAAAAAAAAAAAAAAAGACTACACTTACCCATTCTTCAATTCAGATGATTCTCTGTGGTCTGCACTGCTGAACTACTTACCCTTAACAGAGACCAGTGAGGTACCACAAAAACTAAATATTATAAGCTCAGTGCTGTTAGAAACAATTCTACTATGGATAACAGGTAGATTAAATATCTGAAAAGGTATTATTCACCCACAGCATCTACAACAAATAGTAACAAAGGAAGTAAAAAAAGCCTGAAGTTTTCCTCACCAGCCCATGAATAAGCCTTCTGTGAACAGACATTCTACTACAGCTGAAATAGCAAAATCTGGACAGAAGCTGCTACCTACTACAAGGCTTTTAGGTCCCTGAAAATAACAGGTCTCAAATATGCTAGTACTTAAATATTCAAAGCAGATTTTGAATAGATGATGTTCATCTTTAAGGATAGAAAGTACCTGAAGGTAATTAAAGCTCCCGACTTTTAGATGTAGCTTTACTTTTCATAACTTAGGAGCTCTTCATAGCTGGGGAGGTTTTGCAGACAAGTCTTTTCATCCCCAGTGATTCCCTGAAGATCCCATTTCACATTTACAAACATTACCAACTGCTCTTTCTCTTAATATTCAGCTGAGAAATTCATGACACTTAACAGTGCAGCTCTGTAGTCAGCTAGATTGTAGTCAAAGAGGCAGTTCAGCCCCTTTTTCTCAACATGCTTTCCATTTTTGATCCCTCTGTCAATCACAAATCCACACAGAAGTCACACATCTAAGGTGGCAAACAAAATGTCCATGTTGTGTGCAGAAAAAATGTTCTTGACTTTCTGGGTAAAGTGCTGTTAAAGACAACAGGAATGAGTCACAGGTTGAGAGACAAGCCATAGAGCCTTCCTGGAGTTGGGTGACTCTTGCAGGGTTACTTACATAATTTCAGGGAAGCACTTTCGCCTCTAGTATCTAGACCAAAATCTAGTTTGGAAAACCACTGTTGACATGCGGAATCAAACTCTGTAACCCACGTAAGATTACAAAGCAGGTACGGTTTATTCAGCAGTGTGCAAATGTTGGCTGCAATGGGGGATAGATCCACCTAGCGTGCACACTGTCAGGAAAAAGTGTGCTACAGATATAGGCTGAACTAATCCATAATCAGAAGTTTTCCCGGAATTCAGAAACATATTCATTACACCCCCGAGAGTTCATTAGCATGCAGACCCTCCCCTCTTGTGCGTGCCTAGTGGGTCATGGGATGAAGATTTGTCTTCCTCATGAAAGCTTCATTGTCTTCCTTCATTGTCTTCACTGTAAACTTCTGACCTTTCAGGGGGCCATCCCCACAAGCTGGTTTCTTTTAGCCCTGTGGACATCTAATCACCTCCCTGCCAGATGTCTCTGGGTTGTTCTCAAACCTTATCACTATGGCCTTCAATTTAAGAGAAAAGAAACCTGAAGAGTTTGTCCCTCTTACGGCAGAAGACAGCAATCTGCTCAGAGATACTATGATATTATTAGGATATGAAGATACTATGCTCCCATTTCAAGGCCATAATCTAAGGTGGTCTCGTGGGAGCTGTGGGCCTGAGAAAAGCAACTGAAACACTTGCAACTCAAATCATATTTTTGTCAGCCCATTTGTATCCATCCTCCTAATCAACTGTTTAAGCATTTAATTAAGAGCTGTTGTTCCACAGATATGATATCACCAGACAGGAAGCTACAGCAGCTTGCATCAGCTGAGGATCTGCTTGCTTAAGAGATTCAGAAGCAGTCAGAAACCCATCAGTGCAAGGTTTAGTCTTCTGGAAGCACAGAGGCAGAAGTAGCCTCATGTTTATGAAGGTTTTTCAAACAGGTTCTAAAATGCTGTGATGCTTTGTTAGCATTGCAAACACAAGGAAGACATAGCTGGCTTGCAAAAGTAGTGATAAACATACATTTCAATGGAAAGAAGTCTGTGTACACATGCAGAAGTTCTGCCAATGCTGTGGGCTTTTCAGGAGAAAACATTTGAAAAAGTACATTTATAAAAAGCACAGTCTCCAATCAAGATTTTTTTTTTTTAATTCTGTCATTTCACATTCTGTTGAGTGAAAAGAAACTTGCAGGTTAATATTTCTGCCTGTTTGATTCCCACACAGAATCTGTACTTCAGAATTTGTTACCACAGAAAATGTGATGCTTGAAATTCAAATTTATGGCAACAGTTCTGGTTCTCTGCACTCAATAAAAGATACATCTTGTGGCAAGTCACACTCTCAGCTTTAGCAAGAAGCTAAGAGAGAATATTTTCTGGTAATTTCAGTTAAATTATACTACAGACTAAAAGAAAGAATGCATCTAAGAGGAGCAAGTAAATCAGCTCTATTTGAGACTTCTCTTTTTCCAAATATCATTGAAATAGAAAAGAGGCACCTTTTCCAAGATAGCTATCTCCAGTAAAATAGAAATAGCTTATACTCAGAAATCCTGCAGTGCTATAGAAAATATCACTGCCAGTGCATAGTGCCTGACTTTGGACCAGAAAGGAAATCAATGTCTGATTTCAACTGAGGACACGTAACCTTGCTCATGCTCTTCAGAAATAGCCAGCTAGGTGAGGAAAGTCCCAGCTTACAAGCCAAATGATCCAAAACCATTGGTCCTGGAAAGCTTCAGGAAACTCAGCAGGTTTGACATAGCTCATCAGAAGCCAGAAATGTCTGTTTTCCCTTATAAGCCATGTCACTCATCTGTTGGAAAAATTGAGCAAAAAAAAATAACCCATATTTTTGTTAAACATAGAAGATTTCAAACAAATGGAAAGCTTATCACCCTTTCCCTTGCATTTAATAGTCCTTGTACTTCATTCTATTTTTCTTTTAATTTGTAAAAATACTGTACAAAAGAGGGATTGTCAATAGGACTTGACAAGAACAATGTAAAACAACCCATCTCAGTGGTAAAACACAAACAGGATCCCAACTTAACATATATTTAAGTCTAACGAGGGCAATAAAGGCTATTTACATCTCATTAACAAATTTCTCAACCCTAGCAGCCAGAAGAGCAGCCCCCAACACCAGCTGGATTTCATCAGTACAGGATCCTCTCTGCGCAAAACTGAGAAGCACAGTGACTTCATCACTACAACAGAAGCTGTGAGGAGCAAGGAAAACAATGTGAAAGGCAAAAGAGTGAAAAAAAGAGATGTCCAAGAATCTCCATGAAACTTTGCTGTTTCTGTTCCATTTGTACTAAGACACTGATTACGCCACTGAAGCTTAGCTTTCTCTCTGGAAAGATGAATACATTTGCCAACCACAAGGTAAAATTGTGAGAATTAATTTGCATCTGCTACTGCTTGTCAGCATGAGTGTATCTAGCAGAAATGTTAGTCATGTAGTTAAGGTGAGCATCTGCCAGACACATCTGAGATTCTCTCTTCTGTTTCCCTTGTACAATTTGACAGATATCTTTAATCAGGAAATAATACACTAACTCCCCTGATAGTACTGCAATCACTTTCTCTCTCTACTAGTATTTCATGGATCTGTTCCACCCAGGAGGGTATCATCACAGCTAGGTACATTCACCCTTTCTTAATATTTCCCTCGACTCTGATGATTTCACACACAGTATGACAACAAAAAGTATACTACTCAAAAATCAGGAAGTGAATTGAATTTGGGAGCCACAACAAGGAAAGAGAAAACTAAGACTGAGACACAAGAAGGTTGTCTTGGCCTCCCACAAAGCATTTCCTAAGTACTCTTTATATACATATAACAGCTTGGCATTGCTGGTGCTCACAGCTGCTAGCAGTAGGGCCCATAGACTTGTAAAGAGCCCTGAGTCCAGAGACAGGTTAGAACTCCTGGGGAATAGGCTGTAATGTGACATACAGAGGAGACAGTAATTGGCAGTGCCACTGATGAAGCTTGTTAAGTCACAGGGGAAAATTTTCATGGGACAGGATCTCCAGTAATAATCTGGAGCAATGGCAAAATGTCTCACAGAAACTTTTCCTTTGAAAGAAATCCACTGAAAGAAACATTCATAGTGAATCTGTCCTATGCATTTAATCTCATCATTCAGAATCAATCCATAAATTGGTCTTTTTTCATTTTCAGTTAAAGCTGAAGGGGGATGGGGATGTCTAAATCAGCAATTACTATGTCCATTCTAATACAGCATTTTTCTTTCTGAGTACTGGTAATGGCCACATTGTAGAATTCTGCTGTTGCAGAGTTGTTCAGCACTAGCGTGCAATATGAAAGTATGCCCGCATCTGTGCAAGATTCTGCACTGACAGCAGTTACTGCAGAGCCTCTGCTGCAATGCCACTGCATTAGACTGGAGACTGTCCACTGGCGATAGAAACGAAGCAGGATGAGAGCAGAGACAGAACTGCTGAGAAAGTGCTAGGGAGTAGTAGCTGACTGTATTCCTGCGGCAAGTCCCTGCACATAGGCACCCACTGCAAGAGAGCATGTAAGTAATACCATAGGAAAGACATAAAACTAAATCAGTATTATACATTCTAGTGCCAGATGTATACTGACAACTGAGACACTGCCATATACCCAAGACAAGCACTGGAATCTATTTCACATATATTACTGAAGTTTCACATTAGCCATACAAGGGCCTCAGAAGCTCAGTTCTCTGTGTGTTAGTGTTCAGTCAGAAAGCTGGTCACAACCTTAGCATCTTTGCTGTTCAAAGTGGGCTCAGGAGCTGGCAAAGAGGAGCTGAGAAGCTGGCAAATGCTACCAGAGAGCTGAGGACAGTCAGAACACTGTGTGCTTTTTCGACACTACCTTTCCGTCTCCAGCAGGACATCAGTACCAGCAGCAAAGAAGAAACTGGCATAAGAAAGGTCACTGTATCAGCTAGAATCAGCTAGAATATATGCCAATCTTTTTTTCCTTTTTTTTTTTTTTTTTTGTTTTCTTCAGTAAGCAGAAGGGGCAGAGAATCTAATCCCATATGGTATTCCCACTTCTGATGTCAACAGTGCTGTGATATAGAAGCAGTAAAAGATCTGCAGACAATAACGTGCTCATACACTTATTGCAGTTGCCCAAAGAGACCTGGACTCAGACCCACAATCCTGGTGAGTTCTCCCCACAGCAGCAGTGAGAGCTCTGCCATACACTGTACTGTCACACAGAAGGCAGACCTCTGTGGTTTACTTCACAGAGTGCCAAAAAGTATGACAGCACTGATTTTTCAAGATAATGGTTCACTCAAACTGGGTGGTGATAACAAAACTCTGAGGAAAAGGCAAAACAAGAATATAGTGCTTTTTGGATTATGAAATTTATTTCCTGCAGAGGTGAGCAGTGCCAGCTTTCTCATGGAATGTTATCAGCGGGCAGTTCCTGGCCCACCATGCTTTGTTACTATAAACAATGTTTTTGTATTTTAGGAGAATGTGAACAACAAAATTACACATTCATTGAATCTGTCATGCTTCTTTCATATCTTCATAGCAACTTTAATGAAATTATAAAGGGAAAATCACAGAAACACAGAATTGTTTGAGCTGGAAAAGATCTCTATAGGCCACCTTGTCTACCTCCCCAGCAATGAACAGGGACACCTGCAGCTCGATCAGGGTGCTCAGAGCCCTGTCCAGCCTGATCTTCGATGTCTTCAGGGACAGGGCATCCACCACAATTCCATACAACTTGTTCCAGTGCCTCATTATCCATACTGTAAAAAAACTACTTCCTTTTGTCCAGTCTAAATCTCCCATTTTTTAGTTTAAAATCATTTCCCCTTATCCTATCACAACAGACCCTGCTAAAGAGTCTGTCTTTGTAGTTAAGCTCCCTTTTAGACACTGAGAGGCTTCTGTAAAGTCTGCAATACTCTTATAATAATACTCTAGGCAGAATCTAGAAGTGCAGCTTTATATTCAGTTGCTGCACTTTCAGGCAGTGAAGCTGTGGACATAAAAACTATTACAAAGGCATAAGACAATACATATAGTGAAAAAGAGGCTAAGAGAAACAGACCATGTATCCATCCAGTAAGCTGCATTATCTGGAGCTCAGGTACATCATGTTTATGGATCACGAATTACATTCTCTCAGGAGCATACAATAACACATGACTGCCCCATCTACGTAGCTTCTGACTTCAGAAGAACCAATGACCTCTTCCTTCTCCCTGCTTCACTTGGCTTACCTCACCACATAGCATACGTCAGATCTACAGCTGTCTGGTGCATTAAACCAAGTCACCAGACTGCTTGAGGTCATCGACTCCATTTCAGTACAAAACTGTGAATAAGTTTCTGATAGCAGTAGCTTACAAACTGCGAGGTAGAATTCACATTCTCTCCTCATGAAAAACATCGTTTGCAGTAAACTTCAGCTTTGAAAAGTTGAGTACCTCACATGCAAGTATGAAGTGTGCAAGGGCATGTTTTATATGCCTTTAAGATCTCCACAGAGCACATAGTCCAAACATGTGATCAGAGGGGGGAGTGCATCTCCTATGAAAAAGGGCTGAAAGAGCTGTGTTTGTTCAGCCTGGAGAAGAGATTCATCATAAGACAACACAGTCTAGTACAACAAACTGTGCTTTACATGCATACTGCAAATACTTACGTCAGTTCTGTTTTTTACAGACCAAAGTATTGTGGCATACCTACCTTAAGTTTCACAGAAAAGAAGGGGAAAAATGCTTCTCTGAAAAATCAATTTCAGTTGCTGTTTTTTGTCTGATTATAGTCCCTGTAATTTTAACATGATATGAGAATAAACTATTGCATGAGCAAGTTCAGCTTTATAAAACTGCTAGATTTTATTGATTTTTCCTAAAAATATTATGGAGCCTTCATGCACTTGCAGTAGGGGCTCATTTTAAAATTATTTAAATTGAATTTTAAAAACAGATTAGGAAGATTCAAAAGTAGAACTCTTTCCTGATATCAGTGTGGAACTCATTACTCAGAATAGAAACATTTGTCACTGCATGCTTTAGTCCCCATAAGAAATAAGGGGAAGACTATCAATGCTGAAGTTCTGTCCTCCCTGAGTTACATTATATACATTTCTGATCACAAAGATAGGCAGTACCTTTTAAACAGTGCATTACAAAAATAAAATCACTGGTATAAGAGGGGAGTAATGTTCACAGTTCAGAGTGCAGAAATTTGCATGGGAATATATTTCTTAGAATTACATACACCTGGTCCTTTCAGCAGGTTCATATAGGTGAAGAGGCATCCTAATTGCATCCTAGAAAGACAGCTGCATACCTACCAAGTACAGACAGAGACCCATACTTTAATCCTGCCTCATCCAGTTTAGAGAGACAGACCACAGCTGTGTTTCACAGGTGAGGGAAATCACCCCAGAGTCCACAGAAGCTGGCTGCCTACACATCCACAGCCATCCCACTGAAACCAGTTTTCTCCTAACTGAATGTATTTTGCAGTATATAGCTGTCATAGGGCATGCTATACAGTCCTTGACATGTGTTCAGGGGCTTTCCAACTGCTGTAAAGTATTTGGAGGTTTCTGCCTGCCATCTGCAAAAGCAGCAGAGAGGGGATGTGGAAAGAGCAAAACCAGAGAGAGAAATAAAGCAGGTATGTTTGTTGTAAACAAACAGATCTGCTTTCAGTTCACCAGATGTCATCCTAAGCGATGCTCTATGCTGTCCCTGCAGTTGAAAAGCCAATCTTCTTGTATTTCTTCTATTTTCTTTTTTTTTTTTTTTTTTAAAAAAAAAAAAAAAAAAAAGTGTTCAAATGTGTAGGATTTCTCTTTCATTTGAAATAGCTACTCCAAATTCCAATTGAAATGCTAAGTGTATTTAAGGACAATCACCTTATAGAGCAGGTGAAAATAACAGTTTTTTTTTTTCCCTTCCTCCTTGCCATGTTTTCTATAATGGCAAGTCTTAAAATTTATCTTGGATTTTAAGATTTAAATATCTTGTAATCTGCATGGAATTTTTAAGCATGTGCGATCCTTCATGGGAATCTACTGATTAAATTTATTAAAACATTTATATTCAACATGCCATCTACCATAAATTATTATGTGGTGGTAAAAATGCAAACAAACAACGGCAAGTACAAAGCAGCTGAAAATGACTACATTCAACATCAGAATGAACAATAAAAATATAGCATTAGCCTCTTCATGTCATTTACTTAATTAGCCTGATCATCTGACCTATCCACATGCTCAGTTACTGTCCTCTGTACAGATAATTACTGCAGTAACATCTTCATTATAACCATCTAGTTTTATCTCTTGGGGATAAACGGATATCCCCTTTATTTGTATTCTTTCACATCCTTCAGGTCTGAACTTGGCTATAAAAGAAGAAACAGAGCGACAGAGAGAATGCTAAATACTTCATTGCTTTAGTCTACATTATGATACTTCACAGTGTAACTTAGTCCGAGGAAAGAAACAATTTCTGAAAAATTCTAATCTCATATGGAATCATTGCTTGCTTTAAAATACTGTGTTTCAATTAGCTTTCATTGGCAACATACAAGTAGAAATTATACACTGAGGTTGTTGAAATATGTCAATATAGTGTGCTAGACTTGAGCTGTCTTAATGCAAGTTCAAATCCAGAGAAGATCCCAGATTAGCCAGGACAAAAAGGTCAGTGACAGGTGGAAATTCCTAGCATTTGTTACAGTATCACCTGTAGGTTGTGGGGACACTGAGAACATAGCTTTTTCATTGTTACCTGCTTATAATGATATCTGACATTTATGTAGCTTTAAAAAATACTTTAAACTAACACGTTCACAGAAGATAAGTAAATAAGGAAGGCTTACATTACAACCAAAACAACCCCCTACCAACAGACACCACTTTTGTTCATATGTAGGTCTCAGTTATGCCACGGGCTTTACAGCTTTTTTCCAGCAAGGTATCATATTGGCTGAGCATGGCCTATGCCAAGTCATTTAATCCACTTTGCTCAGATTTCATCCCTCCCTACACCACATCAGTAGCAGGGTGGATTAGTCAATTAGGATCAGTTTCCACAACAATTTTATTTTATTTTATTTTATTTTTTGCAAAGTACAAGCATTCTTAATGAGCAGGCAGCATAACTTCCTTCTTAGCATATATACCATAGCTCCCAGAGCTCACCTTTATCCATAAGGGACAGGTAGGAAAACTCCCACTGATCTTACTGATAGAGGATCAAGCAAAACAGCAGAAGTGATGGAACTTAAAACTAACAATTGCTACAGTCTGCTTATCAATAATCTCATATTTAAGACAATCTTAGCAATGTCAAGATTCTCCTCACAAGCCACTGATTCTTCTTCCACGATTCTTGAGTGTCCTGCATTAACAAAAGAAAACGGAAGTTGATAATATTGTACTATTCAGATTTCAGAAATACCAGCTCAAAATGGAACGGCAATGTTTGACGCATTTGTAAAAACAAACTTTTACAGAAACTTTGACCTTGTAATGGTTTTGCACTTCATTAGTATTTAATGGCTGTTGTTTGAATCCATATAAAACAATCAATATTAAACAACCATAATGTTATAGCCTATGGTTAAAACCATTAGTCCCTTTATTTTAAGCACTATTTTAACTGATTAATAAGGACACATAAAAGCTTTGCCTACTCCAGGGAGTCTTTTCCAAAAACACCTCCTTTATGGCTAGAAGTACTCCAGCACAGGACTTCAAATGCTGGCAGTACATTGCCAGCAGTTCAAACACAACTACTTCTAACCCTACTCAGGTTTTCACTATGCAAAGCCAGGTGACCTGCCCATATTTGGACTGCCAATACAATTAGCAATGGTGGAACCCAACCAGGTTAACACTTCTCAATTGCTAGTTATGATACAGCAAGGGCATCTGAGACTTAAAGATGGCTGCTGGAATTCAGTAGGCATAAATGCACAGTAACATAGAATAATTCAGCATGCTGAATTACGCCCACCTTTGTATGCATGGAAGGCATGAAAAAAAGGAACGAGTGAAAATATACATATATTTTAACTAACAATACATGAATGGAAGCATTTTGATCCTGTTTATTAAATGCAAAATGTGGAAGCTGAGAAATTGGTTACACAAATTCCAGTGCTAACAAGCACCATAACAGCATGCCACCTGCTTCCTAGATGATTCATTCTTAACTCTTAGCTCTACAAGATAAAGATGTGACACCATCCAAAAAGGAGAATTTGGTCCTTGTCTTCAAGAATAAGTTACTATTTGTATCTTAAGTTTCTACACTGCTAATAATAATTTATTGCTAAATTTGCATTGCAATTGTCCATCATGAAGTTACATCCAAAACATGAAATATATATGAATACAGGTGAGGTTTAAATTGTATAGAATTTTGGAAGTCTTTAGGTAAAAGTGTAAATATTTTTCACTGTTGGTAATAGCAATGCAAAACAGGATTCCAGTGGTGGAAAAGTACCTTGAATTGAAGGTAGGGTGTATGGAGACTGAGAAATTGCAGTGGGTTTTGCAAGATCTCATTTTTCATTCTTATTTTATGCAGAATATGCCACTCACTCTGAAGTTGTGTAGTCTGCTGGACAGTAAATAAGTCACATTCTGAATATTCATGAATCTGTGAATAACACTGTCTGTGTCCTAGCTTTTTAGCTGCTCTGTGAGGTGATAATACTCAGAATAAACCACTTTTACATCTTCTCCTTAAAGCGTGCATAGGCTGTGATAGCATCCACAAATCAGTTGTGTCTTCCGGTTATGATCTGATTAACTCATATTCTAGCCACTCTGTGCCAATCTAAGCCTCATAACCATAAATGGTTTACAAGAGCCCTGAATAGGTAAGATTCCTTAAATATAAATTTTTCAAAAGGCAAAAGAATTCCTCACGCATCTTGGGACATGCAACCACAGAACAGTTGAGGCTGGAAGAGCTGCCTTTTTCTGAACCCATGAGTTCTCTCACTTTTCTGATTCTCCTTCACAGCTGGGGAGAGTAAGCAAGGGAGCGAATGGCTGCAAGGGGCTCAGTGGCTTTCCAGGGTTTAACCATAAGGGGGGCAATAAGAAAACCAACAGCTCTCAGACCCACAGCTGCTCTTCTTTAAGATGCCAGAAATGCATAAGCCAATACCTTTTTCCAAGAGAAGAAAGTTTAGCCCCAGCTAAACTAAACCATCTCCTGCTTTTTACCAAGAATATGAGACAGTGTCTAGTGATGGTGCTGTCAGAAAAATGGTTACAAGTTCACACAGCCTCCTGACCACCCAACCATTTACTTTCATTTCCAGTCAACAGGTACCAGACTAGAATTTGTGCATCAGTTCTAACACAAGTCACTCTGATTCAGGTTTTTTGTTTGTTTCAGCATCAGTATAACTGGAGTCTTTCAGTAAGATAATCCAGCAGAACGATCAACTCGCATGGTCACTAGCCTATTTCAGTTAGCAGAAAATGAGGAAATTAGAAGCCTTTGCTCCTGAACAGGTTCAATTTCAACTTCAATCTTATCTTACCACAGCACAGTCAGTCTGAAGGATAATGCAACTTTAAATTACTGAGGAAAGAACTACTGTGCTTAATGCAAAACAGCATTTTGCTCTTGTAATTTGCTCTTGTAATAAACATTGTCCTTATCTTTTGGATAGCTGATAAAGTTTCTACTTCTTCTTTGACAAAGACAATTGTTTTATGAAGTTAGTGTTCTTTCAGTTCACTTTTCCTTTAACAAATGAAATTGATTCTGTCAAACAGAGCAAAATAAACAAATCAGTGTTTCCCTTTTTTTATACTGAAGGGATATCAGTGGGGAAAACAACAAAGATGACAGTTTAAAATAAGGACATTTTCAAAAGGTTATTGTATCCTGTATATTTTATCAGCAATAAATTTTACAATCATCACGAAATTTGAAACTGGAAAAAAAAAACCCCAAAATAATGAACCTAAACCAAAACAATTAACAGCAAAACAATTGCTGATCTGACAGGAAAGTGGAGAAAAATAACCTCTGTAGGACTGCAGAGCTGCAGATACAGTACCCATATAAGCTGACAAAGCTACTAATGTTTTGAAGCTGGTAACACTTCTTTGTCACTGTTCTTTGCATAAACTGTAGTATCTCCCTTTTCCTCTACTTTTATCTTTCTTGCCAATTTGAGCTGTGAAACTGTCTGAGTAAAATTGGGTTTATTTGTATGCAGAATACATATACATCATTAAGACAACTCAGCGGAGACCATGGTCTTCACGTTCCCTAGGCACTTGTGCTAAGAAGATTTACCTACGTTTTGAGATGCAAAATTAAGTGAAAGCTTTCCCCCATCAAACTATCATAGAAAAAGTCTAAAACCTCTCACATTTATCATTACATGAGCTTTATAGCCCTGTGCAAACTACAAGCAAACCAATAAAACTGAGGGTATTAGCCCTATCAAGCTCTGTGTAAATAGCTCAGATGATGCAGTATGATGATCTCTCATTCTTTCTCGAGATCTCTTCTCTGTAATAGATTCTGATGACTTAGATGCTCTGCATGAATATAGTCAGGAAACCAAAAGATCAGCGTGTTAAATAACTGCAGAAGGACTTTTATGGTTTAGGGCATGGAAATGGTAATTAGAAATAGTAATTCTGACAGTATGCTATAGAGTAACTTCAGAGATGCTACGTATTTCTCAGTTTGACAGATAACATCACTTGGCCGAGTGAAATATTTTCTTGGCAGAGTTTTAGTGGTTTTGGTATGACTTCAGAAATGATTTCTGCATTAATAGATAGTTATTCCATTCAAAATCATGCAAATAAGTGACTCTGGGAAACTCTCTAACTGAAGAGACTAAAACGTGGGTTTCTGACATCTCAAAGATTGATCTGTTCAATGACAAAAATCACGTTGGCCGAGTTAACATTTGGAAGCAAAGGATGTGGATCTCACACAACATGGAGGAGGTCCAAAGGGAGAGACTACGATCACACTGTTCACAGACAACGCTCAAATGAGCAGTATATATTTCAGCAAACTACTCTCTGCTTTTTACATAAAAATTCCTCTGCTATCTCAGAACTGTTTTCAGCATCATACATGTTAGCAGATTTTCTGTCATCTCTGAAAGATTTATAAGATAAGTAAATCATGCTTTCCTAATCTGATCACTTCGTATCTCATAGAGTTTCCAGGTTCACTATTTTTAAACGACTCTGTGGAAGACACTTTGCTCTGGAGGTCAATGACAAGTTAGCTGGTCAACTCCAATTCTTTCAGCATGTTGGTAGGGCTGATACTTATTACAATGTTCCTTACTACATAAGGTAGGAAATGAAAAAGATAGCATCATAAATACAGAATGTATGAATCCACATAAATACAGAGTGTATGAATCCACTTTTTGTATAAATCATAAAACAACAGGCTTGTTTTTCCCTTCTGTGTCAGCAGTGAAACTTCCTTTATGTAACTTCTGCTTCTTTTTAGACCAGAAATGCTACAATAACTACATGCACAAGAGAAAAACATCCTTTTTTTTTTTTTCTTTCTTTTTTTTCCACAGCAAAAATACAAATAAAATTCTTTGTGATCTGTGAATTTAATTATATAACATTTCTTAATTTAATAACCCATTAAAATCCATTATCTATAGCTCTTGAAAAGGGAAATGATCAACCATGCTTGATCAGGGAAAGGCATTCAGGCAGTCATTGCAGAGTTAGCTGCTATGAGACACAGTAAATCTTCCTTTCTCTTTTATGTAACCACAAGTTATAATCTATGTATTTCTATTGCACTGTAATGAGATGTTTGAGTCATTTCACGATAGCCTGCTGAACCTAATAAAAGGTTTTACTGCATCAGCATTCACAAGGGATGAAATATGTGCCAATTATTCACAGCAGAATGAGCATTTTCCTTTAACTTTGTCATTCTTTCCAGCAGAGAAAATGGTCAGAGTTTTCATACAGGTTTTGTGACTTCGCAGAGATTTTTAGACAAAATGCACCAAAGTAGTGTGCAGGACTGCAAAGGTTTTACCCCAGGTGGTAGACATAAAAGAACTAAGGAAGCAAAACCTCCACTGGTGCCTAAACATCCGCTCCTGCTTAACCTTCAATTATACATACCTAATTACCTCAGGGAAATATGGAGGCACCGAAACTTGCTGATATTAAGCAAGTTGATAGGTTTGCAAAATTAAGTGTTGTAACAATTCCACTGCAGTGAGAGAGATCATTAGTCCTTCTGAGCAGTAACTGTCCTAGGTCCTCAGAAGTATGAATTTGATCCTCAAAAGACAGGGACTTGTGCTGAAGTCACTTTCAGAGATAAGATTTGGATTTCCCAAGTCAAACAGGCTTTGCTTAAAGTGAGCGTAACTGTGCTTAAATTCTACTGAAATCTGTACTTCAAGTTTTGTGTCATAGTATGTCCATTTCCCATTACTTTTATGGAGTTTATGGAGGACTAGTCCTTTTCTGAAATTTCTGTAATCTAAGTGGTCTGATTAACTGAACAGTGGAAACGTCAGTATTTGTAAAACAAGAACTGTAAAGTCCTGGTTTTGTACATAGATAGAATCATCAAGGTTGTAAAAGACCTCCAAGATCATCCAGTCCAACAATCCACCTACCACTAGTATTTCCCCACTAAATGTCCCTGAGTAGAATGTGCATTTTCACATTTGAACATTTGCAGGGAAGGTCACTCCCCTAGGCACTCTGTTCCAGCAACTGGCCACTCTTTTGGAGATCACTCTTTTGAAGAAAGATCCTACTGGACTGGATGCAATAGACAATCTCTGCCTAAAACTGGAATAGGATACATCAGTATCAGAAGAAAGCTCAGGGAAGTTTAAGTAGAGAACACAAACTGGAAAGATCCAAATGTAATGACATAATTAGTGCAAATTTACTACTGTTTATTTATTAAGATAATGCAATGGCTGGATAGCAGTTTTTTTTAGGGCAAAAAGAAAGTAGAACTAATAGATACCACAGCATCTTGCAAAGTACGTACATATACTAACTGAAGTCTTTTAGCTTGTAACTGAAAGTTGCATTTGAAATGCATAAACAATGCATCTGCATCCCTAAATCAATTTTTCGTTATACAATTATGGGAAGAGAACAAGACTTTCCACATTAAAATGAAGTTTTGATCAACACAATAAATTTGTAAGCTGTGAAGGCAATAGCATCTGGGGCTAACATCCAGTAACATGTATCAGCATAGATGGATACTCTTTTGATAATAATCACACTGGCCACTATAGAAAACATAACAGAAATAATGTACTTAAGCTTCACTCTTTCCCTAGTAAGGAGTCCAGTTGAACACTGTGCAGAAATGCAGCATACCAGATCACATTCAGTTTTATGAGATAGAATTATTACTTGTTGCAATATAAGATAGAATTATTACTTGTTGCTTTCCTTTGGTTTGTACCTGCATGTAAAAAGAAGAGCATGAATATCTAAAGGCAGCCTTAGACTGCACACATTTATAACCATTTTTTCTATTTTAAAATGATCACTAAAGAGATGAAGAATGTTTTCACTGCTTTAACTTCTAATTGCTTTCTTCTATGATGAAAGCTATTTCAATATGAGGTATTTCTTGGAAAGTGAGCAGCTGTTGCATGCAAATAATTCAAAAACAGATCTAATTTCTTGTCTTCAGCCTCATTAAACTGACTTCTGCAGCCGGCCAATTCAGTAGCAATGCCAGTGGCACAGGTTTTCCTAAATTAGCTATGCTCAAATTAAATATTTAAAGAAGAAAAGCTTTTAAGGCAGCAGGATATCATTAAGCCACAACTGCCATGCAGAGCTACAGAAGTGTCATCTCAAAATACATGCAGAAAAGAAAATCTGCTGGCTTCAAGGCAGATAATTACCAGGATCCATAGGTTAATTTTAAGGATTCAGAAGCACAGTGCATCATCTTGCACTGACTTACAAACTGTGAATATGTATTTCCTCAAAAATCCAAAATTATGCATATTTAAAGTCTAAGAGAAAACAAAACAATAACAACAAAATCCACCATGTTTTTAAAGCCTCACTCACCAACTGTGATGTCTGTTGAAAAATATGGGAGAAAACACAGGTCTCTCAAAGTAGTGGAGACAGAACTTCTATGATGTTTTTCTTAAAGGAGCTAGGAACTAATTGTTCCAAGAAATGGTTAATTTATACCAACTAAGGTCACTAAGTTATGTAAATTCACTTATTCAGGGAAAATAATGGATGTATACATTATTGCGGAAATCCAGACCACTGATTTCACATACCAAAAGCATTTCTGTGTTAGACCTATATTAGCATTCGACATAGAGGAAACAGTGTTTATCATAGATGGGTTTTGTACAATGTCTTTAATATCCACTACTGCACAGAAATTTGCATAGCCAGGTTTTGTTTTTTTGGTCTTTTTGTTTTGGTTTTTTTGTTTGTTTGTTCGTTTTGTTTTATAACAACTCAGAAGTAAAATTCGTTTTAATTCAAAATCAGTTTTACTTTTTTAAAAATTACAATCATATCCTTACTAAAAATTATCTCTCAGGAAAGATAAATACTACCAAAATAGCAGTGGAAATGACAACCCACATGAAAACTTAGTTCTGCTTTTGTTCTTTGTTATGTTTTGTTTTGCAAGCGCTCTCAGTGGCAGCTAAAAGCAGAACATTCTCATTTATGCTACCACTTCTACATGACTTTCTGCACAGTGTTTGAACTTTGAGGGGCATTCTCTGAGGTATCACTCCTCAACCTCAGACAATCTAGCTCTCACTTCCCACACAACTAGCTTTCATTACTAGCTTGTGCAATCTGTTACAATGCCAGTCACCACTGCTTTCTGTCACGTTTTTTGTGCACTAATCTACCCACTACTGAAGTAACTGCTGTCCAAGCTCTTCTTATTCCAACTAGCATGTACAGGTACTTTCAAGAACTCTGTGGTAAAATGGAAGACACCAGATAGCAGGTATTATAGTACTATTCGACATTTAGTTCTGTCTATGCCTAAAAAAATTCAGCTTTATGTACCTCCTGGTTCTGCCCATACTGTACCACTAGCCTACAGTTACTTAACAGTCCAATGTCCAATGACTGTTGAACCCAATTCTTTCCCCTGAGTTTTTCCTCTTCTTTTTAAAATGTCCAGAATGCTCTTTGCAGCCATTCACTTGCTTCCATTTCCTTTTCAAATCCAGCATCTTCAATTTTTTTTTAAGTCAGAGGTAATTCTCCCACTTCTCTTCTGAGTTTCTCTCACTTTATTATCTGCAGAAAGATGAAAAACTATCTGACAGCAATCCCAAATACTGAAATATTTTACTACTATACCTCAGGTGAAGAATCTACATGCTGTCGGAGTAACACTAGCAAAGAGATATCATGTACACTGAAGAGCAACAGGAAATAAATCAAGATTCCTAGGGCATAAATGATGTAACATGTTAGTCTGATGAGAAGGCAAAGGATGAACTGAAAAACTCAGATTGTTTTGCTGCACAGTTTAATAATATTTAGACTTTATCTGTGTCATATTAAATTTCAGAGACAGAAGACAATACTTGTTACCAAGTCAGAACTCAAAAATAAGAGAGCTTTCCCAAAAAAGGAAGAATAAATAAATGCCCAAATGTATATAATCAATGTAACATCCGAAGCTTTTTTATTTTCTATATGAAACATATACTATAACCAGCAATCTCAGTTAACTATATTGTATATAGTCTATTTTGTATATAGTCTATTGTTGTGCCACAACAACTCTTTTCCTGAACACCTTCAGGGACAGTGACTCCACCACTTGCAGACTGTTCAATGCCTAACTACTCTTTCTGAGAAGAAATTGTTTCTAATATCCAACCTGATCCATTGGTGCAACTCAAGGCCATTACCTCTCATCCTAATACTAGTAACTCAAGAGAAGACGCTGAACTCCACCTCACTACCATCTCTTTTCAGGTCATTGTAAAGAGGAATAATGCCTCTCCTGAGCTTTCTCCAGACAAGACAGGTTCCTCAACTGCTCCCCATAAGACTTGTGCTCCACACCCTTATAGCTTTGTCGCCCTTCTCTGGACACACTCCAAGGACTCAGTACCTTTCTGGTAGAGAGGAGCCCAAACCTGAACACAGCGCTGGATGTGTTGTCTCACCAGTTTTAAGTACGGGGGGATGATCACCTCCCTCCTCCTGCTGTCTACAATATTTATGATATGAGCCAGGATACTATTGGCCTTCTTGGCCACCTAGGCACATTGCTGGCTCATGTGTGCATATGGAGGATATTCAAGAAAGGTACTGTAACACAACAGTGAAAAATTGAATGCCTATTTCTATTCTTAGACAGTCACTTGCTTTCATTGCTTTTCACACATTGCTCCACCCCATCTCTCTTGGGAAGGGAAATAATGCAACTCCTTTGTACAGTATGTATTTATTTCTAGTGCATTTCTTCTTTGATCAAAGGATCGCAGAATCACAGAATGGCCTGGGTTGAAAGGGATCTCAAGAATCATGAATCTCCAACCCCCCTGCCACATGCAGGGCCATCAACCTCCCCATTTAATACTAGACCAGGCTGCCCAAGGCCCATCCAATCTGCCCTTGAATACCTCTAGGGAAGGGGCATCCACAGCCTCTCCGGGCAGCCTGTTCCAGCACACCACCACTCTCTCTGTAAAGAATTTCCCCCTGAAATCCAATCTAAATCTTCCCTCCCTCATTTTCAATCCATTTGCCCTAGTCCCGCAGTCCTGCAATCAAAGAGTTGATTCCCCTCCTGTTTGTAGGCTCCCTTTAGGTACTGAAAGGCTGCAGTGAGCCTTCCCCTGTCTTCGTAGTGGAGGTGCTCCAGTCCCCTGATCATCTTTGCGGCTCTCCTTGGACTCTCTCCAATAGCTCTCTGTCTTTCTGGTACTGGGGGCTCCAGACTTGGACACAGTACTCCAGATGGGGCCTCACAAGAGCAGAGCAGAGCAGGACTATCAACTCCCTGTCCCTGCTGGTCACCCCTCTTCTGATGGAACCAGGATACCATTTGCTTTCTGAGCTGCAAGGACACATTGCTGGCTCATGTTAAGCTTTTCATCTATCAAGACCCCTAGGTCCTTCTCTGCAGAGATGGTCTCAAAGACTGCTCCTTTTAGTCTGTATGGATGCCTGGGATTCCTCTGGCCTAATTGCAAATCCTTGCATTTTATCGTGTTGAACCTCATTAGTTTCACCCAGGCCCACCTTTCCAGCATGTCAAGGTCTCTCTGAATGGCATCCCTTCCTTCCACCGTATCAACCACACAACTCATCTTGGTGTCATCAGCAAACTTGCTGAGTTGCACTTGATTCCATCATCGATGTCATTGATAAAGATGTTAAAGAACACTGGTCCCAAGACAGACCCTGGGGGATGCCACTTGTTACTGGCCTCCACCTGGACTCAGAATCATTGATGACCACCCTCTGTCTGCGGCCTTTCAACCAGCTTCTTATCCATCGAGTGGTCCACACATCAAATCCACATCCCTCCAATTTGGAGATAAGTATGTGGTGGGGAACCATGTCAAAGGCCTTGCTCAAGTCCAGGTAAATGACATCGGTCACTTTTCCCTTGTCCACCTATGCTGTCACTCCATCATAGAAGGCCACCAGATCGGTCAAGCATGACCTTCTCTTGGTGAAGCCGTGCTGGCGGTCTCAGATCACACGCTCATTCCTCACATGATCAAGCACGTCATCGAGGATGATCTGTTTCATGATCTTCCCAGGCACAGAGGTGAGACTCACCAGCCTGTAGTTCCCTGGGTTCTCCTTGCTTCTTTCCTAACTTTTTTACTTACTGATAAAAGTTTCAAATTGAAGGCTTTCTCTCCTTTTTACACTGGATTCAGATAGTTTCCACTCATCTCTATGGGTACAATATTACCAGGAAACTGCCAGTACTATAGACTGTTCCTCAAATAACTCTGTGTTGATTAAACTTTAAATCATATAATTAGGGTATGCAGTCTGTAATTTTAGCCAATTACTATCTACAGGGATATCTCTTAACTATTCGTCAAACTTAAGATGATGACACTGAAGACCTATTTGCACAGAATCATAGAATCCTGAGAGTCCATTAAAGGTCACTGCAATGGAGAGGGATGCACACAGCTCAGAGCCCCATCCAGCCTTCCCTTGAAAGTCTCCAGGGACAGGGCATCAACTACATCTCTGGACAACTTTTTTCAATGCCTCACCACTCTCACTGTAAAAGACGTTCTCCTTATATCTAACCTAAATCTATCCTCTTTAAACTGAAACCATTTCCCCTTGTCCTATAACAACAGACCCTGCTAAAGCGTCTGTCCCCTTCTTTCCTGTAGCTCCCCTTGAGATACTGAAAGGCTGCAATCAGGTCACCTCACAACCTTCTCTTCTGCAGGCTGAACAGCACCAGCTCTCTCAGACTTTCTTCGTAGGAGAGGTATTCCATCCTTTGGATCATTTCTGTGGCCCATTTTCTTAGAGATGCTACTATTATGTTAAACTCTACATTGTCATATTTTAGAAACACAGTCATGTCACGCTATTGTTTGCTGCAGATATTAACAGATATTTTAATACTTACTATGTTTCTCTGAAGACTTTTCAGGATGAACCATTTCCCAGATTCATTTTGCAAAGTGCTGCATTTGTACCTGAACTGAGATAATGCTTCAACTGAAAAATTATAAAATGTGCCCCCGAAAGGCAGCCGAGCTTCAGTGACATCAGCTATATGAGCAATGTTGCTACAATTCAGTGTTTCATAACCAGGACACAGCTTTCTGCTCATTACAGATGGTGTGGGTTTTTTTTTATTCCTCTTAGACATTATAATGATTTATTGTAGGTTCATCACACCGCTAACATCTATCACTACAAAACTGAAAGCTTTTTTAGAACCTTCTAAGGGCTATATGAAGTCTTTTCAGAGATCAGCTGTTGAACAAAAATTAAAATCAGCAGTAGTTACTTAACGTTTGTTCTGTAGTAGACAATTAGAGAGCATCTGTAGACTCTGTGCATGAAAAGACTTCTCCCTGGGTACATCTTTTTCATTGTTGAGGTATTTGTGTGCTATACTTTCATTTCAGTGTTTAATGTCGTATCTTGTTCAGATTACAAAGGAAAATGGTTGGTTTCAAGCTTACTTTTGGAGATCACTCACTTAAATCATGAAATCATTATTCAAAGTTAACAATCTCTGTCTAGGAAAAGACCTTAGCTTAGACTGACAGGCTGCTGCTGTTGGTCATAATCCAGTGCTATCAATCACAGAGGATTGCAAACAAAGACTTCGTATGATCTGATTAATGCTCACACTGTCCTTGACGTAGTGGTTGTGATCTGAAAGCTCAAAGGCTTTGAAGGAAAAGAGATTTTCAGGTCACCGTTACTAATTGCTATGCTGCCAGATATTATTATGCTTTTCCCACATGAGAGCCCTTAAAAAAATAAAAAGTGAGAGAAAAAACAAAACAACAAAAACAAAACCAAAACAAACCAAAGAGAGAGAAAGGAAGAAAAAGTAGAAAGTCATCTTGAAGGTGCAAGAGGTAAGAAGCAGACAGCGATCTAAAAACAATCAGGAAGTAGGACAGATCAGACTCCAACAGAGATTGAAATAAAGCACATATTCATTTGTGCAGGATTTACTGTTATTTGCTACTTCTTTCCTTTCATCGTTTTTTTTTTTCCACTATAGATTACAATTGCAATTTAGCCTCACTTCTGGAGAAAACAAAGCAGGTCAGAAAAGTTCACTGTAACTCTTCCTTTCAGATGCTTCAAAACTCTGGCAAGTATTGTCTTTGTCAGTTCTGTAAGTAGTGTCCCAGGTTAGGTTCAAGGACAGTTCTACAATATTTCTGAAGACTATAATGTCATTCTACAAATCTGAAATGATCAGTAAGGTTGCCAATAAAAGTGCTTCAAATAAATACAAGTTAAAACTTTACTTTCTCTAGCTTCTCAAATGAAAGACAAATATTGAAAAGCACACATGCTTTTCAAACAAAGGAACAGTAAAGACAAGAAAAAACAATATTCAAAGAAGAAAAAAAAAGGCAAAGAAAAGCACCTAGTACCAAGCTAACTGATAGCATGGACAGAAAAATGAGAAATTGCTAAAAGCAGGAACAAAACAACTTGGACACTTAAATGGAGCACAAGAAAGTACAAGCAGAGATTTTTCAGCTACACAAATCTAAAATGGAAAAGTATACTGCAAGCAGCAATGTAAGCATGAAGCTGGCTAGCTTGTATTCATCAGCATCAGAAAAGCCATGACAGATGGTTTGCGCAAGAGGAAAAGAAGGGAACCATATCAAGTTAAAAATTACAGCCAATAACAGGCGGTTTTCAGGTAAGAGGGGAACACAAGCAATGTCTCAGTAGGGGAAGAGAATATGCATAAAAATCCTTCCAATGTGGTTTACATTTGCTTCAGAGACTCCAGTTTTCATTTTGGGACTACATTAAGGTTTTCAGATAGGCACCATCTGAATTAAAATAACTCTATTCGTTAAACACAAGGTAAGGAAAGGATGTATTACAATAGATCCAGAAATAAGGATTTTTGTTATAAAAAAACCGTATGGCTCTCAGAGAGAAGAATCCTTTCGTGTCAATTGCAGTGAAATATTTTTTGGAAAAGTAGGCACTTTTTTTTTTTTTTTTTTTTTTAAAACTTGGACCTAAAAGCGCTGTGCTTTATCATGTCCTTATCTGAATTCTTTCCATCTGTTTGACTCATTGATAATCTCCTACACCAAATTTCAGATAACTATTTTTCCTTAGTTTTACACAGATGCAAAACGTTGGTTGTTTTTTTTCTTTAAATCTAAGCAGAAGATAAAGCTACTAAACAAGGATTACATCTCTAACAAATATTCAATATCCTGATTGGATTCAATTTCTGCTCCTGCTTCTCTCTTTGTACTGGCTGGCTATGCAACAGCAAGAAAATAAGCAAATACTTACAGCACTGTTCTTTTTCTAGTACTAATGCAAGGAGTCGTGTGAAGAGAAATTAGCAAAGTGCTTGCACAGGAATTAAGTTCAATCAGATAAGACATTTCTCCTGTGAATATGAAATTCATAGTAGTACTTGAAATCTGACATCGTACAAAGCTTTTTTATACATTGCTTCACTCTTCCACTCTAGTGAAAATATTTGTTATATATTTTTAAGGTTGAAAAAATCTTTCTGGCAACAAAAATAAATCCAAAATTCCACAAGATCTAGATTTGGAAGAGCATTCTAACATTTGCAGTCTGACCTTAATCTAAGGACTTGACAATAGTCTTAGCAATGTGCTCTACCTGGTTTTGTTTCGCAGAGCTCCTGCAAGAAAAGTAATTTTGTTTATATTTGTTATTCTTGCATACAGTGGATAGAGAGCCTCTAAGCTGGAGAAACAGCTATACCCTTTAGAGAAAGACTAGTAATGGACTACATTCCTTCAAGAAATGCAGGATTTTTCCACTGTTTTGCAAAGTAAATTCAGTAACTCAACTAGCAGATTGAGAGGTTTTTGTCTTAAATCATCTTACCAATAGTCAGTCTCTTTTGATGGTATTTGATGGCAAGTCTCTGATTAAGTATACTTCTTGCTAGCTTACAGGGGCTCCTCTGCCCATTGTTTTAACTGATGCTTCCCTAATCCTTGGTGAAGTTTTGATTATTGTGATCAGCAGCTATCCAGATACAGCCTAAAAAATACGAGTTCAGTAACTTCTCACCTGAATATTTTCACCCAAACAGCTGAACACAGCTTATAAGTAAAACTGAAAACAATGACACATTAAAGTTATGAGTCAAAAAAATCTTTCTTAGACTTTTCTTCTTCCTTAAACTTTTCTTCATTGTTTACTTGAGATCTCACAGCTCCAAAAAAACTTTTCAATTTGAGATCAACTTAGGAAGAATTTTCAGATAATATCAGTTTCCCAAAACAGCTAACTACCATCCCACTACTTAACTTCCAGGCCTCATACACTGCAAGGGCCTTACCATGCTCCATATCCAACATGCAAGATGCATTGCACAACATGCCTAGCAAAAAATGCCTGCAAACTCTAGGCCACTTTGAAAGTCCACAGGGTTTCAGTTCTGAAAATAACCATTCAACCACATGAACACAGAGATTTGATGAGAAAGTGAGGGTGACACTAGTATTCCCTTTATATCCTGATAGGTAAAAAGATGCTTATGTAAGCAAATGATGCAGAGCGTACACACATAATGTTTACCAACTCTAGGAGATTGTTGCTCACAGTTCTCTCATCTTAGCATTCTATACCAATTTGCTCCTATTTAGCAAGTTTCCCGCAGCATTTCATTTTCAAAGCCAAATACGTAGAGTCCTTCAAATTCTACTTATATATTCAAAGAAACACAGACACATCGAGAATGAAAAAGACATTCATGATTAACAAGTTCAACCATCAAACTGAACACCAAGTCCCATCACCAAACAACAAGTGCCACATCCACATGCCTCTTAAATACCTCCAGGAACGACAATCCTGTCACTACTTAGGTAGACTAATCCAATGTTTCACCATCCTCTCCATGAAGAAATTCATGCTAAAGTCCAATCTAAACCTTTCCTGTTGTAACATGAGGCCATTTCCTCACATTCTATCAGCTTGTCATCTGCTCCCCTTCACATTTGCCTTCTAGTCCCTTCATCAGCTTCATTGTTCTTCGCTTCACATGCTTGAGTATCTCAATGTCCTTCTTGTCGTGAGGGGATCAAAGATGAACACAATTAAGGGCTGCTTTTATTTTCCTGTATTCTATTAACTTTAATGGGAATTGTCTAATTGCAATAATAAATATAATATATCTCAAGATAATAAACTGGGGAGATTTATCCCCAGATTTACTATTCCTACAAAGATCCTAAAACCTACACAGGGGAATGAACAGTACACAATTCTTCTTGAATAATTAAAATATTCTATGTTAATGAAATAAAAGGAACATGAAACTAATTGTGTCCAACAGATGAAACAAAAGAAATGTTTACAATTCTAAACACTTTCTTTAGTAAAGTTCAGCAAATATTAGCTCATACCAATTAATACATACCAATAAACATACCAATTAATTCAGTCAGGGATGATTTTGTCAACAGGCAAAAACACCAGAAGATTTACATGGAAAAAGTAAAAAAGAAAAATATAGCCTGAATTCTGCAGTGTAAACAAAAGAGCAAAATGTGCTTCCTGCCAGCACCATTTGAATATCAAAGAATCATGGAATTTAACAGCAATATTGCTGAGGGAAAGGAAAAAAAAAAAAAAAAAAAAAAAAGCTAAGTTCATGAGCAAGAAATTATGTTTCATTAAAATGGCCTTCAGGAAACCTAACTAGAAGTGCTCTCATTGTCTTAATGTTGAATCAGTGTATCTATATAATTGTATACTAATGTCACTCAAGCAAATCGATGTTATAACTTGCAAATGGGAAATGAAGTAATACTGCATTACCATATTCAGTTTTTAATATAGCACAGAGAAAAACTTGTGCTGAATTCTATCATTCTACATGCACAATCCTAAGGATGCTATCAAATAGGTTCATCAGAAATGGCACCTTGTTCACTTCCAGACCGAGATAACCCATAACATAGGCTACAGTATTCAGTTTGTTATATATTCACATGTTACTCTTTAGAATCCAAGATCATTTTTTTAACAGCTTTCATGACATAATTTTTCCAAATACAATAGCATCTGTTCAGCTTAAAGGATCAAATTTACATATTTTTCCTGCATATATTTTGCATTTTTTTCCTGTTGGTTTTGCAGCAGTAAGAATTAGAACAACTGAGCTTTCTTAAATAAGAAAGTAAAAAACAACTCAAATTTGTTCTTACCACTACCAGCAAAAGAGAAATAACTTTATGATCACATTCTGTGCAGGGAGACCTCTACCTACAGACATAAACAGTAACAGTTGATGACATTAAAAAATTATTAAAAAAAAAAAATCTTCTATGTTTTTCTTTTCTTTTACTCTTTTCCATCTGTAGTCTAGACCTTTAGACTTAAATCTTCTTTTTTTATAAATACAAACAGAATTTTGCTTCAGGAAACTATGAGTTCTTGCCTTACAAAATCTTTTTGACAGATAATAATAACACCAGATTCTCTCAGTGGCTTTACATTTTGCTTTGTTTTCTGGAAAAAGTAGGTGGCTTTTTTCCTAGCTTGTGTAACTGCACTGAACAAAACACTTCAATCAATTGTGGAGTGCTTTCAAGCTTGAGATTCCTGTTTAAGAGGAAAGTCCTGAGATAATTGAAGTTTGTCTATTTCTCAGCATTACTACTGTGATTCATTATTTCCAAAAGTCAGACCCCCATTAGTTCCAGTTACACAGACTAGGGTTCATCAGTTTCTCACCAGAACCATGAAGTAAGCTCTGATCACCTCCCACTCCTGCTGAAGTTCTGAATTAACCTTAAAGTTTGATTGTTTTGTAGGATTATCAGTTGTTTATGTTCTAGATCTCATGACTTTGCCTGGTTCAAAGGTGCATACGTGGTGCATGACAATGTATCAGAATAAACAGACACAATCTCATGAAGGCAAAATAGCTCAGGCTCTGTAACTCTGTGCATTGTGAAAAAAAAAGTAACTGGGATGACCAAGATAAAAAAAATTAGTATTTTGCATTACCATAGAGTGGCCTGGGTTGGAAGGGACCTCAAGGATCATCCAGTTCCAACCCCACATCACAGGCAGGACTGCCAGCCGCTAGACCAAGCACACAAGAGATAACTGCACACATCAAGCTGGTTTTCAATATACTGAATGATTTAAAGGCAAATTTTCAAAAATTACACAAAATTACAGAAAATTATTAGCTACCTTTAATTTGGCTTTCCAAACATGTGCATTATGATACAGGGGAAGCTTAGACTAGATATCAGAAAGAACTTCCTCACAGAATATGCTCAGGGAAATGGTGGACTCCCATGCCTGATGGTATTTAAGTGCTGTGCAGATATGGCACTGTAGGACATGGGACATGGTTTAGTGATGGGCCTTATGATGCTGAGTTAACAGATGTACTAGATGATCTCAGATGTATCTTCCAACCTAGACAATTTTATAGTCATAAGAACCCACAAAATATGCTCCTTCCACTGGTACTTCCTTATATGAAAGAGACAGTAGATCTTTACCAACCATTTAAATAATTAATAGAACAAGCACAGCATTTACAGCTTATTTCCCGAAATGCAGCTTTCTGCTAATTTGTTGCATAACCTGGAAAAAGTCAATCCATTAATGAAATCATAATTATTTTTACTATATTGAATAACATTTCATCTATCTACCTCTGTATGCTGTCCAGTCACGTACTGAAAGACCTTGTACTCTGCTCGATGGAACGAAAGTTGTCATGACAACCACTGCTTCAAGAGTCTTGACATTTTATGACTATCATTTTATGTTTTAAAATAACATTACAACAACATATAAAACAAAAAAAAAGCCCTACTTCTCTAAGCAAGGTACTGTGTAAGAACAGCTAAAAAGCCCTTTTCTGTAAATCATTTTAAAATCATACTTTATAAAAGCAAAGCAAATTACTTTAATTGCTTCAGCATGCATTTAGCAAAAGCACTCTTTAGAAAGTTTCTAGAACATGAAACTCAGAATCTGATTTTAACAAAATTCAGGAAATAGAAAAATTGCCACGCTTTTTAAAGATTAAAAGCAATGTGCAGCAGCTGAGAAAGGCAAGAGGAAAATGCGAGTGAAACAGCTCTGCGGACAACAGGGTCAGTGAAGAAAGAAGGCAGGAATTGCCCCAGGGCACTGGAGCTCAAGTTCTCACACAGCCCATGGAGAAGTCCATGGTGGAACAGATCAACGTGTGCACTCACGAAGGACACCACACCACAGAGGCTGCAATCCATGAAGATCCGACACAGGAGCAAGCTGGCTAAAACTGCAGACAGTGAGCAGGATTTTACTAGAGGACTCTACTCTTGATGGACTACACTCTGTGGAAAGAACACATGCTCAAGAACTGTTGTTCTTGAAGAACTGCAGCCCAAAGTAGAAAGATACACACTTTAACAGCTTGTGAAGGAGTATATACTATGGTAGAGACTCCCAAACAGAGCAGAAGAATAGAATAAGGAAGGGGCAACACAGATGAAGTCTTCTGTGCTGACTGCAACTCCCATACCTCATCACTCCCTGCTGTTTTGAAGAGAGGGGGTAGAAGAGTCAGGAATGAAACTTGGGTAGAAGAATATATTTTTGCCTTGCTTTTATTACCCACTATCCTGCTTTGTTAATAATTGGCAATAAACTCCCCAAACTGAATCTGTTTCACCTGTGTCAGTAACTGATGAGTAATACCCTCAACCCACAAGCTTCTAATCTTCTATTTTCCCCAAGTCTTGCTAAGGAGGGGGGAGTGAGAAAGCAGCTTAGTTGGCACATGGCAATCAGTCATGGCACATAGTGTAATTTTAAATCAACTTAGTTATAATTAATTACAGCAAAATGAAAGACACCTTGCTTAAGAAAGAATGTGTTCCCGGAACACAGTTCTATGAAAAGTTTTTTAAAATTGTTTTTAAAAATGTTAAACATAATTTGCAGCAAATACCATAATTTTTCTCAGTGTAGATAGAGCACAAAAAACCCATATTATAGAAATAGACTAGGATATGGTAGTTGCTAGATATCTGCGATAAAGACATTATGTTTTTAAGGAGGATATTAATGGCAAGACAAAATATCAGAGAAAGAGGATTTACATTGTAAGATGAAAACATGTTACATGGTGTTATGACTTTTTAAAATGTGCAAGGTGCATTTTCTTCCTGCTACATTTATCTGGTGGTAAAGTCAGCTTCACTCAGCGGGTCTCCCAAGCCTGTGAGACTACTTGTTGACTTTACAGGAAGTCCTACAAAACTCTCTAACTTCAGAGTTAAAAGGCTGAAGAGTCAGATACCCTTCAGAATATGCAAGCTATAATCTGATGATGCAATATGCTCCTTAAAAATGTTTGTATTAGCTGTTTTTAAGTAGAATATTGAAGCCATTTCTTTTCTTGTTCTGTGATTTTAGATTAGGGAGAAATGTCTCCAAGCACAGAATCAAGATACATTAAAAAAGTCATAGAATATCCTGAGCTGGAAGGGACCCACAAGGTAATCAAATCCAACACCTAGCTCCCCACAGCACTGCCCAAAGCTCAGACTATATGTCTGAGAGTACAAATGCTCCTTGAACTCTGTCAACGTGGGGCTATGACCACTGCCCTGGGGAGGTGCACCAGTGCCTCAAATCCTAAGGTGAAGAACCTTTTCTTCCAATCTGACCTCCCCTAATGTAGCTCCATGCCATTCCCTTGTATTACACCACTGCCACAAGAGAGCAGAACTCAGCACTGCCCCTCCTCTCCCCTTGTGTGGCCTACTCTCACTCTGCTCTGCTCTGGGCTGAACAAAACAAGGGACTTCAACAACTCCTCATACACCTTCCCACCCCAGATTCTTCACCACCTGCAGTCATTATTACTTTTAGCATCTTAAATCTCAATGAATGGTAATATTTAAACATCATTTCTGATCAGGATGCAAAAACTACTACAACTAAAGGGCAAAATATTCTGTAACCATCTATCTTCATGTTGATTAGCTGTAATGCGGGCTAATGCCCCTGAGATTAATAGCAAAGGATAAATCTTAGGACTAATTTCATCTGTCATTTCTGGCATTGAAGGGAGGCAAAGGGTATGAAGCAAAGCTAATGCTGACCTTTTATGTTCTGCATCATTTCAACAGCACCCTTGCCAAATAACATCCACTAAGTTCCAGAAAAAAATCTGGGCATAAAAGGAAAAGACATCAACTCACCGCTATATCACTGTAAACCTTAACATGGAAAAGAATGAAGAAACTGGATACCTCTGAAAGCATCTCTCTGAACTACAGCATGTAGAGTTTTTCTCTTCAATATATATCCAAAAGTATGCATTGTTAGGAGTTGAAAAGATACATCATAGTAATTGTAATCTAAAGAGATGACTTTCCGACAGCAGAATAAGACTCTGATATTCCTCTGCTGGTCAGCCTGATACATTCTAAGTACTCTTTGGCTTCTAAGTAATTCTTTAAAGAACTGTCCTTGTCAGTGTCAACTCAAGATGAAGACCAATATTAAAAGAAACAGTTAAGAGTTAGGCCAAAGTCCTTCATAACAAAATCAGTGTACAAATAAATTCCTATGATGGTTTTGTTTCTTAGAAATTCTTGTTATCTGGTGAATATGGCAGGAATAGGAAAAATGCTTTTCATCTGTTTGTTCCCAGCAAATAGAGAAGCTAATATACTACAGAATTTTATATCTGCATGTACCAGCTGTTCCTGAAAAATGGCATTGCTTAATAAAAAAAGAACACTGCATGTTTTTACAGAAGTACCAATGCGAAAATCAGAAGTACATTAAGTGCTGTTAAGTACTTGATACCTGCTTTAGAGATCTGCATTGGCCTCATCTGCTTTCAGATAAAGTCATTAAACCTTCAGAGACCTGTATTATTGAACCACATTCATAACACTCCACAGCACTCTTTCAACATACAGGATTAAGGTTCAAGGGAAGGAACTGGTAAGAAACCATTACCCTGAATGACCAGTTGTTGTTTGCTGTTCAAAACAACCACTGATATTAGAGAAGGGGCATGCAAGGTGAATTAAGCATTAACTATGTAAGAACATAAAAGGTAGGAAGTAAGTGAGAGAACACTGCAAGGAGAGGACAGAGAAACCTGGTCCAGGCAGCCCACAGGAACAGTGTTAGAGACTTCCAGTGTTAGGATTTGTCTTTACTGAAGTTACCCTTGGCATTTGTAATGTGATTGCCTTCACCTGGCTCTAGTGAGACTATCTGTATTACAAAGCCCAGACTGTCCTGGTGGACAGACTGGTAAGGTGTTGTATGAGAAACTAGGTCTTGTCTCAGATGCTCTACTGCAGCATTAAAAAACTAGCTGCTTTACAAAGCCAGCAGGAATGTGGCGAAATTAGGTTTCTCTGGACTTAATAAGGCTTTGGCCAATGATGTGTCAAAGGTGTTACTCATATTATCATGAGCAAAGCACTCATAGCCAAGCCCAGATCTTTGGGATGCAGAATATAACCCAGATGTGTAACACTATCATCTTTTGGAGTAAAATGTGTACAAATGGAATACAGAAAATTCATATGGTAATTCTGCAATGGAGATTGATGCTTGTCAAAGATCAGCCTTTTTGGTCACGCTTTCTGGGTAAAACTGGAAAAAGGGAGGGAAAAAAAAAGAATTAAAAAACACAATTTTAAATTTATTCCTAACAACCTAACATTATTCCTCCTACTGATATTCAAATAAATCTGCACTGCTGTCAGTTTAGACTCAAATTATTTCATTTCAAATGTCTTATAAGGATGGAGCATGCCATATGCTAACATTCACCACGTTTCTTGAATAAATTATCAATTTTATCTACCTATGTATCTGGTAGTTTCCTACTTCGATTTACTTGCACTACGATATTTCCTGGCACACATGCAGAACTGAAGCAGGTTAGCAAACTGCTTCACTGTATTTAATATTTGCATTAATATTAATTACAGGGCACTGCTGACACATCAGTGAAGGCTGCGTATTACACATGTATATACCCATACACTTTGTTTCAGCAGCACTCAGTTCCTGATTCTGAGAAGATATCTATTATACAGTTCCCTCAAGTTCTTCAGCAGCCTCTCAGAGATTTAAAAGTATCGTGTAATAGATACTGAGAGTTTGGGTTTAATTAGCTATGAAATCTCTGAAGAGGCAACACAACTAACAAAAAATTATTTTTTTCCAGTTATAATCAATCACTACAATGACTGTGCCAGCTCATACCTGCCAGAGTTGCTGTAAAGCTGGTGGTGGGGTGGGGGTGGGAGGAATGTCTGCATTTAGTTAATGAAATGTGAATTTCATGATATACACAGAATTTTCCTTTGTATGCTTAAATACGTCACTTAGGCGGAACAATGTAGTTCTTTTCCTTATTGTAGGAAAATGGCACTTCAAAGCAAAGCAGAGCAGCAGCTTGCATTCACTGCTGGGGGCAGGAAGGGTGCTGTGCAGGGTCACCTAGCAACCTGCAGCATAGGCAAACTGCTGTCCTCCAAACTTAAATACAGTGTCAGCTTCAAGGGTGCTGACTAACATTCAGCTGAGTTTTCATACGGTCAGCCATTTAAAACACATACTAAGATGTTTTCTGACTATCCTAGTATGCCATCTGTAGCCTGCAGGTCTGGAGCATTGTGTCTCACAGCTGGACAGAGACATTACACTGGCATAATTTAGTTACTAGGCATGTCTTATTCTGTTTCTTATTCTTATTCTTTTCTTCAGAAAAGAATATTGGAATTCATCCTTTCCTCCTTGAAGGAATAGTGATCAAACACAAAATTATCCAATCCTTAATTATTTTTCCTTTGCACGTTGATATAGAACTATGCCATTGACCATAGTACTCAGCAGTAATGGAAGCCAATGCTATATATTTGTACAAAATAATGTATGAAGTAGTGAACTGCCATGGCTGAGAATGATTAAAAAATTCAACATAATAAGGATACAATTATTAATTGTACACCACACACAAAGCCTGTGCAAAGTACTCCTTAAATGAGACCTAAAGAAAAAAAATGGAGAAAGACTCTTCATCAGAGAGTGCAGAGATAGGACAAGGAGTAATGCCTTAATGGAGGGTAGTATAGATTAGATATCGAGAAAGAGTTCCTTACTATGAGCACACTAAGACACCTAAGTATGTTCAAGACCAGCTGGATGCAGCTTTGGGCAATGTGGTCTAAGGGGAGGTGTTGCTGATCCTTAAGGTCCCTTCCAGTCCAAGCCACTCTATGATGGCAAGGCACAGTAGCAGATGCACCTTCTGTATCTATTTGCATACATTTAAAGGATAGGGTGAAATATACTCTTAGAACTTCCCACTTAACTGTTTAAATTTTCTTTTTTTCCTTTTCAATGTTCTTTTTCTTTGATTCTGAAATTATACAAACAAAAGACGTATTAGAAGAAAAATGAGTGTTTCTAAGGAAGAACAGCATTACAGCGTGAAGTCCTCAATATTTTTTAGAAGTTATATATTTTAACTTTTATGTGAAAAGCAGCAGATGCAAACTCTGTTTCTAAGATCAGCTCCAAAAGAAACAGAATAGTTTGCAAGTTTCCATGTCTGCATAACATTAGCTACATACTACATTCTTTTGCAATATTCTGTGTGCTAATGTTACTACATAGAGGCTTTTTTTTTATAATACTCACCCTTAAAAAAATTAAGTAAAAGTAATTTTTGGTTACAAGTGTTGATATCGTTGTCATCTGAAGAAATTCAGATAATCTTTGGCTACATAGTACAATGCCTCCATCATAAGGTAATTCCTATGATTGTAATCCATTGTCACCATTTTTAAAAAGCACAATGCAGTATTTTTAAGGGGAACACAATGTTTAATTTCTAACTGACTGCTTTACTAATGAATTTTCAGTGTCATCAAGTAGTTAATTTGAGACCCACTGTTACAGTTGCTGAAAACAGAGGGAAAACAAAAGAAAAGGAAAACAAAAGAAAAGTGACTTCCTGTCACTTCTCAAATAATTGTCTTTAAAATATTTTAAGATAAGAATCTTCTTCTTTAGCTGTAAATATTACAAAAAGTCATCTGAACTGGAGATGATTTACTGCTCCTGTTTGTTATGGATGATACATGAATAATAAAATGTCAAGTACTTTTTTTGTACACCAGATATGGAGATACCCAGATGTCAAGAGTCACTCACTGCTCTGGGTCTGTCAGAGATCAGGAGTTCTACAAGTATATTTCCTTCTTGCAAGATACTTACGGGGATTATATTCCCCAAGTGATTAAATGTAATAAATGTGAAAACTAATGCAGAGTTTAATTAGCAGACTGATGTTCTTCACACAAGCTGTTCACTTACACACAGCGTCTGTTTATCTGGAAGGAGAGCAAGTGCATCTGGAGAGTCTACTGAGGATTTTAACTAATACAGATATGAGTAGCTGCGACATAATCGCACCTCCATTTTTTGTCCTTACATCTCTGTCTCATTCCTCCACAAATAGATTTTTATCATGCCCACAAGAGTTTTAAAATAAACTTCAGTTAAGAGATTCTGACTGGTGTTAATTCCATGCCATTTCACTGAAACACTGACAAACATGAAGGTGTCTATATATGATTATGACAACACTATTAAAATAGAAAGGCTCAACTTTTAACATAGCCAAGAATAAGTACGAGGGAATTAGCATTCTTTCCCTCTCTTTCTCAAAATATTTCCTATTTAAAGTAAAGGTAGAAACTTCAGGCAGAAGTAATTCTTCTTCTTCTTCTTCTTCTTCTTCTTCTTCTTCTTTTTTTTTAAGTTTTCACAAATCCAACTCTTATGTCATGAAGTTGTTCTACTTTTTAGCTCTGCAAATGAAGCTGTAAGAGCAACAAACACATAAGGTTTTTCTCTGCCTATGTATCATAAGTAATGATATGCTACATCCTTGCCTAGCAAGGATGCTTGATAGAGCTGAGGATTTCTCCTTCCACAGATAGATCTGAGAAATGCTGCATCCAGAATCCTGAGGAGGATCTTCATGATCCATTCTCCCACTATAATCAATAGCAAAACAGCCTTTGATTTCACTAATAGAAGATGCACATGCCATATAAGTGATATTTCCAAAGGAGAACCACCTTAGAATTTGATCCATGTTGCCTAGCTCATTGCCACAGTTTCCTCACCTCTTACAAAGAGACAAGTATATCTGCGATGGCAGTGTAGGAGTGCATGAAAGAGAATTTGTCAGAATTTGTTCAGCTGTATCTCCCCCTCTCCTGCAGAGCCCTTCTCTTTTTCTACATGCTTTTTTCCTTTTTGAAAAAAGATTTTAAAGGAATAATTGCATGCAATTTCTAGAAGAATTTCATATCCACAAGTTTTCATGGAAGCAGTGGAAATTATAGGCAGCTTCTTAGTGTAAAGGAACACGTGGGTGAAGTTAGACTCAACAGATGCTATGCCACAGACATTCCCCTTTGCAAAAGATGAACAGCTGTTGAGTTCTGCTTTGTGGGGCCTAGCTATAACAGCACGATGAAGAGCACAGGAATTTCTTGCTTGAAGGCATATGAAAAACAGAGAGTATCCTTTTGGTCACAATACCTGGATACACTGATGCATATTCTGTAAATCCTTTTCCTACATTTCAGCAGGTATCTCCAAAACTTATTTGACCCAATCACTCTAAATGCACAAAGTTAATTGTAACCAACCAACACAGCAGGCATTTAAATACCTTCTGAGGAAGCCAAAACATTAGACTTAATTTTTTTTTTTAATTCTCTCTTCTTTTCTTGTCTTACTGCCATTACTGCTAAAAGACATTTTACACTTACAGATGTCAGTAGGTTCTGGTGTCAGGCAGAATGAATTATTGTTCATGATGTTTAGCAAGCATGCCCATCAACTCATCCAGAGACCATTTAAAGTTCCACTAACATACACATGCACCACAGTGAGCTCAGTTTTCAGTCTTGTTTGTTCTTCATATTTCACCTTTCCTCCACAGACAGATTTCAGATCCATTAGCAGTTTTCCAAGTCCTCAGAGAATAGTTAAGGGAAAGGAGCAGAGAAAAAAAAGTTTCAGTAACAGTGCTTTTCTATGGCTTCAGTTAGGTTCTTGTTACAATGCTAAATTTAAAACTCTGGAGAATGTTGGTTAGCATTAAATAACATTTCAGTATAACAGAAAGTAAAGTCTTTCAAGGAAAAGACATTACAAAGGTTGACTCCCTCACTTTCCCTTGTTCTCTGGATAGAAACCTTCCAAATTCCATATGGTGACACAAGGTAAGGGAAAAATCACATCTTACAGTCATGTTTCCAGTCACTCAAAACATTAAATCTTTTTTTGTTTCATATGCTTCACAAATTATTTGTGATTTTGAGGACTGCAAGTTTTTTAAGAAAACTAGAAGATGGGTATTGAGTCTTAGAAGCTTCAAGAAGAAATCTCCCATTTCCTGAATGAGTGCCTTAAGACAGGAAGAGGAATGTGCCTTAAGAGGAATGGTACAATGAATCCACTACAAAAAGAAAGACGGCCATCCCTGCAGTGAGCATGAAATCAAATCTTGCTGTGTGGATCTCTTAGTGGAAAGCAGATGAATGAACATCAAATTCTTCAACCCCAGTCTTCCTGTAAGATAAGCAAGGCAATGAGCTACTCCACTGTCTAAGGAATAAGATTCAGCTGGTTATCAAAAAAAAAACAGAACTAAAGACATAGGGAGATTTTAAAAGTCTGTAAAAGTTTGGACACATTCTGAGCTAGGGGCAAGGTAAACAGGATTTGGAATTTCAGAAACATATTTCAGCTAAATCTGTTTTCAGATTCAAGTGTAAGGACATATGGACTGTAAAACATAAATAAAATTTGCATTAGAGAAAGGAATCTGCCTAATTTTTATTTCTCAGTTAAGCCTGAAATATGATATTGTTAAATAGGATTCAGGATTTTTAAAAAAATAGATAAAAAATAAACATGTCATAAAAGATGTAATTTCGGCTGACTTCCAAAGCAAAACTATACAATTGCATAAACATCTCACACCACTGAAATACAACACTTCCACAGGACTTTACTAGTTGAGAAGTCATATTATATACAGATAAAATTATGCAGAGGAAAAAGACAGTATATTAAATAATTGGTTAATAATTTGTTTTTTAAAATAAAAAATACTAATCAGATGTTGCTTTCTCTGCCTGAGCAAAAAAAGTTCTCCAGTTACTGAAAATATGATAGACTCAGAAAAATACGTAACATCAGTTGTCAGGGAAATGTCACTCACAATTCAATCTGAAGGATTTCCTTCACAGTTTTCTACCCAAAAGCAGTAATGACTTCCTGTCCATGACAAGTGCACTATGCATTCAAAGAGACCAGGAAAAATCAGATGGGAAATCGAGCTAGTGAATGAAACACACTTATGTTCTTAGATGTTAATATCAGAATGAAATATTTTTCCAGTGTTGCTGGATGCATTTCAGGGAAAATTTGACTTACATTACAGAGCACTCTGTAACTATAATAATTTTGTTAAATCCAACTCAAACTTGATCATTAAGCACTAGGCATGCTTCTTGTAAACCACTAAAAAGTATTCTTTGTACTATCTCCTTTGATCCCTAAAAAGGACTAATATACAACTTTTTTCATGGCCACAGCAATACATCTTCAAGAAATTCAAACTGAAAAAAAGGAGGGTATGATAAGCAGAAGAACGCCAATACAGATGAGGTATAACAGATTTTAGGTAATAAAAAGGTAATTAGGTAATAAACAAAATAAGTCATTGAGATCACATGAATACAAATTGCATAATATAGCAGTTAATAAGAGAACTTGATAATTTGTAGTGAAACAATGTTTTCTTGTTTTTTATTTTTCTTTGTTTCTTATTACATTTCATTGTATCCACCAAACTACTGCAACCAGCCAAGCAATAAACTCCAAATCACTTTCTCCATGTCATAATTTTATTTTTACTGATGAAACATATAGAGTCTTAAAAATCCATTTTGTCTCAGTGCACAAAAAATCAAATTTTGCATAATAAAAGATGGATGGTCTAGTAGAACTGAAATGCATGGTAAATCATGAATCAGTTTACAGAGTAGCCACTGAAAAAGATTTCTCATTCTGGAGCACAGAAATCTGATCTGAATAATCACAGTGCATTAAATGTTTTCCTCTTTGTCATTAATTCAAAACAAATTTTAGAAAAATCCTGTAAGACAGGAAGTCCAAAGACTGTATACAAAATAATCTGCACACCACTGCAACAAAAATGTTCCTTTTGACTTTCTGTTTAAGTGACTGATATTTTAGTAAAAGCATATGGTGGAAGAGTGGATCCATTAATAAAATCCTGTTAAAAAAATCATGAACCTTAAAAGCTCTGAACAAAACAAAGAAATGACAAGAAATAACGCATACAATGAAAACATTCTTCTGTAGTTCACAGAACATATGAGGAAGACTTGGATGGGTACAATTAGGTGTATAAGCAAGAAGTTAGAATGACTTACCTTACAGGTACCTCCATACAGCCTACACTCCAGGAGTTTCACAGCATCCCCACTCTACATTGTATAAAAAGATTTTTCATTATGATTTCTTCTGGCTATGGTTTTCTCTGCAGGAAGTGGTAATTTCATAATGACTCACCTTAAGAACACAGTAGAAGAGATCAAAAATAGCAGTGCAATTCTAAGGTGAATGATTGGCACACTACTCATTTTCCATGTGGTAAAAACCGGCGAAAAGGGCTATTTGTTTTGTACCTGGACATAAAAGTCTAATTTACCTAACTATTAAATACAGATCTTTGGTATTGTGTTTCTTTGTCACAAGCGCCTGTAAAGCAACAGAGATATGATGCTTATGGAGTATGTGATGTATCTCTGAATTCCAACTTACAGGCTTTGGGCACTTTAAATAATCCTGTGATCAAAAAAAACAAACATTCAATTACTTTAAAATATCCAACTTCCAATAGACACATTTTAATATAGTGGAATACAGTTGACCAGAGGATGAAGATAATGAGATAATAATGATACAAATTGACTTTGTGGCTTTTCCTGGGAAATTTAAAACCACCATCCACACAAGTAATACTTTGCAAAGGACAGTGGTCAATGTTAATACAAAATACAACAGTAATAAGGAAAAAAATAAAATTAGTAAAAAAAAAGAAAGTAACTAATTTGCATATATCTCTCTGAATAAGTAGAAAAATATTTTAGACAGCTTTTAAGTCTTCAAAGCGCATGAAATTATTCCAAACAGAACTTTTCTGTGTTCCTATGTTGGGTTTATGTAGCAAGATTTTGGCAGCGGAGGGGCTGCAGGGTTGGCCCTACCCCATATCAGATCAGAGCCAGCTCCAGAAGCTCCAAAAGAGATCTGTCACTGCCAGAGATGAGCCGTGTGCGTCACTGAGTGTGTCTCTGGGAGAGCAGGTTTGTGAAAAGAAAGCAGTGCTCTGCAACGTACCTGGGGGACAGAAGTAAGAAACCATGAGAGAACAGCCTTGGAGACCCCACGGTGCAGAAGGAGGGCAGGAGGTGTTTCAGGCACAGAGCAGAAGTTCCCTACAGCCCAGGAGAGGCCCGTGGAGGAGAAGGCTGTCCTCCTGCAGTCCATGCACAGATCTGCACCACACAGAGCAGATCTCCACGTACAGCCACGGAGAAGCCCACAGCACAGTAGTGGATGAGGCCTAAAGGAGGTGATAGCCCCTGCAGGAGCACTCCAAGCTGCAGCTGCTGCCCATTGCGAGCAGCCTGTGGTGGGGCAGGAGGGCTGGGAGAGATGCTACCCACGGGTAATCTGTACAGAGCAGTGCCTGAAGGGTGGGCCCTGTAGTATGGAATCATGTTTAAGTAGCACTCGGAGAGCTGCAGCTTGTGGAAAGCTCATGCAGGATCCGTCTGGGAAGAGTGGCATCATCTGGGACTCATGTGGAGCAGGGGCAGAGTGACCGTGGCAGAGTGATAGACATGAAGCGTTACAAACTGACTGCAGTCCCCATTCCCCGTCACTCACTGGTAAGGGGAGAACATTCGAAGAGTGTAGATGGAAGGAAAGAGTTTTTGTTTTGCTTGTAGTTCTCACTGGTCCAATCTGTTAGCAATAGATAGTGAATTAATCTCCCTAGACAGTCTCTTTTGCCCATGACAGTAGCTAGTGAGTGATTTCCCTGTCCTTATTGGAACCCTTGAGCCCTTTTTCATTTAATTTTCTCCCCTTCTTCCCTTTAATACAGAGAGTGAGAGAGTGTAGTAGAGTTTGGTTGGCCATCGGGATGAAACCATTTCAAATAAATCCTTCAGAATGGATGTTAACTGGTGTCCTGCCACTTTGATACAAATCTACACAGACAGCTGGAGCTGTTGCAGAGAATAGCAAGCCAGTTTTCTGGAGGCTTTGCTTTCATTTATCCACAGAGAATTGAAAATTTATTTATTTATGTATTTCTGAAGGAAGCATCAGTTTTGGTAATATAGCTTTGCGTATACTTAGCTAAAGGTTCAGAAATACTGACCAGTATTCCTGCCAGTTTCCATCTGCTTCACAAAAGGACATGAATGTTTACTTTGAGAAACTTTTAGTCACTCTAGTCCCTAAAAAATCTAAGTAGATGACCTACAAAGAAAAGATTCTAGGAGAAATAGCATAATATATCAAAATTATAATGCAGCTGAACAGCTTTGGATTTCTGATTTAGATCATCAAACTATAAATGAATACTTCCAGTATGGTAAGGCATGTATCAGAGTTTTACGATGTCCTGTTCAATGGAATGAATAATCTCCAGGAAGCTGCTGCCGAACACATGCTTATTCCAGAAACTGCAGCAGTTAAGTAACAGGCTAAGACAGCTGGGTTCAATTTAGGTTGAGGATTACTTATTCAGTCAAAAAGATAAATACTGTTAGGCCGGTGAAAGCCAGCACTGTTATTAATGAACTCAGTTGCCACATTCAGCTTTTTTCTATTTATAAAACTTCTAAAAGACTGTTTTTATTGGGGGAAAAAAAAAAAAAAAAAAAAAAAAGAGAAAAATACAATTTCTAAACAATAGTTCTCTCTTAAAAATAAGTACTATATTGAACATCCTGGATTAGTATAAATTGAAGAAATTATAAACACACGTACTTGAAATTTTCGACTTCTTTGAAAACTCTTCATACAATCATTTCCTACATTTTAATGTGCAATTGATTAATTGATTTGCTATTTTCTGCCTGAAATTTTTTGCAGAGGGGAGAAAATCTTTATGGTTGGACTTTTACAGATCATGGTAAAATTCCTTTCCCTTATTTAGCTTGTAAATACATTATAGAAAATAGCACTGTGAACCAAGCATGGGTGTATTATCTCAGTCTATTTTATTTTCCAGCTATCTCAATTTCAATTTCTATCTATGCATTTTCCATCAAAAATATCAGTTAATTGTTCTACACTGACTACATAAACAAAGGCACTGCAAGATTCTCTCTCATATTTTCCATAGGACACCTGAAGAAATATTAATTGTCAATACACATCCTAGGATTCTACACAATACAGTTGATAGGGTCAAAGTCAAAATCACTACCTATTCTGCATCCATTTCTGGTTTTAGCAATACTTTTGAATCAGAACATGGTAACTGATACTAAGTTTTGCTGAAATACTTGAAGACAGTTTATGGTGAAATGCATTTCTCAATTACACATGTGTCTAGCACATAACCACAGATCTTCCCCTGCTTTTTCTAAAATACGTTTTAGGGTGTAGGACTTATCCTTTCAAAGATAAGTCTTCAGAAACTCTTGACAATGCAGAGAGAAAAATGACAAAAATGTTGCAGAAGTATCACATCGCTTTCTTGCATCATACATAATTATGTAATTATCTGTAGAAAATATCGATGATTTTTCTTTGTGGGTATGTAGCTTTAATGACCACATCTTTTTCTGTGGACAGAGCTGCTTCTTTGATTTCAAATCTCCACTCACTAATAACTTATATTTTATTTCTTCACATAATCATGATCATTACTTTTGGGATATCTTCTCTGAAAAATATGTATCTTCATGCTCACACACTTAAGACTTGTATTAACAGTATAAATTAACAGGACAGTGCCTCCAAAATCCAGGTGCCTTAAGTACCCAATGCTTGTACACAATACATATTTGTGTTGTGACTTGTAAAGATTACACATACTCAAGGATGAAAACAAATATTTCCACTGTTATTTGGTTTCTGGATCTGGTAACTAAATTCAAGGCAGTGGAAACTTTTCATATATGCAGCTGTGTGGGTTTTAAAAAAAGATGAGATGTCTTGTTGGTAAATCCCTTAAGAGTTGGCCTTAACATCCTTAATAAAACTCCACATGAAACGGAATGGATGTTTCTACAGAAATTGATAAATACTGGTCCTTAGAATAGCATCACAGCAACATACATCCCATGCATCAGTAAAGAGCCAGCCCAAGACAAATGAAGCCCCAAGCCTGCATTTGTGAGACATTTTGTAACGTACACATAAGGCATATATAGATTAATATAGCATGTAACTAAGTACAGTCTTTGTATCAAGCAGATAGAAACAAGTACATTATACTGCTTTACCAGCCAGCGATAAATCAATTTAGGAGGCCATCGGACAATGCAAGCCCAAGAAGAGCTAGTAAACCATAATTTCTGTGAATAGATGACCTCAGATATAGGATCTGCTGCATTTGTCTCTCAGGACACTGTAATAATGGTGTTATGTAAGCACTGTAATACTCTTAAATCAACGGGAAAAGGCCAGGCACAGGGCAAAGCATGACTGTGTACCTTGCCCCCCTCCTCCCTCAGTGCTATAACTAAAATTAGCTAAGTCAGGGCCTGACTCCATGCTGTGCGGAAGATCATGAAGAGGCTCACAGCTGCCTGTCCAGGGTTCACCTCATATGCTCCTGTGGCACTGCCCTCTCCTTAGGGATAGCAGCACCAGCCCTGCCCAGCTGGCCCATTCCACAGCACAAGCAGAGTCTCTGTACCTGTTTGCATTGCAAGCACTTCCAGTACAAGCCAAAGTGAAAAAAAAAATGCATCCAGGAACAGGAGCATCAAGCGTGGATGGTGGCCTTTACAATTTTGTTACAACTTTTCAGACAACGAGTATTGCGCTAACATAGTGCTCTGCTTCCTATAAAGAGACTCATGCAAACAATCAATGTAGTTCTTGAAGAATGAATTTAAGATTTTGGCACAGTTGCTTTGAGTTCTGCCAGGAGAGAATGTGTTAATTTGTGCTACTAACACAGCCCCAGCACATTTGACTATTCAGAGATGAGGATGAGGACAAATCTTCTACTGCAAAAACATGTTCTAAATACAGCTTATCTGGTATCGATTGACTTCTGTCGATGGAGGATTTTTTCTGCTGCCATTACCTCCGGGTTTATCCCAGTTTGAACTAACCATAGATAAAAAGAGAACAGCATATTTCACAAGGTTGGATATAAAGATTCAGCTCTGATCCTCTAATGATGTTCTTTCTATCCTCTGTCTCTGCAGAATATAAACCAACCACAACCCCAGCCAGTGGGGCTTGGGATTCAAGATTAACGTGAACTGTCTTACACTTCTAGTCATGGATGTTCCTCATTTAGCACTGAACAGCCAATCACAATAAGAGATCACCATTAAACAGGGGCCAGAGCCAAGGACTCTAACTGAAGCTACAATATCCTTCATTTATATGCATGTAAAAATGGAATTAATTTCCTTACAATGAAAAAGTGAACTTTTCAAGATACAGTCTTGAGTGGAAAGGATGCTCATTTACAGCCAGAAGCACAGTGAGAGGCAAAGCAATACTGCACAGATCTCCATTGTATCCATGAATCCACTTAGGAGCAGTCTTTACCAGGCTCTAAATCCCCAAGGACTTCTCCTTCCTAGTTATTAATAGCGAGAAAGTGAAGGAATAGCAAGCTCAAGAAATTGCAGCTGTGTTTCCTGTATCCCCAAAATGCCATATCTGAACTGCAAAGCTTTATTAATATTTTATTATTTTGCATAGACACGAGGCTTAAGTGGAAAATAATAATAAATACACTGATGACATCACTGTTCTTCTTGGGCAGTTTGACTGTACACCACTATTCAAAGTTCTTTCATTCAGCACTGAGAATATGTAAAATATTAAGATAATTTTTTCATGTAGTAAAAAGCCATTTTACTTAGTCTGCGAGCCATTTTCCAGCTACCAGCAGATATTCAGATCCCCACGCTGTGTGTCTGTGTTACCAGGTGGTCGAGTTAGAATAGACTGCTCATTACATGAGATGTCCAGGGAGACTGGTATTGAAACAAAAAATACTTCATTTCTAGCCAGTCTATCTTCTTCTAACTACAACTGATCCTCCTGTCACTCAACTCCATTTCAGTTTTCCACAATGCTTTCAACAAAAGAAAGGATCCAGCCCTAAATGGCAGTAAAAGTTATTTCAATTTTCTGTGTCATTCAGTAAGTCAGCTGATGATCCCAAATTAGTTCCAAGAATGTACTGAAATTATAGTGAATAGTGGTTGACAATAAAGATGCTATGATATGGTGATGAATAAAGAGGGCCAGTAGCTTAAACTCTTTCAGAATCAAACCATAAACTTAAGCTTAAATTATTCTATGATTATGCTGAGCTAAGTGATCAGCATTCTTTGGGCCACCAGAAAAAAACCTGTTCTAATACCTTGCACAGAGTGTGAATGTAGAGGACCTTCACACTAGTCTCTCCTAGCACTTCAACTCATCAACAGTCTAATTTCCATTGTTTCTACTCAAGTGATTTAAAAGAATCTAGAACATCAGATCATCATGATAGCATAACTTGCCTTAAAAAACACCACAGACTTTCAGAAAAGAAATAATGAGATTTGCATCCAAGCCATCACCGTTTCTAGCCTGGCTTTAAACAAGTTGCAACAACTGATGGGTGGCAGAGAGAAGGTTACTAATTATGCCACCCCCATTGATAACTACATGAAGAGGAATGGTATACAAAACACAGGCACTCACAATAGCCTATTTTCTTTTCTCATTTCTAGTGAAGGTTGATGCTAGCAGCTAAGACGCATTCCCATTATGAAAACTCTGTCAAGATTTTTTTCTACCTACAGCAATAGTCAGCCAAGCTTCCGTATCTGCCTGTTGTCACATTTCAGACAAAAAACAAAAACAGAGGACAAACAACTTAGAAAATTTGTGTTTCAATTTTGTTCCCCATCTACTCTGCACAGGTAAGAATTAAACCCACAAGCACTTGGATCAAGCACTTTTTTCCCCACTGAAACAAGTGTTTGTCATCTTTGTAAACAGCCAATGGTGCTATTAAAAAAAAAAAAAAAAAAAAAAAAAAAAAGCAAAACAACAAACAACAAAAATCCAGTAAATAAAAACAAAGAAACAAATATGCTCTGCTGAAAATTATGACAATTTTCTACTACTTCAACAGTATAAATTAGCAGAGTTGGCCTGTTTTATTGTTAAACAATTCTGAGTACTTAATTTATGAGAAATTTATAATTCCATCAAAAAAGAAAATACAGTCTACATAAGATAAAAAGACTGAAGAACCAAACAGTGAATGCCAAGCTGACAAAAGAAATCCTGGTTCCCATTAAATTTCATCAGACTTCACCATCATGGCAAGAATCAATCTTGAGTGATAATACTATCACCATGACCAGCTTATTTCAACAAGGACATCACTACAACTTTTTAAAGAAAAGCCAATGTCATAAATCCTCCCTCCGCAGCACCCCCAGCATAAGAAGGACAGAGCTGTTGGACTGGGACCAGGGGAGGGCCACAGAGGTGATTGGAGGGCTGAAATTACTTTCCTATGAAGAAAGGCAGAGGGATTTGGGCTTGTTTACATTGGAGAAGACTCTGGGGAGACCATATAGAAGCCTTCCGCTATCTAAAGTACGTGAAGGACTGCAGTAATAGGACAAAAGACAAAGGTTGAAAACTAAAATAAGGTAGGGTTATATTAGATGTTAGGAGGAAATTGTTTACTCAGAGGTGGTGAGTCCCTGGCACAGGCTGCCCAGAGAAGCTGCAGGTGCCCCATCCTTGAAGGTGTTCAAGGCCAGGTTGGATGGGGCTCTGGGCAGCTAAGCTGTTGGGTGGCAGCCCTGCCTATTGCAGTGGGTTAGAACTGGAAAATCATTAAGGTCCCTTCCAACTCAAAGCAATCTATGATTTCATATTGTTACTTTAGCAAACACTCTACTTTCACGTATGATTGTGTCTTCATGCACCATGAAAGTGGCTACAAAAAAAGAATCAGATTTATATTCTGGCAGCTTACTGCAATTTAAGTAAGCCAAGACAGACTTCTCAAAAAGTATGAACTTCTTAGTGTGTGCTTTTAATTTCTGCAATTTTGTATTTATTTCAATGCCTCCTCAAGATCAGCAGCAAAAATCACAAAGGGAAGAGGCAAGAGAAATACAAGATTTCCTTCAGCTTCTGTTTTGCAGTAGACATTTAAATTAAGTCTGAGTGGAAAATAGATGTAAACTAAACAGTGTTCCAGTGTAAGAAATGTAAGAGAAGACAGTAGACAGAGTTCCCCATAGACAAGCTTTAGGCTGAAATAAAATAAAAATAAGAACTGAGAATATAGGCAGCTTCCCTTTAAGGAGAGGTCACATAGGAGTAATATGCTCTGGGACATTGCCACACAACACACTCAGTGCAGGAAACAAAACACTTGACTAAAAGTACTCCCTGCCAAAACAGGCATCACTGTTCCAGTGTCACCGATCTCTGCAGAAGTAAGCACAATAGAAAGAACAGAGGAAGACTCAGTTTTCAAATCAGCAATGTTATGACGATGCCTAGAAGAATTATGACCTTGTAACGTCCCACATATATTCACCATTAATGGCCTGATGTGAATTTCACAATCAATGCTCACTTTTCTGCTGAACATGCTTTTTCTGTATTTCTTCAATTGCCAATGCTTAAAATAAAGTCTCATCCAGAAAGCCAACAAAACAATGAACTTATATTTCACTGTCTCATTTGAAAACATTTTTGACAAATGAAGTAAACTTTTTTTCATGGACTCATTTAACCCTTAGTTTACTGATAATTTATCTGTTTAACTTAGCAAGTATCTGAATAGAATCATTCAGTTGGAAAGGATCTACAAAGATCGTCTAATCCAACTGCCTGACAACTTTGAAGATAAACTAAAGTTAAAACAAATTAATGAAGGCATTATTCAAATGCCTTTTCAGCTTTTGACTGACGTGCACAGGGCATCAACCACCTCTCTAGGAATGCTGTTTCAGTGTTGGGCCACCCTCGTACTAAGAAATTGTTACAATGCCCAATCTGACCCTCTTCTGGCACAGCACTGTACTGTTCTCATCCTGATGCCAGTTCCCAGGAGCAGAGGCCAGCACCTCCCACAGTCCTATTTGGATTTGGAAGAATATAATTCTGACAACAGCAACGGAAAGAAAAAGCCATCCATACTTACTCTATGGGGACACATGCTTTACTGATTTTGAAAGTCCTGAGCTTTCCATTACCTTGAAATTTTGCAATTTTGTTTAATATTTTCTGAAAAGCTCCTTACCCTGGAAGCAAATGAAAGTTTGAAAAGAAGTGTTTCATAAAATTTTGCAGCAAGTATTTGGTGCCAGAACTTTTTAGAAGCAAATATGAGTACCCAAAGGTTCAGATAAAAAACAACACAGAAGTCCAAAATCATCTTCAAAATTTTGTATTTTCAATAGAACTTCTCAGTATTGTAGTGACCCACTTCGTCAATTCAAAGTGTTCACAGTTGTCCACGCTACGTATGAAAATGCTTGTCTCATTAAACAGTCAAAACTTACAACTTCAATGTGTGACATAAAATATTTACCACTACTTCAGAAACCACTTTCATCCTTTAATTTGTATCAGGATACTGCTCTGCTTAAGTCCCCTCCAAAAAGCCTGCTAATGTTCATTCTGATTCTATTCACTTCTGTCCTTTTGTTTGTGTTTGCAGTGGATACAAGCACAACAAAAGCACCACTCTTCCACAAAATAATCAAATACTGTATTACATCTCAGATATGTTGTGCTGGTCAGATGGAAGCATTAACTTATAATTTTCCCATACCTACCACTTCATTTAAAATTCTGCTCAAATTGCAGTCTGCAGATTGCCAGAGATGGAATGTAGTTACCTAAAAATCTCCTGTTCTGCCATGTGAAAAATTGGAAACATATACAAAACTTTATGTTCCCTTTGTCAGCGTATAATGTGATCATCCCCATGGTGAAGAGTGTTTGATACATAATCATATACAGATCTGCAGTATGGGGATGTATTGCAGTAATCTCACTGCAAGTTCCACAAGGACAAGTAAAGCAGAGAAACTAGGAATGAAAAAGGCTTGCATGTCTATGGGGAGACACTAATTGGATTCCAGAATTTTAAATCCGTCTCCAAATGCAGAGACGCAAAGAGTGACTCACAGGCATTTCCACAGAGCATGCAGAGGTGAAATTAGCTGGGAGGATGAGGATATTATGTGAGCAACAGAACTGGTATAAAAACAAACATTTTTGTTTTGTAAAAAAACAAGTGCAAGTAATGTATTTATAAAGCTCCTAAGAGCTTCATAGATCCTAAGAGATGACCAGGACCAGAACAGAGGAACAGTTAATTGCCAAGTACAGCAACACCTGTAAAGCAACAAACTGTCAAGGCATCTGAATGAAAGCAGGCAAAGCTGTGTCAGTCTCAGTGACATAGCTGCTCTTCATGATGTGACTCAAACAACCCAGTGGTAAAACCATGCCTGCCAAGTTAGCAGTGCATGAAGGAAATGACTGGGAAATTCTTCCAGTGTTTTTTGCTCTCACAGACAAAGGTTGAGTACTTCACGCATATATAGGATGCCACTCAGACATGTCTCTCTGTAGTTATTTCCAGCATGAGACAGAGCAGACTGAGGGCAAAACAGTCTCTCTGTGCTGATATCTAGACACATGTCCTCCTCGTGTCTGTTCTCACTTAACCATTCCACTGAAAAAACACAATACAATTTATTGTGGTTGAGGTCTATGGACAGCTCTCCACAAGTGATTATTTAACATTAAAGAGCCAAGAATTAGTTGCAATGATAATCAGTGATGCCATTAAGTCTTACGTACAGAAATTTATAATAGTCCTAAAAACCACAAGTATGCTAAAAGAAGAGAGCTGTCATGAAGGCTATTTACAGAGCTACTGATAAGCATTACTTGTGCAGTATAACAATAAAGTAAGCACACCACACATCTAGTATTCAATTTTAAATAAGATTTACTGGGAGGAAACAATAAATAAATAAATAAATAAATAAATAAATAAATAAATAAATAAAGAAAGAAAGAAAGAAAGAAAGAAAGAAAGAAAGAAAGAAAGAAAGAAAGAATGAAAGAAAGAAAGAATGAAAGAAAGAACAAAACAAAACAAAAAAACACTAGAATGATCTAGCTTGCACGAAAGGGCTTTCTGAAAACCTTGAAAGTCCATACAGCCTTGAAAACTTTGACATCTGCATGCCCCCTTCAAGTCTATAGAGACACAGAGAGACATGCAGTGAGATATTTATATATCTCCTGCAGTTACTCCTATACAGGACATCATCTTATTCTAGGGATACAAATAACATAAAGAAGACATCCCATGACACAGAGAAAAAGACATCAGAGCATTGTTAAAGGTTTCTTCACTCTGCTTAGCAATATGTTCAGGCTTCAGGACATCCTGAGCTCTGGGAGTTAGCAACACCAGTAACAAACTCAAGATTACCAAATGGCAAGATATCTTATAGATTCATAAAACCTATTAGCAGTGAATTTATGTTATTGGAGCTCAGTGCAAGCACAGAAACCACAGAACTATAACTCAATAAAACTTGTCCCAAAAAAGCACAGATGTGAAAAGAACAAAACAAACAAACAAAAAAACAACAACCAAACAACCGAACAAACAGATCCAGAGCAGCAGGCCCTTACAGTGTTTCAGGAACTGGGAGTGAGAATGTCTCTTTTTAAATGTTTTGAGAGAAACCAGTACACTGTTGTTTTTTTTCCTTTAACATCTGTGGCTGTTTTAAGTGTTTATGATGCGTCAAAGTAGTAACTTTTTTTCCTCCTGAATTTCAGCTTTTTTTGGTTCTCATAAGTACTTGTAGGTTGCCATCTAGACATTTAACCTCTATCTCTCATGCAAATCAATGATTAAACAGGAGGTATATGAATTTAAATTAAGAGAGAATATTTCTCACAACGTATGTTAATAGAGCTGTAAGTTCCTTGATAGATTAAAATATTCCTGTTCCTACGAGGAACACTGGATATCCAGTGTAGATAAAATCCATCAGGTCTCCAGCCCCACTGAATAGGGCAAAATCTTAACTTATATCCCATGGAAAACAGGAGGCCTAGCTCTGGTAGAAAAACTGTATCTTTAAAACAAGATATTTAAAATCAGTAGTAAGACAAAGGAATAGCAATTTACCAAATAGAAATTATATCACAACAGGTCAAGCAAGATCATGCTCCACTGTACTTACAGGGTAAATGCACTGGTTGCATCAGTACATTGGCTCCATACAGGGACAGACAAAACAATACATAACAGCAATAAAAACCAGGATATAGGCATTTGCCTTAAGGTCCTATTTACAACAGTCATCTTTATTGGCACACCAGGAAATGAGAAATTCACACAGACTCCTCACTAGCTTGCAACTGGTCTTTCACTGTCACAGGTCAGGCAGCCATGTGAGCCCTGATATCTACATTAGTTGGCCTAAGAAGTAAAAAGGATCCTTAATCACTCTTTTTCTGTGCACCTAGATGAAAGCTGAACAGTAGATAATCCTAACAACTAACAAATTGTAATACCCAACAGCAGCCCAAGCTTTGCTGTGAGTTTCTCTCCCTCTTTTGCATTACTTTTGTTGCATTGATATGCCAAAACTGTGTCCTCTGCTGGACACTCTATCCTCTGCACCAATTGGTCAATTCTGCAGACCCATGCCTATTTCACTGCATCACTTGCCAAAGTAGACATAGCCTTAGAATTTCAGATCAGCAGATACATCACTCAGCGTGAAAGAAAGCAAGAGGGAGAAGTATAATCATGCTTCAGTCAAAGTTCTGGCACATATTTCAAACTGGAACAGCTCCCAGAGGAGATAGATTGACAGGAGACAAAATGGCTCAAAGGAATTATTGCAGGTCTTTGCAAAAGTTGTCATCTGCCTCAAAATTCTTAAGATTAGATTTATCCTCAAAAGAACCTAAAATTTAAACTTCGAAATCACAAGAATTTACAAAAGAGATAGAGGACATTACTATTAATTTTTAAATGACTCAATTCTGCACTGTTTTCTTTGTTTGGTTATATATGCTGTATAAAACACCATTCAGAAAACAGCTTGTTAAAAGTCACTCCTGAACATTTGAAATATAATAAGCAAAATAATACAAATTAGCAAAATTTAGTCAGCTAAATGTTTTGTAGTTGTTGCTATTGTTGAGTAAATGTATGTGGCATAAACATTAGTGATCATCTCTTATTCACCTAGCTAACTCCATAGTTCACTTCCAACAAATTTTAGGAGACAAATTTGTGGCATAATGTTTCAGTTTTGAGTATGCATTGCTTGCTTCCAGGTCCTTTGATATTAGAAGATCATTGTCTACTTTTGTGAATTGATCTACCTTTTAAATACCATGTTTAAGAATTGATCCATACTATGCTGTTTTATAATCTAGAGCAGTTGCTAAAGACAGAACTCTTTTTTTTAATATGGATATACGAATAAGGTATAATAAAGTATAAAGACGAACACTAATCTTCCCAGTATTCAAGCCAAATACGTTCTTCCAAAAGGGTCAAAGGGACACAATTAATTAGTTACTTCTCTTAAGTTCCAGCTCCTTGATGACATAGAGATGCCTGTAGAGTAAACCAGGTTCCACAAATCCTGCCAGAAATATCATAGGATGGCACTGAAAAAGAGGTGAAAGTAGCTCTTCCCTGTCTGGTGCTCAGTGCTCACTTTGCAGCAGAGACTTGTATGAAAAGGATTACTTGGGAATAAAAAGGTTGCAGAGTAGTGCACTGAAGAAAAGCTTCTCCTGTTGGCCAAGCCTAGTGAGAACTGGAACAGGAAACAAAGTTGCTGTAACTACAGTTTGGTTTCTTTAACCTTTTTTTTCCCCCACTCATTCCTGGGCTTTTGCGATGGAATCAGTTATAACAGAGATCCTATCTCCTTCCCTAAGGGCTTCCTGACAGTTGAGCACAGGGAAGCCAGAAATGACTGCTACTCTTCTATTCAGTGTACAGAAAGCAATGCCAGCCACAAAAGTGAAAATGGGGCAACAACACTTCAAAGCACTTCTAGCTCTCAGCTGGGACTACAGTGGAGCAAGGTCACATTATCTCATCCAGGATTATTCATAACTCTAAGTTTCAACATTGCATGTCTTATATTTATGACCTCAAAATCACTGTGACTCTCTTAGAGCAATAGTGGAGACATTAAGACAGAAGGTGGACACTGCAAGATACTGCTGATGTCTAATAGATACAGTCACAGTAAGCTGTCCTACAGTGACTCCGTGCCTGATGGCACTGTAGAAAACAAACAAACAAAAAAAACACAGTAAGAATCAGAGCTTCCCTCATAAACTCTTCTGTAACAGTGTATTGCTAATAAGCTTCCTAAATCCAAGAAAGCAAAGGTAAGGTCTGGTCCCACTCCCCATCCTTGCTGGCCTGCTACTGCCTTCTCCTTCCCATGCTCTCAAAAGCTCAAGGATTCAAGTAGGCTTTGCCTCCGGTTTAGCAATTGCACAGGGTTGTTTCTTATACTCCTGATCTGATCTTCATTCTTTTACATAAAGCTCATTTAATATTCATGGCTTCTCTCTCAGCTGCTTAATTTACCTTCCTAAACTTAATTTTATTGCAATAAAAGGAATTAAGATTTTAAAGGAAATACGATTCTTGATAATAATTATTTTACAAAGTTTGAAGAACATTTCGAAAAGAAATCAAGGAATAAAAAAAGTCTACAGCAGTGAACGTGCTTAAGTTCATGCAGATGAAGAAGATTCCCTGGACACAAGTGTAGTTAATCTGCAAACATGTGAGAAAAATATGGAACTGGAACAGTCTATTTTATTGAAGCTTCATTAAATTTTCACTATTCCCTTACTCCAGCGCACTGAGCATGGAGAGACGAAGTCCTTCACAGGATGAAAGTAAACAAGGTGTAACAGCACTACTTCAGCACATGTCAAGAGAACTTAGTGAGTCTGTTTCGGCAGACTGCCTCTTTTTCATCAAAGTTATTACAAATTCTATGTACCTAACTTTAATGTATGATTTGGGAAGCTCTCTTATTCTCAAAACGAGAGGTGTAAATCAGCAGTTAACTTTACAGAGCCCAAAATTACAGCAAAGGAAATGAGTCATCAACTAATTTTCTGCTATACACTGTCAGATATTTTTAAATTTAAGACCATCAACATTCTATTTTATATATATATATTTTTTATATCTTAGGATAATACCAGAAGTCATGAATCAGAACTGGAACCCAAGCATACCCAGCTGCACGCTTGTCTAGTATACTGGCAATGTGCATCAAGAAACACAAAACACCAGCTCATGGAGTTGAGGCTTTCTAGACCAGTGATTAACAGAAGTATGTGTAAGGGGGCTATAGAACATGGTCGTTTATGGTAGGCACAGATCAGCACAGAACAGAAGGATAGCTCCTTTTCTGAAGAGGCACTAGAAATTTTATCTGCACCATTTTCTCACACTAAAATAGCACAGTCTTCTTGCTGCGTGAGGGTCATGAAGAAGCAAGAAAAACTGAGACAGTCTTGTCCTGACTCACACAAAGTCATAATAAACCAAATACTGTACTTTGCCTTTGCAGCTTACCTAGGTATTTTCAGTACCTGGCTGTACATCTGGCCTTAACACAGATGCTATGGTATTTCACAGAGTCAAGGGAAAACACTAATGCAAACAGTTTTGACTTCCACTAATAATCATAAGAATGCATAAAAGATTTCAAGCAGGCACTTCGTTCATCACAAGCTAGCAGAATTTTTAACAGCACTGAGGAAAACTGTCATGTGCTTAAGGACTGCCACCCTGTCTGGGACAGCAAACTCACTCCTGGGGAAGGAAGAAGAACAAAAGTTACACAAGGCTTACTTTCCAGTGACTGTTCAATATTTTTTGTTATAAGAGTATCCACAGATTAGAGCTCTCCCATATTCTCTTTGCTTTTCCATATTCTTCCTCCCCAGTAAAACAGGAAATTTGGAAATTATAGGTTTATCTTCTTAGAAACAATGTCAGCTTCTTCAGTCTTAGTCCATTCTTAGTCATGTTTGATTCCACGTGCACTGACAGACACCATAAAATCCATACCGACCTTTTCAATCTATTGGTTTTATTCATTTTATCTGCGTGTTTTTGGAATAGTGGCCATCTTGTCTTTTGTGCTGGAACACCACATATTGTCATAATGCCCAAATGAGGAACTGATGACACTGAATACAGTGCACTAACAAAGCAACTCCAGTCAGAGTTATCTCCACAAATCTGAATAGATTTGCCTCAGCTCTGTTTTTAAAGCTTTCTGCTGAGAACTTTACTACTCTTTCAACCTCATTCATCTTCATTTCAGGAATCTTACTCCCACCCATATCCACAGCTAAATAAAAACTACAATACTCTGAAGAGAACACCAGAAGCTCTATAATCCATCTCAGTCACCACAAGGATGTATATATTTTTTTTGCTTTCAAAATGCAGCTATTCTGAAACATGCCAAGCCAGATATTTGAGTAAGGATTTGACGGTTTTGAAAATCACAGGTCCCAAATCATCCTATTTAGAATTATTTTGAATTAAGACACTGCAGAATAAAACGAAAAGCTTATCTGCCTTTCAGTATCAGTGGTTCTTATTCTAGTGAGAGAACCCTATTCCTAGCATGCAAAGATAACTAGGCAAGACAAATTGGTTAATAGTAAAGAATGAAAAAGTATTTTTCTGCACTGAACAAGAAAAAGGTTAAAGATTTACACATTTATTTAAAAAGTATCCAAGCTTCTCTCTGCTTTCAGCAATTAAGTCTTCCTTTCCTCCAGAAATTCATATTTTCCATGTCTGTTCTTAATACATACCAGAGGTACGGTATATCATACATACTGCCCACAACAGTAACAACAAAGGATCTGCCCATATGTACTACAATATTTTTTAGCACTTTTGTGGAAAGATTTTCCCTCAGACTCAGAAATAAATTGTCCAATTTTTAAAACAAATAATAAATAGAGGTAACATAAGATCCAGCTAGCCTTCCTGAAAGACAAACTTTTGTTTGCTTATGCTAACACATAATCCTTCAATTAGACTCCAGTCTAATCAGTAAACTATGTGCACACGTGGTTGTTATGCATTTTAAGGCATATTTCTACATTCAAACTTTTTGGTTTCTAAACAATATTTGCATATAGTTGAAACTTCCTTATGCTGCAGCTGTTTTAAAAGTTCTTATTTCATTTCAAATAACAGGAAATAAAGTCAAATCCCTTCTATTCCTGGCCAAAGCAAGAAATGGGATCAGAACACTTAAGACCAGCTTCTATGTAACCAAACCTCCTTTTACTTCATCTAAAGCCACGGACAGCTTTTGTTTTAGTGCCAAGTGTAGCATTCCTAAAGAAACACAAATTTAGCTGGCAAATTAATTGAGAACAATATACCATTTGGTCATCTCTAATGCCTTGGCCAGTAATATGCAAATATCCTGATGCCAATGAAAAGGATGGGGCTTGATTTGTTGTCTGCATTTCCAAACAGTACCAATTAAGTAGAAAAGACTGGCAGGAGGAAATCCATCCATCCTCGAGTTATATTTGTAGAACTGCAGTGCTTTAAATCTAGTCCTTAGTTTATGATGCCATAACTTTCCAAGACAGTCTAAGTGACTCATCTAGTAGGACAAACACTATTTTTGACATTCATGTCTTATGAATTATTAACTGGTTTACTGCATCTAGATTGATTTTGCATGAAAAGGAAATCTTGGCACATTGTTGAAGACTGAAAATTGAACAGACTAGAATAGAACTCAGCAAAAAATTATGCATTTGGCTAATGATGTTTGAAGGACCAAGTGTTAGTCTACGAAAGTCATAGAAGATGAAATCAAGAAGAGTTTTCAGGAGAATGTTCTTTTTAGGATAGAACAAACAAACGTATCCTGCCATTCTACCACGCAACATGCCACCCCCACCCAAAAAAGTCAAGTCCAACTCCTGGCTCCACACAGGACCACTCAAAAGTCAAACCCTATGCCTGAGAGCACTGTACAATCACTTCTTGAACTCTGACGGCTTGGAGCAGTGACCAGTGCTCTGGGGATCCTGTTCCAGTGCCTGACCATCACCTCAATGAAGAACCTTTTCCTAAAATCCAGCTTGACCCTCCCCTTACGCAGCTCTGTGCTGCTTCCTCTGGTCCTGTCACTATCACTAGAGAGCAGAGCTCAGTGCCACCCCTCTGCTCCCCTGGTGAGGGGATTCCTTCAGTCTCCTCTGCTCTGAGAGCCTTCCTTAGACACTTCCTTAGAAATTTTATGTTTTTTTCTTATATTGCAGTGCCCAGAAACACATAGTGCAACACATAGTGCTTGAGGTAAAACTGCACCAGAGCAAAGCATCTTTTCTCACCCAGTTGACAGTGCTGGGCCTGATGCATTGCAGAAGAATCTCTTTTGGACTGTGTTCTGCCATCACACTATTTTGGCTGCCATCACCCTATTTCTGGCTTGATTTAGCAGAGGGTAGTTAGAGTTAGGGTAGCATGGCTGGACTCAACTATCTTTAAGGTCTTTTCCAACGTGAGTGATTCTATGATTCTACGATTCCATTTGTTGTGGTGGCACTTTTCCCCACAGAAACAAAACAAAAATAATGCTCCATGCTGAGGTCTTAAAGTAGAAGAATAATTAATTCTGTTCTCAGTGCTACTGAATTTGAACATTGACTAAATTTGTTAGCACAAAAGTGAAAAATATGCCCAATTTCAAAATGTCCAGTTAAATTATCTTCACATCTAAAAACCTTTTGCAGCCACCAGTACACCATCTAATTAAACAAATAATTGGCACATCGCACATCATTTCAAAAATAAAACTACAAATCATAAAAACACATAGAGACTGCCATCATTTCAGAAATGTGTGGTGTAACTACACCCTCCGTGCCATCAGAGTAGGCAAGAAAGGTGGAGAAAGTCAGCATTTTTCTCTGTTGAGAACTTCAGTTTACAAGAACTCAGTACGATATCTCAATCTGACAGAGAGATTTCAAATGCAAGACAGATGACCAAACCAACCCAATGTAAATTGCAGTAATATTCCAGTTGTTCTGTGGCTAATTAACTCAGCTAGTGCTATCTGTTCTTAAGAAATATGGATCCACCCTACTAGCCCTCTCCTGCATGACATGCCTGTTAGCTGAACCAGAACCAGCGGATTAATTTGTCATTCTTTCAGGAGGTCCTCTGGCATCACCTCAAGCCTCCTTTACAGGCTGCTGCTAGCAAGGTTACTCTTTGTTGTGGTTTGGCCCAGCAGGTGGCTGAGCACCACACTGTTCGCTCACTCTCTCTTACCAGTGGGATGGGGGATAGAATTGGAAAAAAAATGTAGAACTCATGGGTTGAGATAACTATTTACTAAGATCGAGGAAAGGAAAAATATAATAGTTATGTGTCACATATATATATGACGGTATGTGAGAAACGATGCAGAAGCAATTGCTCACCACCCCCCCAACCGCTGCCTAGCTGAGCATCCCCGAGCATCAGAAGAGAGATTGATGAATTCCCACTCCCTCCAAAACTCCTTCCTCTTGATGTCATACTGTATGAAATATTCTTTTGGACAGTTCAAGTTAGCTTTCCTAATCCTGTTCCCACCAGCTTCTTGAACCCTTCTGAGAATGGTCTTGGCTCTGTACAACACCGCTTAGCAGAAACTATAAATACCATAAATGCACCATAGCAGACACCCTGAAGAAAACAATTTCACCCCAGCTGAAACTAAGACACACTTGTTGCTGCCTCAGAAGCACCTCTACTGGGATCAAATAGCACCGTTTCTTTGGTGGGTGCATGATGACTTGAAAGGCAGGTGAGACCAAACCATTGTCCCTTCATGTGGCCCATGCTATGCTGCAACAACTGCTTCAGTCAGTCTCAGTCTAAGTAAGAGGATTCTTTTTAAAATGCTATTTAATTGTACAGATATGGCCTCCAGCATGGGCAGAAGAGCATCATCTGTATCAAATAAATTACAATGACAAATCTATGAATCATCCTGTCTAGGACTGCCACAGTATTTTCCACTTACACACACACAAAAAAATAGAATTACACTCAATTTCAAAAAGAGTCACTTCTTCTCAATTTTCTTCCATAAAGACCTACAAGGAAAAAGGGAAAACTTGTGAAAAACACTAACACAGTAAATGTGAATTTCCATTTTTTTAATCTCCTCTCTGGGGTAAACAAACAAACAAACAAACAAACAAACAAAAAAAAAACAACAAACTAATAAAAATTTTAATTGCTATCACTTCTTTGACAAGCTGAATGTATTCCTGTAAGATCTGCTGTGACCTCAAGTTTAAAAGAAAGCCACTCTTTTTTCTCCAAGATTAAGTGCTGGGTTACATAAGAGTGGAAGGTAATTCTGTGTTCGCATCATACAAACACTGTGCTTTGGCTTAGTGCTCTTTCGTCTGCATAAAGCCTTACATTTAAGAGATGATCAGCAGCACCATTGTCCATTAGCAGCCAGAGAGAAGAAAATGAGAACAAGAGTAAGAGAAGTTTCTAGAAGGCAATACAAAACAAGACCTTCTGGTTCAAGGAAAAGAAGATGTCGGAAGCAAGTTTTGATTGCCTGCGAAGGGAGCCATAGGTTTGCTTAATTCCAGGCACTTAGAACCAAATGCTGCCCATTCACAACTCATGTTTACTCAAAGAGCTGCAATAGCTCCCTGTGGTCAGCAAGCCGGATTTCGAGTGCTCTACCTCCTGTCAAGTTTTTAAGGTCAAAGATTTCACCAGCACACTTACAACATCACAACAGCTTGTGTTCAAGCTCCTTCAGCTTTCAGTCTCCATTAAAATATGCACAGTCACCCCAGCACCTCACTTAAGTGTTCACATAGCACTGCAGAATCTTCTGCAAAGTAACATCTGCAAAGTCCATTTCTATCAACCGTGTATACACTGCTTCAGTGCTTTTTATGGAATGCCATTAGCCCTTGCTAGTCACAAGGGCACATTTAAATCTTAAAGACACGGCTGTGCATGGATGACCAAGAACAGCCCACTCTTCCTAATTCCTCGCTGTGTCATTCTTTCAGTGCAGATGAAATCAAAATAGAAAATACAATTCCAATCCAAGTTATGTTTTGAGCCCAGCATCCACAGATATTCTATTTCTAAAGACCAGTGGGAGCACTGTTAATCATCCAACTTTATTTGTATGTACGTACAAAACAATGGAAACTGCATATATCAAGTGGAAAGACGCAGTGATAAAATTTTATTTAGAAACCAGCTTATTATCAAGAAATAATAATAATTTTTGAAAAGCCGTTACGTTTTTCACATACTAAGTAGCACTTCTTCCTATTAGATTAGAACCAGAGTTAGAAACTGGAACAGACTGTTTAAGCCATCAACAACTCAGAAGGGTTATACAATAGCCAAGCAAAGGGTAATTTAGATTAAGGTCAATTTTTCATTCTTTCAATTACATAATATCAATAAAAGGACATGTGGGAATGATGCCAAACATGAATACTGTATCTGACAAACAAGCTACAGCGCACAAATAGAAGGAATTTCCCTATTCACAGTTGGAAATATTCCCCTCTCTAGATAATTACATAACTTTCTTAAAAATAATTCTTTATTTCTGGATCAAAAATTTGCTCACTTTCCTTGACCTACAAGTGTACCACTCCAAACTGAGAGAAAATAGAGTTCTCGTAGTACACTGTCCTCTAAGAGATTTCAACATCTAGTCTGAGCACTGTCCTCAGAGCCATGACACCTTACAAAAATCTCTTTTTCCTCTTTCTTTCATCTGCTCACTTGTTACACCTTGCAAAAGATAGAGGCTTCTTAAGTCCAATATATGCAACACAAAGTGCAATAGCTCCACCAGGAAAAATACAGTAAAAAATACGGTACTGTCTAGCTTCTCAAACTTATCCATCTACTTCTGCGTATACGGGAACTAAACCAAATTTCATGGATAATGTTGAGAGGAGACATGAAAAGAGATAAGCAGACACAGTGTGAGTTCAGTCTCAGTCAAAGTAAGTGGGAAAAGACAGATGAAGTGCCTTCCTTGGAAAGGCCTAGGCTGGCAAGCATGAACAGCTCCTGCTAAACACAGAGAGATACTCAGGTTTGTATTATAGAATATGGGGCCGGGTGAGGATTTAGGAAAATAATGACATTGATATATCACTACCCACAATCTCTATCAGTAAGAAATAAATGGTGTAACAACTGGGTAGTTGCAGTTGAAGAGTTCAACAGGGGCAGAAGACATTACGTTTCAAGAAAGGCTGTTTTACTCACAGCAGTGGAAATTATTTATGTACTTCACAAGTTTATATGGTTTCATGCACTCAGAAGGTTTGCCGCACTCTTCCTAATAAGCAGACACTCTTACAGTACACTTTTAATCCACAGGCTCAGTGTTTTCAAATTCTGCCTCATCTCTAATGAGGTCTTTTTGCAAATGAACAGTCATTCCCACTGAACAGCAAATTCCCACTGAAGGCCAGAACAATTTTGCAATGCATGAATTCATGCATCATAGCAGAGCAGGGAAAGAGTCCCATTTGCTCCTTATTAATCAGTGGGGTCAGTCTCACCATGCACTTTACAGGCTGCCTTGTTAAAGAGGAAAGCATGGTACTTTCCACCTAAAAGTCTGATTCTGACAACTCTGTGTTTCTTTACAAAACCTATGTGGCAACTTGCTTTAGCAGGGGAAGTGGACTAAATGATCTCCAGAGATCCCATCTAACTCCTGCAATTCTGTGATTCCCCATGAAATTATCCCAGTTTTGACTGTCCCTCACAAGAACCATATTACGCCGTGAAAGCAATCACACAGAACTGGAGTTCTTGATATTTTACAACGACTCTCTTTACATGCCCCAGACTGTCAAATCTCTACCACCTAAAGCCATTCTGGCAGGGTTAACACCGCCCACAAACCTGCAGGTTGCAATAACCTCTCCATGCTGGCATAGCACTGATGGCAGAGCAACTTGCATGCCCAAAGGAAAACTGACCATTTAGTAGTACAGCATCTAGCTGCTCATTTCAGAAAAAAAAAAAAAAGAAAGAAAGAAAGAAAAGAAAAAAAACCCCACATAATAATTAAAAGTACACTGAGTAATGCTCTTAATTCAAGGATGACAGACTTGCAGCAGCACAGTTAATAGGCAAATGTGGTTATATTTCTTCCTTAGATGTTCTGTGGGCTACACACATAAACGTGCAGTCTAGCCTGTTCAGTACTTCTGCATTTGTCAGTCTAGTATCTTGTAATTTTGAAGGAGTGTCACGATTACAGACTCATTCTTGTTTTCACAAACTCAGGAATATTTGTTCTAAACTTTATGATGCTGCACAGAGGTAAAACCATCAATATTGTTTTCTAAAATGCAAAAGGGGTGAACACCCCATTCATTCTGTGAGGAGCAAAGATACCACCTGCTTTCCAATGATGTACTTCTGCAGCAGTTGGTGCAAGGAATTTGACAGACATTAAGCTCTTCAATAGGACTTCTGGTAAAAAAAGTAGCATTTTTTAATGCAGGTGAGCCTGACCTCTCACAAGTTTATATACATATATACATATATATATGTGTACATTTGAAATCAAAACACTTAGCAATAAAACAATCTAGACATACAAGTCATACAATTGCAAGTTCTGCCAGTGGCTTATTTCTGATAGAAAAACATTTTTGTAACATTTAAATTGTGACACGTATCTTTATGCTTGCAACTAAAACTGTATTCCATAATAATAATATTGTATACTCATAATGCACTTGTGTGTGAGAGGACTACTAATTTTACAGCATTGAAGGAAGAAAGAAACAAAATGAAAGACTTCCAAATGCTTTACTGGATTAAAGGGCACATCAGAAATAACTTTGTTACAGGTGTGACTTTGACTGCAGTACAACTGCATCATACACATGTTCTTTCATGACTAAGAACAGCGGGAAAGACTCAGTCTTCAAAACTTCCAGTTTGTTTCGTCCCATCTGGGAAGCTCCATTCACACTGGCAGTGCCAATTCACACTTCACCTGGGGATTAATCCATTATCAGAAGTATTTTCCCCGGAGTAAGGACAGCACAATCAAGGCCTGGATTTCTCACTTATGCTGAAAACAAGCCAATAAACAGATCTGTCTTGCAACCTACTTGTGAGTCATTCTCATACATGAATGTGTCTTCATGCCCTGCATACAAACAGTCTGTGAAAGTCATGGCTGGGCCCAAAAATCCCTGGGTCATCTGATAGCTGCTAAATCTGGCAACACAAATGTACTATTTTGGCTCCAGCCAGCTAAAACTCTTCTTTCCTTCTACATTACAGTACTGCTGACAGTCTGTGTGAGCATGTCATCTGAAGGACAGAGCAGCACTCACAGCCCTTCTGTACGAGGCTCACTCCAGAGGGGATGTGCACCCCCACTGCTGTGGAGTTACACTCATTAACTTACACTAATGGTGAACTGAGACACACTACTAGAAAGAGAACTTTTCATTGCCTACTTCTTAACTATGGAAGACACAGATCCTGCAATTCTTACTTATTGGTATGAGAACTCAATGTAGCACTGATGATTCCTGGGTTTGCAACACCACGATAGGTAGCAGGGAGTGATAAAATGAAGTAGCAGCAGCAGATGGACACTGCAGCACGCTTAACCGCTCCTTACTGCATCTGTCATGAGTACAGCAGGCTTCTGTGGAGACTGTTTTACCAGTGATGCAGCATAATTTGGTATGAAAGGTGAGACACAATGTCACCCTGCTCCTGCATGGGCCTGTGGAGGACTTGGCACATCCCACTGCACTTGTAGTCAACACGGGTATGGTATAATTGTAAAGACAGCAAGAACTAAAGTTGGGACAAATTCTTGTGAAAAGGATCATTCCTTTAGGCACAATTCTCCACAGTGCAACAACGGATGAGATGAAAGAGAAGAGATTGATGAGAAAGGGAAAAGCGTAGGTGTTGAAAAGGCTGCAGTATCTGCAAGTCTGCACCTAGGGGCTGCTTACAGCAACATACACTGCTACCTGAAGATGCAGTGACAATCAGTGAAAATTACTAGGAGTTCTGTACTTACTTGCAAAGAAAATAATGGAGCCTCACACCAGTCTCAGACTATAGTTTGTAAATTAGAATAAATTCCCCTGGCTTCTATGAAACCATTTTGGATTTATCTAGGGATACAGATAAGCACATCAAGTCCAAGCTCAATTCAGAAACTGTACCCTTACGGACTACACCATACAGCTTCTGCATTACGAAACAAATCGAAGCCGGGTGAAGCACCCATCCTGACCTCCTTGCAGTAACACACCATGCCTAAAGCAACACGACCAAATCTCATTATTCAGATTTTGCCTGTACCCTGAGTGGGTCGGGGGGGAGGAAGGGAGGGGAGAAAAATAATTTTTAAAAAGGTCTGATTTAGAAAGCCAGCCTAAAGCCATGCCGACGGAAACCCGGCGCGCAGCCCGCAGAACGGGTCCGACGCCCACTCGGGCACCTGCCCTAGCTGCCCAGCCAACCCTGCGGGATCGGCACCTGCGCACCGCTCCGCACCGCGGTGCGGCTGGGGCGGCGGGGCAGCCTGCGGGGCACTTCGTGGACCGCGCACTCACGCGAGCCCGTGTATGCTCACGCACCGCGCGCACACACACCACATACACCACGCACACTCGTGCACACTCGTTCACAGAAGCGCCCAAGCGTGCCCGTGCAGCCGGGTACGGGCTGGGCAGCCGGACCCAGACCAGAGCCGCGCACCGGACTGCGCCACGCATCCGCGTTCCACGCACCCGCGCACGGCCCTCGCGGCGCGGGGGGCCGAGGCGGTACCTGGGTCGCTTTATGGAACTGCTTCTTGAGCCCGGCCACCGACATGGCGAAGGCGGCGCGATGCAGCCGAGCGGAGCCGAGCGGTTCCGAGGAGCGATGGGGCCGGGGTCCCGCCGACGAGGAGCTGCTGCCGCTGCCCGCTACCCGCTGCTCGCAGCCCCGCGCGCCCGGCGCTGGGAGGTGTCAGGCGGCGGCCGCGCTGCGGGGGCGCCCTGACGTCAGGGAGGGCCGCACCGCCTCCTCGCGCGGCCCCGGGCCGCCCCGCCCCGCCACCGGCCCCGGCAGCGCTGAGCGAGAGCAGCCTTCGCGCGGCTGGAGGCGGCGGGCTGCGGGATTCTGCCGGCATCCCGAGGGCCGCTGCCGACGGTCCGTCCTGTGCCGTTTGTTTCTCGTCCCGTACGGCCCGTTCAACTCGCCTCGGCTGGGGCGCGGGCAGGCGGCGATGGTGGACAAGTAGACCTGGGACTGGGTGCAGGTGCTAGCGTGCCGCTTCTTCAGGCCTGGCTGGCCTCCGTGGGACGATGAAAGCTCTGGTTCCTTGTATGCCCTCAGTATGTGTGTTCTTCTTCCCTTGCGATGCCAGTGACACCCGGGCAGCCAAACTTACAGCCTGCCCCACTGCTGGCACGCTGGTGTGACTGTTGGCTTGAAGGTAAAGAGCATCAAACCCAAATAAATGTCAATAACGTGTGCTTTAGCAATTTGGTCGGACTAGCAGAACAGTAATTAACAGTCATTGTTAGTTCTGCCAGGAAAAGCCTAAGCAGTGCAAGCAAGCAGTGTGATCCAAATGTAACAACTCTTCTTTGCAGGCTGAGCCAACCACTGCGTATGTATGCTGCATCTCAGCCCAGCTGGGATGAAAGATTGCATCTGCTGAAAGCAGCCATGCTGCACTGGCAGCTCCATCCCTGCTAACAACCCACAGCAGCTAGGTAGTGCAGTTCACAGGAGATAGGATGGAAACATTCTGAGAAATAGCTGTAGCTGTTTCTAATCTGCATGTGGACTTGCCACAGCGTTAGCACGTATGCTTGGTGCACCTAAAGCAAAACAGGCACTGTGTAAGCCTATGTATCACCTTAGCCCCATGAGGTGTGGGACAGCGCTGTCTCCACAGTGCCCAATTTTGAATCATGGTTCTGTAAGGGACTGCAGTAGGAGAAAGGACTGTGAATGCAAGTCACATCAGTGCTTTCAGAAGTATCACCAGCGTTGTTCATCATAGAGAGTGGCAAACAAAGAACATCCCTGTGCTCATGGGGAGCAGAATGGAAGAATGTAATGGCCTCCTCGTGGGCACAGTAGGAGGCATTTGCTTCTGATCTAGTCCAGCACCAACAATGAAACACGTCCATTCATTTTAGTATTAGTATTATTTTAGAGGATGAACTTTGAGACCGTACAGAGATGACAGGTGAGGAGTACAAGGAAGGTTCTTGTGCTAGTCATAGAATCATAGAAGATCCTGAATTGGAAGGAACCCACAAGGATCACCAAGTCCAATTCCTGGCTCCACACAGCACCACCCAAAATTCAGACTATATGTCTGAGAGTGTTGTCCAAACACATCTGGAAGTCTGGCAGTTCGATGCCATGATCACTAATCTGGAGAGCACTCCTCAAAAGACTATTCTACAGTTTGTTAAATATTTTGCATGGGAATTATATAACTGAGGGACAATGTGGTCTGCCACATCCAGTTCGTGGTATGCAGAAGTACGTGGTGTCATTCTCTAGATATTGTACCCCTGAAGCTCCCATTGCAAGTTAATTGAAATCACAGGTATGCTGCCCATCTATATATCAGCACAACTAGAAGCTGGGAAGCCCTGATTAATTTGTCTTTTGTATTTCTATTCACATGGGTGAATGCTTTTAATTGTACTCATGCTTTTCACTATAATTTTAAAGAACATCTGTATTTCTGAAAGCTCAAAGTAGTTTCTTGCTTCAAACAGAGTTGATGCCTGTCAGTCTCAACAGACTTAGAACTGCTTTGACTAAATTAAATGCTGACATTTGTCAAAGAAAGATTTGTTTACTGTCAGCTCTACCACCTGTCCCATCATTTATGACTTCTCTTCAAGAATCTGTATGAATAATGCTTTGAACTCAGAGAGCTGAATTCTGTTTTTAATAAATTGTAATGAGCAATAACAAGATGCTTGCTTGTATTGTGTCGTATCTCATTTTGAAGTATTTGTATTTCTTTACAAGATACACACGTATACAAAAACGAATTAAGAAAATATCATTGCATATTCAATCCAAATGCAGTATTTTTTTGTGTGTGTTTAATCCTGATTTTGTGCACAGTATCATGACTTTGGGTTGTTAATCACTGTTTTCTTAGACAAGAAAAATAAAACAGACTTGATTTTGCAAATTTAGAACTGCATGCTACTTCTAGCAGTTTGTGTGTGCGTCTGTTGCCAGTTGATATAAAGAGCAAAAACTAAGTTAAATTTGTTATGCAAGTACAATAGTGAGTAATAGTGAGTAATACATGGAAAATATCTCATATGATAGAGAAAGAGGGTTTTTTATTATGTAAGAGCTGTTGTGTGACCTGGTAAATATTGATAGTGCGGTAAAGATCATGTAAGAAGCACTTTTAATAGTCTAAATAATCATATTATTCTAGAGAATTTATAATAACAAGAATTTTCTCTATCTCACCTGTTGCCCACTTGTGAATTGTTCATGGTTTTGGTTTTTTTGCTTGTTTGTTTGTTTGTTTTAAAGAAGGCAAAGAAGAAAACAGGCAAACTAAATGAAATAATAGAAAACGAAATAATAGAATAAAAGTCCTACTTGATGATCAAAGAAGCAGTTAGTTTGAAATAGTTGATATGTTAAGCTCCTGTCTTATTTTCAGAATTCTTACAAGTGGACACTGAATGGGAGTGAACATTACTTTGGCTTTCTATAGTGGAATGCATGGATTTTCACTTTTATTCTTTTTTTTTTAATTCTTCTTTTTTTTTTTTTTTTTTTTTTTTTTTTTTTTTTTTTTTTTTCCAAAATGTAAGCCATCTAAACTGCATTTTTCAGCAAAATATGGTGGGAAAATCCTTTGCAGCTAGCTACATAGCAGCATTAATTCTTTATAAAATGCAGCAATCTGCAGGTCAGTGGAGTAGAAAATTGAAGCCTCATGGCAGAACAAAAATTCCACTAGTGCTTGAACATGACCATAGATAATATTTTATTTAACACACATTCTAAGACTTGTTTCCATTCAGCTTGCACCTTCATTTCAGTCTGATGTTGTTGGTACTTCATTTGAGTGTAGACAAACTAACACATCCTTCTTCTTCTCAAAAATCTTCGTTTCAAATATTCTTTTGCAGTGCTGTTTCTCATATATTGTCCACTCATTCTTACCTTAATTCTCAGGTTCTTCCTCATGTTTTATTCCAAGGAGCTTAAATCTACTTTACAGTGAGAGAATAAAAGGGAAAGACAAGTAGCTCACATATAGGATTTGGAGTTTGATCTAATTTCCATTGTCAGGACATCAAGATGCATAGCAGAGTTCCAGAAGACTTCAGCCTCTAGAAATACAGAAATCTAGGCATCTCTGGCAGTGGCATGAGGTAGAGTATACCCCATGCTCTTCTCATAACGTAAGACATTTTGAAGATGCAATCTGCTGCACCGGCTCTAAAGACAGTATGAATTGAATCTGCCTTAGTTAAAAGAATTTCACTGTTGTCTTCTGAGTTTTTCTTTGTAAGCCTCACATTCAAATTCCAAGCAAGTTGAATGTATTTTAGAAATTGTCTGTTGCTGCTAAGCAAGGTGATATAGCTAGTTTCATTCTGAAAGTCATCATTTGAAAGAAATGGAAAAATTGTAATTAATTATAATAGGAGATCCTGAAGAATTCGACTTCTACATTTTTCGGATGTTGGCTCCATCTTAAAGTTTGGTGTCGTTTGTTTTTTGTTGTTTGTTTTCTTGTGGTTTTGATGTTTTGTTTTGTTTTGTTTTTAATTTTTTTTTCTTCTAACCCAAATAGCATTTTCAACCACACAAAAGGATGTAATGAAAAATGAAAAAAACGAAATAAAAGCATTAGGAAAGTGTACTTGAGCCTAAGGAATTCAAAAATGAATTCCAGGAGAATATGCTGAGGCTACATATAGGCTCTTGCAGAATGTTCATTGGAACCGAATCACTCTATTCAGCAGATATAAAGTAAGTATAGACCATCTGAAGAAACTTCTGACTCTTTGGACTACAAGTTCTGAGAATCAGTGAATAGACAGTTTTTCCAAACTTTCTGCTCACTCTTGTGATTTCTTTCAAGGAAGCACAGCTTCGTTAATAGGGACCAAAATATTTCAAACATATGAAATGAGAGAGAATTACAGAAATACAAGATAGAATTAGGGAACAGTGAAGGTACTTTAAAGTGGGGTTCACATTGCTAAGGTGAAAATACCTTCAGAGATCTAAATTATCATTGCAGCTAGCATGAAACAGCTTCATAGTAAATGATGTAAGAACATGACATTTGAAGAAAAAATAGCAGTTCTAGCTTTGTAGCAGTCACTGAAATAGTGATTTTTGATTCAGTGGTGTGCCATTAGCTCTTAATCTCTATCAGAAGAAAATGCACAATTTTTTGCCCATGTATGTATGTTTCACAGAATTACCATGGATCAATGTGTGGTTTTGGGTACAGACTGGTTCTTCTATGCTGTTGAATGTGCAGTAATAGCAGTATTAAGAAAACATTAAGATCATTTTCTGTCCAACTGTTCATATGCTTGTCCACAAGCTGAGGGACCATTCCATCTGTGCCTATTTGATATCCTGAGAAGACTTATCTGTCACTCATGGCATGGGTTATTTGTAAAGATCACAGATGTTAAAGATGCTATTCACAGAGCTCCTTAATACAGGAATAAGGCATGCATGCAAGTATATGGCTCCATAAGCTTGAAACTTAGCAATTTTTTAGTCTGTGCAGAAAGATGGCTTCTGAGATTTATGTCTAGATGTAAGAGGTCAGAGGAAGGACATCAGAGGCAATAGAAGAGTAGATGATATATTCAAAGCCTTCAGCTGAAATAAGACCGTTTTGAAACACTGATTTTGGTGGGTCACCTTGTATCCCTCTCTCTCCTTTTCAAGCTTTGTGGGACTTTTTGGTTTGTTGATTCACTTGTTTTGTTTTAATTTAATTTTGATTTTATATTTTAATGAATGGATTATCATCTCCAGTAAAAGTCTTGCAGTAACTAACACATAGGAATGCTATGTGCTCAGCCAAGTACTGAGTCAAAGACCTCAGTGATAAATACATGCATCTTGAGTATTTGAGCCATATTTAAGCTGGGAAGAGATTTCTCCTCTGCAGTGTGCATAGCACTCTGTTAAGGTGAACATTTTTACATTTACTGGTTTTAGTACTATAAAAAACAATTTTAATATGAGGTTTGGATGCCCCAAGTTCTTCCACCTGCATTAATTACTGTAATTAAATAAAATCACCTTTGGTGAGAGAACATAAAACAGTGTTCATTCCAGTGCTTGGCATCAGCCACACTGCTTTCATTTTACAGACTCCTTGTCATTATTTAAGTAACCAGTACACTTCTCTCATCTAAGAATATCATTAATATTCCATCTTTTTGCAGCCCAGAAGAAAGCAGGAGAGGCTTTTGTAATGTTTTTTTGTTCTGTTTCTATGACTAAATTAAAGTTATAATAGATTTTGTACAGAAAAATGCATCTGCAGCGTATAAATAAATTATACAATGAATGAGCCTGGTTTATATAATAGAATAGGAATCATAGTTTAGACTAGTCTCAAAGCTAAATTAGAAAGTAAAATAAAAAAGGAACAATTTTTTCCACTTCTAGAAAAACAAAGCAGGTGAGGAACAAATTTCTCATGGACACTGACTACAATAAGAAGAAACATTTCTGGTCACACACTTGTGAAACAAAGATTATTCCTCTATTTCCTACAGCCTCTGTTTCTTTGCTATAGGGCTTCTTAAATATTCCACTCAAAAAACAGGACAATTCACCAAAATGTTATGGGATAGTTAAGGGGCATTTTCACAAAACATTTTCTATCCATGCATGAGAGAAACAACACAGCCTGAGCAGGTAGGATGAAACTTGCAGAGCTCCTGTGCCTTTTCGGCACTGCATTCTAGGGGAGACAGAGGCTCATGGAGACAGACAGTGGACTTCTACTGCAGCACATTTTTTCAGAGAGACTATGGTATTTAGATTCATTAGCCCCAGAAGAGCAGTAATCTTGTACATGTGCTTAGTACTCCTAAAAAATGAATCTAAATGCCCCAAATGGGTGTGGAAAGTCAATGAGAAAATAATGAACACTGAGCACTCTGTAAAAATCTAAAACTATCTTTTCCTGAGCAGCTTAAGGAAGACTTGACTATTGCCTGACCTATTATTTAACTCTTAACATCATCTCTGGGATTCTCTGATACATGTTCTCTTCAAACATAAGAATCTCCTTATGTGAAAGTTTAATATCCAGCTATAGTGGGGACTGACATTTGTTTTCACCTATAATTCCAGAACCATACTTCTTTTCAGTCTCTAACCACATCTTTCTACTCTTTTATAGAATAGAATCATAGACTCATAGAACCATCTAGGATGGAGAAGACCTCCAGCATCAAGTACTACCATCAACCCTTCCTACTGAATTCGATCACTAAACCATGATGGTTAATGCCACAGCTATATATATATCTCCTACCATATATCTCCAAGAAAAAGGACTGTTCCACTTTCCTGGGCAGCACATTCCAATCTTGACCATCCTGTCCGTAAAGAATTTTTTCCTTTCAGCCAGTCTATCTCTCTCCCGGTGCAACTTGAAGCCTTTTCCTCACATTCTTCACTTATCACCTGAGAAAAGAGACCAACACTGACCTCATTACATCCTCCTTACATGTAGTTGTAAAGAGCAAAGAGGTCACTCTCACTCTCCTCCATAGTAAATAACTCCAATTCTTTCAGTCACTCCTCAAAGCTCTTGCTTTCTTGTCACTTCACCATCTTTCTCACTCTTCTTGAGCAACCCAGAATCCTTCTTGTAGTGAGGGGCCCAAAACTGAACTCAGTACTCAGGGCATGGTCTTCCCAGTGCTGTATTCAAAGGGACAATATCTCCTGTAGTCCTACTGGCCTATTTCTGATACAAGACAGGATGCCGTTGGTTTTCTTGGCCATTCTGGGCACACTACATGCTCATGTTCAACCTACTGTTGACCTACACCCCTAGGTCCTTCTCTGCCATGCCAATGTCCAGCCACACTTCCCCAAGCCAAGTGCATGGAGATGTGCTGATCTAAGTCCAGAACTCTATATGTGATCTTGTTGACTACCATACAACTGGACATCGATCCAGCCAATTCAGACCCCTCTACAGAAGGTTCCTACCCTCAGGTAGATGAACGCTCCCACTCAACTTAGAGTCATTTGCAAATTTACTGATTTACTGAGGGTCCACTCAATCCCTCATCTAAATTACTGATGAAAATGTTAAAGAAAACTGATACCAATTCTGAGGAACACCACTGGTAACCCAATGCCAACCATATTCAACTCCATTCTCTATGACTCTGAGCCTAGCCATGATGCCAGTCAGAAATCTGTACATCTGTCTCCAGGTTATATATATGCATATATATATTCTCACCCGGTTTTGTTTTGATTTATTTTGTTTTTCCAGCTGTAGATTAGAAAGTCTGAAGATACAATACTTAGCATATTCAAAAGCATTTTACCAGGCTTCCCAATGGGATAGTTTTCCTCAACTGTGTAGTAGTAGTGTTACACATCTAAACCCACGCAGCGATGTACAAATCAGACTTATGTGAAGATGCTACACTGTTGGAGGCCAGGGAAATCTGATAGGAAGAACTGAACATTCTCCATTCATGTAAACATATCATACTTAAAGCAAGAAAACAAAAGAAATTGTGAACATTCAAGGATTTTCTTCTCATCTAGTCCTTGCCTTTCTCACCTAAACCTAGGCCAAGTTAATCTTGGCTAGCAGCCAGGTGTCTGACATTCTCCTCTCTCACTCCCCCTTCTCAGCAGGATGGGGTAAAAAAATATGATAAATAAGCTCATGGATCGAGATGAAGACAGGAAGATCCCTCACCAATAATAAGGCTGGTAATTTTGTAATCACCACAAGCAAAACAGGCTAAGCTTGGGGAAGATTAATTTAATTTAGTGCCAGTTAAAATTAGAACAGAATAGTGAGAAACAGTCAAAAAACTAAAAACATACTCAATCACTCTACCATCCTTCCGAAGCTCAACTCCAATCTCAACTCTAAGCAGTGGCTGGGGAAATGGGGAGTAGGGGTTATTGTATGTTTACAGCAGTTTGCCTCTGGTACTCTTTTCTCCTTATACTCCCCTGCTTGAGCATGGAGTTTCTTCCACAGCCTACAGTCTTTCACAGACTGTTGCAATGTGGATCTTTCTCAAGGTTTGCATTTCTTCGAGATCTGATCCAGCATAAGTTTGTATAATGGGATCCATCTTTTAGAAACAAACTGCTCCAGCATGGGTCCTCCACAGGCTGCAGGTTCCATCCAAGTATGTCCATTTGTTCTGGTGCAGGAGCACCTCCTCGTCTTACAGAGGCAACACTTGCAGGCCTCCTGCTATCAAAACCATAAATCTGGTACAGATATATGCAGAAGAGACATCTAGACTGTCTCCACTGACTCTCTTTCTAATTAAAAAAATAAAATATTTACTTGTATAGCAGAAGTTAACTGACTTATCTGTTTCCAGATGGCAAGAACTGCCTTTCACATATAGCATTTCTCTAATTCAACTCTAAAAAATAATAAGACAACCAGAATAAATGCAGATTTTTTACAATGTACTTGCCTAAAATTAATTGTGATTAATCTCATTTAAAGTCTACGTTCCTGAAGATGTTGAAACGCAAAAGAACATGGTTTTAAACAAGCCACTTCAGCTGACTTTGTTATTATAATATATATACAATATATACATAATTCTTCCTCTGACATTTGGTCAGGCTATAGATCTGAAAACAATAATAATAAACAATACAAAAAAAACAAAAAAAAGGAAAACAAACCTAACAAAACAAACAAACAAACAAACAAAAAAGATCTGAATTGAACTAACTCAAGCAGTAAGAACAATTTCTTCAGCTCCTTTTTCTGAAGAGCAGTGACTACGCTTAGTCCAGCTTGGCAGAGAAAAGATTTAGATGCACATTTCTATTTGTTTTTTATTCACCAGATTCCATTAGGGTCTTTAGAACTGCTTAAATTGCTACTGCCCTGCGCTTGCCTCTTCTGCAATGCTTTAAAATTCTTGCACTGGAAAGGCCTAGGATAATGTAGCTCTGTACTGTCATCAGTCCATGCTTGCTAATGTCATTTTAAATATGCTGTCAACATTAGTGCATACAAGACAAAATAGGCCAGCCAAGAGCCAGAGTGCCAAGAGTCTGAGCTGATAGTCAGAAATGAACAACTGAAGGAAGCATTTACAGTGTTCCCATTCAACATTCAAGACTTCAGGCAGTGCCAGACTATAAATATCTTCAGCTCAAGATGCTTAAGGTCACTGAACTAACATTAACAGCAAACAATCATTAATGAACTAAAATCTCATATTATGACAATTAGAGTACCTGCTTAGAATGGAAGTATTATAGCGTAACTGTCACCAAGGAATTAAATCTCTCAGTGGTATATTGTGATTCTGCACTCAAAGGAAAAAATAGGCCAAAATCTTCGCTGCTTTGTTCTTATAGCTCTCAACAGGTTCTTATTTTATGTCACTTCCAAAATCTTGGCATTGTGCTTTCTGGAGTTATTTATAGAGTTTGGGAAAGGGCCAAGTACTACTGTTATTCTATGGAGTCCTTACAAAAAGCCCAAATCCAGATCTTCATATTCTGAGCGATCTCTCCATTATCACAGAATCACAGAATGGCCAGGGTTGGAAGGGACCTCAAGAATCATGAATCTCCAACCGCTCTGCCACATGCAGGGCCATCAACCTCCCCATTTAATACTAGACCAGGCTGCCCAGGGCCCCATCCAATCTGGCCTTGAACACCTCCAGGGACAGGGCATCCACAACCTCTCTGGGCAGCCTGTTCCAGCATTTCAACACTCTCTGTATAGAATTTCCCCCTGACATCCAATCTAAATCTTCCCTCCCTCAACTTAAAACCATTTCCCCTTATCCTGCAGTTATCAACCCTTTCAAGGAGTTGATTCCCCTCCTGTTTGTAGGCTCCCTTTAGGTACTGAAAGGATGCTATGAGGTCACCCCACAGCCTTCTTTTCTTCAGGATGAACAAGCCCAGCTCCCTCAGCCTGTCTTCATAGGGGAGGAGCTCCAGTCCCCTGATCATCTTTGTGGCCCTCCTCTGGACCCTCTCCAACAGCTCCCTGTCTTTCTCGTACTGGAGGCTCCAGACCTGGACACAGTACTCCAGATGGGGCCTCACAAGAGCAGGGTAGAGGAGGACAATCACCTCCCTGTCCCTGTTGGTCACCCTTCCTCTGCTGAAGCCCAGGATACCATTTGCTTTCCAAGCTGCAAGAGCACATTGCTGGCTCATGTTAAGCTTTTCATCCATCAGGACCCCCAGGTCCTTCTCTGCAGGGCTGCTCTCAAGGACCGCTCCTTCCAGTTTGTATGGATGCCTGAGATCCAAGGAAAATTTCAAAGCTGTAACTGACAGTCAGGAAAGCCATTTTTTATTCTTCGTATTTCACAGAATCACAGAATCACCCGGGTTGGAAGGGACCTCAATAATCAAGTAGTTCCAACCCCCCTGCCTAGCAGGGCCACCAAACATACACATTTAGATCAGGTTGCCCAGGACCCCGTCCAACTTGGCCTTGAACACGTCCAAAGACGGGGCATCCACAACCTCCCTGGGCAGCCCGTTCCAGGGCCTAACCACTCTCCTTTTAAAGAACTTCCCCCTAACATCCAACCTAAATCTTCCCTCCTTCAACTTGGATCCATTTCCCCTAGTCCTGCTATTGTCAGCCCTTTTGAAGAGTTTACTCCCCTCCTGGGTGTAGGTTCCCTTCAGGTATTGATAGGCTGCAATGAGGTCGCCCCGCAGCCTTCTCTTCTCCAGGCTGAACAAGCCCAACTCCCTCAGCCTGTCCTCACAGGGGAGGTGCTCCAGCCCCCTGATCATCTTAGTCACCCTCCTCTGGACCCTTTCCAAAATCTCCATGTCTTTCTTGTACTGAGGGCTCCACACCTGGACACAGCACTCCAGATGGAGCCTCACAAGAGCCGAGTAGAGAGGGACAATCACCTCCCTGTCCCTGCTGACCACCCCTCTCCTGATGGAGCCCAGGATACCATTTGCCTTTCGAGCTGCCAGAGCGCATTGCTGGCTCATGTTAAGTCTCTCGTCCATCAGGACCCCCAGGTCCTTCTCTGCCGAGCTGCTCTCAAGGACCACTCATCCCAGCCTGTACAGGTGCCTGGGGTTCTTCCGGCCCAAATGCAAAACCTTTCACTTCGCTGTGTTGAACCTCATTAGGTTCACCCGAGCCCAGCTTTCCAGCCTGTCGAGGTCCCTCTGAATGGCATCCCTTCCTTCCACCGTATCAACCGCACCACTCAGCTTGGTGTCGTCAGCAAACTTGCTGAGGGTGCACTCAATTCCCTCATCGATGTCATTAATAAAGATGTTAAAGAGCACCGGTCCCAAGACAGACCCTTGGGGGACACCACTTGTTACCAGCCTCCACCTGGACATTGAGCCATTGACCACCACCCTCTGTCTGTGGCCTTTCAACCAATTGCTTATCCATCGGGTCGTCCACCCATCAAATCCACTTCCCTCCAATTTGGAGATGAGGATGTGGTGGGGGACCATGTCAAAGGCCTTGCTCGGGTCCAGGAAAATGACATCGGTCGCCTTCCCTTCGTCCACCAATGCCATCACTCCATCATAGAAGGCCACAAGATTAGTTAGGCATGACCTTCCTTTGGTGAAGCCGTGCTGGCTGTCTCGGATCACATGCTCATTCTTTATGTGATCGAGCATGTTGTCCAGGAGGATCTGTTCCATGATCTTCCCAGGCACGGAGGTGAGACTCACCAGCCTGTAGTTCCCCAGGTCCTCCCTGCTCCCCTTCTTGTATATGGGAGTGACGTGACCCTTCCTCCAGTCGTCCGGGACCTCACCTGACAGCCACGACTTCTCAAATATGATGGAGAGCGGCTCGGCAACCACCTCAGCCAGCTCCTTCAGGACCCTGGGATGCACGCCATCCGGCCCCATAGACTTGTATTCATTCAGTCTAAGGAGGCACTGTCAGACTTGCTCTGCCCTTACAGTTTATCCCACATAGAGGTTTGGGGATGCAGGGCTCAGGGACGTGAAAAAGACTAGAATCCTGGCCACCAGTGAAGACCGAGGTGAAGAACTCATTCAGCATCTCAGCTTTCTCTTCATCTGTTGAAGCCAGTTCTCCTTTTAAATTTACCAAAGTAGGTACACCCGTTTTGGCCTGTCTCTTCTGGCCAATGTACCTGTAGAAGGTTTTCTTATTGTTTTTCACGTCCCTTGCCAAGTTCAGTTCTGCCTGCGCCTTGGCTTCCCTTATCCCACGTCTGCAAGTCCAGACAGCATCCCTGTACTCTTCCCAGGTGACACAGCCTTGTTTCCAGAGCTTGTACATCCCTTTCTTCGCCCTCAGTTCTCTCAGCAGGTCCTTGCTGAGCCATGCCGGTTTCCTACCTCGCCTGCCCACTTTCTTATTCAGAGGAATGGAGACCTCTTGTGCTTCCAGGAGGGCATCATTGAAGAGCAGCCAGCTCTCCTCAACATCCTTGTCTTTGAGGGCAGTGCGCCAGGGGATCTTGGCCAGCAATCCATTGAGTAGCTTGAAGTCTGCTCTTCTAAAGTTCAGTGTCCTGATCCTGCTCTTTGCCAGGCCCACATCACTTGAGATCACGAACTCAACCAGGGCGTGGTCGCTGGAGCCCAGGCAGCCACCAACCTTGACGCCTTTGATGATCTTCTCAGCGTTGGTGAGCAGCAGGTCCAGCAACGCTTCACCTCTGGTCGGTCTGTCCAATACCTGAACCAGAAAGCTATCGTCAATGGATTCCAAAAGCCTTCTGGAGCTCTTGCAGCTCGCCGCCTGTTCCTCATTCACTGAACAAATCATTTTGTTATTTTCTCTTTGTACTTACGTAATCATTCTTTCTCTGGATATTTGATCTGATGGCTGCAATGTTATGTATTGCCTTTGTCTCTCAACAGCATTTTTCTCTCCATTGCATGTCAGATTTAACTGTATCTGTGTGCCACATTCATTCTTTGATCTTCCCAGTTCTTTCCCTTCAGCCACAAGGATTTGGTAGAAAGCTGTCTGCATGTACTGGGAAGGTGTTATTCTTTCTCAGGACTGAGACAAAGGAAACTAGAGAAGCTAATAACAAGATCTTCCTAAAACCATCGTTAAAATGTCTGAGCTTACAGGATCCTTCCAAAATTAAGCTGGAGGAATTAGCATCTCCAAATATTATCTTCATGTATTTGTGTCTGGTTCCTATCAGCTCACTAATAAGACATTCACATCCTTGGTTCTGTCAAATAAATACCGGTAAACATTGGTGTATTTTTCTGCATACAAAATATAGAAGTGAGTGTATGGAGATCCTTCAGACTGAGATTTACAAATTGTCTTGCTTAGTAGGTGAAGCAAGACTATTTGCAAAACAGATTCACCAAGAACAAGAAATAACACACTACCAGTTGAGAAAGGACATAATTATTTCCAAAATGGAGTCAGAAATCCAGGATTATTTTCAAAACTATATCCATTGATGCCTGCAGTGGTCTCAATCTGAATGGATTTTCCAAATTAAAAAAAAAAGAGAATGGTTTTCCAGCTGTGAATTTATTAAGACCTAGTTTTCAGTGTATAAGCACCTGCATTTTTCAGCTAGAAACAAAGAAAGAGCAAAAAGAGTTTGGGGTTTTTCTTTTCAAACATATACATGAAGCCTTGTTTGCCTTCATTTCTACTCCTGTACCTTTACAAACTTTGTGGTGGTGTGTTTGGATTTCAAATTAAAAACCCACTTCCCACTTTGAGGTAAGAGCAATTTCAGCATCGATAGATAACTTCAATGTGCTCTCTTTCTCTATACATATATGCCTTTGCAATGGTGGCTGTGACTGCTGATAAAGACAACAGCACTACAATACCATCCTTCAAGAAAAGAATTATTAGGCTTTTTGAAACCAGACAATATGAATGTGAAAGAAAAAAAAATGTTCCTTTCAGAGTAAAGCAATCTTTAATGTGGTGGAGTTAAAATGTGCTGAAATGCTGTGCCCCATAGGAGTTTTGAACATAACAACAATCTGTTTATCTTTTAATTTAGCCTGAGCACTCAGTACTCTAATGCCTACAGTGCCCACAGAACTGGCTGAAGATGGGTGTTACTTAATCCAAAGTTTCCCAGAGGCAGGAATTTTTCAGTTAATTCAAGTTCAAGTTAATTTACTCTTCTGTGAATACTTCTGCCTGTATTTAGGAACTCATGAGGCATTTATGAAGGAGAGTAAACTTGGAGGTGGTACCTGGGGAGCTCCTTAGTACACCTGTTAAACTGTTTGCATTACAGGGCTGTGAGGTAATTTGTATCGAACTCTGCAGTGCAGACATACTAACGAAGTTGGAATCAGAGTTGAAATAATCTGTCTACCCAAAGTTTAAATTGAAGCCTAAAGATCAGTATTTTAACAGTGGGACTATCCTGTTTGCCTGTAATACATTGTTCATAGTACACAAATACTATATAATTTTCTACACGTTCCAATGAATTCTATTTTGGGGATCTTCTGCGTTAAGCACTCTGAGCAGATTGAAATGTATGGTTGCACATGGCAACCAAGAGGGACTACACTGGCTTCTGTGTTCTCAAAGTGAAATCTTTATTCCATTTAAATCAGCAGGGAGTCTGGCATCCCATGTCAACAAACTTTGACCCATGTTTTCATTCCTGCAGTGTAGAGGAAACTGTATTTAGAAGCTCAGCATTATCTTTGGGTCTGTACAGAATGCTTTATTATACAAAGGCTATTGCAGGTGAAGACAAAGTAGATCTCATGCAAGCAGATTAGGCCATCAGCTTAAAGTTGCTGCTGCTTCTTCCTCTTCCCCAGGCTTATGTTTTCTTTCCAATGCTGTAACTGTCTGGATTTCTGCAGCTCTACTGCAATCTGTGTTAGAAAACCGATACAGCTGAAAACTAAATAAATGGGGGGAAAAAAAAGAAGGTTCCATTTACTTTTATCCATAGTAGTAGCCCAAGAGTGCATGCAGCCAAATCAAGGAATGATGGAGAGATTGTTGCTTTTAAAGGCAAGCAGCAGTTTTTTTGCTGACATAAGACCACAACCTAAGCAATACCTGGTCACCACTTATTACTAAGCCAGGAAAGAAACCCTGATGGGGAAGATGAAGCAGTTCAACCTGCACTATAGTTTGAAGTCATGTAGAAGGGTACTACATAGGGAAATAAATAATAAAATAAAAAAGGGAAAACTTCATTTTGTGAGCTATAATTGATTTTGAAGTTCATAATAAATTAAACATCTTTTTAGTTCACTTGGGTGCTGGCAACTGAATTGTATGAAATCAAGTGATTTCAAAAAGTGATACTCCATATAAAAGAGAAATGGAAAAAGACAATTCTATTTTTAAAAAAAGTACAGAGAGCAAATGAAAGTGGAGAAGAGCATGTGGCTAACCTTACCAAAAAAAGAAAAGAGATCTTACAGTTTTGGAGGGCTGAACACCTGCTGAGAGAGCAGATCAGGAGCAGATTCAGAGACACTCCTAGGACAGGACAGGGAGGAGGGGAATACAATGAATTCCTGTCAAAACAGTACGACTTTTTCAAGGTCAGGAAGTTAGAGTCTGTTAAGAAGAAAGGTGAGAGTCCACAGCACATTGTAACTGAACATCCAAATACTGGAAGGAACAACATCAGTGGATGGCAGCTCTTGTGATTTATCCCTGGCAGGAAGAGAAGCAGCACATTGCCACTCACTCCTTCCCTCCAGTGGGATGGGGAAGAGAATTGGAAGGGTAAAAGTGAGAAAACTCATGGGTTGAGATAAAAACAGTTTAGTAGGTAAAGCAAAAGCTGTATGCACAAGCAAAGTAAAACAAGGAATTCATTTGATATTTCCTACTGACAGGCAGATGTTCAGATGCTTTCAGAAAGCTGAGCTCTTAACACACAGTGGTTACTTAGGAAGATAAACAAACATCATCATATCCATACATCTCCTCCACCCCACTCCCTTCTACTTCACTTCATACAGCTTTTATTGCTGATAACATCACATGGTACCAAATACACCTTCGGCCAGTCTGAGTTAGCTATCCTGGCTCTGTCCTCTCCCAGCTCTTTGTGCATGCACAGCCTCAGTTGGCAGGGCAGTGTGAGGAGCTGAAAAGTCCTTGGCACTGTGTAGCCACTGCTCTGCAGCAACTGAGCCTCAATGTTTTGTCAACACTGTTTTCATCACAAATTCACAACATAGAGTCATATGAAGAAAATTACTATATCTCAGACAAAACCACTATAAAATGTTCAGTGGGTAAGATATATATAAAATAAGAATTGGAGATATATATGATCAAGTCAATTATTAAGATTCAAGAGAAACAGAGAAGAAATAAAAATCAGAATTTACATAAATCAGCAAGTGTGCTTGCTGTAAAAGGTGACATCAGTAATGTTTTCAGATGAATTTTTCTGGCAGTGGATGTAAGTCTGGACAATTGTGACAGTTATGTATCAGATACTGTAGGCAAAAAGAGTGCCTTAGCAATGCAGAATGTTGTAGAGGAAGTGAACTAACTCCAGAGTAATGATGAGCTTATCCAAATTTAATAATTCAATTACAATTTAAATAAATTAATTCAGTTCTATGAGCTTTTGCCTTCAGAATCCATTACTTTAAAATCAGGGTCTGAATCCACGCCATTAATTGGTTAATCACCAAGCAAGGTATCCTGAAAAGCTGTTCTTTGGTCATAAACTATTGCCAAGTTTCAAAAACCTCATCTTTATCCCATTCTCAGGCTGTATAATTTATCTGTGATTTAAGTTTCACTAGGAATCAACATTTAAGACATAGCCATCTCCTTCATTAAAAGTTCTTTTTATCCAATTGTTTTGTTGGTTAAAATATTAATATAATAATTATTAAATAATAATTACCAAGCTGATAGAAATAATTATGTTTATAAAATCTTCCCTAAAAATATTTTTTTTAGCAATGACATCTGATATTTTTTCATAAAGCAGAATTAGGACAAGTGTGCTCACTGTATGAAGGCTAGAACATGGCTAATGCTTGGAACATGTCTAACACTGAGTTTAACTCATGGTAGGTATCACACAGGTTATATTTTTTCCTTTTGGCTTAAATACTGTCTTAATATAAATATATAACTTCAATATAGAAGTGTAAGTCATTTGTTACTGCAAATGAAGGCTACAAAAAGAACTCATTAGAAAGAGTCAAGAGTAGACAAGGGAGAACATACACATGTATATTTCATTAAGCCAATAAGGATGATATATAAAACAATGTAACGTCAAAAGCAATTTACTGCTACTCAGGGTTGAAATCTACTAAAAATTTTACGAGCATCGATCAGGATTATTTTGTGGGACCAGATATCTATGGACTTGTTAGAATTGATTTATTTTGCTCTCTATATTTTGATAGACTGCTGTGTAACCTCCTTAAAGTGTCACTGGATATTTCACAGTAAGAGGAGTTTGCTTTTCTATCCACCCTCACTTTCTTTCAAACTGAGTCATTGATTACTTGGGGGACATCGGCACCTGGTGAAAAGATGGGGCCCTTTTCATTTGCCTGCTGGAAAGTCACTGTATTTTTGGCAGTATTACAGGATTTATGACTTCAACCTACAGCCCATAACAAGAAGCAGATTCTTTTTGGTTTTTGTGTGTGTGTAAAATGTCACATACTAGTAACAAGCAGCATGCAGTAAAGCACAAACAAGACAGTGAGTCACTGCTGTTTGTAGCCAGCAGATTTCAGAGCAGTATGGCTTAAAAATGAATAGCCATAATTTGTCCTTGCCACAGAGTCTTCTTAGAAGTTTGCAGGGATTAGAGAGGGAAGGAGTGAATTACTGATGTAAGATTTTATTATTGGGCAATGTAAATATTAGCATGATAGGTTTGCTTCTTAGTTTGATAATAATTTTTTTTTCTTTTTTTTTAAACATTATAATGTGATATTTTATTATTGGAATTGTTTGTAAAAGACACAGTGTGACTATTAAAAAGTACTTTTAACTCTATTTCCTTGTTCCAGTTCTTCTATCCTTGTCATAGTATTTGCATAGACCTCAAGTTCTTCAAGTGTATAAATACAAAATCACTAATCATTTAGGTTTAGGTTTCTGAAATACAACTCAGTGACACAGGTCACTGTGCAGCAAAACAGCATGACAGAAAAAATCTGTCTTGGCTAAGAGAAACACAAAATCCATAGAGTGACCTGCCTGATTATGACCCGTGACCTACATATTGTAGCACTGGGAAACAGAGTTCTGATTTTTCTGCCTTGCTTGGTCAGTGAGTTACTGATTCCACATCTCTGGAAGGTCCTCATTCTCCTGCCCAAAAATTTCAGTTCCTTGTATTCTTCAGATGTAAGACATAATACTAGATGGCTGATTTCTGTATATTGGCTTTTATCACTGAATTAAATATTAATTACCAGGCAGATGCTGATGCTGCTCTAGTTTCAAATGCTGCTGCCTTTTGCCACCCAGTCTCAGTCATACAGTTCTTTAGGAAAGAACTCACTAATCTCAATATGCCCCTCACTGCAAGAAAGATATTGAGGCCCTGGAACGTGTTCAAAGGAGGGCAACAAAGCTGGTGAGGGGTCTGGAACACAGGCCATATGAGGAGAGGCTGAAGGAGCTGGGAATGTCAGCCTGGAGAAGAGGAGGCTCAGGGGAGACCTCACTGCTCTCTATAACTTCCTGAAGGGAGGTTGTAGTGAGCTGGGGGTTGGCCTCTTCTCTCGTGTCATTAGTGATAGGACCAGAGGGAATGGCTTCAAGCTACGGCAGGGGAGATTCAGGCTGGACATGAGGAAGTATTACTTTTCAGAAAGGGTGGTCAGGCACTGGAATGGACTGCCAAGGGAGGTGGTGGAGTCACCGAGCCTGGGGGTGTTCAAGGAAAGGCTGGATGTTGCGCTGAGGGACATGGTTTAGTGGGAGCTATTGGGAATAGGTGAACGGTTGGACTGGATGATCTCTTAGGTCTTTTCCAACCTTGGTGATTCTATGATTCTATGATTCTATGAATATTCGTGCACAAATGTGCTCCGGAAATCTGTTGAAGAATAGATTTCACTTGCGCAGTCAGCTGGGAGACTTAATTCAGCTAATGATTGTGATAAAAAACATAAGATGCAAATTATGACTAGGCTATGTTTACTGTTAAAGGAAGGATTTCTTTTTTGAGCAAGTCTCTAGCTAAATACAGGATCATACTGCAAGTTAGTGAAAGGATCAAATGAACAGAATCATAGAATCACATAATTGTTTGAGTTGGGAGGGGCCTTTAAAGGCCACCCAATCTAGCTCCTCTGCAGTGAACACCTACAGCTCAGTAAAAGACACCTACAGCTCAGATTGCTCACAGCCTCATCCAGCCTGACCTAGCATGTCTCCAGGGGTGGGTAACTCACTATCTCTCTGGACAACTTGTTCCAGTGCCTCACTACTCTTATAATAAAAAACATTCTTCTTGTATCTCACCTCTTCTAGAATGAAACTATTTCCCCTTGTCCTAGCACACAAGGGATTAAATGGGGGTGGATTCATGTCCCTCCCCTCAACACGCTCCTACATGTCTATGTCTCTCCTGTGCTGAGGACTTCACATCTGGACATAGTACTCCAGGTGAGGCCTCAGCAGCACAGAGTGGAGGGGCAGGATCACCTCCTTTGCTCTGCTGGCCATACTTCTTTTGATGCAGCCCTGGATACAGTCGGCTTTCTGAACTGTAAGGGCACATTGCTGGCTCATGTCCAGTTGCACCATCTGCAAGTTTGCAGAGGGTGCATTTGATCCCATTGTAAGAGACACTGATGCAGATATTAAAAAGGACATAAAGATCACACGCTCATGGAACAGGAACATAAAAAATAAACAAACAACATAGTGAATCATTATTGTTTGAAAAAAACAAAAAACAAAAACAAAAACCAACCAAGACAATACTGCCTAGCAGAATTTAGAAAAAAAAGGGGAAAGTCATGAGAAGGAATCAGGTCATCTCTTACCTCTTTAGCAAACAAGTGGCAAATAGCCAGTTGCAACAAGTAAGCTACTTGACATAGTCTCAGACTTGTTCAGAATAGAAAGTCAGAAAGTCTTTTCAGCGCTCTGCTAAACTTAAGACACAAATATCTAAACTCTAAAAGTGACAAAAATACAAAGGTAAGAAAACTTATTTAAAGTCAGGCCAAACTGGATTGCATTCAGTATGATACACAACAGGTACAGACAAGAAGGCAGGAAGGAGGCATTTTCACTCATCTGGTATCTGGTGCCTGCGTTGCATCGTCTTTCTTTGTTCTTTTAATAACAGAGCCATCAGTGACTCAGGAGCAGTTGCCTAGGGGACCTCATTGTGCTTAACATTCAGGAGATACTCAGTTTCCTTCCCATCTGTGTTGCATCACTGTAAGCCCCTCATGCTATTTTAGAGGAGGATAATACTAGAAAAAGCTAATCCAGTTAATTCCATGCAAAAAGAAGCCCTATAATGGAACTTAGTCACTTCCTGTACCCTGCTTGGGTTCATAGTATGTATTAGTGCCATCCAGTGTTAGACACAAGGTCGTTTACATAAAAATAAATAAGTAGATAGATAGATAGATAGATAGATAGATAGATAAGGCAATAATCCCTGATTCTTGCATACTTCATTCCCACGTTACTTTTCCAAATTCACAGCACATGCACTGAATAGCAACCCCATGACTGTTTTAAAAGTCTGTTAGAAGCACTCCATTTTTAATTCAATTACAGATTTCAAACACTAAACATTGAAAATGAAGAGGATCACAGTGATCTGACAAATTCTGTGCCCCCACAAAAAAAAAAAAAAAAGATTTTTGAATCCTGTTTATCTTAGTGGCGGTTCAATCCTATTCCAAACATGCATGCACATTTTCCCTGTTCATTCCTTGTTTGGAGGGAAGTCTGTATAATTTAGAGGACATGACTGTCTCAGACCTAAAAGACTGAGAACATATCCAGAAACCACTCCCTTTCATAGGAACTTCCAGTGTGTGAAGGATAATACTTTATTGAGGGAGTATTTAAAAAAAAAAAAATCACTCTTTTTTTCTTTTCTTTTCTTTTCTTTTTTTCCAATTGAACTTACTTATTGCATAAGAGTCAGCGGCATTACACTGCACTCTCTTTTACAGATGATGATCATCAGTCAGTGATGAACTAAGGTAATAGATTATTTTCATGAGCACTTTTAGTTCAGAGGCACATACTTTACAGGGCTTTTAATATAGTACGCATTACTTCTGAAATAATATATTAAGATAACAGCAGCTAGGATAATGAGGCATGAACATCCTTTAACTTCACAGTCACAAAATCCTACCAGTGAAGACTTACACAGAAACCAAATCAGGACTGGAGCAGAAACCAGGAAAGTGCAGGTAATCTACCCCGAACTAAGGCACAAGCAACAAAAGGGAGCCTGAAGAGCAGGAATGAAAAAGGATCTCTGGTCTCCAGGAAAAGCAAAGAAAACACTGTCACAGCCATGAATTGGGCTGCATTGACAAGCTTCTCTGGCAACCTTCAACCAGCACCCCTGGTTTCACATCAGGAGCCCTTGTGTGCTGGGGCTTGGGCATCTGCACAACATGAGCCATGTCCCAGGGTGTCTGTCCCCAGCCCTGTCTCCTGCTGCTGTTGAACTGCTGTTTGGCTTTCCAGGGCCAACCTTCAATGTGAGTCATCATTTCACTTTTTCCTGATGATGGCAGGCCTGCCAATGGAACCTGCTGTGATGGCTCTGTGGTAAGTGCTGCAGGAGCCATCCTATCACATCTGGGACTGGGCACTGTAGTCTCAGATCTCCTTTGGCCACAGATGTGGCAGAACCTCCTGGAATCAGCACAGTGAGGCCCTACTTTGCAGTATCTTGGGGATTTCAGGTCATTATCTCTGTCTAAAAGAGATCATAAACTCTGGGGTAAACTCATGTCTTGCTTGTTCCAGCTTGTGGCATCACTTGTTTTTTAATGCTTGAAAAGAAATTCTTGTCATGTCTTGTCTTGTCTTGTCTTGAGCCATATCCATGCTTTTTGGAGGATACAGCACATCCAAATCACTTAATTTTCTATACATACAGTATTCTGTATTTTTAGAATAGCAATAATTATATTATTAATTTACAACTGCAAACCTTGTTTTTCACACTGAGAAGCTATAGATAACACTTCTGTTGACTACAGTTATTTGTGATGCATGGCAATACACAGACGAGAATCTGTTGAAATAAACACTTAGCTGCGAGTTTCCAGTGCAAAATAGTTGCTAAGTGGGTGTATGCACCCCTGCACAAATAGGTACAGAAAGATAGAATGGAGAATAGCACTACTTCAGAAAGGTAAGCATCTTCACTAGGATATTAAGATAACAGTATCAGCAAGCTGGATCCTCTGCTTACTTATCTGGCTTTGGAGATGTTTCACCTGATATCCAGATTTAGTTACTCAAAGCTATCCAACAGTGATGCTCAAATTGAGGCACACTGCCACAGAAAGTGGCATTTTTTCATGTTCTAATTTTCAGCTGATAGCTAATTAAATATTAATTCAATTGTAAAGGTGAAACAGAAAAGGCAGTTAACTTAATTGAGTGAATGATAGTCAGAATTAAGAATACATACTTTCTTGACTTCATAACTTCTGTGCATTCCTGAAGGAAAGAAACAAACCTCTGCACATGTAGCAGCACAACTGAACTGATCTGTGAATACATGACTACAGCACAGTTAAGGGAGTATTCTGTACTGATGTGATCATTCATTATACCCCAAGAAATTCCAGATCAGAATATCTCAAAAATAGACCCTTATTTTATGTAAGATAGTAGTCCATAACAAAACATAATAAAGCATGGAAGTAACTGGAGTTGAAGGACTCAAAGGTCCAGAGTATTATTTTATTCTACTGACACTACTACACCTGACTTCAAGACATCCAGAGAAAAACAAAGATGTAAATAGCTGTATCATTTTTAGATAGCAAAGATTCAGATATTGCTTGACAACTACTACATAAACATTTTGATCTGTTTTGATTTTCTCCTTGAATTACTCTCAACTGTGACCACTCAGTTATACTATATTGCTGCAATCTCATATATGTAAGAATTTCTATTGCTCTATTTTGCACAACAGAAGATAACAGGATTATGTAGGCAATGGGGAAGTACTAAAGCATGTGGGGAGAAATACCTTTTCTAATGATAAATCCTCATGACAGAAACAGATGGGTACCATTTGTCATAAGAGGTCTATATTTTGGAAGCCTCTGATTGGTTCCCATCAAGGTAAATCAGGATTTGTGTGGGCTAGACAGATGGCATTAGAGAAACATAAAGTGAGAAGTTATTACTGACAGATGCAGACTTTGACATTTTAGAGTACAGAATAAAGATTTTTGAAATGATTAGAACATTTTCACAACTTTGAAGCTCTGCACAATTCCAAAGTTTTCTCTCCATGTATATACATGTGTGTGTGTGCGTGTGTGTATACACACACATATACATGCATACGTTCATATAGATACATATGTGTCTTTTAGGAGCTGCCCTCATGTAAATACACACAGACATACATGTATGCATATATTTGTTTTTATATGAGGACTGCTCTGAAAGTAATGCCTTCTATTTTATTATGTCGACCCACAGTTTTAGAAGTGAATGTTGGTGGTACAACAGTAGCATTTGAACCTTCCCAGCAGTATTAATTTTGTTGCTGTGTAACAGATGGCAGCAGAGGTACTGACAGAAAGACCTGACATGAAAATATGCATGAGGCAAAGGTGTATCTCTGAATTACTCAATGTGGAAAAAATGGCACTGATTGACTTTCACGGATGTTTGCTGAATATTTATGGTGACCAAATAGTGGATGTGAGCACAGTGAGGTGGTGGGTGGTGCATTTCAGCAATGGCAACAGTGACACAGAACCCAAGGCACTTTCTAGGGAGCCACACACAGCTGTTACACAATGAAATAAAGAGTATTTCCACCAGGTCATCCATATGAATTGACTAATGGCAGTGATTATGTCTACAAATAGAGTTTTGAAGCTGAGAATTTGCTCTATCAAATATAAGTGCTCTTTGTATCTTGTCTCTGCAACACCTCACATAATGGCTCTAAATAGCCAATATATCTCACGTTTCAATATAAATTATTATAGCCTGAGTTTCAGGTCGTTCTGGCATAGTACCTCAGAGTTTCCAGGAATAAAATATCCTACCTGGGATGCACAGGTGAAACCACTCACAACTGAGTCCAGAAGTCAGCACTGAACCCATTTTTTGTGAAAGTTTGCCATCTAGAGGTCATATCAGAAAGCACCAGGATGTAAAAGGACAGGGACAGATAATTTTGAATGTTCATTTGTAGAGTTAGTCGAAAATACCATCACCTTTTATAATATTTTATATTTACATTTGTTAGCAATAGCATCTCAAGAGATTCAATCTGATCCTTCTCCTCAAATCAGAATCAATTCTGTGCTAATTTGTGTTGTAGTTGTACAGTCCGCAGCTGGTCCGTATGAGAGAGGATATTTTAACCGTTCAGAAGCCCTCGCTTCTTCTGCAGGCAGGACAAAAATGAATTAAGAAGGAAGAATTAATTATGGAAATAGAATTTAACATTAGTAAAAGAGTTATGTATAAAATTGGTTTATTCCAAACATCAGCATGTTTTTTCTTACAAAAATATCTCAAACTAGATGAAAATGTTTCTTAGAATAACGCTGATACTTCATTTTTCAATTTCATTATTATATCAGATGTGTTGGAAATAAATATTTTTTAAAAATACCTTTATCAGATTGAGAAACATTGTCAAAGATACTTGACAAGCTCTCCAGTGAATTCTCCAGAAAGAGCACCAATAATTTCTGTGCTATAATTTCATTGAACACATGGACAGTAATAAGGTGTTTATTCGCTCTTCTTCATCATAAAATCTAAGGTATGGTTTTACTTGTTTATTTGTTTTTCCTCTGTTTCTCATTATGGTTTTAGGGTTTTATGTCAGCCATAATCGTTCTCCTCCCATCTCAGCCCAGCCTCTGAACAGACATATACAGGGATAGATCAAATTGGCACCTGTCTGTGCAGCTGATTCTTCTTTGGATGCATCCAGAAAATACCCCATGCAATGACAATGTCCAAAGAAGAACAGGCAAGGTAAATTGCAGTTCACCTGAATAGTAGACGACTGATGTGTCATGATCATTAAAGGCTGATGACGACAACTGCTTACGCTGATTTGATATAGCAACCTTAATCTTGCCGCACTGTGCACTGTATTTAATTTTGCATTTGATAATGAAACAAGCACTTTTAAATCTGGAATGTGTGTAGTGCAGGATGGGGTGGTACTTATTAACATGTGAAATGTGGCCAAAGCCCACAGTACTATGGGGAGACTGCTTTCTGAACATGCCATGCTTACAGCATGTTGTACATTACAGCAGAAAGAGCAGAACAACACAATCTGCACTTTTACTGAGAGGCTGGCATTATTTCAGAAGTGTAATATTTCCTTCCTTTCTCTTAAAAGATGCCCCTCTTTTCCTGAGATCAGTGCAGTCTTCAGTTGTCCACACTCAGCTCAGACGCTGAGCTTTTCTTCAGTCCTACTGAAGGAGAGATAGGAGAGAGCAGAGGTGGTTAAGCCTTTTTCCCCACAACAAGCAGTCCTGATGGTTAGCTCTGCAGACAGTGCACTGACCACAGGAGGTGTCAGAGCTGGGGGTAAAGGCTACAGCTGAGGTCACTTCAGCGTTGCCCATTCTCCTCCTTTCCCACCAGGCAGGCACAACAGGGGCAAAGGAACGAAGATAAACTAAGAATTCCTATGCTCTATGCTGAGGATGAGTCCAAGTGGGCTGGTCTGGTATTTCCATAGCATGAAAGAATGAATGAGGTAGTGAGTAACAATCTGAACCTTGCTCACCACCTTAGTGCTCTTGGAGGCTGGAAGCCAATTTGCAAAGAAAAAGATGTGCCACTGACCCAAGGAAGTAATAGATGATATAGAAGAGACATCGAAGACATCAGAATCCAAGGGGGACCATCAGTGTGTTCGTGTATACCTATTTTCAAAATGTGCTTTTTGCCACATTTCCTTATTGCATGTCAAAGGAGACAAAGTAACATGACACTTGTGTTGGGGGTAGAGGTTTAAAACCTATATGTTAAAAGATATCATTTAAAATAATCTCCTCCGAGTCAGAAGGAGCAACTTGGCGTAGCAAACATAAGGGATTCCTGCTGCCTCCCTTTACATTTGTTTGTCTTAGGGGGCACCTAAGTAAGAAAAAGGCTACTTGGGAGATTGAGAAGTGTTTTTTGTTTTTGCTGGCACAGACAGCTTGCATACACTGGCTCCTCTAAGCAGACCAGCAGGGATGGCAGAGAGAAATTGTGTCTTTTTGTAATATTAAATTTAGAAAGTAAAAAAGCAGTGCTGTACAGACCATGATGGATTTTGAAAGCTCATTTCATTACCTTAGTAGATTAGAGAGCATGGAAATCTATGGCTGAAGCAAGAAGCCAGGCCTCTAATGAAGCTCTCTGATGTCTGCTCTCTATAACAGGCCAAGTACTTCTGTCCAACTAAACATCTTGAAGCCACAGTGGGGAATGCCATGCAATGCAGGCTCAAAGTGGCTAAAAGTAACATGGGTAATACGAATTTTTTATTTTTGTTTCTGACCATTGTGTCCAGTACTTAACCATGTGCTTCATCACTATGAACTTAAGACTTTGAAGTTTGTCTCATAGTTAGGCTTCCAAGCTAACAGGTGGACTAGATGGGCAGACAGCCTATTAGCATGACACTGTTAAGCACAAGACTGGGTTTTAGGGGGTGGATGCAGGGCTTGGCCTTGAATGGATGCAAGCCCTGAGGGTCTGCCCTCATCTTATCTCAGCTGGCTCCAGCTCTGGCTCTAGCTCTGGCTCCATGTGCACACTACAGCCCAGTATTGTGCCCATCACAGGGCCCGGAGTGCTGCTAAACACGGGGCTCAGGGAGTGAGGTGATGGCCCTGGGCTAGAGAGACACTGATGGAAAAATCAGAGACCAAGCAGGGTAGGAGAGATAAAATAAAAGGGGGTACCTGATCACAGAACTGATGCCTATGCTTGATGCATAAGGGACACTGGGGCAGAAGAAAGGCCAGGAAAGGTGCCAGAGGTCCCCAGGGAAGGGAGAAACAAGAAACGTACTGACTGCTCAACCCCAAGTAGCAAGGAGCAGGAGAACTGTAAGCAGGGAGCAGCAAAGGCAAGCTGCTCCCCAACTGCTTGTTTATTTGTTCGATTTCTCATTACCAAAGTGAATAATAAAAAACTTGTTAATTAGCAATAAATTAATTTGAGGGAAATTCCACTACATGGAGTTGTTTCATTGCCCAAGACAACATAAAAGGTCAAAAGTTTGCTGATGATATGAAGCTGGGAGTAGCTGACACATCAGAAGGTTGCCATTAAGGGGGATGACGGCAGGCTGGAGAGTTGGGAAGACAGAGGAACCTGATGAGGTTCAGGAAGGGCAAGTAATCAGTCCTACATCTGGGGAGCAACAACCTCGCATATCAGTGCATGTTAGGGGGTGATCTGCTGGAAAGGAGCTCTACAGAGAAGGACCTGGGCAACCTGGTGGACAGCAGGTTGGCCATGAGCCAGCAGTGTGCCCTTGTGGGCAAGAACGTCAGTGGTATCCTGGGGTACATAAAAAAGTGTGTGGCCAGCAGATCACCCCTCTACTCTGCACTGTTGAGGCCACATCTGGAATACTGTGTCCAGTTCTGGGTTCCTCAGTTCAAGAAAGACAGGGAACTTCTAAAGAGAGTCCAGCAGAGGGGCCTAGAGCATTTCATATTTGAGGAAAGGCAGAAAGACCCGGGATTGTTTAGCCTGGAGAAGACTGACAGGATCAGTACTTGTATCAATATTTACAAATATCTAAAAGGTGGGTGTCAAGAAGATGGGTCTAGGCTTTTTAGTGGTGCCCAGCAACAGGACAAGGGACAATAGCCACAAACTGGAACATGGGAAGGTTCATGTTAGTATAAGAGCTTTAGAGAGTGGCAGAGCACTGGAACAGGCTGTCCAGAGGGGTTATGGAGTCTCTTTCTTTGAAGACTGTCAAAAACCCTCCTGGATCCTTTCCTGTGCAACCTACTGTAGGTTCTCTAAGTCCCTGCTAAAGCAGAGGGTTAGAGTCAATGACATCAAGAGGTCCCCTCCAAATCCTACAAATTTGTGATTCTGTGAAAATGTCCAGTGTATGTTTATGTCACAGGTGTGTCCCACCCTTGGCTGCCAAGGAGCAGCTGAGGAAGTAGTGGTGTCACATAAGGAAAGTGAGTTTGTTGGTAGAAATGGCCTCTCATCAAAACCAGGCACAGAATTGCTTGGAATGAGAAAGCTTGTGATACCCAAAACAAGATACCCATTCATGAAAAAACATTTAGAAGAGCTAAATGTCAGTAAAACATGAGCTCAGGAATCTTTTTTTTTTTTCACGTAGGATGGCTCAAAAGAATACAAAATGTTATGATCAAGGAAGGAGGAATCATTTAGTACTGCCAGATAAATCTTAGTGGAAAAAAAAAAGAAAACTCTATACCATTTTCCCAAACAAAGTGAGGGCTTGCAGTTTGATACTAGCTGAGGAAGAACTGAAACTCTGATAGAACTACTAATTGAAAAAAAATTCCACATTGGAAATAACTTTATTGCAGTGAACTTTCAAAAATATAATTAAATTCATCGCACACAGTGCCATCCAACTTAGAAGAAAATACAACTTTTCTGAGGATTATTACTCTGCATTGTATAGTTTTCCTTCTACAATCATTCATTTACTGACAGAGAGAGTGCATACAATTTTATGTGGCATATATCGTAAAGTTGGTGTTTATAAAAAGGCCAAAATAAGGTATTCAAAATGGCAATTACATTCTCATATTCTTTGTAAATCCTAGTTCTACCATTCTGACCAGTACTATCAGGAGTTACTTGGATGTTATCTGTATTTACTGAGTTGTGTGGATTTGTATTGGTCATATCAAAAACATCCTCTCTCTACAAAGCTCATGCTGCTATGCACTGCCAAAGCATTTAAAGGAAATTCATGTTTAACTTTGTATTGATGTGCAGCAATTTTTGTCTTCAAGAATGAAACACTACACTTCTTTGTAAACAGGAACATAATTAATTCCTCTTGTTCAACAATTAATTAGTTCACAGCTTCTTCTTATGTATTGAACATGCATATTGACAGTTCTTTATGCAAAGAGGAAAAACATTGTTAGACAGCACACACTTTAGTCGCCCTTTTTGAAGATTCCTATGTTACACTGTGCTTCATGAGAGAACTGTACTCTTCTCCGAGTTTCTTCTTCTCATTTAATTTTGCCAGTATGGCATCCAGTAAATATGAGGCAAAAGGAAACTGAAAAAGAAATATAGCAAGAAAAATGGTCATTTATTTTCTTCATGTTAAAAACATTTAAATTTCCTTCGGCTGTTAGATTTCACTTAGTTCTGACAACTACCATACACACACAGATCTTGAACTTTAAAGTTCACCTGTCTGGTTAGTGCCTAGAACTTTGCACACCACCATAAAAATGATAAAAGAACAGAGTAAAATGAAAAAAAGATAAACGCCTTATTGAACAATTCATGCTTTACTGACCATGTTAATGATGTAAACTGCAGTACAAGCATCTCTGTCATTTATCTTCAACCAGCTGATCAATAAGGGGTTACAGTCATCTCTAGGGCATGCAGAAGTGGTAGTGCATGTTCTCTACTCTCAGGAGGATGAGACAGAACTACTAGTACAGCCCAAAGTGTTGTGGCAACCGCAGCAACTTAAGACACATACACGAAAACCTGTAAATAAAATCAAACCTAAACCCCCAAACCCCAGAAGCTCTGACTGTATGGACAGGGATAACAGACAAAAACTTGCTCCTCTAAAATACGGTAGCAAAGATTTGCATTTACGTATTTGCAGAAAAAAAAAATAATAATCAAAAACCTCTTCGATATCTCTTCTGGTATAAAAGATTTGCAGTGTCTTCAAAGAAAGTGACGGTATATATATTTTACTCCATCACTGCATTGTCACAGACTGCATGAGTTTGCGGTGTGTTGGGAAGTACTTGTGGAGGGAGAACAGAATGCTCCTCCGTGCAGCTGCACCCACAGAGGGGACAGCACTGTGTCAGAGCAGAACCCAACAGTTTTACTGTGCTGCTTCAGAGAGCTCTGTCAACCCTCTTGAAATCCTAGTGAGACCCGTGGTGATAGAAAAAGTAATACCCATCATTCATGTCAGAAACAGAGTTCATTTTATTTTAATAAGGCTACTAGAAATAAATTAGCAAAAACTTAGCAGTTAATTGAGAAGCTCAATCACCAACCAAACACCAAACCAAACACAAATGCTATCTCCTAATGTCTGAAATTATACAAGGGCTGCTTTGAAAGTAATGCCTCATATTTCACTGTGTTGGTCCATGACATCAAAGGCAGATGTTGGTGTTACAGCAATGGTGGCAGAAGCTTCCCATCAGTATTCTGTTACATGTTGTCGTCGTGTAACAGATGGCAGTAGAGGGGAACACTGACATAATGGTGTCTGATGTGGAAACACGTATGAGGCAAAGGCATTGAATTCTGCCATGCAGAAAATCTTGTACCTATTGACATTAATCGATGCTTCCTGAATGTTTATGGAGCCCAGACAGTGTGAGCCCAGTGAGGTGGTGGGTGGTGCATTTCAGCAGTGGTGACAGCAACTGTGGGTCACTTCTGCTGGTGCAGATTTTGATGAGCATGACATACTGGCTCTTGTTCACCACTAGCGAAAATGCATAGCTAATGGTAGTGACTGTGTTGAGAAAGCATTTTGTAGATGAGAATCTGCTCTATCAAAAAGCACTATTGTGCTCTTTGTATCTGTTGTAGTTTTCACAGAAATAAATAGGAGGCATTGCTTTCAGAGTGACCTACATATCTGGAGAGAATCTCAGTCTACTAATATTTATCACCATTAATAAGTCAGAAAAAAAATATCTAAATTATTAGCAAGGAAAAACTTGTTAACAACAAGTATCTGTCATGAACTGATTATAATAGGACTCCTGTCTTCTGTTCAGCGGTCACTTTGCAGTCACAGGAAGAGGCTGCTAATATGCATTATTACTCTCTTCTATTGGACATGGTATTCTGTACCTGCTGACCAGACGTGCCTCCATCTCTCTCAAATAACTTCTCCCTATGATAAGAATTTTCTAGTATTCATCTACAGCTGTCAGCCATCTCCATCTTTTCTGGCAAATTTTGAGGAATAGAGGGATCCAACTCACTAAGCATTCAGAGTAAGCAAGACCTAATTTTATCTGAAATTCTGTGACACTTACTTGCTACCGTGCTTTAAAAGCACCGACCCCGGCATCCTGTTCACTCTAATTGCTCTCCTTCCTTGTCTAAATGTGTTTTTACGAGAACACGATACCATTACCTCAATGTCCCTAATTCTTCTTCCTAGCTTGAGTGCATTCATTTTTGATACATCTTACCTCCTTAATGTTCTGTCCAAGATGAATGCCTTCTTATTGATGTCTCTGGTTCATATCATTCTATCTACATTTTACTTGCCGCTCACTACTCTCTGTGGCTTCCATGTCATAGCAAACTGATTTTTAAAGAAGTCCTTCCATTTAAATCATTCATTTAAATCAAGAGCATTTGAAAGTTGAACGTTATGTCATTATTTCACATTTGCTGGTTTCAGAGAAAATGCTGTACTTTTTTTATCTAGTTTATTTCCGTGCCGACACCCAGAGCTGGATGATCTCTACAGTCTTCATCTTTAATAGAAGCCTGTCAGGTTTACTTTTAATGATGACTCTGTAACTATCCTGGGAAGCTTCCCTTTACATTTCTCCCCAGAACTTCAGAACTGTTGAAGATGTCTCTACTCCAAAGTATTTATCCCAGTTTCCAAACTTGCCATATGCTTGGGGAAGGCTTTGGGAGTTCAGCGAGTGCTAAGTGCACACCTAAGGAGCATCTTGTTTATACCAGTGATAATTATATACAGAATGATACTTCCTTCAAGTGGTTTTCAGTTATCTGTGCCACAGGCAATTTATTCAAACACTGAGCACTGACAGCAATAGCAATCCTAAATCAGTATATTATGGTAGGCTTTAGGAGAAGTAGTATTTAACTGGCTTTTTTTTTGTTGTTGTTTATTTGTTTGTTTGTTTGTTTTAATTCAGAAAATTTAAGAGAGAAAGCTTACCTACATTTGAAGATTTCTTGTTTATTTACCATTACCAAAATTACAGATTTCTTTCCTGAGACTAGAAAGCCGTATGGGTGAAATGGCATATTTCTTAAACATCAGAGAGGTATCTTGGCATCCGGTAATATGATCCTGAAGAGTCAGGAATGCTGGTAGTTATTCCTATTTCTTTCACCTATCTTTTCCTACTTTGAGTATGCTTCTTCCAAAGATCCATTCCGAAAAAAAATATACTAGTTATGTCTGTTGACCTTACACTATACTGCTGAGTCTCACATAACATGTGTGTGCACAACCACACAGCCTCCTGATCTGCCAGTGAAAAGACTGGTCATGAGAGCAAGGAAATGTTGTTATTCCAATGAGGCATAACATCTCAACTCATGGACTCTATCATTATTTGGCCTCCGTTTCACAAACTCTAAAATGTGTTAATGTACATAGAAACAATGGTATTTTATTTCTGGAATATACAAATTAGTGGTTACTGCTATTTTAAATCTCCCCACATGGATCTTCAGGGTAATAAATTTGCTCAACAAAACTATCCAAACATGCTGAAAAAATTCCTCAACTCAAATTGTGTGAATCACAAAGAATGACCTCAAGCAAAAGTGCAGTAATGCCAATTTTTAATGACCCAAACTTCCAAATATCACTGTAACTGTAAGACAGTAGAATAGAATACTGAGATATGCCTCATTTCATTATTATTCTTTGTTTGCTCTCTTCTGGGATAGCTGTATGTATATGATGTTAACAGTATCCAGAGCAAGATTTGATCTGCACCACTGCTGCTTTTTAAGGTGCAAATATGTAAAACACTGTGAGGTGTCGACCGTGGTCAGTGTGTGCATGTGTAAGCAAGTGAATGTGCACATGTGCATTGAGCAGACAACAGGCAATGAGCAAGAGACCTATTCAAGAGAAGGGTTAAGAAAGATGCAGACTGGAGAGAGACCAAAGGAAGCAGAACAGGTGAGTTCCAACCGGAACATTTGAAAGGAAACAACCATGGTTGTTGTTGTATATTCGCAGATGAGACCAGAGGAAGTCTGCATTTAAAATCCAGTGTAAATCCTAAAAATGGGTTAGAGAAAATCCTTACTGATGAGGAGTGAATATGCTGTTCCAAGTCTGTGTTCTAGAGACAGATTATACAAATACCTACAGAGAGCCCAGAGAACAAAGGGGAGGGATTTTTTCTGGAAGTTTTAACTACTGGAATATGATTTGTATACTAATAATGAGGTCATGAGAGGAAAGATTTCATTAGGCAGCCTCATATGAGATGTGATATCCTGAGGAGTTCAGGAAGAGGGAGGGAAGACAAAAGCTGCTCTGTGTCTGATAAGGGACCTGATAAATCAATTCTGACATTTGGTACAGTGCTTGGAAGAGTTAGGCAAATGATTTGTATTTTACTAAAAAAATAGTTCTGAGAGACTTCCGTTAGTAATCTAGATTGGGGTTACCATGTTGTACTCACATACAGAATTAATAACTGATTGTTCAGAGATGCTCTTCCTTACAATCAATCACAATGAAGGAAAGCCTTGAGTGGTAAGAAATCTTGTCTAAGCTGTGAAAAGAAGTCATCCTTTCAATTTGATTACACAAGGCTCCTTGTAATAGAAAAAAAGCTAGAGAAGGTTTTTTTCTTGATTATAAACAGAGAATGCTATTACATTGTGTCAGGTTCAAATAACAAGACATACACAAGCAGGTGACATGGGAGAAAATACCCCACGTGATTAAAAGCCTCATGCAAACTATCAACATACCTGTATATCAAGATGTCCATAATTGTACCCTCCTTCCACAAACACTACAAACTCCCAGATACCTAATATTTTATGATGCAATATATTTCCTGGGCTCTCTCTCCCATGTCCACACACAAGGAGTTCAGTGTCTCTATACATCATCAGGGACACTGGGTATCTGCATGCATTCCTGTGAAGCCTCTCAACAAGTGAGTTCTTCAGAGGCAAGAGAATCTCCTAACTGTCATCCAGTTATTAACTGTCATCAGTTATTACGATGTTTCATTTTTATACTTCAGTGACTGTAGTCCTTGGGTGTTGCAGTTTGAACACGAAAAGTGGAAAAAGCACCTGTTGGCCATTCCAGATGTAGGTTTAGACAGCCAGTGATTTTTACTGACTCTGCAGAATTCAGAACATGGGTGTACTTCCAGATTAGATGCTCCTTTTGTACATAACTACATCCTGAAGCAGAGATGTCTCTATCAGATTTTAAGTTTCTTCCTACATGGTTCTACAGCAGTTGGTAAAGTGGCTACACAAATTCTGACTGGGGACATTCATGAATGCAAAAATATTTAGCATTGAATTATTAACATTTTTGTAAAGCTGAAGGAAATTACACTTTCTTAAGTCATAAGCATGCAGCAAATAAAGGTATGGATGAGGTGCAAAACAGAGGTGTGCTATACTTTATGATTACACTTTAGGGGAATCTATAAAATGACAGTAAAAAGCAACTAGTGCTGCCCTAGTCCCCCCCAAAAATCTCATGCAGCAGTAAAATGGCGTATGTCAGTAATAAAAATAAAATGTCTATGACATTTTAAATGTTATCATACTGTCATGGTGGAATAAAATTAGCTTGAAGAATGATCTAAAGGGATATGATGCAGTTCATTATGTATAACAGCAACAGCAGCAGTTTCCCAGTGTTCATAAAGGTTTCTCCATTAAATTTACCTCCAGTCAATAATTAGGAGTCCACAAATAAACCTAGGCAATTAAATCAATACTGCTGGGCAATTATGTTCCAAAGTCCTGGCTCAATGGCACAAAAAGACACTATATCAAACTACAATATTAAGTGATCTGATGCAATTTCCTTCTGAACATTTTCCCAGATTAAGAGAAAAGAGCAAGCCTGCACCTTTTTTTTTCAGAATACAGAGGAGTTCAGCTTGTCAACCTGTACCTCTAAGCAGTTTCTTCTGAGCAAAGTTCTAGCAGAAAGCTTTAATTCCATCATGAGCATGAGTTTTCTGATCAGAAATACTACCGATGTCTGAAAAAGGAAACCACAACCAATCTTTGGACAAGGCATGAATTAAGCAATTAAAAGGGAAAAAAACTCTTCTGTGAGCTGTGCCGAAATTAAGAAATCTATGCAATTTCCATTCATGTGAATTAGCAAGGACAGAAAGGAAAAGCAGAGCGGGCAGCACCTAAAAAAGCACTAATTCCTTTGTGATCCTAAAGATTGATTTGCTAAGAATTACTTTTACCTTCGGAGCTCCTCCAGAGGAACCCCACAAGATGGAGCAAAAACCACTGAAAACCACTATGAACTTGTACACAAACAGATGTGGCCAAGTGCAGTGAGCTGCCCCAGCTTTCAATAAGGTTTACACGGTATACACGGTGAATAACCCCCCCCCACTCTCCATGCCCTGGCTCTGGCTGCCTCCCTACATCGAAAGAGAAGTGATAAAATTCTGTGTAGGATTTTCTAACAATCTGCCGAAGAACGACAACAAAAATACAACCAGAATTCCTCATCGTATTATCTGATTTATATTTTGGAGTCAGTAATATAAACAGAATACTGAAATTGATAGGTTTTTTAAAAAAATTACGAGAGCAATTTCATGAATAGGAGTAGTTCTCCACTATTTCTGAGTTTCACGTAACACTACAAAGTGCTTAAACTAAAATGCTAATATTTCTGACCAAGCTAGTAAAAGTTAAACTGATATTTCCATCTCCACTGCAGCAATTAAGCAGACTTAATGGCAGAAAGTTTGGATAATGACAGAGGAAAAACCTGTCATTTCTTAAAAAATCTGGCCACAGGTCACAATCTAAGCATAAAAGCTATCAGTGATAAAACATCTCAACCTGAAAGAGATTGTTCCCTTGAAATGATTACCAAAATATTTTCAATCATTCACAGGAATGGCATCTCAAATGGACTCATGCTAGTGAATATGCATTAGGAACATCGGATTTATAAATCAAACTTTATTTAATTTCAGATATCAGCTACACATTGCCTGAATAAAGGAGACAACGAAAGGATAATGGAAAAGTTTCAAGAGTCGGTGTCTGTTGTCAGTGATGTCCAAACAAAAGCTGACTATGGCTAGAAAAGCAGGGCTCTCACCTGCCAATAAACTGCCCTTGATCACTTACAAGAGGGGAGCATCCCAGCAGACTCTGTGTGTATTAAAAAAAAGACTTGAAAGAGAAGAAGAAGTATCACACAGGTCACAGCGGCAGTCTCAATGGACCCCTCAGGGATTTCTGCTAGTCTCAGCCTTGTCATCCTCTATGCAGCTTTCCTCTCTGCCCAGAAAATGTCGATAGGAAAATGTTTGAGGGGCCTCTGGTGGAAATTTTTTCATTCTTTCTGCATTGACAGGATGCCAAATCAATATTTACTTCCCACTAACAAGCTGCTCGAGGTCTCAGTAGAAAATATTGTAGAGAATGCGGGAAGACACGATAATAAACAGCTGTCTGGCTATGAGGAAAACATGAATTGACTGGAAACAGGTCCACAGTAAAAGGTCATCGAAACCCATGAACTCCTCAGGTGTCCATATCAAATACTAACTTTAAAGGCACATAGTAAAAAATCTCTTTTTCCTAAGAGGTATGAGAGGATGGATCCTTTCCACTGTCTCAATAATTTAATTAATGTATTTGCCAAGATCTGTGCTGGTTTTCTTCAGCACTGTTTCAGCTTTCAGCTGTAAGTTAGCTATAGCAAATTGTAGGTTAACATACCTTCAGTTTTATCCACCGACTCTTAAGATTTCTTAAGAGAAGTAAAAAGGAAATGCTACCAAAACAAGGATTTAATGTTACTTTACATAATTACTGGTGGCGTAATTACAAAGACAATGGACAAATTACAACCTAAAAACACTTATCTATTCAGAGGAGAAAGCTGTAATTTGTTAAGGGAAGAAATAAATTTATAACCTGTGCTTCAAGAAGTTTCTGTATACAGAGCAGCCATTCTTTGTCTTTTTCAGATTCCATTTTTGCCTTTGCTGTTTCCTAAAAATACAGATACATAATATTTTAACACCATCTGAGAAGAACATAATGAACAGTACAGGATATGTATAGTAGATACATATTAAATAAACAGCATGTGGAAGTAGGAATGATGCTCTCAGAACCAGTTACTTGAAACTTGTCTACTGAATATGAGGGCTCTGCTAAATTTATAAATCCATGTTAGTGCATGTCCTGAATCATATGTTCTTTTCTATATAGGTACATGTGTATAGGTACTCTATATGGAAATCTTACACGTCCAATTTTCTCACACACTGATAAATGGAATATGTGTTTAAAATTTATGTAGTGAAATCTCTCATCACCTATATTGAGTATGTTCACGTTTTACACATACATTCCCAACATTGCTTAAAAGAAATAGGATATAAAACTCACTTTGAGAATGAGGCAAACAGACAACAATTCTGTCAAAGCCAATTGCTTTACAAGGATATATAAGAGTGATAGGGTTTTTAAAGGTGTATAAGCAGGGAAAGGATCAGTCCATTACATTTATATTCATGGTTGTAACCCGTATAGATACATATGCATACACATAAAAAGCAAATTTATTTAACTCATTTGAATATCCTCGTTTGTAAATGGTGAAATGTAAAGCTCCATTAAGGCTAAGAGAAGACTAAGTCTTCACTGAAATACAGTTACAGGTCAATGATGGTCAACTCCTAGACATTTCTTAAATATAAGTGCAGAGGCTTTTTCATGTATTTCTTGATCAGGTCTCAGTATATCTGGATAATGATAATTCCTATTACTATATATATTCCATAAAAGGTGATTTACGAAACACTCAAATATTTCACAGTAAAACAGAAAAATGTATTATAGAATCATCAGAAAAAGGCAATGGATCCTCCTCCAAAAATATTTATCTACAAGAAATGCTTTTAATGAGTATCACAATTCAAGAAAGTAATCATCAACGGAATCAATTTGGCACAGCAAGATACATTCTAATTTTGTTTTCATTAATGCAGAAGTCTGTTTAAAATGTATAACCCTGCCAAATATTCCCACAAAAAAGGAAACTGCTAAGGATTTTCAAGTAATGCTCTACATCTGCGTGCTCAAAACAGTATATTCATATTTTATTTATGTATGTCCAAAGTCTTGACACCTTAGGAATCTCTAACCTGACCTTTTAATTTAAATTCAACAATTCTGTTCTTTATTTGTGCTAGATGATGCACAATGAAATTTCAGTCTTTAACTAGATATTCTCTTCCAATAAGAATGGAAAATTACAGCATCTTCAGATCTCGCCCCTTTTTACTGAAGTCCTTAAAATAACTTACCTCATCATCTTCTACTTCTAATATCTCCTCAAGATCCGCTGTTGAAACATTAAGGATAGACGCTGCCAACTGAACAGACTCTTGGGAAAGGCCTTTTTTACATGCCCTTGCTTCTTCCATTTTTTTTGCCTGTTTGACTTTTATTCTCAGCTCTTGTACGCTATGGTGTATCTCTCTGGTGAGAGCCTGGAAGACAAAAGCAAAAAACACTGCTATTTTTCTTAAAGTACAAACACCGTGGAAAAAAAAATACCATTATTTACACTAAATTCTTTCATTTAGGAACTGACTTCATTCTGTATTATTGGTTGAAAAGAATACAGTCTGCAATACGAAATAATATGTTTAGAAAACAAAGTATGAAATAATACATTAAAACATAAAACGTTCTGAAATACAGGTATGTATTTTATTGGTATGTTTTTAGCAAATTATTCATAATGCTGTTTGACAAAGCAGCTTCTGCAGAATCAATTAAAAATCATTTTCTGATCCAATCTACTAGAATTCATTTCTGTAGTGTGGTATATGTGGCTAAACCAGAAAGATGTTTGTAGCTTAAAAAAATCCAGAAAAATAAACAAATATTGCTAAGAGAAAACTGACTGGTAGGGGGCAGCTGTTTGAAAGGTTTAAGTGATAAGACACGAGCACCATTATCTGGAATGGAAAAAAGGGGCAACTGGGATTTAACAATCCTGATGTTAGCTAGGAAAAAAGAGATCACTGCACAAAAAACCCTGTAGTCTCAGAAGAAACCCAGTGGGTTGAAGCTGCTCTCTTCATTTAAAACCAGAATAAAGGAATCAGCACAAAATATCCTGCTGAAGAGACTGCCTGAACGCGAATGAGAGCTGAAAGGGATTCAAACCAAATTTTGGGTTTTGTTCCACAGTACTGAGCTTGAGTACACACAAGTACTGAGCTCGAGTAATATCTTCCAAAGCTGAACATGTACAAACTGCATAGTAAAAAATCGATGTTCAAGTTCCTACCTATCCTGTTCCTAAAATTCTCTGATTCAGTGAAATAACACAGTGTTAGCACAAAACATCAGTTACATAACTGCTTTGTTTCAACATTTATGCAAGTATGGCAGAAAGATTTTGTAAAAGGCATGGTGAGACTATTTAAAAACTGTTGGCTGGGAGACAAGAGCAGTAACTCCATGTCAGAAGATCCTCATAGTGTATTTAATGATTCAGGCTGAACAGTGAGGGTCAATATAGACACACCCGAGCTGTTTAAAATGAGAGAAAAAACTTTTTCCAATCACCATATGTGTTGCGTTTCTTATTAAATTATCTCTCACTGTGTAGCTGATAAATTCCTAAAAAACATTTTGCTGCAGAATGCCTTCATCTCTAGAAAGTGACAATGGGATTATGAAGACTGTTTATTGGAATTTGTGGTTAAACAATCTACAGCCTCCACGGGGCCAACACTTTCTAGAGCCTCCAGTGTACTCAAAACATAATCATTGCAGAGCACTTGATAATAATGTTCAAAGAAACGACAAGGTTGATTTGATTCCAATGCTTGTTTACTTGTCCTACGCTTTTTAACATTTTGCTCTACTTTTCTAAAATTTAATAATTAAAAGCAAAATTATCCTACCACAAACCTGAGGAGAGAACATACAGTGAAATTTGATTTGTCTGATTCAAGCAAAAGTCCCTCCTTCTGCAGTATTTCTAACAGAATACCATGTACACAATCTTGTCTGCAACTAGAGAGCTGACAGGAATGAAGAAACATGAAATGCTTTACAGGCAGCGAGCTGAGGTCACTTGGATAAAGTTCACAGAAGGAAACAGACAAGGAAAGAATACAACCCCAAGTAGAAAAGCTGCCATTATTAAAGAAAATTATAGATGCACCTTTTTTTTTTTTTTTTTTTTTTTTAACCTATGGACTTTGGATTGGATACTGAGATCAGCTACTTTTGAATATGCCTTCTTCACACTGTCATGTAGTAGTAATAATGTTTTGATATATATTTTTCTTGGAAAGTGCCTTAACAAATGGCAACTTCCTTGTTGACATCTTATTTGTCATAAACAAATAGATCTTTGTACTAAATAGTTCTTAGTTTTTTTTAATTTATATGTCAGTTTATACTTTATTACAGAAGTGTTTAATGTCAAAGCCATAGAGGTATTAACTGTGTTAGGAAGAACCATTCCCAAATTGAAAATGGCATAAACCTAGGAGCTCACCAATTTTTAAAAGCTTTTACTGGTGAATGTACTGAAGTCAGCACAATACCATTCTTTGGATAAGAAATTGATCTAATGCATTCTAGAGCTAAGTGCAGGATTTTAAACTACAACATTTCTCACTTTGTATTTGAGAATTGTTTTTTTTTTTTAAACTTATAAGCGTACATAGGTAGTACAAACTGCGGGCAATGAAATCAATGCTATATTGATACACGGTAACACTGATGTTGTTACTATTAGCACTACTACGATTTTTCTCTTTGTTTTTCTTTGGTGTGAAGTCTAGGGGATATTTTCTTGCTAAAGCCATCCACTCAACTGTTACCAGCAGCTATTCTGGTGGGACACACTTAGCCTCCACCAGCCAACTAGAATAGGAATCCCTGATTAATTTCTGAAAACAAATCTACAATATATCTTGTCACACCAGTGCAATTGCTGCTGGCCCAACTACAACAAAAGTAAGCTTAAAATTCTGACAGCAAGTTTAAATTACGCAGTTCTTTTTAATTGGTAGCAACTGCTGCATTATCTCCTGCTTTGGTGGACAAAGGAAAAGCAAAAGACATCCCCTATCTGGATTTGTGCAAGGCCTGTGGACATCACATCCTCATCTTGAAATTGGAGCAAAGGCTCCAGGCACCTCACTCCCAGTACTTGAGGGGGACTTATAAACCAGAGGGAGACTGACTTTTTACATGGTTTGATAATGTTAGAACAAGAGAGAATGGCTTTAAACTAAAATAGGGGAGATTTAGGTTAGATGTTTGGAAGAAATTCTTTACCCAGAGGGTGTTGAGTCCCTGTCACAGGCTTCCCAGAGAAGCTGTGGCTGCCTCATCCCTGGAGGTCTTCAAAGCAAGGTTGAATGGGGCCCCGGGCAGCCTGAGCTGGTGGGGAATTGGAGCTCAGTGATCTTTAAGATCCCTTCCAATCTGAGCCATTCTATGATTCTGTGACTCCAAAAAGCTATATAGTATTTATTATATCTAATGAGTTGCATAAAACTCAAAAAACACCTCCCTTGTAAGCTGCATTTTTACAACCCAAAACAGTCATTCATATGATAAGTCTTCAACTTCGGTTTCAGCAAGCAAGCAAACACTTTTTTAGTAATATAATTCTTCTAGGTTTGAAATCTACAAAGTTGAGGATTTTTATTTGTTTGTTTATTTTTGTTTAAAAGGTGATATCTATGTAAAAGCACAGGAAGTTGTGGTAATACACAGACAGTGAGAAGACACTTTTAATATTATCTTTGTACCCCAGAAGCTTAAACACTATTCGGTCCTGGAATTGACACAAATTGACCAACGAGCCCCCCTCATGCTACAAAAGCAAAACAATTCCTAAAGTTATTCTCCTAATTTCTGTGTTAATTTACACATTCTATTGTTATTGTTTGTAGTATAATCAAAGGCAAGAAGACAGACAGAAGTCTGATGTTCTTTTCTTTATGTATCAAACTATGCTTATCTCAGTCTCTCAGTTTTCTTGCTGTTTTTCTTCCTGTTTTCTCCCCAGTCCAGCTGGGAGTGGGAGTGGGCAAGTGGCTTTGTCTATTTAACTGCTGTCCAGGATCAACCTACTGCAAAACAACAGAACAGTATAATACATGCAACAATTCTCATACATGTTGTATTTTTATGTATAGCTCAGTATGAAAGCTTGTGCCTAAAATGCACAAACAGTATATTCTTGGAGGCTGCAGTGGTGTAAGAATGTGACTCATATCATTATACCAAAATGAAAATTTTTTGTGAAACAAGGTTAGTTTCCAAAAGAAAAAAAAGCATTGTGAACATGTAGCAACTATCTGAAGAACAAAACCTAAATTTCATAAAGGAATGGTGAGTTTAAAGAAATTCTCTAACAACAGAAAAATCACGGCCAAAAGTTAGCAGAGATCCCAGCACTTTAAAAAGTTGAGAGAACATCACCACCACAAGTAGATCACGGTTAAGAGGACAAAGCAAAATGAATGGACAAAGTGGCAAAGAAATGAAGGTTTATGCTGCTTCAGCAATCAAAACAAGCAACAGCACTTTCTTCAGTGTAAGTACAGTTATGTGGTCCCTTCCCTCTCTAAAACTGACTTTAAAAGTACTCTTCAATGTCCATCCCTGGAGGTTTGCAACACTCTTAATACTAATGTTCAGGCATGATGAAAGAAAATCAAGCCTGCTGTGTATTTCTTTTAAATATACACATACACACATTATTTAAGTTTCCTCACATACCTTCTTCACTTAACAAGTACACCTCCTAGCTACCTAGCCATTTATTTGTTTGTTTATTGATTGATTGGGAAAGGGACAACAGTGTATATGAGAAATAAAGACAAGACAGACCACTGCAGCAGATTTGTCTGGGCAAGGGCTATAACAAGTATCATTCCAACCCCTGGGAATCAGTTAGCCTCAGGAGGTTCAATTAATTCTTATGATCCCCAGAGATCACATGTGATTTCAGAGCCTAGCAGATGCCCTGAAAGCAATGAAACTGTGTACAGAACATACAGACTGGTCTCATCTTTCATTCAAAAAATGTATATTTAAGCTATATGATTCAGCTTAGATCTATCTGTGTAGATTTGAAGGAATTAAGATAGACTTCCTCTATTTTTTCTATCAAGACAAAAATAAACAAACATTGACAAGATGTGGAATGTTTTAAAACCTAAACAAACAAACAAAACCACACTCAAAGGAGTGTTACAGTGACAAAATTCTTTAAAACTTAACACAGCTTTAGAGTTTCAAAGGCTAATTCAATAAAGAGCTGAAATGGATAAACATGCCTACCAGAGCTAGGTACCTGACTGAAATATATGGTTTAAAAGGAAAAATCTTACAATCTTATGTTGATTAGCCTTGACAATAGTACTCACAACTTCTGAGAGACAGTGAAAGATGAAAGCACATATAGCCTAGAAGAAATGTCTGTTGCCTGATGACCCCTAGGAGCTCCATTTTAAATAAAGATTGAGAAATTGCACTATATACATACAGAATAATGTAATACTGCAGCTGCATCCTCAACAAAATTTTCTACTTTTATTAACTCAAGTAAGTCTGAACATACATGATTGTAATTAAGGATCTAACAGACAATATCTGAAAGATTAACTGAAGTCATTTAGAATACCACCAGATTCTTCTACCTTTGGGACAAAAGCTATCTCCAATCTGCAGTCCAACAAGTCCAGCATTCTAGCACAATCCTGTCTTCTTTATGGCTCTGAGCTATAGATGATAGATGGCGAACCAGAAAAAGTGAATTCAGTAGTATCCCAAAACCAATTACAGCAAGAAAATCAGGAGCAGAGTGGACAGATTTGTACAGTATTTTTTTTTTTTTCGGAGTTAAATCCAACATGGGTTTCCTGACTAAGATCTTGAGTCATGCAAACTGAGAAGGGCCTCAAGATTTCAGTACCTGAACATAAACCTCAACTACCTACCATTTAGAATTGGACGACCAAAAAAGTCCATCAAAATGCAAAAATGAAGAAGAATATTAAGGTACAATGACAGAAATGAGAAACTGTGTTGACTGAAATCTTGCCATTTCAACACACTGCAGACGAGATTGGAATTTGCGCTATGTAATGGTTAAAGTTGATTATTCCAAAGTTGCGTTATTCCTCCTTGTCATTATGGGAACAGAAGAGAGAACATCTCAGCTGCTAACTTTTAAATACTGTATTTATTCACATTTCTACAAAACATCCTTGCTACCAATCTCATTCTATGTCACTTACCTAAGTACCATTCCATGTTGATTCAAACTCAAACTTAACTATTTTCAAGTTGAAAATTGAAAATATTCTTTTGACTTAATATACAGCCCTAGAAGCCAAAAAGGCCAAGGCCAGGTTGGACAATGCCATTGGCAACCTGATCTAGTGGGCTGGCATCCTTGCCTGCAGTGGAGGAGTTGGAAAAAGGTGGCCTTTTAGGTCCCTTCCAACTCAAATCATTCTGCTATGAAAACCATGGGAAAAAAAGATTCAAATATATCAGTTTGACACTTATGAGAAAAGTAAATTGACTACGTGGCACTATTTCCCAAAATTTGGTACAATTACCCATAAATAAATAGAAAAATGATCTAGGTCACAACCAGCTTTTAATTTTAGACTGTTTTCAAAACAAACCATATTTTAAACAATGATGGAGTGGACTTATTCTGGACAATTACAATGGAGTTTGTGCTTAGTAGAGAGAGAAATAGTGCTTAATATTTTTAATTACTAATATTACTACTTAGGCGTATACTTCTAAAGACAATCCCTTCGTAATTCAAAATTTTGATCTGTATAATTATTCAGCTTCTTCTCTTTCTCTTTTCTAATTCTCTCTTGATAAGTGTTTACTTATCATCCTTTCATTTATGCCTAAAATCTTGCATTAAACTCTTCTTCTTTTTCAAGGACTGTTCATAACATGACTTAGTGTGGAATGAAGCCTCTTCTGTTATATCACATGGGCACTTCATTGATGGTTCATACCAGCAATACTGGTAGAGAATGAGTTGAAATGTGTATCATCAGTGTGCGTGTGTGAATGACATGCAGAATATTTCTGTCAAACTACAGTGGTTTCTAAAATTGTATTTATGTGAAATGAGAAATAAGAATAATTTAAAGTCCTATTTATGTCGGCATTTAAATCCCACCTCATTCACATGATTCTTTTTTCCTGCTATGTATTCTTTGTTTTCAACAGAAATTACTTCTAATTTACATGGGTGCTATCAAAACAAACATCATTTCTTTAAAATGTCATATATTACAGTTATTTACACAGTGAAAAAAAAAAAAAAAGTGATGCTGACAGAGACTGGAGCTTTGCACACATTGTAAGAGATGGCTAGGATCTCAGAGAACTTATTACCTGAACAGTCAGAACAGATAAAGACATCACAGTTCTACTAGCCAGGGCAAACAAAGAATATTCAGGGCAGACCAAGAAGGACCATGGTGAAGCAACCTTCCAAAGGTCACACTGAGGGTCAGTGACCAAGATGTGAAAAACACCAAGATTTTCCCAATACTTAGCTTGATGTCTGAACTTATGCTGTCTTTCTGTGCAGACAAAAACAAAGCATAAGGACTCTAAAGCAAATGCCCCATGTAAGACCAGTGCACTGCTGAAACAAACATATTTGAAGCCTAATTTAAGAGGCCAGCTCGAGCACTTCCTATATTTTGTAAGACATTCCTTGTGTCAGTTGGCAGCTTATGAACTGCCTTTTCTTAAAACGCTGTTGCTGCTATTTACGATTCCCTTCCCTTAGAGCTATTCCCATTTCTCTGGTAGCCCTTTCAGCGTGCATTTTGGGGCACTCCCTCAATTCTCACCTTTCTAAATTACTGAAGACTTCACAAGGCTCTGCCTGCGGATGCCTTCTGTTCATTCTGCTTCAGCTTTCTCTCACAGTAATCTGATCAATATTCATCAAACAATCATTTCTATATGAACTGTTAAATCAATCATTACTGGAGACCTTTCTCCTCCTTTTCAAGTTCTCCTATTTTTCCTGTCATTTTCTCAGTAAGTTTTCCTATCAGTTCAAGTTCAGACCTATCTATCTCCCACATTTTTCAGTTTACAAAAATTGTTTCTATCTCTCAGACCCCGAACTCACCATTACCTTTAAAATGGGCTTCCTTCAGTATCTCAAGATTATCCACAGAGCTAAATATCAGATTTTAGAAAGTAGTCTCTCCAAGTCATTTAAAGGATCTACAGCTCCCAGCTGAGCCTTCTCTCCAAAATTTGAAAGAATTTCTTTTTTTCCCTGAGATAGAGTAGGAAAGCATACACATGTTGCTGAAAATACTCCCCTGTTCAGTTTTGGTCTTTTGGATCTGGTTGCACAGTGATTAGTATAAGTGGGTCACGGACTGTGAGAATGCTTTGCAACCACCACACAAGAACGGATCTAGCAATAATATCAATAAGATCATCCATGTGAATCAGACATGCACCTAAACTTTGCATGAGACATGCACGCACAGTTACACCGGTTGCATCATTTAACAAATTTTTCTAAGCTGGTAAAACAGCGGGGCATATGAAAATATACTGTGCAAAATATTTTAAGCCATATCTGTTATCATTCTTCTCTACTACAGCCATAGAAAACAAAGGAAAATGGTATCCTTTTAAAGCTAAGAAGTAAAGAAAGAAGAAGAGTACAGAAAACCTTTCTAAAATCTTTCTATTTATTCTTCATTTTTAGTAATCAAGTTTTTATCTATTAAGACATCCACATTATATTCTGTTCCTGGCAAACTGTATGCATCACTTCCCATATGCCTTCTGTAAACTACAAGAGTTCAGCCATTTACTTCATTCATTAAAATTCACAGAGCCTATTATTCTGTTTACAGTCTAATAGATATTCACTGTCACTATTCAGACCTCTGATTCAATTTGCCTAAATCCCAGATGCAGAGTAATCCTGATGGAGATTAGCTTAATTTATCACCAATTTCTTTGCAGAACCAAGAAAGGTTGGTATTTCATAATAAAAGCTGTGGTTCTCTCTCCCCCTTTTTTTTTTTTTTTTTTTTTTTTTCCCTAAAGCAGTATGCATAGTGAAGAAGAAGTGCCTGCTCTTTTAAAGTTGAGATTTTTCAGTTTTGCTTTGCATGTCAAGACACTTTCTCTTAAAAGTGTGTATTCTACAGATAAGAAGACTAGTTCTCATCAAACTAGAATGCTTTCCTACAACCATATATTATGCTGATTTTGCCAGGCCACAGATAGGCAGACTCATTGTTTACTCCAGACAATATGAAATAATCACCCTGGGTATACTTTTCTAGGTAAAGCATTGACAGTTTGAAGAGTAATAAATGAATTATACTTACTTTTTCACTGCTAAAGGTTCCCCGTGCGAAACATTTTCTAGCAACTTGAAGTCATGTGAAAGGTGTCCACTTTCAAAGCAAAATTGACAGTGTTGATTTATGATAGTGATATTGTCTGCTGTCATTTGCAAAATGTCCCAATGAACCATCTGTGGAAACCTTTGGTTAGACAACACTTCTAACTTGGCAGGTTTCATGTACAGTTGTGTAAACTATTCAAAATAAACCAATTTTCATCTGCACAGAGAATTGTAGTTCTATTCTAATGAAAATTCAGTCAATTTCTTCCAATTATAAAATTTTATGGTTACCTACCATGCTTAGCATTTTTGAATGAAGAAACAAAACATCAAGGCTCAAATAGCATTGTGCGTCTGATCTAGGTAGCCCTATAAAAGCTACTTCTGCACACTCTGTGACTGCTTTAGAGCAATAATACTGCCAAGGAAATTGAACCCACAGATTTTGAGAATACAGCCCCTGGTGGAAATGTTCTGCAAAGAATATTTCTTACTGTTGCACTGTAACTAGAGAACTCTGAGAGTCCGCTGCAAGGACTAACTTCTGTCAAAAGAACTGACTTTGTAGTTGGAGGTATAGTCAGAAGCAGCGCACTTGTACTGCTCTCTTGTTGGAAAGAAAGTGATCAAAAAGCCACAGAACATTTTCCAAATATTTGAACATCCCAATGAAAAATACATATAATCTTTATCTCTTTTCTTCCTTCCTTTCTCTTTCTGAGATAAAGAACAAATAGGATATCATCTACGCATGGCCGTTCTGAGGAAAATGTGTTTTCTGGCCATGCTCTCTCCCAGCACACAACAGTTAAGGAGAAAATGACGATGACTGTAAATAATAAGAATTTGCCAAATGGCAAGATTTTTTAACAAGAAAGCAGCGGGTCATTAATTCGATCCGTTATTTGTAACAGGATTCCAGTTTCACATGACATTTTCAATTAGAAGTACAACTGAAAAAGGCAGCCTCAACATCTCTATTGTCACGTAAAGCTGTCACATAAAATTGTCCCTGTTGCCTGCACTATGTGGGGTGCACTAAAGCTGCTGCTCCGAGTTTTCAGGTTAACTTAAATTGGTGCCTTTTCCTGAGAAAGCTCACAGTTAACCCATGCAGTGTTCGTGATATCTCAAGGGAGGGCATTTCACTGGGGCAGAAATTAGCAGTAAGATCCACAGGTGGAACTTTTTGACAGAAGTGTTAACGGTTGACTACTGCAGTTAACTAACATGCTGTAGTTAACTGTATATTAAATCATATCCCAAGGCAGCAGTGAGAAAATATGCCATGGAAAAATAGATGCCAAAATAAAGGTAAACTGCAGAAAGATTGAGTGAGTTTAACACAGGCTAAGAAATAAGGCAAGCTGAGTGCACCAAACGGAGGTAGAAGGTGGCCTTGGACATGTATGTGAATGTAAAGGAGAAATGCACCTAGCTCAAGGCCAGCTCTGAGTAGCAGAAATGAGGGCAGATGTCTTAGGAGGGTGAGAATAAGATCTCCAAGTAGATCTACTAAGCTTGCCAAGTAAACTGCTGTGGGTCTTGATTTTGGCAGTCAATTTTATCAGATGGTTATACTGGAGACTTATCAAGAACAATGCCAGCACAGACCAGATGTGAACCGTGCTTCTGTGGGTATCCTCAATGGAGGGCACATGCCTCCCAAATCACAGAGGCATTAAGGAAGTGAGAAACGCACTAAGCTGACTTTTAAGCATTTGGCTGCCATCAGCTATTTATTACAGCAGTACTTGAATACAGGCGCCTTATCAGAATTTTGGAACATCTTCCTCAAGGTCAGAGAAGTTCTGAGATGCTCGTGCAGATGTCATCAGTGCAGACTGATGTTTTTTTTCTTTTCTTCTTTTTCTTCTTTTTTTTTTTTTTTTTTTTTTTTTAAAATAAAGGGGTTTTGATGACATACAGTTGAGTAGGACACATAATGTCACTGACTCCTACTGAGCCTTGTTCTTTCAGGAAGAATCTCTGGCAGGCAATATGTAGTAAAATTGTAAGTGAGTTAAAAAAAAAAAAAAAGCACAATAATGAAGGAAAAAAATTAGGGATTGATTTTGGACTGTTTCAAACTGTATCCTATATTCACCCAGCCAAGTAGTCTAACGACAGATTTTTAACTTTGTCCAGCGGCTGTTTTCTGTGTGTGTAGTTGCAGGCACTACAAACACAACAAAGAACATTTTGCTCTGATTGCTGTGCTGCACATAGCTTGCAAGATCCACCTGAGGATCCCCTACTGCAATACACGATATAGAAAATATTGAACAATGGTATACTGTAGAAACTGAATGGTACAAAGAGAATTTATGGTGCTGGTAGATACTGGACAGGATGAAAAGACGTGGATTTACAAAAAGAATCTAAAATCCTCTCAGGGTGACTAGCAGCTTTTTATAGGTGGCTTGTATTCTTCTGTAATAAAAATACATTTCATTAGGCCTAGCCTACATTATACTTACAGCCCTACCTTCAGTATTATTTATCTTAAATGCCATTGATAAATTTTATAGGATTTGATATCTAAGTGTGAAAATATTTTATAATCAAGCTTAGCTCTCATCTTGACAGAACTCTAGAAACATCTAAATTTTATGAATTACTTTTCAATTCAACCACTCAGGCAATTTTCAATCTATTTAACATATTATTGACATTGCATAGCGTAAATTTTTTTATCCAAACATCTCAGAGTGCTAGGTCAGATATCTTAAAGAACAGTATATTAAAATGAACAATAATGTTTATCAACTGACTTGCATTTCCTTCAAGGAAAGAAAGCAGGTTTATTCAATACAAATTATTTCACATGAAACCATTCTAAGAAGTATAACTATGCCTCCATGGTTTAATAACTGAATTTCATAGCAGACTTTCATTATTTTAGCCAGAAATTAGGTCAGACTAACTGACCTAAAAATGTTTATCCTGACTGCATTTTCTGAATGTTGACTCTATATCTGAACATTTTTAAATTACTCCAATGCTTATGTCAGTTTTAAAGTACATATTTATTTTGTATTTTTATCCAAAATGAGGATTAGCAAGAAACAAATTCCTCAAAAAGCCCCGTAACATTGTTAAGACATAACATTTCTCAATTTAAAGTACTTCTCCCTAAAATTGTTTATAATTCTCCACTGATCATAGTCAGTGGAGACTTGTTATGTTAGATTTGGGTATGTTTCATCATCTTCATTTTACATCAGTCTACTACTTTTCAGGTACAGAACAGAAATACAATTTTCTGTCTTTACACTGTTGCAGAGTTGCTCTAATTCTAGGTCATATACACTCTGTAATATCAGTCTTATTTTCAGATCCTGCCCTTCACACCTTGGCATGACTAACCATCTTGATCATCTTCAGTCTCTTCTCCATCCTCTATTGCTACTTGTATTTTCAGGTTATCATCTATAATCCATTTCCTAATACCTCTATACTGCCCTTTTATTTCTAAGTATTAGGTTCTGTTTTATAACATGCAGTAACACTAGCAAGAAGCTATCCACTAATTATGGAACTGCGTTTTTTGGTTGCTTAACAAGCTGTTATAGCGCACACTTTCTCTTATCCCAACCTTTCCTCATAACAACTTCGGAGACTGTACTACTCTGAACAACACCGATTCCATACGTCACCTATTTCAAGTGCCCTGTTTGTTCTCAGTGAATGTAATTTAGGACAATACACCTGATATCCATAGCACACTCCAACAAAAATATGTCAAAGAATGACTTAGAACATATTTGTTACAGCAACTTCTGTTGGCAATTGCATCTTACACAATTTTTAGAAAATATTATTAGATTTTACAATCTAGCAATTTTAGTTACATGCTGAAATTCCCAAACTGTGATCCCAACAGCAGTACTTCATTGTATATTACAGATATCTGATTAATTCATCAAATATTCTAATTTGAACCAGCAGTGTTTAACAAACTCCTACCAGAAATGTCTCCCTCGGGTTTTACGACTTTGCACATTGATCCAAATGCATTCAAGATTCTGTCATTCTGAGTTATCAGTAACTCCAAAACCAAGTGTCCTTTAATTCAGAATCACAGCACTCTCCCCTTCTCTCCATCCCAACTTGCAAATACCTCCTTTTCACATTCTGTCTAATAGTGAAAGTCTTCCTGAATGGTAAATTAGCACAAGACAAATATATGCAGGAAATGTTTGCAATAAAATTATATATTATCATCCCACTTTGTTTGTTTCGGCTATTACAACATCTAACATCTCTTCATATATCAAGTTTACTTATTTACTTTTCTTGCACAGAAAAGTAAATTTCAGTAAAGAAAACCCTTTATTTTCTCTTCACACTCTTTGCTAGACAAGTTAGATTGCCTGTTATAGCCTACATGGGATGTAAAAAAAGAAAAACTTAGAAAAATTTACATCTTATGTTTATTAGGTTTCTGGTAGCCCTCTAACTACTAGTTAAACATCACGTGCAGATCATTCTGCTTATGAATTTTCCTCTACCATTAGAGTTAGAGTTCAGTCTTTCATAATACCCAAAGCCTTTAGCATCACCTCACTTACACACCTAACTGTTAATGAGGACTGTTCTGAAAGTAATGCCTCCTGTTTTATTATGCTGGCCCACAATGTCAGAGGTGGATGTTGGTGTTATGGCAGGAGAGGTTGAACCTTCCCACCAATATTCCACAACATGTCATGTGACAGGTGGCAGCAGAAGGGCAGTCTGACACAATGGCATCTGACGTGGAAGCGTGCCTGAAGCAACTCTGTAGAATTGAATTTGTCCATAAGGAAAAAAGCATACGGTGACATTCACAATGCTTGCTGAATGTTTATGGAGACCAAACAACAGTGGATTTGAGCACAGTGAGGTGTGGGTGGGTGTGTTTTGGCAGTGGTGACGGCAGCAGTGGGTCACTTCCACTGCTGCAATTTTTTATGAGTCTGGTAAAAATGCATAGCTAATGATGGTGGTGATCTTGACAAATAGTGCTTTGTAGCTGAGAATTTTCTGTATGAAATGGTGTTATTATGCTATTGTATCTTTTACAATTTCCATGGAAATAAACATGAGACGTTACTTTCACAGTGACATTCAGTCTTTCACTGTGTACATTCAGTCTTTTTCTCGTGCATGCAGAGGCTGGCAGAATGCAGTGTTCTCCTCTACATTTTGTGTAATATAGGTATTCATAATTCTTGAAAGAATTTGATCCTTTTGGCAAAAGAAAATGCTTCTTGATTCTCCTGCTTTTATGGCTTACATACCCATAGTCCACTTCAGTTTTGCCTACAGATGATCCCTGCAGAATGGAGTTGAAGAATCTGGCTCACAGTTGTATTTAATTTGATGCCCCGAGGTACTGCAAATATCTCCTGCCTGTGCTTTCTAATGTATATTAGCCACTCCTGCTTCACATACCATAGTCATTTCCTTCTTCAGAATAAAATTAAAAACAGGATATCCAAAACATGCTACTGTGATTGCTACTTCAATTTTTCCATAACTAACAGCTATAAACAGAAATAACCACAGTCTCTTCTCAAAAGTTTCATTAGCTATGTTGAAATGACTTGTTGTATGTAAAAAGAACTGTACAAAAGACATTGTTGTATGTAAAAAGACACAGTAGAGCGAGCAAAAGTAACCAAATCCAAGTGATTACTGAGACTACTTATGGTCTCAGAAAAATAAACTCAGGCTTGAAAAATGAAGAGGATATCAGATAAAGGTAAAAGGGTCATACAAATAAGTTAGATAGGTTCAAAGAAGAACAGTTTAAATTTGATTTAATTTGATCGCTATGCAGAAAAAATTATTTGAGGAATTGAGACTAGAGGGAGAACCAGACATCAAGATAGGGGAAAACTGACAGCAGCCTGGAAGGAGAGAGCAAAAATGAGACCAACCAGACTTCAAAGGAAGAGCTGGTGTAGCAAGAAGCACAGCTACTTCTTATTGTGCCATCTTGATTTTCCTATGGGGGTACATGGAGTAGTAAGAGGTATTTAAGAATGTCTTAATACTTGAAGTATTACAAAATTCCACTGAAATACCAAGGTTTTCCAACTATACATTTTATAGTGGTACACCGTAAATAAAATTTGATTTCAAAGACCATTTTTTCCATAAATATTTTGCACCTAACTAAACAAAGCTGTCTATTAAGGAACTCTCTGTTCATCAATATTTCACTTACACACAGCATTTTTAATTTCAAAAAATCTTTCTGCAGAGTGACAGTAGTCAGAAACTATGTTATTTGAAGTATGAATGCACATATATTCTTTTATCCAGGAGAAAACCTACATATTTGGGTTTAGTAGCTAAGTATTATTATGTATAAATAAACTACATATTGATATTTTGTGTGTGTACAGTACGATCATATAAATGCTAATTAATACGGTTATTAAAAGAGCTTCAGTCATTCGTCAAAGAATGAAGTATCATAGTTGCTGATATGTAATTTGTGTCATTACTGCTACCTCTACATCCTCATTTGCTAATTTTTGTTACACTTTTTCATTATAGGAGTATGTAAAGTATCTGTATTACAAACAATTATCTCCTTTTTCAATAATTGCTACTGCATTTTATTCAATGAATTCACTCCCAAATTCGCATTAGCCCCTGTGATGAGAGAACTGTGGTCCTGGTGTGAATAAGATAAGGTGTTTTATTAAAACAACAAATACACATTAGATTTATTTATGCTTTCCCAAACTTAGCCACAAACAACCACGTAGCTATGGAAAGAAAACTCATTTCTTTCTCCTCTAATAGAACTCTGTATTAGAAGAAAGCACATCTTTCCCCATGAAAAAGGAGTTTCAAAAGCGTATCTTGTGGGAAATAAGGTAATTCACATTAATCAACATATATGAATTATGTTATTTCACGTGTTGGTGAAATCTCTCCTGCAGAGTCATTTACTATACAACTATGCACGGTTTTTGAGGAAAAACAGAAAAGTACAACAGCAGCCATATACAAAAATATGAATGATGTTATTCTACAGAAGTCTAGGGGAGAGACCTACAGCCATTGGCTCTTTCCTTCCCATTCAGACCAGCTCACAGGTGGCACCGAGCCAGTGTGAGAGCTTCAAAGACTGTTCCAGCTCACACAATGCAGCATAGACTATGTATTTATCCTTGTTACTTTCACCCAAGACTACCTTTATTTATTTGAACACTTGAAAGAAAATAAAAATTCAAACCTTCACAAACGTCATGAACTCGTCTATTTTGTCATTGGCGAGCAGTAGCTTCTTTTGAACAGCCTCCAAAGCCTGCCCACTCTGTTTAGCCAATCCGTGTAGTTGTTGAGATGCTGCAGTCTCTATTTCAGTCATAGCATATTCTGTCTCAATCACTTTGCTCTCTAGATTGGACAGCTTGAGAACCTGGAATACATCACAGGGCACTGCAGTGACATGATAAAAAGCTGACAGGCAGGCATGGTAGCTCACAATCAAACAAATAAATCTCCCACCATTTAAATGGTAAATAGCACAGAACACGTAAAAGATACTTTCACGGGGAAAAGGAACTTCATATGCAGTCACTGAGTCCACCTTTCATCACCTAAGTTTCAGTGAGTGAATGAAAATAGTGTGAAACACACCATTATGATTCCTTTTCTTCCTTTATATACTTTAAAAGGCTTAAATGATAACCTTGCAACTTTTATTTGAAGGTGAGGTATGAAAAAGTTTTACAGTAAATTCAACACAAAGATAATATACCTTTTTCTCAAGCTCATCTTTAGCCTTGTGATACATCTGCTCATAATGAGACTTCTCATTTATAGCTACTTTAAGTCTTTGTTTCAATGAGTCAATGGAAGTTTTTTTGTTTGAACAGTCTTCAGACTGTGACTTTACCTGAAATACAAGTGAAAGTCAATTTGATTATTAAGATAGAAAATATAAAAAAAAACCCAAGCCCATTCTACTGCAACACAACTCCATGCTTTACATAAATTATTTTATTAAAGCATTTTCTTCTGAAATTACAAAGTCCATTGTTGCTGACTACCTAGCAGAGATCAGTTTCCATACTCCTTCCTGTTATACAAAGCCTTGTATTAAATGTAAAGAAAACTCTTCATTTGCAGGGCTGCAATGTCATAGTGAACACAGAAGTGAATAAACCCCAGTTTTCACTCATTTCTTCAATCAACCAGAGGTAAACTACATCAATCAAAACCGAGCTGGGGAAATAGTAACTATCAACAAGCTAATAGTCTCCACAGATAATGATTATAATTTTGCCATACAGTGCAAACACTGATTCTGTATAAAATGCAAGAGGCCAATGCTCCTAGAATATCGTACATGTTCTACTGACAGTATTAATCACAAAGTTGTCCAGGCAGTATCGAGTAACAGGGAATTTCTTTGATCTTCTGGTGAAGTTAATGTAAAATTTATGAAGCTGATTTTCCGTATGGAATAACCAAAGTAATGTATGGAATTTGATTCTCTGGAATCTGAAACTTGCAGCATTTATAACACTCAAAAACAGGATTAAAGTACATCCATTCTAAATTGTTTTTCAAAAACAAAACCAAGTATTTCTCTCATTTCACTCTTTAACTCCCTTGCTTACTTATGCTTTCACTCTCTGGCTGAACATTAGCACAATGTTCTGGCTGAACAATAGCACTTCATCTTTGGCAAGGAGGGTAAGAGAGTAGCTCTCTCTAGAGCTGAAAGCATTTAATGACTTCAAGCAGAGGTAGTATCTATAGTATGCAGCAAGCACCTGCATTCTACGATAAAAAAAAAAGGCAAACTGGTAAATTGTTTATTTCTATTTTGAGGTCATATGCCACATAAACTCACAGACAACCAGGAATTTCAGGAATTAGAGACTAAAGTGCAACATATTGCTTGCATAATATGAAAAGATATCAAGATATACACAGGTTCTCATAGCTTCAGTGAAATTGTCCTAGAATTTTGCTGCAGAAATAATCTAGTATAGAAATTAAGCTTCACCTATACAGACAGAATTACTATAAGTGTTAAAAGCTAGTAAGTGTGAATCACTCATAATACTCCAGTACAATACAAATTAACATATTAAACCATTTAAATACTGCATTCAGCAGATGTGCAAGGACCTCATTAGCATGTGTCAGGTAGAATCTTCCTTGCTTTAAAGAACTAAGACTGTATAAAACAAAATCGTGCTACTTACAGCATGTCTTTGCAATTCAGTGTTCTGAATACTTCAGATTTTAATTACCTCTTATGATCAGACATTAAATTATGCTGAATCCATCCAAACTATCACCCATATACTGATTTCGTACAAATTAAAGTGGAGGAAGTTATATGGTTAAATTAACTGTATGATGCACGCTTGAAGCAATATATTGATTTTGTATGTATAGAAGATTAAAATAACTTCTTCAAATACATTAGCTCCTGGTTTTCTTAAAACTGTAGCTAGCAAGAAAGAAATACCTTTCTCTCAAGACTTTCTAGTGTTTCCTTACAGGCTTTCTCATTTTCTTGGTTTGCTTTTAGACGAGATCTTAAGTCTTCTATCAAATGTCTTTTCATAGTAAGGTCTCTCTCCAACCGAGAAATCCTAAAAGGGAAGAAGTCACACTGCATGTTACTGCTAGAAAATACTACTGATACGCAACTGTTTTAAACAACTTAAAAAAAAAAGAAATGCAGTAGAGAAACTATCATTCCATAGTTTTCAATTTTTTTTTAATAAAAGTCATTTGAATCTTGCAGCTCACCTTTCTCTTAGCCATAAAGACACACCAATAGACTGATTTTGAAATACATGATTTATTTTGTGATTTGCTTTTTGATGTGGTTAATGCTCTTTCAACTCATTATGATACTTTCTAAGATATTACTAAAGAAAAAGGGAAGTTAATTAAAATTTCACATTTGAAGGAGATATCTATCAAAAATTATTTTGTACAGAATTCTTTTATTTTGTATAGAATTCTTTTTAAAAGAAAGTGAAGGGGTAGATTTTCCTTTCGTCCAACTCAGCAATAAACAGAAATACAAGGAAAAAAGCTCTATTATCTGAAAAAGATTGAAATAAAACCATCATTTTTTCACAAATTTCTCAACTAAAGAAACTTCCACGTACTTCAAGATGATTTCTGTTTAATGAGAAAATCACGTCTCATGCAATGCATCTGCAGTTGTCACATACATTCAGTATAAACATAAGCAACACCCAAGCACCGGAAATCTAGACATCTGGATTTCTTTTTATGAAAGAAAAAATGACAATCTATTCAGGAATAAAATATTGTTGATACCATGTCACTATCATATTAAAAGTCAGGAAACTATTAAATCTTAAAATTTCTTCTATCTATTTCACATTTATGCTACTGTTGTTTTGGTGAATAAATCTTAAAGTTTATGAAAAAACGGTATATATTCTGTGAGGGAAGCACAAGCACTGGTAACTCAATTTTAAAGTTAAGCTTAAACACTGGCAGAAGGCATCAATTTTATTTGGAAACAAAAAATACACCACATATGATTCAACCATTTTAAAAGTACTCTATATTCGAAATGAAAAAAATCAGATAAGTAAACTGCATCCTCTCTACAAATTAAAAAATTACAATAATTAGAGGAGTTAAACTTTGCAACAGGCCAGAAATTCACAGACACACTAATAGGTTACATTTATAAAGCAATATAATGGAAGACTGTATTACATCAGCCCAAGTAAGTGGGCAGAATAAAAATCTCAGATGCATACTTCAAACCAATACATGTGAATTTCAAAACGAGTGGTAAACCTTAATCAATTCAAATAGAAAGAAATACAACTGCCCTTTTGAACTTTTATGAATGTAAGACTGGATAGTTAATCTTCTTTAAGCATCTGAACCTTGACATGTCTCCTAGCCCCTAGGCAAAGAATTACAGTATTTGAAAGACAGTACTTAACAGTGTTGAGGAATTCATTTAGACTTATATCAAGGATAAAAAAAAAAAAAAATTCCACTCTAGGGTCTGAGTTCTGATTTAAGGCATTCGTATTGCACTATAGAGACACTTATCACATAGCAGTTTAAACAACATGCAATTTTATCCTGTACTTTTTGAATTTCTTAAAAACAAAACAAACCACAAAAACACAAACACAAATCTGTAACAGTCCGCGAGGTCATACGAGAATCCAATGCTCAGTTACTGCCGTACCGACTGCACAGCTGCCGCTGGGTGGCACCAAACACAATGGATAAAAAAGTTAACATACTTAGCTTGGAGTTCCCGAACCCGGTCTTCTTTTTCCTGGACTTCGTTTTTCAGTGTCTTAATGGTCGCTGATTGCTTAGTGATTTCACTATTTGAATTCTGTGTTGAAGAACATTAGAACAGAAATAAATCAGATTCAATGCTATCTCAGTCAACAGCAAATCTGTTTGAAATAATGGGTTGTGTAAACTTCCACATACTACGGACTGTATTAAACACTAATTGGAATTGGTTACACTGTACAAAAGGAGTATTTTTACTTTCTAGCAACAGTTAAACAAAAACACTTTTATTGAAAAATATTCTCAAAGCCAGTCAAAATGTATGATTAATAGATATTCATAAAAATACATGCAAGCTGAGTGCACTAACAGGACCAAATTTTCTCTTGCATAACAAAGAATTATAAAGGGAACAGGAGAGAAGAGAAAGAAATTCTGGTCTTTATTTGAACCATACTCCTACATGGTTCTACTGCACAAGAGCCTAAAGAAAACTGTTTCCAACAATCCCTTTCATCCTGTGCATTTGGGAGATCCAAAAAATCCTACAGCAGTTGTCACCTTTGCGTGCCTTTTAAGGCAAAGCAAAACATGAAACAGTCTCAGTCAGCCATACTAACAAAAATCCTGTCTTTCTGTAATGAAGAAGAAACTTCAGTTTCAGAAGAAAGTCTCAGAGTTTACGCATATGCAATCCTAAAAAGGAATTCTGCAGTGTTTGCCTATATAGTAGGAAGAAAAAAAACAAACCAAACCAAACCAACCACCACCATCAACAACAAACAAAACAACAAAAATCCCCACAGTCCTCCATGGAAACACACAGATAATCTACCTAAGTTTCCAAGATTTAAATACAGTATTATTAAATTGCTTTGCAGAAACAAAAAACAAACAACAACAACAACAAAAAAGACATTTAACTGAAGTAGCCATCTTAGCAATCTGAGCATATGCTCTGAATGCCATTGCTGAAAATGGCAGCTCACACATAATGCATGTCAAGATTTCAGAACTCCAAGAGGTGTTGCCAAGAGATACATATGTGTGAAGTGTTTGCATAAAATATATGCATGCCTTTTTGCAGGTTCAGCCAATGTGCTAAAGCGCTTTACTCACTGTGTATAAACAGTAAGTGAGCAGATCAGACATGTTATAAACAAAGATTCTTGAGGAGAATTTCTCTGTGCAGTGCAGGCTGTAACACCTATTAACATTAATGGGAGCATTGTACCTAACTCTCTGCACTGCCAGAGGAATATATATTCTTGTGTGCACAGTTAGAAGTAAAATATTGTTCTTTGTAACTTCTCTAGTCTGTTTGCTGTTATTATAATGTGAGGTATTACAGAAAATTGTTAAAATGATATAAGATAATGGAATATCCTTGAGACCTGTTTGTTGGGCTTGAACTTCACTACCATGAAGCACAGCATCCAGTTACATATTTTACACACCAGATAGATACGCACTTGAGTACTTCCGTGGGGCCCTGCACAGGCTTAGAGGCAGACATTTGCTTACAGCATTTTGCTTCCAAACTCATCATTTAGACCTAAAACAATCTTTATTGGCAAAGTAACAAGGAACCAATACATACAACAGAAATACCTCCTAGTTCTGAGAAAAGAACAAAATCAGATAATTTGAGATTCTGAGCAACAGCAAAAGCATTTGGAGCTTGCGCCTTCAGACATTCAGAGGAGTAACTGTGCCTCCTTTAACTGTGGTTAATCTGGAACAACATCTGACAATTCCTGTGAACTTCTGCTAAAAAAAGACTTCCAAACTTTTTTTTTTTTTTTTTCAAAGGAACAGGTCAAAATAAGGCTAACAATTTTAGTAACATCATATAAGTAGCTTGTGATGCCCTTCACACTCAAAATACTCATCCAATTCAACCACCAGTGAAGACACAGAATCATAGAATCATAGTATCCTGAGTTGGAAGGACACAAAGGGGTCATCGAGTCCAACTCTTGGACACTCTACTACCCTGCAACTGGGATCAAAGGTTATGTTTATTTAAAATGTGGTTTTCTTTGTTTATTTATTTATTTTTTACATTTAGAATCTAAGACATCTTTAAGACAGAATTAAAGGTCATGCTAATATTTTTTTTTTTACAAAGATTTGTATAAGGGTGTTAATACACTCTGTTGTACATTCACTTCCTTCACTTCCTGAGAAGAGAGAAGGTAGTACTGTGATCCAGGTGTACAGATATTGAAAAAGCTCTCAAATGCATCAATACAGTCTAGAATCTACATTCATTCAATAAACAGTCATTGGAGACTGAAAAATGAAATAATCAATTCATCAGTATTTTCCAACTAGCCAATGTACAAAAAACTCAAATATAAAAACAACAATCTCTCTCTGAAGACAAAAAGAGTAGTGACCAATATGTAACGTTACACCAATACATTACTGTTACATGACCTGCACATTCAGCCAAAATTCATTTCTCCACTTTCACAGATAGCTGTTGCCCAGCTCCTTCTTAAAGAAAGCAAAGAAATTGCCACAATTCTTATTAAAGTCATTCTACTGCACTTTTCAACAAGATACATTTAATTGTACAAAAACTCAGTAATCCCCCCCAAGACTCCCGTTTGGCCCATCTGGTTGTAAAAATTATACTAATTACACATACCAGCTCTTCAGGTTATGACTACATTTTTATTCAACATCAAAGATTATTTGAAAACTTAATCCTTGGCATATCACACCCAGACAATATGCATATATCCAGATGAGGTTTAAGAAAAGCGAGTGTGGAGTCTTGATCTAGGAATAATTGCATGTACCAGTACAGGTTGGGGGATGAGCTGCTAGAGAGGAGCTCTGCAGAGAGGGACCTGGGTGTCCTGGTGGACGACAGGTCGGCCATGAGCCAGCAGTGTGCCCTCGTGTCCAAAAAGGCCAATGGCATCCTGGGGTGCATTAAAAAGAGCGTGGCCAGCAGGTCAAAGGAGGTGATCCTCCCCCTCTACTCTGCCCTGGTGAGGCCTCATCTGGAGTACTGCATCCAGTTCTGGGCTCCCCAGTACAAAAAAGACAGGGATCTCTTGGAAAGAGTCCAGCGGAGGGCCACAAAGATGGTGAAGGGACTGGAGCATCTCTGCTATGAACAAAAGCTGAGTGAACTGGGTCTGTTCAGCCTTGAGAAAAGAAGACTGAGAGGGGACCTGATCCAGGTCTACAAATATCTAAGGTGTGGGGGGCAGAGCAGTGAGGCCAGACTGTTTTCATCAGTGTGTGGAGACAGGACAAGGGGGAATGGCCAGAAACTGCAGCATAGGAAGTTCTGCACAAATGTGCGAAGGAACTTCTTTACAGTGAGGTGACGGAGCACTGGAACAGGCTGCCCAGGGAGGTGGTGGAGTCTCCTTCTCTGGAGATGTTCAAGACCTGCCTGGATGCCTACCTGTGCGACCTGCTGTAGGGAACCTGCTTTGGCAGGGGGTTGGACTCGATGATGGAGGTCCCTTCCAACCCCCACAATTCTGTGAGTGTGTGTATACATATATATATATATATATATATGTGTGTGTGTGTATATATAAATATATATACATATATTTATCTGCTTGACCCAGTTATTAAATACTGTTCATGTGAATTGTACTCAGCACTGAATAATCTGTTCTGTCACCTTTAGTTTGCACTGCAGCTGTTTCATCTCTAAATCAGTGTTCTTTGAAGGAGCTGGTGTGACTTCACTCTTGCCAGCAGTTTGAGACAGATGTTCTCTCAACTTCAATTTTCCTTGTAAATCTTCCTTTTCCTGTTGCCATTTGGCCAGGTTGGAGGTCAACACCTGTTTTACAAACAGAAGGAACAATCACAATTGCATCCTAAAAATACTTCTGCTAGATCATATCAGATATTCTGTGGTTTAGAAGAATGAAACAGAATATGTTATCTATTATTATACTGCATTGCTGTGGGTTGAAGTCTCTAGTCCATGCAAAAATGAAGTCTGGCAGGAGAGAGAAGTAAAATAACATCAAAAACAAACATTTTTTTTAAAGGCAAGCTGATTCAACTTTGACTGTTGCAGTTTTTACCATCACAGGCAAATTTTTCATTTTAATAAAAGATTTTCATTTTAATTAAAAAAAAACCAAACAACTGTAAATGGTAGTTACTCTTGAAACCTATTTACCTAGTGTCTCTCTGGGACTTCAAAATTATTTCTATACTGATAAAGAAGTACCAAGATTTCTCAAGCATCAAGGTGCATTAAATAAAGGTGGTTAAATGTCAAATCTGTTTAATGGTAACCACTGTACGCTCGCTTGAATTTCTGTGTTGATAACTAACTCCTATAAGACACTCTTCTCTTGGCTTTTGTTTTGATATTTGTAGGGCTTGTAGAGGTTAAAGCAAAGTGGACCAGCTGCACTAAATATCTTCTGGTTGGCTGGTCTTTACTCATGTTGTGTTATTTCTTCCCTTTCACATATATGCACCATAGCCAGAGAACCACATATTCCATAACCTTGACTCTAGGGCTGAGGTACTTAAGTGGTAAAAGCCAAGCTGGAGCAGGACAGGATAACAGATGTTAGTTGTTTATTCCACTGGGTAGGTCTTACCACCCTATACTGCAGCCAAAATGCTTCTCATTTAGCAACATAAATGCTAAGTCCAATTAGCAGACGAGGCTTGTTAGGGATTTAGTTCAAATAAATAACATGCAAACTAACTCTCAGTCTTGTTGCACTTGATTGACAACTGACAAGACATTTAATCTTTGTAACAATGTACTTCATAGCACTCCTAATAGAGGCAATCTTTTAAATAAAAAAATATTTTAATTCAAATGATTATGAATAATATTCTATGAAAAGCAGAAAATAAATAATCTTCATGCTGGTGCTTAACTTTAACAAATCCTAAAAAGTTAGGAGCAGAGGCCTAATGACTCTCCGCTCCTGAAGCTGTATCTTTTTAATATAAAGAAGATTGTAACATCATAGTTTAACATAAGGAACAATAATACAAAATAATATTGGAAGTATCTCAAAAGAGAAAAAAAATTGAATGGTAAGAAACTGGAGAAGATATTACAGTTAGAAATGACTAAGTGTGTCTATGCATTTTCTACGTGTGTTCATATATCCACTCTTCCACACTGGCCTTATGAGAATCCCACGTATATCCAAATAAAAGAAATACTACTTTCCAGGTTTATTTTCATTATAAATGACTTCAGAAATTGCACATATTTTACATTAGCTTAAAAATTATCACCAACACAAGAAAATGCATGATAAAGTTGAAACTGATAGTATTTTATACCCATGGTATTTTATACCATTAAAGCCAATAGGTAGTCTATGTGTGTATCTGAGATAAGTACTGTTCTTAGTAAAAGGGTTAATTTTTCTGTCTGCAATAATTACTGACAGAGACATAAAGAGAGTTCATGTATACAATAATTGGTTGTTCCATAATCTATTATTCTTACAATTAGTACAAGGTAGTTAAGAAAAGACAAAATGAAGACTTCTTTAAAAAGCAAAACAAGTAACAGTACAGAAAGATACAGATACTATAGAATAGTATATGAATTAGGTTGATTTGTCTAGTATTGTCAATATTTCTACATGCAGAATTTCATGATTCAGTGTTTCTATAATAAATCGTTCATAAAAAGAAAAGCAAAAAAAAAAAAAAAACAACCCCAAACTACCATAGCTAGATCAATATCTGATTAAAATTAGAGATACCCCTATAACTGCCCAAAATAGAGAGCTACTTACAGAAGTTTCTTAGGACATTTAAGACTACTGCTGCCAGCAGTAGTAAAATGTTAAAATGGTCTAAAATGTTATGATTGCAGTGGCCACATTACCAAAAATGGCAGCTAACAAATTGAAAAAGAAAGGTGTGTAACTGGACCAAAGAAGGCACTGCTCTGATGGCTATATAGTTTACTTAAGTGGGAAGTAGAAAATATATGTCATATGTAAAAGTATACAAATATTAAATGTGGAAATTAAACCTACTGGAGTAAAGTCAAAGTAGTATGCACAGGACGAACCCCATTAATTTGCAAAACCAGACAAAGACAGGCACGTAACTGCAGTCTGATCAAGGCTTTTATTCTTTTTTAGACACATTAGATATCTGTGTGTGTGCGTGTTACCACACACACAAATCCTGAGTGACAGAGTAAAAAGGATTTGCTCCAAGGGAAGAGGTCACCAGGACGAAAGGTAGAATCTTAAACACCAGCTAGACCAGATGTTTGTAAAGGAAGGCTACCGCTGTTCCTCCAAGATGTAGCGGCCTTTGTCTGCTGCACCTCCTCCAGAGTGTTTTGGCTTAACAGATGTTTATAGATTCAATATTTTATTAACACCCATCTATCTTAATCTCCTTGCTCCTGGTCTACCCATGAAAGTCTGTTCTGCTATACACTAAGGGATAAGTGATGAAATCTTAGTTTCTGTGCAGGAAATACAAAACTCCAAATGATTCAGCAACATGTTTTACCATACTCAGAAACACAGATACAGGCAGGATTCAGTGGATTCACATAGGAAGCTCCTGGAAAAGCCTACTACTCCTCCGTATCAGAACTAGTCAGCGAGGAGCTTCAAATACAGACCTATAGTAGACTCACTCTCCTATGCAACTAGAATATATGACATTTCTGCCAGTGGTGACTGCCACCACATTAGCACTGCTGCAAATGAAATCACAGGTTAATACAGTATTAGCAGACTAAGCAGAATGTATTTCTGTGCAAGATACAGAAATGCAGAACGGGATATAAATCAGGCATTCTTGATAACCCTCATCAAGCAACGACAACTTCATACTACTCATTTTGTAATCCAACTACAACCAGTATAAACATCACTAGATGTGTTAAGATCACACTTAGTAATTTTCTCATCCTAGAACCCTGGCTTACAAACACAGTGTAATATGTGTAAAGATATTTCTCTAAAAGACTTGAATACCTAGACTTCCTTTTTCTTTTTTCTAGAAAAACTTGCAACAGCAGGCCATAAAATACAATTGCTATGCTGCAGAGCTCCTATAACAAGTTCCATTTTAAAATCCAACACTGCTTTTAAAACAAGAACACTCTTCTCTCACAGCTTTAGATCAATCATGAAAAAAACATGTAAGATAAACAGTACTTGTTGGAAACACAAACCATGAAAGACCTTTTCAAAACATACTTGCAGGTATTGAGGTACTTAACAATATCCAAGGCAAAATTTACAGACAATCCCACTAATCTTGACCCTGTCTCATTCTCTTGAATCAAAACCTAATTCTGCCTGATGAGTCACAGAAAACAAAGCTAAAATAAATAAAAATGGTACGCAGCTATTTGAAAATATGAAAATATATGTACAAGTTCTAGACTAGAAAGCCAACAGTGCTGCATATTTAGCATGATGATACACAGAAAAGACTAATAACTCCAAATTGCTAGCGAATTTTTTCTTCATATGCATGATGATTACTTAGCATTCCAGACATGCATAGAAAATATGAAACAGAAGACTTTGCTGATTTAGTACTCTATTCCTAAATCGAAACACACATCCAAAAGTGCAAGAAAAAGTTTTAAAACGTGAATGTTATTTGCCACTTATTTTTCTGAAATTTTAGTAAACTATACTGCATCAGTTATTAATTTTATTTCAGCCAAATGTAGTTTTCAGCATCTGACTGTGTTTTACAAAATGTCATGTAAATGAAGGTAATATAGAGGACTTTTTGTCAGTGCTTTAGGTAGTTGTTAGACTTCAGTAGCCTTTAGAGACCATTAAGTACCCTTTGGCTAATTGGCCAATGGTAGATTAATCCTCTTTTTATTCTAGCAGCACTATTTTAACACCCTTTGCACTCTGTCAGTGTAGCATCTGAATGACAAAATAATATTGTGCATGAATAATAAGCAGAAAAGTTAAATTAACATTTCATGTTTCACATGTCATACCTTTGTGTCAGCGGAAAAAAACCCTCTTTTAAAGCCACTGACATTCAACTTCTTTAAACAATCTCATGTTGACATCTTATTGAGGTGATTCTTCCTAATTACTGCTAATTGCCTATCAAGAAAAAAAAAACCTTCCTTGAAGTGCAATTGTCTAGTATAGATGAACATAGCTCCAGTGTGCATAGTAAAGACAGGCATGGCACTTGAGGTGTGCTACATTATTATGAGGTCATACTAAATATGGTTTGCAATGAACAAAGCAGCTTTTAAGAATGTTTAAGGCACTGAAAATGTCAATCTCTCATGAAGTGTTTAAATTAGTTCCCAGCAGAGAAATAGAGATATCAGCATGCAGATAAGAGGCATATTTCTCTTCTCAGGTATTTTAGTAAAGAAAAAAGTTGTCCTCTTGATAATGTCACTGTAATACAAGCAGTGTTCAACAGATTGATGAAAGTAAAGTGGCCATTTCACGTATACCTAATATAAACTCAGCTATTCTTGGGAATATAGGTGTTTTCACCACCCAATGAAAACCCTTATCAAAGACTGAATCTCCTTCCAATCATGCACTAGTACTGACAAATCACAGAGAGTAATCATTGTTTCTAAAAAGCTATTAACTGTACAAAATGTCATAAACAAATGGTTTACTTGTAATTTTAAAGCAGGTGTTTTGCATCCAAATGGTGTATATAAAAAATTTAAAAATTATTCTACAACTTTAAAAAACTTACTATGCCACAATTGATCTGGTTAAGGCATTTGATGAAATGAAAAAAATAACAATTGAAACTAGTGCAGATAGGTTCATTTTATTTTCTTTGTTTCTTTTTGTGAATGATAGATCAAGACCAATGCACATACATTTATTTCAGAGAAACACACAAACACATTCGTATAAGCAGATCAGAGTAATACAATCATCTGCTGTAATAAACAACAGAAAGTTCTGAATACAGATCTGCATACTGAACAACTAATGATTTCTCAAATTAGGGAAAATAAGTAAAACTTACTTTCCAGAAAACAATTTACACAACGAAAATGCTTTTGAAAAATACAATCTCTATAATGATGACAGCAATTCAAACTTAAAGGTTTTGACCTGAAGCAACTCAATTTTAGCCTGCATTTAGCCAGTTTCATTTTACATCTCTCTGTGAGTAAATACTGCTGTATCCTATGCCTAATTTTTATATTTATTAAGAACTCCATCTTGCTTTCGGATTAAAGCAGAAGCAGTACTCCTTCCAAATATAATAACTTTTAGCTATGTATGCAATACTACTTATGGACATTTTTTCATTATGATCAATTTTATGATCCCAACTACCTAATTTTTTAGGAATTCATATTGAAATGTGAAGATGCACACTGGTAGAATATGTTACAATTGCGTAGGACCTTGCCTAAAGTCTTTAACTGTTCCATATAAAGAATTACAGAACTTAAAAAAATATATATCTGCTCCTTATAAAGAAAAATATTTGTGATTGAAGTATTTTCTACACCACGTTCTATAAACTAAGTTTACCGTACTAGAACTACTTCTATGTAGACACAGCATCATCATATTAAATTTTTGGTCCAGCTGTGTTCCAAATCTAAATATTACATGAAATACTTCACCACACTTTGTCCTACTTAAAAGCATTTCAACGGTAGAGTAAGTAGTGAACCTGTGGCTGACGGAGAAAAACAGGTGTTTCAAGGTGCCCATCATTACTAGTTAAACAAATACAAGTTGACTTGGATATTCCAACAATTAGGTACTGGTATTTACAACCCAAGATTTCCATCTGATGCATAAATGCTGCTGCAAAATTTCCACACCTTTGTAGTGACTAGAAAATAAGACTCGGAATCCATGCAAACTTTTATAGTTAGGGCCAGGTTTTACTGCAAGATATTTTGGAGGGTTACAGAGTATTTATCTGATTTTCACCAAACATGACAGTTGGGGCAAACTCATAAAGCTAGAAATTTGAATTTTTCATCTAGGGTCAGGGATAGTGCTTGCCATATTCCCCCTGCTTAATCTTAATACAAGCACTGCAAATGAACTACTTGCATGAGAGCCAGTCAGGGAATTTCACAATCCCTACAACTCATTACGAATTTAACAGCAGCAATACTAAGTATTCATATGTTTCAGATAACACATACAAATATGCTGCACTAAAACTCATTGGGGGAAAAAATTAATAATGCTTCCATCTGTTTTCCGTATAGCTCACATAAAATAGAGAGAAACCAAAATGAAAATGCTATTTTAAAGACTGTTTTTAAACTTTCTTTTTATTTATGTGCTTATTTCTGAAAGCATACAGCTTTGTATCTTTAAAAGCTAGAATTATTTTAAAAGAAAATATAACCAAGAAAGAAACAAAACAGTTGAAAGAATGGTGAAATATTAATTTAACCTCTCCCCATTTCCATGTGTTTTAGAAAGTGAACCATTTTCTACTGAAACACTTCTGCATCTGAAATATAAGAAGGTGGGAGTCCTGTGCTTGTAGGGAAAACTGCTCCATCTCCCATACTCTGGCCTTATCACTATGCATTAAAGGTTTTAAGCGGTTAAAGACTATTTCTGCCAACTTACAGAAAACACTTCTGGAAGGTTGGGGATGTGATACGGATATTTTGAGATAAAAATTACTTAAACTAAGTGTATAAATGAGCTATTCTCCAAAGTGGCTTGCAGTACTCAAGAAAAAAACAAAAAATAAAAAACAAAAAACAAACTATAGCCGCAGATTTAAATTTATGCAGTTATTTAAACAAGTCGTTTATAATTGCATCAGCGATCAATAAAAGATTAGTAAATGTCTTTGGAAGCTTTTTCGATTATTTTTTTTTCAGACAGTCAGTTATGTAAAAGTAGAGCATTTTACATGTAGATTTAATTAACAAATTTACTGGAAAAATGCAATGTTCTCACAGATCAAAAATACAGATACACAATGAAGAGATGGAAAAAAAAATCTGAAACTTTTCTTGTAGAATAAAGGTAATACTGTATAAACATTAATGTATAGCATATTGGTTTTCTACTCAAGAAAAGAAAAGCATATTACCAGGCATTTCTAAAGAGTATGAGGAAGCTGATGATACACACTGTGAGGGAGATGCGAGGGCAAGGGGTATTATTCAAAATCATGAATTGCCTTAAAAATTACTTCTAAATCTTTGCATTTAAATTAAAGTGGTAATTTATCCCTGGTTTCTTCTAAATGAACCCCAACAGTCTTATCTTTAATTTGTAATTTATGTTATCATTGGAATGCCTGCTAAAACTACAGGCATAAATGAACAGTTTAAGATAAAGTGTTCCTTAAATCACATATTAAATAGCTGAAGAGACCACCATAAGAAGAAGCCATGTTTTCAGGATTATAGGTAAAATGAAGTATACTTTCCCTTTATCATGATTATGATAAATGTTACGACTCATTTGGGCAATTATTTCTTTTCAAATAAATGAAAAATTTAAAGACAATATTGCAACTGTGCCTTTGATTCAAGGTCCCAGCTTGAAGCAGATCTACAGCTGCCATTTCTTTGCATTTGCCTCATTTTCCTATGGTTGCTTCACTGAGATAAGAGCATAAAAGTCTCCTCACATCACACTGTGATGCACACGGAGCATCACAGGACCTCTGAATCTCTGAATGAACTGAAAAGTACGTACAGGCAGACCACTCCAGCCATCAAACAGTAGGGTCTTTGCCAGTGCCTAGAAATCTCATGAGACATTTTATGGCTTGTGATACTGTATGACCATACAGTCCCCATTACTGAGAAAATGAAGAAGTTCTTGTCATATTAGGTATAAAAGATATCCAGAGCAATACAAAACAAGCCTGAACACAATACTCACAATCTCAACAGTCCATGATTACATCATTATTGCCAATGTCATTACTGTCAGCTGTCACTGCCAATGACACTTAAGCAGAACAAATTAGATGGTACAGAGCATTAGCGAGAAGGACTGACATTCTTCTGTATTCTCTAACAGTGGGTGTAGGAGGTGCAGACAGTTCAAGCACACAAATGTGGCTTCAAAAGCTCAAAAATTCTTTCCTTCTGGCTAAAAGTGGGTTATTAGTATCTAACTTCTATAGAGATCCCAAAGAATACTTACTGTGAGCCAGTATTCATTGCCTGCAACAACTAGGGTCCAAAACAATCACAAGGAAACAATACTGTAGAAAAGCAATCAGGCATGTAACCTAGATATCTTTTTTTTTTTTTCTTTCCTGTTTCAAAAGTCATTGTAGTTGTAACACCTTTATTTTCCATGCTGCTGAAGATGTCTTAGTTCCCTGCTCCTAGTCCATTAAGCCCAGAAAGATGAAAAAATATCAAACACATTCTGTATCTTCCTTGGTACAGTTAAAAGAGAACCTGTGCTCTTCTGGTTTGCACTCTTGGCTATGAATATGTCTTCGAAGTGAAATGGAGAAGGAGCTGACCATGAGCTTTTTCCACAAAGCATTAAACTAAACAAAGAAAACTCAGTGTGCAATAACTAGAAAGTCAAACACATAAAAACTGGTGCTTTGCAGAAGACCTGACAATGAGTGAAGAAGAATAACATTCTTATGTCTGGAGGAGCTCAAAAGAACTCGAGGACCTGGAATTCACAGACTCATAGAATGGCTTGTGCCAAAATGGATCTTAAAGATTTGGTTTCAACCCCCTGACACTGTTCAAACTCTTCAATACCTAAAAAATATTTTGTCAGTCTTAGGTACTTTGACAAGAACAAAAAAGTACTACAACACCAAGAGTGATGTGACAAATACGTCAAATACAGCAGTAGTGCAACAGTGCAAGTACAGTGCAACTACAAGTGCAACTACAGTGCAAAGTAGTGCAACTACAGTGGTAGTGCAAACAGACTATTCCTAACTCTCTGGCCTATCTACTAAGATTCCATAGCAACCTTATGCAGTTCTTCAGGTCCCTCAAATTGAGAGCACTCGCCTTACATCTAAATCCTTCTTGAGAAATCAAATCTATTTCTTTATGCCTTATCTTAAAAGAGATAGAAGCACAAACAGAACATCAGCCTTCCAAAATAAAATAGTCTTTTACACATTGGAAGATGTCATTTGTAAATTTCATTAAATATTTTCCTTGAATTTCTTCTCACAGGTGACATCTGTAATACTTCTCAGAATTCTTGTTGATTTCTTCCATATATTTCATGTTTTGTACCCCAAACAAGAATTAGTGTCTCACAGAGAACCTTGTAAGTATTAAGTAGTAAAATAAATGTCCTCTGTGAAATTTTGTGTGAAAAAAGTAATGCCTGACAAGACAGAAATCCTTCTATGATGATTGATAAGTAGATTTTACAAGCAGGTGGCCTTTATGCCATGAAATATCATCTACATGTTCCCCAGAAAAGGAACTTATTTGTATTTGGCAGCCTGTGGACTTCTGCAACACAAACATTCAAATCCACCCAAATCTAAAGCAACCAAACCAAAAACAAAGCAAAACAGAAATCCTGCAATTTTGGCATCTTCCACCACTCATGAATTTCCAACTCACCAATTTGTCAGTCTGTTGGGAAAGCTACATTCATTATGCATACAAAATAGCAACTGTTTTTTTTTTAAATTGAAAGTTCTAGAAAATTGTCTGAACTAGAATGTTCAAAATTGAAAACTGGAGGCAAATATAACAGTTATTTTTTTCCTTTTTGAATAAATTTCAAATTTCAAATTAATGTTGCAATAAATAATCTATAAACAGAAAACAGAAAATCTTTTTGTGTGCCTTTTCTTTTTTTTTTTTAATGTCATTAATGAGAAGGTACAACATCCAGTTTGCAGTTTACAGGGAATGTGTAGCTGAAATATTTTTAAAAATGTCTCCAAAAGTCAGTCACATTTGAGCCTTTATACACAGGCACATGGGAGCCTGCTTTTTTATTATTCACAGTAATTTTTGTTATTTTCTATGACAGATGCTTTTGCTACTAAGAAAAATGGTCAGCCTTGTTCAATCGTTATTTATTAGGGGACATACCTGCAAATATCAGTATTTTGTCAGAAGCGGTCATATTCTTTGTGATAACTCTTGCTTCCTGACATCTTAACGTCAAACATGCACTATTACATCCCTAACTGCAAACTGATGCAAGAAAAGTTAAATAATTTGTAGAATATAATCAGAGTATCAGAGTTTTCTAGTAGGAAGCATGCAGGAAATGTTTCCTTCTTTTTTTTTTTTTTTTTTTCCCAAACAGAACAGAAATTATTGATTTACAATATTTAGATCACTTTTACTAACTTACCTAAGCACAACAGTATGACTATATTGTACAGGATGTTCATAGTGATAAACATAGTTTTTCAACATCTGATATAAAACACATTGTTTTAACAAGTATCACTTTACCTCCCCTAGAAGATAGGATGAAGGAGTAAGAGAGTCACGTCCAATTCCTCATGGATTCTCAGCTTGGATCCCTGTTTTTGCACAGTTTACCTTATGAACATGATCCGAGTGACATTTCACAAATTCCTGGATAAATGTTGCTACACTCTGCCAGCAGAGAGACAGGCTGTGTCATGCACAGATCAATAATAGCACTGTGTTTCATCAGTCTCAAAATCAAAAGTGCTTCATCTGGCAAAAGCCATGGCCCTTGAGGATCTGACATATACAAACTGAACACTCTACACTAGATGTCTGCTACGAAAGCTGCCAGTGTAAAGACAAGTCAGTGAGTATATGCAAATAGGAAAATACGTATTTGTATATATAAAGAAGTTTTAAACTCATTTTTATGAAAAGTAAGTACAAATATCACAAAGAAGCTGCTGAATAATGGAAATGAGACTTCGAAATTTCAAAAAAAAATTTTTTTCCTTCTTGAGAGAAGAATAGGAACAGCCAGAACTGCCCAGTAGTTTAGTAATATCCTTTTTAGGGATTTACAATAAGATGCAAAATACCTTTTGAACTTTATACAGTAGTGTGTACTACAGTGTAGTACAAGAAATATGCCCTACAGTTAAGTTATAGATTTCTCACTTTTAAATTTTCTCAAAATTATGTTCATTAAAAAAAAAAAAGACCACTTTTACCTCTTTTTCAGGGAATGTACTCAAAGTGGAGTAAATAATTATATATTTCCTGTAGTTTCAAGGCCTCAATACAAACTATCTTGAGGAAATAAAACCAGTGTATGTTTCCTACTACTTAGCTTTCCTCATGATTACCTTAACCCCATTTGCCAGTAAGACAACTTGCAAAATTTACAGCTCTAAGTAAGTGCAGCGCCAATATATTTTTTAAAAATTGCTCTATTATTATTCCTTTCCCTTGCTTGTTTCTCATAGTAAACTTAGTTTCATTTTCTTCTTTTCTGCCAAAGCATCTACTTCTCACAAAACACACTTTGAAAAATAAGTATTTGATCTTTTGGAAGCCAAGCCTGAAGCAAAGATGAGTCATTCAAAACTGTTAATTTATGTGCCAAATTAGAGGAATGCTCATCTCTAATAACAGACATACTGGTTTATACAAGTGGGGTGAAAGAAACCTTTTTCTCTTGATGCCACTTAAGCACTTTATTCACAGCTGAAACACGTATATGTAGGGAGGATGAGATACCTTCTTCATACTCTTGCAGTTGGCCAGACAATTCATCCAGCATTTGTTCCTCTCTATCTTTCCAGGTCATTATTGCCAGTCAGTTGGCACATTATTGTGATGAACTCTGTACAAATGCCTGCCCAATGGATCCTCTGCACTTGATGCTGGCTGGATTTTGGAATGACCGATCCCTGTTCAGGTCAGTGTTATACACCACCCCCAGCAGAGCAAATTTCCTCAAATACTCTCTCCTTGATGGTCCAGTTACCTGGCTGACATGTAATATCCTCCCTGTAGGAATAACCTTCTTTCACAGCTGACAGGACTTCTCATCCAGAGAGGGAGAGCTTTGTTTATTTTTTTTGCGATTGCTTTGTTCCTTTCCCTAGAGAGAAATCCCAACTGCCCGACTTCTATGCCCACTAATCTAGGTTACTGGCTCTATTATCCCAGAATCGAAGCAGCCAGATGGCAATGTTCTTGCCTGGATGATGGCAGAAGTCTTTCCATATATCTCATAGCTCAGCAAAGGACAAACATCGGATGGTTACTGGTTCATTTACAACCTCTGACTCTTCCTCTAATTCTTGTGATGGCTTTGGTATGGAGTAGACCTCCTCATCTTCTCTCAGAGGCTGGGTCAGATCCAGAGGCATTTTATTCCTTTTGAGGGTGCAGAACAGTCTTGAATAGTGCTTGATAGATGCAGGCCAGACTCAGCACAGTGCAGCAAGCTCTTGGGAATTGCCAGTATCAGGGCATATCTTTTTAAAACATTTTGTCAGCTTTCTAGGATTCTGTGCTTGTCCAAGGGTGAGTTCCAGGCATTTCAAAGGCAATAATCATGATACATACCTGCCAATATCCTCCCACCTGTCTTGCCACCCACAACTACTGTGACTCAAGATAGATCTCTCAGTTGTATTTCTGAATAGTTAAGATCATTCCAGTTTGATTATACCAGGTGCATGAGTGTACTTCTTAAGAATTTCTAAAGTAAGGATCCTAAAGTGCAAGAATGATGGCACTACTGAGTACAAATATCAAACTAAATCCATGATCAGTATAACGTGAGCACACACAGACTCACACACACATGTACAACAGGAAGAGAGAAATATTAATATTGATAATTGATACACACAAAACAAGTGATGCACAATGCAAATGCTCACCACTCACTGACTGATATCCAGCCAGTCCCCAAGCAGCAGATGCCCCCTGCGGCCAACTCCCCCAGATTATAGTTCAGCATGACACCACATGGCGTGGAATATCCCTTTGGCCAGTTTAGGTCAGCTGTCCATGTTCTGTCCCCTTGCAGTTCCTTGTGCCCCAGCAGCTCCCTCACAGGCAGGGTAGTACAAGAAGCTGAAATGCGCTTGGCTTTACTGCTGCAGCGCTACTCATCAAAAACAAAACCAGTGGTGTGTTATTATCATTGTTTTTTGCCTAAAGCGAAAACATAGCATCACACCAGACACTGAAGAGAATCAACTCTGTCCCAGCTGAAACAAGGACATACTTCTCCATGGTTTCAGCTAGACCCTTATAAGACATTGGCTTGTTTTTCTTAAATTCCTTGTCCATGTTTAACATCCCTGCAATTAAAAGCAAAGCATCCTGTGCTTCATCACAAAATTTCTGTTGTGCTCTATGAAGTACATGTATTCTCCCACCAGTTCTTCAAACAACTAACTGTTAAGTTAAAAACATACCTTAATTTCTGCCCACATCATTAAACATATCCTCTCTGTGTGTCTCAATCATTCTCATGCTTGTTACAGAACAGACTTTTTTTCTTTCCTGTAGGCTTCCTACTGCTGAACCGAAGCAGCTGTTTTCACTCCAGTTCTTCTTTAGATTGATTGTCCAATATCACTGCAGTTCTCTGACACCAGATATATAATTTGTACTTTACATTATTTCTTAATTATAATAATTTTCACAATATGCTTACATTTCAAAACTTCTTGAATTCATTACATTTCCTTAAATTTCATGTAGAAGCAACAAATTTTTAAATAAGGGGGAAACAGTGGAAGATATGTAGTGGCATAGAGATTTGAAATCAATCTCATGAAAAGGTGAGTTCTATGATAATTTTTGTTGTACGTTTTCCAATGGCCATTTTCTGTTATGTCAAAACCATAAACCTTAGATTCAATATGATTCTATCTTTTTTCAGTCTTGTGTCTTGAATCTTTTCTCAGGATTCCCTTGCTAGATTAAAGAACCTACAGACAATTTTTTTTCTTAGATGTTGTAACGTCTGTAAATGTCTGATGGTGTAACATCATGTAAATGGTAACTTGAGTTACCATTTAATCTCCTCTTTGATAACCTCTAATTGCTCTCTGGGATTGCATGTTTTCCAATCCTTTTGAAAAGTCTTCTTCAGATGGTCTTCTGTCAGTTCCACTTGGATTCTTCTGGATATGCTTGCAAGCCCAACCAAGAGTTTGGGCAGAGAATGGCTTGAAAGCTGCCCTGAGGAGAAGGACTTGGGGGTGTTGGTTAATGAAAGACTCAACATGGGCTGACAATGTGCACTTGCAGCCCAGAAGGCCAACCATATCTTTGGTTGTATTAAGAGAATGTGAACAGCAGGTTGAGGGAGATGATCCTGCCCATCTATTCTGCCCTTGTGAGACTCCACCCAGAGTACTGAGTCCAGTTCTGGAGCCCCCAGCACAAGAAGGACATTGAGCTGCTGGACCAGGTCCAGAAGTTGATCAGAGGGCTGGAGCACCGTCCCATATGAGGACAGGCTGAGAGAGTTGGGGCTTTAAAGCCTGGACAAAAGAAGGCTTCGGGAGGACTTTACAGAGCCTTCCAGTGCCTGAAAGGGGCTACAGGAAAGCTGGGGAGGGATTTTTTATAAGGGCATGTAGTGAGAGGATGAGGGAAAATGGCTTTATGCCATTTAGATCAGATACTAGGATTTAGATTTAGATCAGATCCAAGGAAGACATTTGCTGTGAGGGCAGTCAGACAGGGTACTCTATGAGCAAATCATTTCAAAGCCAAAGGAAACGTATTCTCTTTGCTCCTTTCATACGGTCTCTATACATTCAAGGTGTATATACCAGGAAACATGTTATTGTTTTTCACAGTGGCATTGGGATTTCATGCTCAACTTATTTTCTACTAGGACTCTCATTTTTCTTTAGAGTCCCTGGTTCCAAGGAGAAAGCCGTTCCGCTTGCTCAGCTTGAGCAATGTATTGGTTTTCATTATGATGTAATGATTTCCTTATTAAAAATTTTGTGAGGTCATAATGATATATACTTTTCAGGCAGTGTCTGGTGGATGATTGAAATTTTAGAACTGCTATCAATGACTCAAGATACCCTCCTGCACTTGCTTGGATTTTTCATGTTGTCACACATTACAAAAAATGATTGAAAGATTTTACCTCTAAAACAGAGAGCAAACAGACTGTCATAAATATCATAGTATATCCAAAAGGAATGGATGCATAAGGTGTAAACCATTATCTCAGGGAAAAAAAATAATGTTATCATTCATGTGAGGGATCAGCTGAAAAATTAATTTCATGGTATGTGAGATTCTGAACCAGAGAAAATGATTACGTACTACCTATATGTGCCAATTTAACCTTAAGATATGAACTGATATGAACATTAAGTCTGTGCTCCTTTCCACATTAAGTCTACGCTGTGTGCTATGTGATACTATTTAACTTCAGTCCATATCCTATATGAAATATGGTTAAGATCACTAAAGAATATTAATTGCTTTGGCAGAGGGACACACAATATAAATGGATATGCTTGTAAGATTTTTATTTACTTTCAGTTTCTACAGCCATTTTCATAATCCCATGGTCATTCTCCCTCAATTTGTTAGGTAATCCACCTTTTCATAGCAGGAATAAAACTGTATCTTCATGATTCATATTACATACATTTACCCTTATTAACCATACTGAGCACTCTGCTTTACCAACCTTATGCTCCCTATCTGCCCAATGACAGAAATTTATTTAATTGATTATGTCAGAAACAAAGGAATAGGAAGCAAGGAAAGACGATGTATTAGGAGGAAAGAGAATAATCAACTTATCATTTAATATTCACAATACAAAGAGTTGCAGAAGTATTCTCCCAAATTCTTATGACTCCTGAAAATTTTTCATAAAAATACAATCAGGAAAATGTTTACCTAGCTCAGAAATGAGAGAAAGAATCAATTATTAAGTAGAAATCTCTGATTAAACAGGCAGTTATATATATATACAGATTCAGACTTCCATGGTTGCATATATGGCTGATAGAAACCAAGGCATCTATCTCTTTTGGTAGCACCCACAGAACAGTCTAGTGTATCAGAATACTAAACATTACAATACTAAACAATATTCAAAAAAAATGCAGCTTATCCTTTAAAGTAATTCTTATTCTGTAATTTCAAAATGCAATGGAACACTGGGGGCAAGTGAGATCATACCCTGAGTGGTAGTCAGTGTCTCAAAGCTCAGATGGAAATCAGTGACAACTGGTTTCTCTCAGGGGTCTGTATTTGGGATAATTATTCTTTAATATCTTCATCAATGACATCAACAGTGAAATTGAATGCATTCTCAGCAAGTTTAAGGATGACCCCAAGCTGTGGGATGAAGTCAACACACTTGAAGGATAGGATGCCATTCACAGAGCCCTAGTCAGGCTGCGTAGTGAGCCCACAGGAACCTCACAAGGATCAGCAAGTCCAAGTGCAAGGTCTCACATCTGGGTCATAGCAATCTCCACCATCAATACCAAATAGGGAACAAAAGGATTGAACACAGCCCTGCCAAAAAGAATCTGGGAGTACTGGTGGATGCCAACATGAGCCCTTGCAGCCCAGAACGCCAACCTTATTCTGGGCAGCACCAAAAGAAGTGCGGTTAGCAGTCAAGGGAGGTGATCCTGCCCCTCCACTCTGGACTGGTGAGACTTCCACCAGAATACTGTGTACAGATGTGGAGTCCTCAGCACAGGAGAGATGTGGAACTGTTAAAATGCATCCAGAGGAGAACAACAAAAATGATTCAACAAAAATGAAGGAATGAAACACCTCCCCTACGAGGACAGGCTGAGAGAGCTGGGGCTGTTCTGCCTGGAGAAGAGAAGGTCTGGGGAGACCTGAGAGCAGCCTTTCAGTATCTAAAGGTGGTCTGTAAGAATGAAGGGGACAGACTCTTTAGCAGGGTCCGCTGTGACAGGGCAAGTGGAAATGGTTTCACACTAAAAGAAAGGATATTTAAAGTGGACATATGGAAGAAATTTTTACAATAAGGGTTCTGAGGCATTGAAAGAAAGTTGACGAGAAATGTGGTGGATCAGCCATCCCTAAAGATGTTCAAAGTCAGACTGGACAGGGATGTAAGCTGATCTAGCTGTAGGTGTCTAGATGTCCCTGTTCATTGTAGAGTTGGACTAGATGACCCTTAAGGGTTTCTTCCAACTGAAAAGATTCTATGATTCTATGATCTCATCATGGAGAGATTTTGATTCAAGACTAGAGCTGAAAAAAATATATTTTTACCACGGTATGTATTCCAACCTTGGAAATCTTGAAATTAACAAATCATTAAAGTGATTAGTAAGTAAAATTCCTATTTAATATTGACAGTTAATAATAATTAATGATTTATGGGGGAATCCAATGAACAAGTCTAACTTGCAACCCAAACTGTTTTTTTCCATAACAATCTGCAAGACTACCAGAGCTTAAATGCAATCTCCTGTCTACAAATAATTCCCAAATCAGTGTTGGGTTTTTTGTTTGTTTTTTTGTTTTTATGAGAATTCACAACGTATAAATATACAAAAAAGCATATGCATTATATATGCATATATATGCATTGCATATACAAAAAGCATATGCAATCCACAGAACTTCATACCACAGAGCAGGTTTGAGAACCAAATCCAGCTCAGTGGTCAGCTTTAATTACCTGAGCAGATCACACTGAATTCAGAGAAGATATTTTTATAATGAATACCTAGTACACTTTCATACGGAATCCCAGAATAGTTACGGTTTTCCATTGACTTCTCATTGCAAATACAAAGAAAATTTTATATCTTATTACAGAAAAAATGATTCGTTAGGAATTTGTTCTCTTTTTTCTAAAGTTGAAAACATAGGCAATTGACTTCACCAGAGTTGAAGTAACAATAAGAATACTTTTAGGAACGCAAAAAGATGAACGTCTTATAAAACTGTGAAACATTCAAAATAATTTGGATACTAAGTGCTTTATTAGATACATGCTACCCATAAAGCTCAAAAGGGTGAAAATCATGATGTTAATGTTATGAGAAGTCATCAAGAACAGGAGTTGTACTAAAACGTACAGAATGCAGCAAACTGTAGGAATAAGCACTGGGGGTCTTAACATTTTAGTATAACTTAAAAGAAGAACTTAGTAACAAAGGGAGGACAAAAACAAATCTCATGAAATTCTATTAGCTGAACTTCACTAGGTGTGTTACTTAGGAAAATTTGTGGGTAAAAAAATGCAAATGCAGTTCCATTTTTTTGTCTAATAATAAGAAAGACTTCACTAGGAAAGGCTGATCAAATCACATAAAGGTGAAGAAAATTAAGCTCCATATCACTTAAATCAATAAAGTAAAAATTACAATATCTCTTCTAGTGTTTATTGTTATATTCATAAAAATATATGCTACCATATTATGCTATCAGATATAAAGAGATTAGATAGGATAATAGATACGTATACTATCTATCTGTGTAACATGGCAAGAACATGCTAATCCTTGTGATACAGATTTGTTCTTTTATTATGGAAACATAATTTTTAAAATTTCTACATGCTATGGTAAATACATATTGATTTTAACTAAATCCTAAGAACTTCTTGTAGTCTCCACAATTTCTTTTTACAGTACATTCTTCCAGATTTTAGCTATCTCTAAGTTATTTCATTTTGACAGCAATATAACACAACTTTCATAGTTCCAGTTCATGCCAACTGTTCTCTTTAATTTATGAATGAGACACATTTCCTACGTGCAATGTACTTCAACTGTTTTTCATCAATAATTCAAAAGGTTTATTGTAATTTTTCTTCAGAGATCAATAGAAGTGTAAAAGGTATTTTGCTTTAATTTTGTTTTGTAATGAAAGCACAGTTTCATGATAAATATATTTCAGAAAGTAGTTCTTTAAAGTAACCAACCTGAACATACTCCACATTTTCAATGCAACAAATAGCAAAAATATTTCTTGGTGCACACACATTTTAAAACTTCAGCCACACTCACTTTAACATTTGAAAATTTCTCATTTTATTTCTAAGTCAACTTCCCTGATAGAGAAGAACTTTGAGAACTGTTTCATAACAATGGCAATTAGTGGTTTATCAGAGAAAAAATTCTCCACTCAGTAAATGAGAATTTGAACAAATATTTTTAACTAGCCAATCACAGAATCATAGAATCACAGAATCACAGAATATCATGATTTGGAAGGGATCCACAAGGATCTTCAAGTTTGCCTTTTTTCATTCCCAGCAGAAATTTGGACTAGGAATTGGAAGAAATAAATTCTAGTCTCACAGAATCACAGAGCATTATAAATCTGACATCCTAGCCTGATTTTCAATTTATTAGGCTCAGAAAAAACTCTAACAAGTCTTAACGTCACTCTTAATTTATTATGTATGTGTTTTCTCTGTGTACTCAATTCTAAGCCTTCGAAAACTATGGATTAGGTCCAGACCTTGAATCTAAATTCTATAAAATAAAATATGTAAAAAATTACAGATATTTTTCTTCTACCTATAGGCAGCGTTGTTTAAATCTGGAACTCTCTAGTGAGACCAGAAAAACAGGCTTTCTCTTAAGAATATATAAATTGGGGTTTGTTTTGAGTTTAGAACTGCCTTCCATCAGTGAGATTTCTTCTACACATTCATGCAAAATGATAACAGCATTATGGCCTTAGAATAGAAATAAACATAGCATTTATATCCAAGAAAGTTTAGAGAAGACAGCAGTTTCATACTGGCCCACAACATTAGATTATATTTACAGACCATAGACAGTACAGGCAATATATCCTGCTTTATCACAGCAGTCAGGAAGGGGTAATCTGTACAATTCTACATAAGCAAAGGAGGGAGAAATCACTTTTCTCCTGACATTTCTGGGAAAAAATCTTTCTAAAATCAGCTTCATAGGGTTATTTCATCACTTTACTGCAGCCAGTGCCCAAATTGGATGGCTGTGACGTGACTTTGCACTGAGGTTTAACAAAGCTATTAAGTAAGCTTTTTTAAGCTTACATATAAGCTTAAGTATAAGTGTAAGTATATTTAGTTTTTTCATTCTTATTTCTACAATATTCTAGAAGTATACATGCCCTGTAAGAACGGAAACAGACTGAACAGAAAAAAACCTGATTTTTTTATTTGTTTATTTTTAGACTTTTACAATATGAAGTCATTAGGGCAGGACTATCTGTAGTTTTGTGTAGTTTTATTTTTAATGACTTTTCAGTATAATAGCAAGTCAGAATTGCTACATATACTAATGGAGTCATTGTAAACTCCCAGCTTACCTGAAAAAGTTACCATTTACTTAAAAAGTTCAAAATTGTAAAATCTTCTAAAAATTTTATAAATTTCTATCATTTTGATTTTCTGATATACAAATATCAGAATATTTGATATACAAATACTATTACGCAATGCACGTCATGAAAAGTAACTTTTTAAGCCACTGAAGGAAAAAAATTCATTTAACTCAGAAATAAATGACAATGAATACATAAGCTTTTCTATGAATTTAAGAGTGAGGAAGTTCCAAAAGCAGTTTAGACTTACTACTATATATATATATATATATATATATTTAAATTAGCTTGTACTTTCAAGCATATTCCTAAGATCTAGAAGTTCCTAAAATTTAAGGAAAGTATAGACATGCAAAAGTTGCTACAGAAACAAGCAACAAATGTAAAGAGTGAAAATCTACTCATGAAAACTAAAATGGAAGTGAGAACTTTACGTAAACAGTAGTTAAATCAGTAATTTATCATACATCTAAATTCATCAACTTCTTTTTGTTTCAGCATAATTGAAAATAATGCTAAATTGGTTATTACTCATATTTAAATACCATAAGAAGACTGAAGCTACAGTGCTAAATTGAGTTGTTCTATGACAAACTGTGCAGTAAACAATAGTCAAGAGAATACACAGAGACACAAAAACACTTTAAAAATAAAAATGCTTTCTTTTGTCCATTTCTCCTTTTCATGATTATATGTCTGTGCTTGAGATAATCCAGCAGATCAGTGTGTCTTAAAAGCAAAAAATTGCATATGAAAAGCTTAGTAAGAACTTGGGAGAAAGATATGTTCCCTCAAAATTCGAAGAGAACAGAAAATTCAATGGCCAAATTTAATTTTCGAGAGATTTTTATAATGCTTTCACAAAAAATCCCTTGGCTGAGCTGCACCTAAAATGCACAGATGCTTCTAAAATACCGAATCAGTGAAGTTGCATATCTGCAAGAATGCATCTGAAAAATTTTACTTAAACTTTGACTTTATCTTCTGCAAAGGACCTGTCAGCTGACTAGTTGATGCATTCCTGTCCTTCAAGATCCAGGTTTCCTAGTGAAGCAGTCTTATACATGCACTTTACAAATGCCTATGGCATTCCATTAAGGGATGTATTTTCTGTGTCTTCATCTAAGAAAGCCAGAACTGATGCAAAAGATCTGTTCAGCAAAGACCTGAGAGAGGCCACAACATCAGTAAGATAAGTGCTAATGGCAACCCGCATATGATCTTCCTTTTTTATTCAATACATTTAGTCTGAACTTTTGTGACAGAAGTGATAACTACTGTATAAAATTAATTAGTACTGCTCTGCTATAAGCAATAGATACAGAATCACAGAATCACAGAATGGCCAGGGTTGGAAGGGACCTGAAGGATCATGAATCTCCAACCCCCCTGCCACATGCAGGGCCACCAACCTCCACATTTAATACTAGACCATTAAATATACTTTAAAAAAAAAAACAAAAAAAAAACCAAAAAAAAAAAAAACCAGTCACTTCATGATAGAAGTGAATAAAGGGGGGGGAACAAATCTTATTGAAAAGAAAAAATCCTGGATTTTTCCAACAATTCTTCACTGATGCTTTACTAAGAAACTAAGGAAATGCTAAATCCCTTTGCTTCTACATTAAGTATCAGCTCCAGCTGTGATTTCTATATACTGATTGCAAAATGTAACTACTGTACTTCTGAACAGACGGTCTTAACTCAATGTTGATGTGAATCCTTGGAGAATGCAAGCTTTGATTCTTACATGTGCAGACACTTGAAAGTCATTTTGCACAAATATGCATAGAATTGCTTTTGCAGAAATAAAACAAAGAAAGAAGTTTATATTACTGCAGAGACTGTAAGGCTAAACAAAAAAAACAACAACAACAACAACAAAAAAAAAAACAAAAACCCTTCCCCCCCCCCTCCAAAAAAAAAACAAACACAAAAAAAACCACAAAAAACAAACCCCTTGAAATTTAGTATTCCTAAGTCTAAGGAACAGAAAAACAGATGTAAACATGTATCTGTGTGCAGATCTTCGAGAAAAATACACAGAACAATATATGGACATATATTCAGAAAATCAACAGATGCCAGACAGCTCTTAGGTTGTATCAACTGTAAAATGTTTCAGAATGAACATCTGGAACGTTTAAATCTTAAATCCAGAGCTGATCTTCTAGCATTAGATTCTCTGGGGATTATAACGGAGAACTGAGTGCACAAACATCTGCCCTTGCCTCCAAATGGATTTATTTTCTTAGCTAAATTCAGGTCACATGACATCTTGTTCAAGTCCATGATATCAGTGGTTACATTTGCTAAATATGTGCATGATTGTTTGTTTGATTCTAAGTGTCTAATCATCTCCCCGAACCCAGACATTGCCTAAATCTTTTACTTCTCAGTTTGTTCCTTTTTTTTTTTCCTTCTATCTACGTAATAGTTCCAGAATCTAAAGTCAAAAGGAGCACTGATAAGAAATAACGACAAAAACATTACTCTTGGAAAACGTGCTTTTAAAAATATCATTTCCACTGCCAGAACTTAAAACTTCTCTGTAGTATTTCTTATGACTCTAAAAAACCCTCGCAAATATCTGCTTTACAATCACTTCATCTGTCTGAATCATGGTTCTCTCTAAAACATGCATGTGCCCTGCAGTGACTGTGTAGGTTCCTTACCTCCGTAATTTTCACTTGGCAAGTAGCCTAAGCCTCTGCTTTAAATTTCCCACTTGGTAGCACTAGTATGGCACCTGAAGAGTAATTAGTTATAAGAAAGGGAATTTGAATTGGTTGCTGAGAAGGAAAAAAAAGTGCATGCATAATAAAGATTTTTCCTTGAGTACCTGCAGCACCATCTATTTATTTTTGCTTAGAATGCACCACCCTTTAAATAGACCGTTGACTGATCTTCTCTTTTTTTTTGAAACTTTCCAAAAGAACAAAGTTAAATAAAACTGGTTTCCAAGACTACACTATTTCACTTGGAGTCAGTCTTTTACATTACAGCTATACTTATTTTCGTGCAAATTCTGCCTTTTTTTAAAAAAAACACGTTTTTTATAATCACCTTTCCTTTCCTTTTTTTTTTTTTTTTTTTAATTTTATTTTCCACATTGTTCTCCCACAGACACCTGATGGGTAGTCTTCCAGGAAGGCAAATCAAGAAGATGCCTGAGCAAGTAGAATATTCTACCTCAATTACTCATAGAACTCTGTGAAGTTTATACTGCCCATGAAACTTCACATTATTGTACTTTTTGCCAGACAGGCAGATCTCCATTGGTCCCAATGACCTTCAAGACTATTTTTGAAGAAATCATTACATGTATACAGTTATGCAAAATGAGTAACATAAATGAGATTTCTCCTTCTCTAGAAATTAGCAGTTCCCCAGCACTAAGAAAGTGAAAAGTGCTGCTCCTGATACTGTTTCTGCCTTCTGCGCAAAGAGAGAAATGGAGAGAAGTTTGAGGGGGAGGGGATTTGATTTCTTTTTTAATGTCTGCCTCCTTCCAGCAAGTCCATCTGTTGTAGCACAATAATTCTGGAAGCAGGATGTGTGTGTGACCAACAGGAGACAATTACTGCAAAAGTGTTTGTTGATTCAGCTCTATAAAGGGCAGGCCAATCACTACAGTACAAGTAGAAAAGAATTCCAGCTGAGGTGCTGCATATAGATTAACACAAAATACATATATAAAAATGAGAATGGGGAAAAGGAGTGATAGCATGGGAAAAGATTAACAAGAAATGAAGACTGAAGTAAAGAAAGAAGCTGTAATTTTTGGGACTGTTAAACAAATAGTTTTACAGTCTCTGTCTTCATAAATCCTATTCTGTAGCATTCCACCTTGACAGAGAGAGCTAGGTTTAAACAGACATGGAATTGGTTTGAGTTTCCTCTGGAAGAAAACTCTAGTTGCATTAACCATTCTATTCCTAGGGAATATGAATGCAAGTGCTTTCTCTAGAAATGACATTTCTTTACAGAACAGTGGTTCATAGTATTAAATTCTCATGAAAGTTCCCACATCACAAGACAAAATGGAAATCCTCTTCACCATTACAATACAGGTAGAGTATCAAAGGGAAAAACACTTCTTCTCCAGAAGGGCTAACAGACTGGGTTAATAAAGTATAAGCAAAGTAAAAAGGACGTCAAGTGTATAAGGTCTCAGTACCATTTGTACATAATAAACAATTCAGAATCTCATATAAAACATGCTGTTTTGTAACACTTCATAATTTTGATCATAATAAATTAAGAAACAAGTAATGTTACCAAAATTCCACAAAATAACAGAATTAAACCGAACATCTTAAGACACCATAATGAAATGGACTTTACCTGTATGGTCAATTTACTACTTTGTAGTCTCTGACCAGCCAAACGTAGCTGAGTTGTTAGTTTTTCATTTGTTTCTTTATATTCCTCCACAGAAGATACTGCTGTCTGTTTTTCATTCAGTAGAACACCTATCTGCCGCTGCAATGACTTAATTGTTTCCTGAAGTAGAGTAACAGAATAGCCTTGTTTCTGGAAAATGATGTTTCTGCTTTTCGTTCTGCTCACTAAACAGAAAACGGCATGTTACTAAACCGACACAGACACTAAACCATGATAGATAGGATGATTTTTGGCTTTTCTCTAGCCCTTCAAAACTCTATTCTAGCTGCTAAATTTTTTTCTAGGATACTGTATTCAATATTTCTCAGTAGGTGAACTGAGAAATTAATTCAGATACCCAATAAATGCTTGATGCTCTTTTTCTAAAGTGCAAACTCTGCAAATTCCACATGGACTTGAAAGTTAAATGGCTTTAGTCTTTGAATGATAATACCAGAAATAAAGACTTTACTATTTTGTAGACAGGTTTGTTTTATTTTTTTTTAAAGTTTGATCCAAAATGCAGTTCAATATTTTCCATGGTTGTGCTGGACAAAGGGCAAGCTAGAGCAAAACACAGTGAAAAGCTTTACTTTAATCAATAGATTCAATAGGTAGGAGCTAGGAAAATAGAAAATATCTTAATTGTGATAAAAGATGTTGCTTAACAGACATGTTCTGTAAGATCATTTCCTTTTAAAATAATGATTTAGAAATATATTCCTGCTAATTTAAACAAGCAAATCTTGCATATAAACTGAGCCTCTGCAACATATTGGAAGAAGTTTCAAAATATTTGGCAGGAATTTTCGTCAAGATTATTTATAAACTTTCCAAAAATATATAGTATTCCTACCTTTCCTTAGAAATGATGGATAAGCTGTTATGACACAGTGGATCTTCCTCTTCTTGGACTGTAACTTTTCCAGGTCTTTTTTCTGTAAATGGCTCTAAACAAAAAACAGAAAGCATGCGTCTTAGCAGTACTTCCATATGACAAATAACACAATTCCAAAGTTTTCAGGTTTGAATTAAAACAGCAAAAAATTATTATCAAAAACACAAAAAAATCTTGAATTATAATTACAGTTAGTATCGGTTTTCCAATACCAGTCCACAGAGTACAGATTTCTGTCTTTCCATTAGATGTAGCAAAAATAACAAACTGTTACAGGTAGATAATTATTCTTCCCCAAGAATCCTCATGGAGAAAAATTGATTGTCTGACAAAGGTATACTGGGGTGCTTTTCAAAGAGTGTTACAGCAGGTCAAGGGAGGTGATTCTCCCCCTCTGCTCTGTCCCAGTGAGATCACATCTGGAATACAGTGTCCAGTTCTGGGCTTCTCAGATCAAGAACAGCAATGATCTTCTAGAGAGAAGCAAAGGCACAAAGATGATAAAAGGTCTGAAGCATTTCCTATTTGAGGAAAGGCTTAGGGACCTGGGATTGTTCAATGTGGAGACAGGAACACTGAGAGGAGACCTCATCACTGATTATCACTAACTAAACGTAGGAGAGAAGTTGAAAAGGCTAGGCACTTTTCAGGGGCATGCAGTGAAAGAACTAGAGAAAATGGGCAGTGTTCCATACAAACATGGGGAAGATCTTTACTGCGAGGATGACAGAGCACTGAAACAGGCTGCTCAGAGAGATTGTGGAGATATTAACAGCTGTCTAGACTCTCTCCTGTGCAACCTACTGTAGGGAACCTATATTAGCAGGGGAGTTGGACTTGATCTCCAGTGGCACTTTCCAACCTCTGCAATTCTCTCATTCTGTGATTTACCAGATTTTGCATCTGAGGCTTTTCTAGCCTCTCTTTGTGTGAAAATACCATTATGCAACTGGAGTGTCCCCCTCAAAAGTTTTTTAAGATTTTTATTATTATTTTTGCTGTTTGGAATACTGGTAAAACCTGCTGTACTGCAAAGAAAACCAACATTTCTGAACTGCTTTGCAATGCCATCTTGTATACTTTTACAACAAGACACATTTTCAGATGAATTTCCAGTGAAGCATATACTCCTACTTAGCATTCCTACTTCCTATGAATGCTCAAAATTCCCTAGCTTGCTAAGTAAATGTATCAGAGTATTTCTGTTTATTGTTTCCAATTGGAACAGAACAAGTGCATTGCAGGCAAAAAGGAAAGACAGTCAGTCGAGAAAGTCCAGAGTCAGCTGAATGCCTCATCTTATATATCCTCAGTAAGGAATGGCAGGAGATAATGGGAGCAGCACACACTGTCAAGAGTTTCACAAATATCATGTGCATGTGCTCATAGTGTGTATTCCATACCAAAACAGTTGTGGAGAAATTTCCCTTTTTCCAGCTTTTTTGGCAAAACAATGGATCTTCTGGTAGAAACATTAAACCAAAATATATAACAAGACCAGAAATTTTGTATTTATTTTAAGACTTTAGAGAACAAGAAAAGGAAATCTGTTTTCAAACTCCTCAAACAGTTATTTCACTGTACATAACAGAATTTCAAGGCAGTTTTCAAGCAGCACCAAGTTACTTAGTGCTTTAGTGCTGTTTCTTAACCTAATAAATAATAGTGCCTACTTGTATTTTAAACTCCATGATGTGAAGTGATTTCTTTGGGCAAACACAGGAGAGGAAAAGTAGTCTAGACATTGCTCAGAAGTCCAAAAATGAGTCATGTATTATGGGTTGTAAAGAGCATCTGAAGACCTGAGAAACAACCAGCTGTCCCCATTCTGGGAGAAAATAGTACAAGGATATTAGGAATAAGACAAGTGGTTCAAATCTCCAAAATAAATGTAAATGAGCTAAGTAAAAGCTAAAAGCATACTTTTCTTTTGACAGAATCACCTGGACAGACTTAGAGCCAAAACAATCTAAAATGGACGTAACACTTTCTACTCATCGAATGAACTGAAAAGTAGTAATGCTTGACTAGTCAACACATCATTTTACTAGTGAGCAAATGGAGATATTCTTTGTTATGGACTGTGTCACTCAGATAAATTCTATGGTTTATCCAAATGAGAAATAGTTAAATTGAATGACTATGGCATTCTTTGTCTGGACTGTGAGACAGTAGGACTAACCTACAGTAGGTTTACATTTTTTAAACAGCTTTTGCACTCCAATGTATCCTTCAAATATTTTGCAGACTAATTGTTCAGAAAATATTCTAAATGATAATAAAGCTCTACCTAACCACTGAATACCTGAAAGAAAATTTTCTTCCCAGATTACAAGAGCCAAATTAATTAAAACAAGAACAGCAGTCATAATATTAACTATTAAATTTCAAGATGCTGCACTAGAGAACAAAACATATATACCTTCTTCTTGTAGCGCTGGCTTTTGCCTTCTAAATGTGCAGTGTTGCAGGGCTTTTTGCCATCCTGTATTTGCTTTTTTCCCTGTTGTTTATTTCTGTCTGGTAACAGATCAATATCCTGCACTATCTTCATAGTCACTGCTTCCAGACTCTCAGGAGTTGGTATTTCAGAGTCACTAAAACAGCACGAGGGAAAACAAAACAAAACAAAGCTAAGCATCAGCAATTCCTTTTAAAAGTTCCAAATAGCCAATAAGCAAGCATACAGAAAATACTACATGCAAGAAAGAAGAGAAAGTACTATAAAATCCAAAGAATACTAACGTGACTTATTCAGCAGATATTTACAAGTACAATAAAAAAGAAATCTCTGAAATTGTTTTCTCATCTCTGACAGTCCCTTCTGTCAAATGGAATTTCAGTATACGAGTAGAGTTCCTGGACATCATTCACAGAAGTGAAAGACTTGAAAAACTGTCACTTAATTGTCACATAATAGTGCTTCTTGACTGTGAATAGCTTACACAGATACATTAAGTGTCCTCTGCATTTCCATATTCGATAGGAAGTAAAAGAAATGCACTATACTTAGTAACAATTTGTTTCAATTTATTTGTACTTTTGATGGAGACAAGCTCATAAACAACACTTCAGTGAAAATTCTAATATCCCTTTTGTAGCACTTTTAAATTTTATACAATTTAATATTCATGACACACAAATTGCGTGTCATAGATAGGAACTGGGTATAAAAACTACGTTCAACTACAAACTTTTCATTTTTCCCTTCAATTTATGATTTGATGTCAAAATATCAACACACTTTTAATTTCCAGTTGTTCATAGCCTTGCCCCAGATAATCATTTTTTTTTCTAAATCAGTTCAGTCTACTTTAAAACGTGAATCTTGAAATATCACCTTCTGTACCATCAGTGGTTCTTTATCACCATTTGTGCAAACCATTTGTGAAGGAAACATTTGACTACAGCAATTCTGTTAATTATTAAACCAAGACATTTAAAGAGACTGAGTTCAGACTCTTAAAGACAACTGACTTCACAAAGTTCCATCATCATAAAAATCAATGATTGGAGATGGATAGTACTTAACCAGACAGAAGGCCTGAAATTCAGAAGAGTTTATACAGGAACACCATGCCCACCAAATCCTGTGCTGACAGACTGGCATTTCTATTGATTGGTAAGAACAGAAACCAACGTAATCTGTGCCATAGCAGAGATATGTTTCTAAGTGTGTGCATGATTTTCTCATCTGAATTCTTCCAAATAATAGTTTACTTAGACAGCAAAATGACTTAAATTTATAAATTCAGAGTCACTGCCTGACATACCACTGGCATAGAATAGCATATATTAAAACCAAGAACAAGCTAGATAAGAAATCTCCCTTGGTTTTTGAACATGACACCTTGAAATATCTCCTTCAAAAATGCTCACTCTTTTATGTCACAAATTTCCTAACCTGATATTTATATATCACATTAGGATATATAGGTACAAATATACTAAGGATAAAGGAATATAAGTATAAATGGGTACAATTAATTTACACTTCAAACTCAATTTGAAATGGCAAAATTTTTTTGAACTTTGTCATAGAAAGCAAAACATGCTAAGCTGAATAAAATTTCGTTAATTGTAATGAAATTTTAAGTAAAAATACATTTCAGTACAATCAGATCTCCAATATTAAACAGAAAAACAAACTGGTACTGATGTTAGCAACAGACAAATTAGATTGTATTTAACTTTTCTTCTCTTTTGAGATACTGTATTTGGGAGCCCCTATTTTGCATAGGAAAAGACAGCAGAAGGTAATTCATTTGCCATTGCTGACTTGCTCCATATGACATATAAAGGTTATCATGAAAGCTACAAAGAAGACTCCATGTTCTTTACTGCTTCTCTATATTTTGGGGTAAGTACAGACTCGAGAAATTTCTTTAGGTGTCTCCTACTATTAAGCACTGAAAAGTGAGATAACTGCTCACACAGGAGCTTACTGCAGCCTCATTTGTGTAGACACACAGAAGCAGAAGTAAAAATCATGAACATTTACAAATCTTGCCTGTGCAATTTTCAGAAAGCCCTGTGACTCATGACTGAGACTCTAAGCAGTAACAATTACCTTTAAAGAACCAATTTTTAACTATGATTCAATTAAAGTTAGTACAATGACGGTGGATAAAACATACATGAAATAATTAGTGTGGATGGTTCTTAATTTAAAGGATGTTAAACAGCTTGTAGACATCTGCTAGCAAGCTGAAATGGGTCATTCAAAATTTATCTAACTAAATTAAGGGGAAAAAATGTTTCTCCTCCCGGGTTGGCATGTCACAAGATAACTAAACCGACTTAGTAGGCTTGCCTGGGAATCCTTAGCTGTCAGTGGTGAATATGCAAAGGGCCAGCAAATTAAATCAACCTGCCAAACTGTCAATTTCAAGCCTCATGACTGCATGAAAATAGCATCACTGGAAGAAATCAAGCATTGCCTTCTTTTGGGTTTCCTGGCACCTATTCAAATACTCATGCAGTTGTGGCTAATTTTGCATGCAAATTTCAGTCAATAAACTCAGAACAAGACCTCCCAAGATATTTCAAAGGATCTGACAGTATTTTTTTTGAATACCAAATCAACAGTAGTTGAAATTCAATCTCCATTTGCTAGTGCTTTACATATGCACAGTGTCCCCTCTACAGGGCTAAGTTAATGAGAGCTGTACCTGCTTTCACTCACATCCTCCCAGCCGTCCTTACGGAAGTTCTCAAATACATTACTCATAACCTTGATGGACTGTTTGAGAAAAGCTCCATGATGTCCCAAAGAGCTCTTTTTCTTGGCTGCTTTTAATTTAACCTTGGTGCCTGTTATCTTGCAATTACATTGCCCAGAGGTTGCCGCTGCTTTGGCTTCACCCAGCAAACACGTCAGCTCCTCCACTTGACTCAGCAAATCTTCATTTTCATTTCTCAACCTGTTAGCTTCTGCCACTTGCCTCTTCAAGGAAGCAGCTTCTTTTTCCCGATCACCAATCACTATCTGAAGTTCTGCATTGTCTTTTTTTATTTCACGAATCCTCTTAAGTAGTTTTTCCAGCTCTCTTTCTCTTGTGTCTGCATCTTCCCTTTCCAATTTTAAAGATGCTTTCAAATCATTTTTCTCCTTCAGCAAGTCCTGGTTTACTTCTTTCTGTTTCCTTATTGCCCTTTCAATAGTTCTGCATCTTCTTTCTAGTTGTTCTACCTAGCAAAAATAATTTATGCATTCATAATGTGTTAACCTATCCAGTAGATAAAATCCCGTTCTAAAACATATTTACTATATGACAATAATATTATACTAAGCACAAGGACAAAAGCAATCTAAAGTACTTAATTTAAAAATGATTCTAACATAGTGTAGATGAATACATTTTAGCTGCAATAATACAGCTGTTGAACAAAGGGCAGATGGTAAAAGAAGTTAAAATTCCAGGCAAAGTGACACAGAAGTTTAAATATGCTAATGAACTTTCCAGATGCATCTTAAGCTTGTTACTGATTTGGTTATACATACTAATTGAATTTAAATAAACATTTTAAGAAGGAAAACTATCTTGAAATACAGGCAACTTTCCACACGCTATCTTAATCAACATGTTCTTTCCTGTGATATAAATATTCAAAAAAAATATTAGTTTGAACTTTAAAAAAAAAAAAAAAAAAAGTATCATAGCAATAGATGTCAGAAGCTCAGTACTTAAAGAATATGAAGGCTAAAGTACATTTTCTATTCATAGGAAGGAAAAAAACAACCCCATGTTTACGGTCTTTTCAATTACAGTTTGCAGAAGCACGTTCTACCTAAAGGGATGTGTATGTTTTGTTTCTGAAGCTCTTTGAAGACTGCACAAATTCAAAGCCATGAACAACAAGGTGATTCTCAAAGTTCTTTAGGACTATTTATCACTCAAACTAAGTCTCACAATTTCTAGAAATCAGAAGAGACTTTAATCTTAGCAGATCCTAAAACAAACATTTACTCAAAAGATTTCCTCAAAAGCTTGCAAAGGCCATCAGAGTGAAATCTGTGCTCAGTAATCACTTAGTCATTTTGAAGAAATATACTTATCTGTTTTTGCACAAGCTGCATCCCCATTCTTCCACTGGAGGAAATATCAGGTGCAGTACATTTTTAAGGAATTGAGAGAAAAAGACTATTTTTCAAGCAGCACATGGCTAATTCAGTTATTAATCTTGTAAATTACTGGCCAATCCTATCACTTCATTGTGCTACAAAATTTCAAAGCACTCCTGACATCTCACAGTGTAACTAAGTGACAGGACTGGCCAGTAATTTGCAAATATCAAAAGCATATTATTTCTCAAGAAATGCTGTACGTATTTATAAAGACTTTTTAGACAACGTGTTTAACTAAAGCCTAGAAAATTATTTATGAAGTGGATATGCATGGGTACATATTGTGGATATGGATATGATTCAGATAAATGAGAAATATCAATGTAGAGAGGGCAAAATCTGCTACCTAAACTATGTACGTATCTATGAATTTGATACTGAATTTATTTATAACTTCGATAGCAGACGTTCCAATATGCACACAGGTACTATGCTGTGTTCTTTGATAGAAATTCGTAGCATTCCCACAATGAATAGACTGTATCATGGTTACATAATCTTGCCAGGTGAAATGAGGAATATAAATATATATTTTTTCCAAATACTTCAACGGAGTCAAGATTTATGATGAATTTCATAAATTTTCTTTTGCTCGCCACTGGTAAGCAATACTAGTACCTTTCTTCAACTATATTCCTAAACTGAGATTCTTCTATTATTATTCTTAGTTCTTTAAAGAAATCTTTTGCACTCACTAACACTTAAAGTCATGTATGACAAGTGCAAGAAAATAAACAATGAGCAGCTTCTATACTTATCCCTAAGGTACTACCATAATTCTGTATACCCATAGAGATAAAAATTATGTAGTACCTGGCAAATAAAATTACAGTTTTGAGATATAGATGATAACCAAGCATAAACTGTGTGACATTTCAGGTGGTAGCATTCAAATTATTTCAATTACTCACTCTACCTTAAGATAAATGAATGTGAGCACTTCCTATTCTGTGTGTTATTATTTTAACATGATGTTTGTCATTCAGTAATAACGAGATGACAGCCTTCATTGCCTGACCATATGGCAAGTGTTACAAGTATATGCAATCACATCATCTGCTGTAAATTACCATACTTCCTACAAGTTATTTCACAAATAAAAAATAAATAGACATACCCAAACTGACATTTGAAATTATAGATTTGTGCTTATTTGATTTAAGCATGCTTTTAAAGATTTATAAGTAATAAAACAAATATTGTTTTGCAAACTGAGAAACTAAAGGTATAATACTGTTTGAAGGATGTCTTTTCTTTGCAGCAAACAAGACATATGGTAAAATACAAGTGAGCCCTCTTAAGTGAACACCTGTTAACATACTAAACTACTTGTGTATATTATAAATGTCAATACAAACAGCAACTAGTTAAGAACATCTTGTTAGCGTATGAAGTAGAACACGTACAATGTTGAGCAGTAAAGATTAAACACACATATTTGCTAAGCCAAAGATTAAATTTATTTTTTGAAAAGTGATAAACCCACATATTTAAAAATATTTGCAGGTGCAATGTTGTTCCAAATTTTATATAAAATAAGAAAAGAATTGATCACTATTATTCATCAGTTTTATTCTGTAGCAAGAGATTTGTGGAGATTAACATCCAATATCATATAAAGTTAAATAATCAGCAAAAGAACTCAGGACATTTGAACTTAGAATGGGTAAATGCTAAACACGTACAACATTCAGATCATTTATTAGTTTTTAACATTTTAGCTCTAACAATTCTTTTAATTTATTATGCTTATCTCTCATGATATACACACAGTTAATTCAGTAGAATTAATTTTTGACATAATTTTGGAAATCCATATTTTTCAATTATAAAATGAAAATTGAGGCCTGAATGCATGGGTGCTAGCTTACATATATGACTCTTAAGTTAAAATCTAGATGTGTTTGGTGGGTTTGCTGTCTTACCTTCTGTAGCCTCTGATCTGAACTGGCTTCCACATTCTTCTTTGGAGTACTGTTCTTGATCCCATCATCTTCACTAAGCTTAAAAAGTAACCCTACCAGAAAAAATAAAATAAAAATAAAAAAAAAAAATATATATAAATATGTATAAATAAATACATCTCTATCAGAGAATAAATAATACACTGTGACACCTACGATAACACTAAAACAATACCTGGACATTGTAAGAAAATCCATTCTTCTGCAATTATTTATAACATGGTCTATTTCTTGACAAGCCTTTTGGTCAGTTTCTAAAGAGTGACCTCTTTTCAAAGTGCTCTGTCACATAATTATGAATCTTTGCAGCATCACAGTATTTTTTTATTTTTTTTTTAAGAGTACAACCTTTTCAAAGGTACAATAGATCTGCAGGTTAAAGACGCTGTACTTTCATTCCCATTTTTATTCTTTTATAGACTATTCCCTCTATGCCTTAAAAGCAGAATTCATTGCCTTTTTATCTACACAGTCGCTATGAGTTTTGTTCTCTAGGTCTTGTCCCCTGCTAGGAGGATCAGAGTGATTGGTGAACAAAGCAAACAGTAACAGAATTAGGATGGATGAAAACTTTAAACTCCTTTTTTGATAAGTGAAAGATCATGTACTTCACCAGATAAATCACACAAATCATTGGACTGTAATGCTGTGAATTCATAACAATTAGAAATCGATAGAAGTAATGAGAATAAAATTTACTCTATGCATTGCTCTCAGATATAGCTATGTACTTTAGGTACTAAAAATCCCACTAAAAGAATAATTTAAGAATTAATTATTCAACAGCATGGTAAGAAAAAGTTTGCTGGTACTTATATACAATAAATCAGAAGTAAAATATACTGCATTTAGATTTTGCTTAAAAGCTTACCATTCACAAATTTCTCACTACTTACAGAAAAAAAGCAATTATACATCTCAGAAGGAGTTTTTTCTTAGAATATTAAAGATATTCAAGAACAACAACAACAAAAAAATAAATTCAGCACTATAAAAAGAACACAATATTCACATTTCTTTTCTTCCCCCAAATTATTTTTAAGAATTAATCTTAAGGGATAAATATCTGTGTCATACAGTGAAAGTCTGCTTTAGAAGTATCATTTCAAACTACAAGCAGACACTGCAGGTCACTTAAAAACTTTTGATTTACAAACAAAGCAAGTGTAGAAGAAAACAGTGTTACTCTCTGTAGATTCACAATCCTCTTGATATAAACAGTGACTAACAAGTTTGTTAGAGTGAATTAGACCTTTCTTTTGTCTTTGGAACATGTCATGGCCAATTAATACTTCTGTATTCATGAAATAAATGGAGCACTATTCTAAAGATAATAAAAGCTGAAAAAGGTAAAACTACGCATCTGGGGAATATGTACCTTTACCTTGATATTAATATGTTAGTTCCCATGTTATTTCAGACTACAGTCCCCCAGCACAGTGGTACTGCATACATTTACAACATTCTCTAAGTAACACACAAAGATAATATGAACATGCTTTTCATCTTTTTCTAAATATTCACTCATTTGAATGTCTGTTGCAGCTTTTATATCAGCATTTACTGTAATTCACTGAAAAGAAAAATTATTTCCCACAGTCAAAGAAACTGATCAAAGCACACAAGGTGTTATGTTTATTATGTGGATATATTAAAATACAATTTACAAAACTATCTATAAATAAACATATGATATGCATGAGAATAAAGATGACTACTGCAGAACAGACAGAAAAATCTGCACATGTTCAGTTTTACCAAGGAAGTCGAAAGCAAAATACATTAAAGAAAAGGCAAATGTCACTGTAGCATAACCCCTTCTATCAAGGAGAAAATAAATGGCCTACACAGCCCTCTTCTCTCCCTCCTCTCCTTCTAATTGATACATATTTGTTCACAGGAATTGGTTAGGGAGGCAATGAAACAGTATTAGCTATAACTGTGTGTCTATCTAAAACAGCAGACAGATTCATCACATCAATCTATTCAGCAACACATGGGATCTACCCACCATTCTCCTACATTAAAAATTCCAAGTTATCCTCAAGGAAGACGCGTAAGTCATAAAACCCACAATCTTCAGTCACTAAATTACGATGGCCTTATGTAAGTAAACATATCCCACTGAGAAAACACAGTTAACTGCCAGCTTTGGAACATAACACTTAGCTTCTAATTAATAGCCACAAAATCTGATTATCAGGTAGTTTGACACCACTGACAAATGGTATCTGAACTGTGATACTACTCTCCCTACTAATATTTGTGTAAATCCTTTTTACAGAGAAAAAAAATGTCCATTAAAAAAAAATAAATAAATAGTGGCATGTAAGTTGTTCCAGAAGTAATGCCACCTATTTATTTCCACGGAAATTACAATAGCAGAATAACACTATTTGATAAAACAAATTTATAGCTACAAAGCACCACTATTAGTCATGTATATTCACCAGCAATGAACAAGAGCCCGCATGCCACGCTCATAAAAATCTACATCAGTGGAGGTGTTGTATTCTTTCACAGCTGCTATGAAGGCACTGTATCTAGGAAAATGTGCTCCACAGTCTTCAAACTGCTATGGAGCATGGCATTATGCTGCAACAAGAAGATGTTCTTTGGCCTGACTCTGTAACTTTAAGCCTCCAGCTTAGTCACTGTCAGGATGTTTGGTCAGAGATGATGTTTGTCTGGGTTCCAGGAAATCCAGAAGGACCATCCCTTTCTTATCCATAAAGCAAGTGCACATCACTTTACCCGCTAAGGACAGTGGGTATTTTTCTTCCATGAAGAATTCACTTGTCGCCACTCCACAGACGGTCATTTTGGCTCCAGTTTGTAGTGGTGACACCACACCTCATTGCTGATGATGTGATGTAGGGAACTGTCACCTTCTGACTCGTACTGGTTCAATAGCCCCTGGCAAACTTGCATATAGTGTACTTTCCATTTCTATATGTGCATTCCTGGGATCCACCTGGTGCACACTTGGTGATATTCCAACATTTCCACCAACGTTTCCAACACAATGAAGCCAATATTCAGCTCCAGACACAGTTTGCTTGTTGTAATGTACCTGTTCACATCAATGAGTTGACTGAGATTCATTTTTTTGTATGACTATCAGCACAGCTGTCCAGAACATGACTGCCACCTCTGCTGAAAGACACCACTGTGTTCACATCCACTGTTTGGTCTCCATAAACATTCAGCAAGCATTGATGTCACTGGACATCATATTTTCCTTATGGAGGAAACTAATAACATACCATTGCTTCACATGCACTTCAATGTCAGCTGTCATTCTGTCAGACTGCCCTTCTGCAGCCCCCCTACAGATAAAAGGTGCCATGGTGTAGAAAGCCATTGTTTTACTGATTGCAGTACTAATCTCCCATGTTCCCAATAATGTTTAAGTAGAAAAAAAAGGTGGAAAGGACCACTGAACACCAGAAGAGAAGGCCATTCACACTAATGAACTGGTGACATGACATATTCGGAGGGACTCCAAAATGCAAGAAGCCTTCACACTGCCTCAGAAGAAACAGGGGACTTACCACTTACTTTAATGAGGTGCTTCATATTTTTATGAATAGGATTAGATGGACTCTTTTACCAGTTTTTGGAGAAAGAGACATAAGTTTCTGACAACACATTGTTTACATTCAGGCAAATATAATTACATGAACAGTGAGGTAAATGTGGATTTTTTTCATTCTGAATAATAATTCATGCTAGCAAAACGCCTTAGACAGCTGAGTTAGAACAGACAAAATTAAGAATGGTAAGAACAGTTTCCTTTTTACCTGACCTTCTTTACCTTCGTCTCCTAGTTAAAGAAAAATGGGGAATAGTTTAAACTGAAAGACAGTAGATTTAGATTAAATGTTAGGAAGAAATTCTTTATTATTTTGAGAGTAGAGAGGCACTGGGACATACTGAACAGAGAAGCTGTGGACTCCCTATCTCCAGAGGTGTTCAAGGCCCCAGCAGCCTGACCTATTACTTGGCAACCCAGTCCATAGCAGAGAGTTGGAACTATAAGTTCTTTAAGGTTTCTTCCAATGAAGCCATTCTGTGATGATTCTATGGATCCATGAAAAATGGTACAGAATAGGAATACGGATACCTAGCACTTCCTTCTGACAAACACAACCAGTATCTATTTGAGTCAGACAATAGTGCCTAATTTTTTTAATCCAGAGAAGCTCCATTGTTTTTCCAGAATCTATCCCTGGATCTTAAAATGCCTGGTGGATACAGGTATCTACAACGGAGAAAACGAATTCCAACATATTTCATAAGCTGAGTAATTTATTGCCAGGTTTATCACAGAATGATAGAATAGCTTGGGTTGAAAAGGACCACAATGACCATCTAATTTCAACCCCCTTGCTATGTGCAGGATCACCAATCACAAGACCAGTCTGCCCAGAGCCACATCCAGACTGACCTTGAATGCCTCCAGGGATGGGGCATCCACAACCTTCTTGGGCAACCTGCTCCAGTGTGACACCACCTCTGTGTGAAAAACTTCCTCCTAATATCTAACCTAAATCTCCCCCATCTCAGTTTAAGGCCATTCCTGCATGTCCTATCACTATAGGACCCGAGTAGGAAAAAAAAGTAGGACCCGAGGAAATGGCCAGAAGTTGTAGCAGAGAAGGTTCAGTTTGAACATTAGGAGAAACTTTTTCTCTCAGTGAGTTGTCAGGCACTGGAATGGCTGCCCAGGGAGGTGGTGGAGTCACTGTCCCTGGCAGTGTTCAAGAGGCTCCTGGATGAGGAGCTACGAGATATGGCTTAGTAGCATGTGGTACTGGGAATGGGAGGGTGGTTGGACTAGATGATCATGCAGGTCGTTTCCAACCTTGTGATTCTATGATTCTATGATTCTATCCACACTCGTTAACAGCTGTTTCCCCTCGTGTTTATAAGCTCCCTTCAAGTACTGGAAGGCCACAGTGAGGTCTCCCTGGAGCCTTCTCTTCTGCAAGCTAAACAATCCCTCAAGCTTTCTTCATAGGAGAGGTGCTCCAGCCCTCTGATCATCTCAGTGGCCCTCCTCTGGACCCACTCCAAGAGCTCTATGTCCTTCCTGTCCTGGGGGCCCCAGGCCTGGACACAGTCCTCCAGATGGGGCCTCACAAGAGCTGAGTAGAGGGGGACAATCACCACCCTTTCCCTGCTGGCCACCCCTTTTTTAATGCAGCTCAGAACACAGTTGGCCTTCTGGGTTTCATTTCAGAAATGAAAATGTACTTGGCTAGGAAGTTAAAAACTGTATTCAGATCACATCAAATTTTGTCTCTCAGTAAATGCCAGACAACAGATCAAAGGTTTTACTTTTATTTGGGAAAGGACTTAAATACTATTTTAGGGCAAAGGGTGCACATACCTTTGTAACTCATGAGCCAGAATTACTCAAAAGCTCTCAATTACATCCATAGATAGCCATCAATGCTGTCTTTTTTAATATATTCTTCCAGAAAATATCAGCCAGCTCACGAAAGTGTCTGCGGCACTGAAACATCCTAGCATTTGCAAGTGGATAAATAAGAAAACTACTTTTCACAGACTGAATAGTACTTTTTTATACCTCAAATGGTAACAGCTTGAAAATGGCTGGAATCAGTTCAGCCATACATGCTAAAAAAAGTATTGCCTAATGCATATTGTCAGACTTGATTTTCTAACTTGGAAAAAAAAACCAAAAAACCACCAACCCTGTTCATCTAAATAATACCTATCACAACACATGCTGGAAGACCTATCTAAAATTTTTGTAAAGTAATTCACTAGGAACTGAACAGTTTTTCTCAGTTCTAATTCTAAAACAACAATTGTACCAGTAACCAAACCAGAACTGTGTACCTACTAGTCCATTTATAAAAAGAATATATTTTCATTTAAAATATTAATGAAAAATGGGGAAAAAAAAAAAAGACTAGCTGTTACAGTATCAAACATGTAAAGAGCTGGCAGTGTCACAGATCTGATTGTTTTATTGAAGACACACGGTTAGTGCTCACCAGGCTCTTGACTTTTTTTTCACTGCTGGTTGCCTTTCCACTTCTCTCTATGCAAAGAATGACTACATTGGCAAAAATAAAGAACTGCTTTTAAAAGTTGGTATTTTAAACCTTTGCTAGTTTTCTTCAGCTTTGTATGTGACTGTGACAGTAAAACATAAGAAGTAACACAAAAGGAAACAATGATGTTCCAACTTCAGCAGATGGAGATTTCCATTATTTTTTTGTAAATCATAAAGCAAACTAAAGGAAAAAAAACATTCAGTTTTTCACTCAAGTGGTCAACGTTACCGCATGAAATGAAACAGACTAATAGCAGAAAAATGAGATACAGAATGATAAGGCTTTGTTGCCAAAACATGGTTCTTTAGCAGAATACTTCTACTGCTCTTGCAGAATATTGCACACAAGGACTTCCCCAAAGATTTGGCAACCAGATGGACTGTGGATTACTTCAAGAACAGCAAATAACTTATAGAATCATAGAGGAAATGATAATATATTACCTATCTTCACAGAACCATCAACTATTGTACAGACTGCGAAGATATAAAAGAAGTATCCATGATGAACTCTTACAAGAGATCCAACATTTTGATTTCCTTTTGAATCTACAAGCTTTGAGAGATAGCTATTATAAAAAGAAGTCTGAATGAGCATGAAATTTCTGTATCACTGTATTTCAGAACATCAATAGCAGTTCATATTCTGGAGAAAGCCACAAACGCATAAGCATGTTTTAGATATTATACACATACAAACATAAACATTTTAAACAGAAAATATAAATTTCTTATGTAGATTTTACACATCAAAATTTCAACTTTTTTGACAATAAAAATTGTCCTTGATTTCACAGACATGCAGAGAACTTCAGGAGAAACATGCTTTGAAACAAAATGTGTGGCCTTATGCTTACAAAATATATATTCAAGAATAAATTATCATTTGGAGACAAAATAACTTTAAAACTAGTATTTCTCTTAGGGTGTGTACACACTTAAAACACAATACCTCCTCTCTTGTTTTAAACATAGTTGAACTGCTGTACTGTAAACTTACCCACAGACTGGTGTACTTTCATCTGATCTAATTCCTCCTCAAGATTCAGTCTTCAAAAGAGTAAATTAAAAAAAAAAAAAAAAAAAAGTAAGAACCATAAATCAATCATAAACGTTTGCTGTTAATCAAAATTAATCATATCAATATATTGTCAGGAATAAGTTGTCAGTCCTCAGAAATTCATTTAATAATTTATTAAAAGCAGATTCCAAATATAAAGAGTTACTGGTATAAGAGCCGATTAAAACTTACAGAAATAAATTTATAAAATTGAGATAAAATTTTGGTGGTAACATACACCAAGTTTCAGCTAGTCCTTCTTAGGTAATGAAACGATAACAACGATAAAGTTATAATGCTAAAGTTTCAAAGTAAAATTGAGAAATGCTAAATTAATTATACTACTTCCTGTTGGCTCATTTATACAGGCGTTTTCTGATACAATCTCTAATTTTACAGTTACAGGCTATTTCAACAATAACATTCTGCCCATTTTAGGTTAGGATACAACACCACATACAGTGAGAGAGAGCAGTCATTTAAGATGCAGATTTAAAAAATAACCTCATTCAGTATACATAACATTCTTCCAGTTTCGCTCTGAAGGCTGGACTGCCAATCCCCTAGCAGCCTATTCTGGTGAACTAACAATAGCAGCAACTAAATGCTTCACAAGAGATTTATTTTCTTTTCAAAACCCTCTGAGGTGAGACAACACAAAATCAGGACAAAATGTCTGCTAACTTAAGGAAAGGGTTATGCACAGTTCTTTGAAGCACTCTGTATGTTTAGCACTTCTCTCGGCTGCAGATCTAAATATTGCAATTCATACCCCATAGTCTCAAGTGGAGACTATGAAAAACTTTTCACAAAGAAAACAAGAAACATATGAAAAGCTAAGGTAACTTGCTTTGCACACAACTCCAGCTACTTTCAGGACCACCCAGCTTCATGGACTGACTTTCTTTGCTCTTCTTTCATTCTCCATGCCTCAGTCATCATTAACTTCTATTATACATATTACAATGGCCTTTACCACTGTCTGTTCCTCATATCACGCCCATTTCCTGTACCAAATGGCAAGCTGCTCACTTGAAAAAAAAACCACAAACATTTGCTAATTGTGTGTTTAAATACTGTATTCAAAATTATATGAATGCAAGGGAGTGAATTAGGATTATCTCAGAATCCTCACTGCCTGTAGCTCTACCTTCCAAGCACGTTAGTTTTCATCTTCAAAAACACATTTGAATAAACACATTTATACACACATGAACAGACATATCCATGCATCCCTTCTACATGCTAGTCAAGTGGCAAGTACAAGATTTTTATAAAGAATTAATAAACATAAAAACTTCCAAAGTGATGGAAGATGTGGAAGCAAAAAAAATATAAGTAAAAAGTAAAGGAGTAGGTTTCTTCTGTCACTTGCAAATTTGTCTGTGAAATACACTTCAACTGAAGGCAGGCTCTACCTAGACTGGAAATACTTCAGCTAGGGTAGACAAGAAGTTACAATGTGTCATACAGGATCCAAGTCAACTGAAGTCTTGAATAAATTTTAGAAATGCCCAAGCGAATCATACCAGTGCTGGATCCATTCTGCACCAAACCTTTATGTACAGAAGACGCAAAAGCAGATGTTACTTCAAGAAAGTGCACAAGCCTGCTTCTGCAGTCCTGTTTTTTCACCCTCAAAGTGGCATCTAAACACCTCCCTTTCCACTCCTGTAATTTATTCCCTGTTGCTAGAAGGATCTTTCCTCCAATCCTACAGAAATGGGATTTATTTATAGCCTTTCATGTGGAGCCTTGAAAAAGATCTGCCAAAGGCATTTTGAAAACATAGTTAGATTCTACCCACATGGTTACTGGAATAGTCTGCAATTCCAGCAGATTAATGAAGCAGAATTTCCCTTTACAGAAGCCACACTGAGTACTTCCAAAAAAACCTGAGTTTACCTGTTTCCGTGTTCATTGATATCTCTCCCTCTCCTTCTTCCCCTGCCCCTTTTTTTTTGTAAAGACAATACTGCCATATTCTAATGTATGGAAGCAGCCAGTCTTACTGGTCTGGAGCTCCCTCTGGAGCTCTTTTTGCAGATGGGAGTTAACAGTGGCAACCTGCCAGTCCACTATCACAGTAGCTGTTTAAGAGGTTACAGTTCAGTAATTTCATACTTGACCTTGGGTGTGAAGATATTAACATCAAAATACTAGCAACTGTTTTACTTGCTTGGCTTTATTATTGCCGTGCAGTTACTTCAAAAAAAATCTAACACATCTGATCTATCTGCTGTGAGGAACACAGCAATGGTTGACATCTTCTGCAGGGAAGGCTGCAAAGATTAACTGAGCTGCTCTTTAATAGCCTTGTAATCTCAGTGTATCCTTTTACAGTTACATTAAGCAAATCTACAAGCTTCCTAATTGGCTTATTTTTCACATCATTTACGGAAAATTATACTAGCACAGCTTAAGCGACCTTTAAAAATTATCCTTCAGTTAGCTTCTTCAGCCTTCTCATCTTCCCGACTGCATTTGAACAGCCACTGTTTATTGGCCTTCCCGCTCTCACCAAAGCAACCTTAAGCTTCAAATGCTGGCTTTTTATCTTAAAGGTCAAATATTCTTAAGACTGCTATTTTTTTGAATTTTATTTTACGTTTTAAGTTGCAGTACACATTCTTGTTGGGCTTTTAATTCAGTATTTTTCTCACTGCCCATGAGAATAAGATGGCAGCAGGCAACATGCTCCAGATTGGCCAGGCCCTTAAGACAGTCTCCCATCGCCTTACTGCCAAACAGCTGAGATCTGGTGGTGCAAAGTACATGAAGGGGCTGGAAAACTGCCAGGCTCAAAGGGTGATGATCTTTGCTGTGAAGTCTAACCGACAGCCAGCCAGCAATTAAAGACAACACTCTCATGAATCCACACCAGAGCTCCTAAATATTTTTATCAACAACTGAAATACAGGTAAGGGTGCCACTTGGCAAGTACACAGACAGTATAAAACTGAAGGCAGCAACTGATACAATGGAGGACTGGTCTGCTGCTCAGGAAGATGGCAGTAGGCAGAGAAAACAGGCTGACGACACTCACAAAAGCCAAAGTCCTGTCAGAACAACTCTATGCATCAGGGCAGCCTAGAAGACAACTAGCTGTAAAGCAGCTTTGCAGAAAAAGTGGGGTCCTCCAGCACAATGAGCTGAACATAAGTTGAGTAGTCTATGTGACATCTTCCTAGCACATCTTACTTATTACCAAAGTATAGGACTTCTATCCAAAAACATTACACAGTGCTGCCATTTTCCTGTAATAGTTGCACAGTATCACATCTAAAAAATCCTTTTTATACCCTATCACTCTCTAACCATGTACTCCTACTCTCCCACTGCTGCAAAGCTAGTGTCTGGGCAACGCTTTATTCCAGAGACTACCTTTGTTCCTCCAGGTCTCAAAGTTATGATGTCAGAATTTCAATCTGATGTGAAGTAGTCTAGGCCCAAATCTTATTTTTTTGGCATCTAGCAATGGCACAGAAGTATCTGTATATAATTTCTCCATTACGTTGCTTTGTATGCCAGTCAACTAGTGGTACTGACAACATTTTAGAAGAGATTTCCTTTTCTTTTGTTTACCATTACCAGCACCAGCTTCCTTCTTTCACAAAAGAGTCCGTTTACTACAGAAATATTCATGGTCCAAATGGACATGGGGGCAAAAAATAGATTAAATAAATAGATTAAATAGATTAAAAGTAAACTTGACATGGCAACCTTCAAGCCTTTTTTCCTACAAAACTTTTAAGGCAAATACAGTACTAACACAGAAAATTAAATAATAATCTGTCTGGACTCATACTGCATACATTTTACAAAAGCAGAATATGAAAGAGAAATACAAAAATAATTGTGTTTTTTTAACATGACTATATCAATATTGCCATAAGTGCTTCTATATTTCAAGGCAAAAAAAACAGAGCAACAAATGCAATGTGAAGAACCAGATACAGAAGCACGTAGCCGTTCCTTGCTGTCCTTGCTGTTTGTTCCCAGCTGAGGAGTAGAGTATGCTCTTATACACTTGAATGTGACATGCTATTCTAGCTAGAACTTGTTTAAAAAAAGAAAAAATCTATACTGCATTATAACAAATATTTAGTTCAGTCGCCTACAGTCCACAGCAGAAGTACCACAGCCTCTGTATTTCGTCAAAAGAGAGAAGAAAAAAGGGGAAAGATATAATCTGGTCTTCTTGAAGAGTGCAATTTATTTCAGAGATGGTCTGATTTTTGCTTTCCCATAGAACAAGTAAATATGATCAGAAGCATCAAAGAAGCATCTAAGTAAGAAACTTCCTGAGAAACAAGAGGAGGTTGGAGGAAGTTAGGGTAACTAAGTCATATAACACTGCTGAAGTATAATGTAATGCTAGAAGAAATGACTCAACCTGGAAAAACACTAGGAAAGTGTTGCTTTCCAGCCTCCCATTTACACCTTCACTTCATTTGAACAAGATACTTTTAGTTCCTGTCTAACAAAATTTACAGCTGGGATTTGAAAACAAGTACATTTTCTTAAAACTGTACTTGTCAAGACAAAACAGATCTTCATTCATGCTTTGGCTGATTCAGTGCTCCATCACACAGATGCCAACCTAATACGCATGAACTGACACACGTTTACCAAACATTGCCTTCCTCTTCAAAATTTCTTTCAAACAGGTAAGCATTCATGCACACATTTCCTCAAAAGTGGGACTGCTTTTAACTGACCACATCTAGCACAACCTCCTAAATGAACCACAGACATCTCTTAGGAAGTAGGTTATGTAGTTGAAGAGAACTGTGATCCAATGCATGAATTCCTGTGATATAAGTGTTAAAGAGGGATTAATCTGTTTAAAGGATCAGAAATAATCTTGAATAAGTGATGTATGGTAACACAGAGTACTAACCTACTAGAATCTGAGAATCAGAACAGCAGCAGAGAGTGAATAACATCTTCCAATCCTGCTTCAGAAGACAAAGCTAACAATTTGCTGCAATTTTTTTGAGCATATACTTACTGACTTACTACAGTTTTTTTCATGGTCAGTTTCAATTACCACATACAATAATGGAAAGAAGAGATGCTTTAGGTTTTGATACTAACTGAAAAGGGATTTTTTTGGTGCATCGAAAAACCTGTGACTGATTTAGCTCCTGTTGAGGAAAGACATCATGTTTATGTTATCTGAAAAGTTCCAAGACATAAGCTAAAGCTAAGAGATGGAATCTCTGAAGATATTTCTACAGAGCAAAGGTAATTTCTCTGTACAGTGTTTCCTCCTGATTTTCGTCCTGAGGCACAGATATTGAAATGAAGTCTTTGCATATTATTAGTACATGTCTCCTACGTCTTTTGATAGTAGAAATTCTAGGAGTTAGAAGTAGGTAATTTTGAAGATTATGTATATCTTAGATGTCTTATATTAATCCCCACAGAACTGCTCTTCTAGCAATTTTTTTTAGGATTGATCAACATTTTTCAAGTTTTGCAATTATATCTTACTACAAGCTAAACATTAAAAAAAAAAAGCATATTTTGAAATTTTTGGATGGTATCAAATTATTTTTTTACTCAAAACCAGTGTCTAAAAAAAAATTCAACTCTGTGAATTAGGTTTATTACCTTTCTTGTTTCAGATTATAATACGTGGTGGCATAAATACTATAGTGTATGTCCCAAAATGTTCTATGATTTTATATAAAAAAATAAAAAAAATAAATTTTTTTTTTTAAAAAAAAGGTCAATAGAAAAATCTGACTCAGAAAGAAATGATTAAGATTCTAAATCAAATACATACAGCAATGGAAAAGGAAAGTCTGTGATAACTATAATAGGAAAACAAAAATCTTTTATTTTTATTTTATTTTATTTTATTTTTGTTCTGTTGACTCAAAGAAGATGAACCCTTGAACTACACTTCAAGAAAGAATGATGGGATTTGAATACAGTGGAAATATGTAGGTCAAGAAGAAAAACAAACAAACTTGAGTGTTAGTATAAATTCATGATATATTCAGAGCTTAGTACCCTTTATGTTGACAAAGTCAAAGGCTACTATTCCATTTCAAAGCCTCTGTCACACATGCTATCTTTTCATCTTATTATCTAGTTTAGCTTTAAAAAGAGTAGTTCCAAGGATATAATTTCAAACAATAGGGAGATAAAACCTTTGTGCAACTGTTCATCAAATACTGTGAAGCTCTCTGACAAGTTATGCAGTGTTTTATATTGATACGAACTGAAACCTTATAGGGCATTCAAACTCCAGAATTCCATAACTAAGCACTTCAGCATTAATAAATTGATTGATAAAAACTAAAAATAGAAATAAAAGCAAACTAAATTTTGATGCATTTTAAAAGCAACAAAAAATGGGTAAGAATTGTCTCTGAAATTTTGCATAAAACATCTCTAGTTATATGAAAAACCTTAGGCAAAGAAGATTCACTATGAGGAATATCTATCAGCAATCTGGGGGAAAAGAAAATAAGCAACGACTCAATTACACTTTATAAAGATTCATCACACTCCAAGTCTAAATTCGTATCTGCAATAATAATGATATCACAGACATTACTAAAAGCTTACAGAGCTGAAACCCTACTCGTCACTTCGCTTTTATCTGTAGTCAGTATTTGAATACATTCACTTAAATCAGTTTGGATTGCTCTTTATACGCTTATTTATGAAAAGGTTTAAGAATTTTTCAAAAGATAGCAAACAATTATTTTTCTGATAGCAAAAGGAAACTCTTATCATAAATAGTTTTTGGAATAGAGACTAGCTTAGTTCATAAATGTTTCTGGAATACTACTGAAACTGTAACTGAAAAATTTACTGTGGAAACTTAAAAGCAAATCCCTACCAACTTTGCTGATAATTAACATTATATAGCTATTAGTGGATTATAAAACTGTAATTTCTAATTTTAAGAACAAATGCATTATTTTAATACAAAGCCATTATTATGTAAACTGAAAGAAGCCTATTCAGCTCCCAGACAGGGTTTTTGTTTCTAGCTCAATTCTTAAAGGTGGACAAAAAAAAAACAGACTAGCTTTGCAATGTGCTTGTAAGAGTAATAAAATCTGTGGAACAAACAAACAAACAAACAAACAAAAAATACCAGAATTTATTACTCCTTCCAGAAAAATAAGTTGCTCTTATTTATACTCACTCACTGTGCTTTCCAGCAGCTTCCCAAGTTCAAATGATATCACATCAGATGGAAGAAAAGTGACTTAAGGCCTTACAAAGCCTAGAATGTGCAGTACTGATTTTTATCCTTAAGCAGAACTGGAATCGTCTCATGGACTTCAGCCTCCTGCTCAGTGATAAACATTTTCTCATCTGATTTCAAAACAAGTCAAAATCTCAAAGCAAGCTTCCACAATACAAGCTACTCCAAAATACTTCTTAGATTTCCTGGTTGACAAGAAACAGTTGAGATGCTGAAAGGTGTTCCAAACTATATGATCAGGGTACAACTTTGAATTTCTTCCTAGCTAAGAAGTCTACAAGAAGTACTTGAATTAGCAGGAATCAGCACCTTGAACACAGCAAGAATCTGCTGGCTCTTCTGAGAAGTCTGCCAATATTTTCTAACATAGCAGAATGAAGCCGCATGTCTTTGTTTATACTCTGTGAGATAATATTGATGCATTTGTAACATCCTGAGAACAACCTCAACGTGTTTTGTTTATTATTAATAACTTGATGAAAGTCAATCTTCTCCTTCATATCATACAAAAGGCACCAAGAGGAGCAGGAAGCAGTATCCTGTTCTAGATACCGATTCTTTATTTATGTCTTCCAATTATGATCATGCCACAGCCACACTTGGTAATACTAAAACAAGGATCAGTAAGAAACTGAGGGAGTTCAAATCTATCTAGCTAGTAGTTTATGCTGGTGTCCCATACATTTCTAAAGGTACTGACCTTGACCTGGAATTACAGCATAATCTCTTCCCATGCTGTACAATATTCAGAATTCTATTATATTTTGGTATAATCCTTTTGGCTATTCCTTCTTTATAAAGTTATTTTGATAATAAACATATACCTATTTGGAATTTAGAAAGAGGAAGCATAATAAAAAGTATTCTAGAGAAGCAGTTTCACCAAAGGAATTACTTCTGATTTCTTTCAGATTATAGCTATGCATCAGCAAGAAATTGTCTAAAACAGTTGCTTACTTAATCAAGTTACTGGAATAGGCGAAATACTCATACCATCTGCATATAAGCAAGGCTTTTGCAAAATATACCTTCTTGCTAGAACAAAATTTCCTAGTACTCATCATTTTTAGTCGTCAGCGGTTCTAAAGATACCATCAGGAGCCCTCACACAGCTCCAGATTGAATGCACACATAACACATGCGCACTTGTGACTCACGGCATTAAAGGAAATTTAGAAAGACAGACTGAACTATAGCACAGACTTTCTGCCTACACTTATCAGTTTATGTAGCTCCTTCCTTTGAGAGTTGCTGACCCTAGGCTAGCCCACTACCAGAGTTAGTCCTCTATCAAACCACTGCCTCAAGAGGAATGCACACCCCGTAAGCTGGCCACTGTTCATCAGCAGCTTTCAGCATTCACAGGCAAGGCCAGAAGGAGACTCCTGCACTCCTCTGCATACAGATAAAAGGAATTAAAAGAGCAGGCTCAGGTTGGCTAAAATAAACATCCAAATAAACAAAAAGACTTCTTTCTGTTCGTCCCAGGGAATTTTATCTGGAAAATAAAACCAAGCAGAGAATCTCATTTCTAATAGAGAAAAACATGCAAGAAGGTATAACCCACTGAGGAAACAGACTCTTTCTCAAAGATTACAAGTTGTAAAACTGCAGTGGGATGACTCTTCAGAGAAATAAGCAGAAACCAAGCAACAATCTCCTAATGCACACCATTGCTGGTGTGGACAGAAATTAGGGATTGGTCCAGGAGCTGCTGCAGTTAGAAAAGCCTTCCTCACAGTTCAAAAGGTAGCCATTGCTTTTTCAGATGCTCTCCTCCAGAGAAATGGAAGTATGTTAAAGATAGAAAGGCCAAATTAAGAAGAAAATCAAACAAACAAAAAAAAGACTACTAAGCAAATTTTGAAAACTTGTTGAACTTGTTACCATGGTCCTTTAATGGAGACATTTTTAGAGACACTGAGTCAATATATGGTTTGGATTTTTTTCTTGTTGTTTGCTTGTTTGTTTGTTTGTTTTCTTGTTTGTTTTTTTTTGTTACAGAAAGCTTACATCAAATCCTCAAAAGTAAAATGGGACAGCAGAAAAAGCTCTCTTGCTATTTTCCTCCCCCACAAAAAAGAGAGGAGCTTAAGACAGCAGATCAACATGGAGAGGTCTTCTAAGTAAGTAAAATTAAATTGTTATTTCTGTCCATGAGTATTCAGAGTGGTAAAAATTTCACCCTGTACAATCTGAGTAAAATTCACATGCACCAACAGAGTTTTGTACTGAGTCCATATAGAAAACACAGGAAAAGGCTCCGGTAAACTGAAGTGAGAAATCTGGTATGTAATACTGCAATTTCTTTAATAATTATTTTCATTTTTCATTGTGTAGAGTCTTGAGAATGAAACCAGGCAGAAACATTTATATTGTGTAATCTTACTCTGACATCTGAGTAGGGCTGAAATTCTTCACTTTGCTCCTACAGGATTATGATTCAAGAACATTTGCCTGCAGTGAGGGTACAATATGCTCTTTTCATGGGGCTGTATATTTATGTGTCAACTGACAGCCTTGGGAGGTGAGAGTAAACCTTGGAGCAGGTGTTTGATCTAGACTGTGTGAGAGAACAAAAACCATTACATATGTCTAGGGATAATGCTGCCAAAAGAAAATAAAGCAAAAAATACTAGCATCACTTACATTTTGTGGAACATTCAAACCATACAAATGATTTACTGGAATTTTTCACAGGAAGAAAATTGTAAACTTAAGCTTATAAGAGACTACAAAGAAACCTGCAGTTTTAATTAACCAACAAATGAAGTATTTTACTATACCTTGTCTGTGAGCTTAGTTTACACACTCACTCCCCAGTATATGTCTTTATCATTCTTGTTTCTCAATTCAGCCACACATAGAATGGATGAAAAGTGCAGGAAGTGGTTTCTGTTGGTGCTAAGTAAAAGTCTGTCTGATTTACAACCCACATTCAGGTGTGAGAAAAAAGCAACTCCCCTACACCAATCCAGAATCTGTGCAGATAACAAAAAAGTGAAGAATAGCACCGTTGTTAAGAATGGGTTTTGAGATTTATTTCAAATTAATAGTCACTCAGAAACCAAAGACCTGCTAGTGGCTAGTGACTAAAATAGTTTCAACATGCAACATAACCTTCAGCTTACAAAAGGATGGTAGAAACTAATATCTAATATTTATCTTCTCTCTAGCTGTCTTTTGTTTGATTTACTCTACTATGAAGTTTAAATGACATAAAGTTGGTTAAAAAAAAAACAAATTAATGTAAATTATACTCATTATTTCAATTTAGGATTTTTCATTCCCATAAAATGCCACCAGAACTGCCTCACAAACAATGTCTACTGGCAGTTAGCTAAGAAAGGACTTGACTTGAAAGATCATTACACCGGGTTACCACTGTAAGGACTCCACTGCATGAATACTGAGACAGTGCTACTGTCACATCCATGCTTTTAACTTCATATAAACTCAGAAGTCTCTACAACTTACAGGTTGCTTTTGATAAGAGTAGCATGCTTTCAATAAAATTGCAAATCAATTTGTTAAATTATTTCTTACAGTGAAATATTTGAACTTCAGGGAAACTCTGAAGCCTCTGCAGCCACTTTCATGTGACTGTGTTTGAAAAAAGCAAACTGCAGCACTTCTTGCAACATTTATTACATGCAATTCATTACAAATTCAGATCCCCAAAAAACAGCAAAACAAGTTTAACTAGTGTGTGTACATATATTCTGCCTCATTCAGCGTGAGAGACGCAACTAGTTCATTATAGAGATCATACCATGCCAGAAAGAACATTCACTTAGCTCAACATTTGAGTTTCTGGAATTCCAGAACTGTTTTAAGAAAAGGGATGAGAATCAGAAAGGTTGATTCGTAATTTCCACAAAAGGAAAGCAGAAAAATTTTCATTCTCTGCTGAATTCAGCTGTATGTTGCATGAAAGCATAATCCTTCTAGGTTCACAAGGTTCTTATCATGAATAGTCAGTACAATATAATGAGATGCTTTTAGTACTTCTTTTTTTTTTCATACTTTCTATTTTTATATATTCATCAATCATCAGTGACTCAAAGAGCAACAGCATGAAGTTCAGCAAAGGAAAACACTGGACACAGGCACAGGCTGGGAGGCAAGTGGCTGGAGAGGAGCTCATAAGAAAGGACCTCGAGCTGCTGATCGAGCAAGCTGAGCATAAGCAAACTGCATTATGAGGTGCCTTAAACAAACCACAGTCAGCCAGTCTTTTGTATTTGACTGTGTAGTCTACGACCTTAAATACAGTAAGAAGTTAACAGGAGATCTGAGTCATTACATTTAAATATTTTATAATTAGAATCTTCCTATGTTTCAGCAATCCTAAAACTCAAGGAAAAAAATAATTTACAGATTCAACATATGTCAGAGAGGCTACACTCTGTGGGCGACACTTTCTAACATTGACATAGCACAAATGAACTTTGTTCTCCAATTAATTCTGGTGCATGACCCTGCTACCAGTGAAACAAAGAAAAAATTACTGTAGCATTTGGATGATGCACACAACAATGAAAATTTGAAAGCTAAAACACTCTGATGACCAGGCATTTACTGCTTGGCTAAAGAGACTGTCAAGACTATCAAAACTGCATTTTTTTCAAAAGGTTTGCTATGGAAAAAATAAAAGAACTAGGAAATTTTTATAAGGGCGTGTAGCAACAGTATGAGGGTAGACTTAGACTGGACAGTGGGAAAAAATTCTTTACTGTGAAGGTAGTGAGACTGGACAGGTTGTCCAGTGAAGTTGTGAGTGCCCCCTTCCTGGAGGTGCTTAAGGCCAGGCTGGGTGGGGCTTTGAGCAAACTGGTATAGTAGGGGTTGGAACTAGATGATCTTAAAAGTCTCTTCCAACCCAAACCATCCTATGATTCCATGATTCTATACTCTAGCTTTATGTTTCTTATCACCATTGTTCCAGAATAGTACCTTTTGCTTTCCTCCACCAACCTCTAACAGCTAAAGAGGACATGAGAAATCATGTGCTGTAGCTCATCCCAAGTTAGATTCTTGCCAACTCGCCGCTAAGATACAATCACAAAGAGTAAAGACAAGATGCTTTTACTCCATAAAGTCTAAGAAAAAGAAACAGAAATCATGCAAAGACTGAAATTAATAAGAAATCCTTATTAAATGGCTTCTGTAGCAAATTAAGGGTACTAGCTAGCTTGCAGGGATTTCAAATGTTTCAAAGATCCAGAGTACATTTCTTAAATGGATGACATGCACAGCTACCTGGGCACACTGAGGAAAGCTAATCTGCAATCCAGCCGTAGTTGAACTGTGATACTATAGGCATACTACATATGAATCTAACCTGAGTTTCAGGAAAGTCTAAGTAATGCATATACACAGATTGAGCTGACTAGGAAGAAAATGCCCCAAAATATGTGCTAATAGAAATCCACAAAAGCTAAGCACTTGATAAAGATTGTAAATGAACTATCTAAAAATCTGAGGACTATACACATACACAAGTATGTGTATTCGCATTTACATAAATGTATGTATATACATGTATCTATGTTTCTGTAAAATGATCTCCTCGTATTTATTAAAGACATTCCAGTTCCATTCTCCTCACAAGGGACTGTAACAGTATAAATACTTTTTTCTATATAAACACAAATCGCTGTAATTTATATACCTGATCGTGGAAAGGATACAGGACATGGCTTTGAAATACATTTTTAATTGCAATCTAAAACAAAGTGCACATAGCATTCTTTACCAATCAAAACATAAAGCATGGTAGTAACAAAGACACACATTTTCTGTCAACATTCACCAATATGTAACTCGGACATTTGCAATTTTATGAAAACAAAAACTCCTAAAGGTCCTAAAATCTATATTCTTTAATTTGCATTAGTATCCAACTTGAAAGGGGCATAGTATATAATAGCTTATATGACAGACATAGCAATTCCTACCTGTGGTGAGGAGAAATCTTAATAAAAGGTAGCACCAAGCAGAAGGTAATAAGGGCAAGAAAGTCTTTCCACCAACTTCAAAAGGATTTTGAATTAGGTATTAGCATAACAGGTGACTTTCCAACCAATCTTTTCCTGGTTTATAAACAGATTTCATAACTTACAAATTGATTGTTTAAAGTCTGCTCATTTCAGAACCTGGGACACACATGAATAACCTTTCCTGCTTTTCCAATACTACTGTTTTCAAAGCAAAATATACATGAATTAAAGACGTTTTATGTTATTATTCTATCTCTGGAAAGGGTAAAAAAAGAAAGAAAGAAAATGTTTACAGGTAAACCAAAGAAAAAAATCAAATAATAAACCTGGTTTCCCAGCATTAGCCCTCGACTTATTCATAGATATAAATTACATCTATTCAAAAATAATAGAAGCCCTCACAAACTCTTCTTCAAGCAATTTCTAATTAGATTTCACATACATGTGCTCAAATCAACATTCAGCAGAGTCCATCAAACTGAGCACATCCACAGTAACTGTGAGGTAGCCTGATTTGCCTACGTTGCTTCTAATATCATGCATTTAAATCTTTGGTGCAGCTCTGCAGAACATATCCTATAGCCACAGAGCTCAAGTAAGAACACATGTAACATGAAGAAGCCCTATGCACAGATGTATAAATACACTGTTGTATTGACTTTCCTAAGAAAGTGAGTAGAGGTCTTTTAATGCTAGCTTGTTTTAACAAATTAAAGACTGACTTCATTAGAGATAGACATCTCAAGACAAATAAAAAAAGAATACTGAGGAGGCTGTCTTCTTCTGTACTCAGCTATCTAGCTATGTTGCCAAAAAACACCTGACTCCACATAACAAGTTCACCTTAATTATCACAGTGGTGCACTAGCTTCTCACTAAGTACTGTGAAAAACTAGAAAACAACTCTCTTTGATTTGAGAATTCCATATTTCAAAGACGTCAGCTGTTTCTTTGCATCACAACATCACAATCTTCTCAAGACCACTGATCTCCTGTGTACCAGGCCTAGAAGTGCTCCTCATAAAATGTGACTAAACAGGAGCTACAGAGCAATAGTCCAAATGAATCAACTTTAAGGCATGTACAATATAGATACAATCTTTATTTCATAGCTTCACTATGAAAATGAGTTTCATGTTATTCCTCGAGTTAATGCTGCTTATGGTGTGTTGACTCATGATAGGAGAATTACAAGAGCAATTACACGTATAGCATACGTGTAGCATACATAAAACTCAAAATAAACAAAAGTACATACGATAATTTGTTTTGATTATCTTAAAATGACAAAGATGTGACAATTCAGTGACAAGAACTATATCTTAACAATAACTACATGGCAAAAGAACAGATTGTGCAGAGCTAACTCCAATCCTGTACGTCAGGGATTTAGACAAGCTGGATCACTGGGCTGAGGTGAATGGGATGAGGCACATCAAGGCCAAGTGTTGGGTCCTGTACTTTGGGCACAACAACGCCATGCATGTTATGGGCCTGGGGCTGAGTGGCTGGATGACCGTGAAGAAGAGAGGGACCTGGAGGTGTTGGTTGATGCTTGGCTGAACATGAGCCTACAGTGTGCCTAGGTGGCCAAGAGGGCCAACGGCATCCTGGCCTGCATTAGAAATAGTGTGGCCAGCAGGAGCAGGGAGGTAATCATTCCCTGTACTCAGCACTGGTGAGGCCGCACCTCAAGTACTGCGTTCAGTTTTGGGCTCCTCACTACAGGAAAGACATTGAGGCCCTGGAACGTGTCCAGAGAAGGGCAACGAAACTGGTGAGGGGTCTGGAGCACAGGTCCTATGAGGAGTGGCTGAGGGAGCTGGGATTGTTCAGTGTAGAGAAGAGGAGGCTCAGGGGAGACCTCATTGCACTCTACAACTTCCTGAAGGGAGGCTGTGGAGAAGAGGGATTTGGCCTCATCTCCCAGGCAACAAGCAGGACACGGGGAAATGGTTGCAAGTTGTATCAGAGGAGGTTTAGATTAGACATAAGGAAGAACTATTTCTCTCAGTGTGGTCAGGCACTGGAATGGCTGCCCAGGGAGGTGGTGGAGTCACCATCCCTGGCAGTTCAAGAGGCGTCTGGATGATGTTCTGCGTGATATGGTTTAGTGCTTGTGGTGGCAATGCTGATGAGGAGACTAGATGATCTTGCAGGTCGTTTCCAATCGTGTGATTCTATGATTCTGTGTAGGTCACTCCTAAAGTAATGCTTCCTATTTCTTCCCATAGAAACAGCAGGTATAAAGAACACAATAACACCATTTGTTAGATGATATCCTCAGCTACAAGACAGTATTTCTCAGTGTGGACACCACCATTAGCTATGCATTTTTGCCAGCACTGAAGAAGAGTTTGCACGCTGCACTTGTTAAAACCAGCATCAGCAAAGGCAACACACTGTCGCTGTCAGCATTGCTAAAACGTACCGCCCAACATCTCACTGGGCTCACATCCACTGTCTGGTCTCCGTAACTATGGTCTCCATAGTAAGCATTGATGAATGTCAACGGGTGCAAGATTTTATCATAGAATCATATAAGCCAAAAGAGACCTTTACAGATAATCTAGATCAACTTCTCAGCAATGAACAGGGACATCTAGAGCCAGGTCAGGCTGCTTAAGACCCCATCCAGCCTGAGCCTGAATGTCTCCAGGGATGGAGTACACAACACCTTCTGCAGGGAGGAATTCAGTGACACACCCTTGCTTCATAAGCACATCCACGTCAGATGCCAGTTTGTCAGATTGTTTCTCTGCTGCCATCTGTTGCACAGCAGCAAACTGGAACAGAGTATTTGTGGGAAGGTTCATATTAGCCATACCAGCGACATCCCTGACACTGTGAGCCAATATAAAAAAAAATAGGAGGTATTTCTTTTGGAGCAGTGCTCATAATATGCTGAAATAGCTCACGAGCATCACAAGGACTTACATACTACAAAACAATTTGCTGCTGTTGAAATTCTGTGACAGTAGCCTTCACGGTATCTTCACAAAATCTGTTTGTATTGTGACCCATTGGGAAAACACATTTTCTTTAGCTGACAAAAACAAAGTCTGAATAGAAGTTTCTACAATGTCTTGATTCTTATAACACACAGAACAAAAAATCAACTTAACATACAGAAAGTGTTAAGTAGCAGCAAAGGGCTAATTATACCATACTAACTTCCTTTTGTCTGATATAAAAGGGACATTTTCTTACTTTGCCTGGTTGAGTATAATAGCCTATGAATTACGAGATCAAAGCAGCAAACTGTATGTTTTCTAAAGTAAGAGTTTCCTTCACCAAGTTTTACACTTACTACAGCTAAAAGAGCTGTGTGAAGGGATCAGCACTAAACCCAAAGGACAGGCTGTGCACAGCAAGAAAGAGAGCAACTCCCTCGTGCTTTCTGCAGGTCACTACCAAGGACCATGTTAGCAGATCCACACCAGACCCTTAACAGGCAGCTCTGCTGCTGCCAGTAATTAGCTTGGACAGCTCTGGCTCCAGGAGTAGCAGCAAGGCTACACCATAATGAGCTCAGCTGGGATTAGCAGGACAGGGCAGGGAACCAAGAGAGCTGAGGCATTCTGCATTGCGTATGTATCACAGAGATCAAACAAGGATGGCTGGCTAGGTTATCCCCTCACCACCTCATTCCAAAAATGAAGCACGGCAGTGTGTAAAACACAGGCTAATGAAGAGCGACACCTCCAACAGATGAGAGCCACATTAATTAACACAATCCCTAGATCATGGAATACAGTTTCTGTTAGTACTAGCAAACTTGTAACTTGTCACTGATTTAAGAGGGAGAAAAGAGCTGATGTTTTCCTTTCTGCTTTGGGCAGAAGATGGTTTTATCCTGGAATTTTGCAAGGAATTCCTTTTATGTGGCCTGCAAGGCACAACCTTCACAAAAAAAAATAAAACAAAACAGCAGCATGTTTCTTAATGTAAACACCACTTAAGAGGAAAACTCACTTTTCAATCAATAGTTTTTTGTGTTCCCTTTTGAAAAAAGCCAGTTCATTCCTCATAGCAGCAAAATCCTCCTGACAAAGCTGGCAGGCATCTGCATGCTGGTATCTGCCTTTACTGCTTGCAGTCCTGTTTGTGAATGAAAAGAGGTTGGTTGTTTTTTTTTAAATAACTACATGCTTTAGGAACACTATAATCACAAAAACACCCTTGCATTCACAGCATACAGATTCTTAATTATGGCATCTATTGAATACAAATCTTGATGGATGAATGGAGGCATACGTTCTGTGAAGCATGACACGTTAAATGCATTATAAAAAAGTTCATTAAGTAGTTTGAGACAGAAATCTAACTGGTATGGTAACAACATACTCTCAACTGAGAGCAGTATGATTTGGGTTTATTCTGTCAGCCTTCCTTATAATACTGATAGTTGAAAGCAAAAGGTGAAACCATCACCAATCTATTGCAAAAAAAATGAGAGACACCAGCTCCTTAAATGCCCCTGAAAAGCAGTCTGGAAGTTGTATAAATACCTGTTCTAATTCAGTTGTTGATCTACTGATTAATTAAAAATAAGGAAAAGATATTTAGAAGAAAAGAAGAAGCAACTGTAAATTTTTTTACAATATTCCTTTCAATAGAATAGTTTTCATGTGTTTTAAAAGTGGAAAAGATAAACAAAGATAAACACTCTTGCAATTTTGAATTTTGACTGGGCATGGAAATAGATTTTAAGAAGGTGTCATAACCTCATAAAGCCCCATCATCTTTGCAGTCCCCTACGTCAGTGAAAGTTGTATGCACACTGACAGGTAGATTAGGTCCCATCAGCTGCCATACAGATAACAAACTCTATCCTCTGGAGAATCAGAAAGAATGGGGACCTCCATCACAGAGGATCCTAAGTATCATGTAAATACTTGATACTGATTTCTTAATGCACAATTTACATTACACCAGCAATATAAAGCTTTTTGAGATGTCAAAGTAATAGTGCAAGGTGTAACAATTGACAGACTGCTTTTATTTGTGACTTGGCTACTCTTCCTTGTCGGCATATTAAAATAAAAAAAAATTTAAAAAATCCCTTTCAGTATTGTCTTACTTCATGAAATTCTCTTCTGATTATAAAAAACAGAAAGTCTACTTCTTAGTTCAACTTAACGAGAGTTTTAAAAAAAATCAGATTAATGAATAAAGTTTTCAATATTACGCTTTCCATAATATCTACTTTTCCCAGATACCCTCCTGTCAGAACACAAGCAGATCTCATTTATTTTGAACAGAAACAGGGGTTGCTCTTCTCTCTCTCCTTTTTCAGTTTGCCATTTTTTTTCTTTTTCCACTTTCTCATCTGTCCTTTTTTTAAGCTATCAGAACTAGAATTCTCAAAGCTTCACTATGAAAATTTGAATGCACCACCTCCAGGCTGAATTTTTTTATCCTTTCAGCTTTACTCTCTCCGTGAACCATGAATGCCTACTTAGCTTATAGACACAGAAATAAACAACTATCATCTAGAAGGTTTTCAGTTTGCACTGAAATAAAAAAAACTCTCAAAGAAGTACAAGATAAAATCCACCCTTTATTCCAACATAAACAAGACCTTTCTTTTCTAATTTAAAAAAACCTATTAGTTATTTGTGCTTCTGTATTTTAAAAGAATCCTCCTGTGCTACCAATGCATGTAGCATTATTTTATCTTCATCTGGACTTATTTTCTTTTTAAAAGACAAACTATGATTAGGAAATGCTACAGTATTAAAAATGTACTTAAATAAGTCAAAGCATGAAGTATATATGAGGGACAGTTTTCATTCACAGTCAGCCTAGATTCTCTAAATGGCTACTATCACTTTTGCAGCAGTTTCTGTGACTTTTTTTTTGTCTGTAGAGATCTTTTAAGTCTGTCTCAAGATGAATCAGGATTGCACTAATTAAGGAAATAATTATTTCTAGTAAAACACATGTATACACAAAACTCTGGGTGCTTGCTGAAATCCTACAAAAGTATCTAGGACATCAGGACTCCCTTGAAGTAGGGCCCAAAATCTGTACCTCAGCAGTGTTTGATAATTGAAGTGATAAAAATGTCTTTATATTTTCAAATGCAACTGTTTTCCAACAATACTAACTCCAAAAACAAATTTCTCCATAAAATTTTGACTGTTCTATATAGAATTTAATGGTGAACTACACATAGGATATTGACTATTTAAATTTTGATGTGCTAGAGTTTTCACATTCTCTTTTTTATCCACTCATAAAGATATTTTACAGCAATATTATTATAAAATGATCAGAAATATTTGATTTTATCATCATTTAACATTTGAAAAAATCCTGCTCTTCATGCACATACTCTTTTTTCCCTGTAAAAAGGGATATTTTAGGATTATCCTCAGTTAATGCTTGAATCACCAAATGTTTCACACAGAGGCTATTAGTTTTTTATTGTTTAATGAAAAAACTACTTCAAAAAACTATTCAAAACATAAGGAGCAATTGTTCCATTATAGAAAATTCAAAACATACACAGTCAACAAATTAATCAGCTGGGGAATTAGACAAGCCTAATAAGCAGCCCTAGCAGACCTCTGTCCAGTACTGACTCAGAATGAGATCCTAATAAAATACGTCAAGGTGTCAGCTCAAAGCATTTTACTTTTGGTTACAACTGTAATTTTTGTCATATAGTGGTATGTCGTGTATTCTGCTTTAACAAAGTCTTGATTAACACGTAGCAGCTTCTTGCTTGAAATCAAATTCTCTTTTGAACGCCTGCAAAATAATTTTGTTCAGATTTCTAGTGTAAGGGAAATGTTTTTAATGAGCTATGTAACTTACCTGCTATCATCCTCTTCCCACTGCTTTAATTGCTCTTTTAGTGCTCTGTAGTTGGTCTGTAACATCTGCAGCCTTTCTTTGCGTTTTTCATGGGCTGCTCTTAGCTCATCAGTTTCTTGAGTCTGAATAGCACCAAAAAGAAACAAAATCAGAGTTTGGCAAAATGCAAGAGAATTTCAGAGATCTAAAGAAAAAAAGTTCTACTTAATTCACTGATAAAAGCCTACGAAATCTAAACTTAAATGTAAGGAATTACAGTCTCTGAGGTCAAATACAGCTACACTATTTTTCAACTCTAATTTAAGATAATTTGTCAAACCTTTTTTTACTTGTTGCTAAAAAATTTTAGAAAATGTCCTATAAAAATATCTGTGTTCATCTTGTGAATGTATCAGAGTAACATACCTAAAAATGCAAAGACTGAAAAAAGATATATTTCCCTATGAACGACTTTTCTTTCTGCATGGAACAGTACTGGCCACAATGAACTCCACATTAAAAAAATACCTTAATTTAAATGATACCAAGGTTCCCTTAATTTTTTTTATAAATATAGGTATATACATGAGCCCGCAACACCCATGCTTTGGCCAATACCTGTGCAACAAAAAAAAAAGATGATCAAAGCTTACAATAATTTTAGTAATAAAAAACTTCTCTTTCACAGAAAGAAAAAATAAGATGTGGTTTGACTCACACAACAAGATATCATCATGAAAGTTGGAAGCAATAATTTAAAAATCCTTAAAAAATCACGTTTCCATTAGTGACAATACTGTGTTCTGAAAATAAATAAATAAATAAAAAACCAAAAAGAATATTAAGAGAAGGACATTCTCTAGTGTGAAGAAAGTTGAATTCTGGCCTACAGTAGTAAAGAATTTACCAGACAACACTCAGTAGTAAAATCTATTCTGACTGCTGCATTTTCAATTCAGTAAGTACTCTGCTTTTACACTGACTACTGAACAAGCTCCTTAAGATCTGTGTAAATCACAATACTTTATTTGTATGCATTATATGCATGCTTGTATGCATAATATAAGCAAGGAAGTCTGTCAGTATTAGCCCATAAATAAGACAGAGTGACACACAACAAGAATTAAACCCCAGCATACAAAAAATGTCAAGGGTTTCTAAAGTACTAACTACAAGATACTTAGACTAAACATAGCTTCTGAAATATAGCCCAGTTTTCATGACACATTAAAAGAGCTGTAAAAACATTAGCCAAAAAAATCAGCTAAAATTTCATATGCTGCTATTTATGTAATAAGATTATTTGATATTGCTAGTGAAAATCAATCAAGCTTGGTAAGACACTGCAAAGTAGTATCTTCAATATAAAGCCTATTCGGCATAAAGCCCATAAATATAAAATATAAAGTTTATTAGCGTTAAGTATTTTCAAAGGTGTAACCAAGAGCAGACCATGGCCTCCTCTATTGATAAATCTAATATTTTCATTATTGTTTACCTGTTTTATTATCCATTCCTTTACAGTCACTCCCTTGTCAATTGCTCTGTTTTTGCTGAGGAAGGAATTAGACAAATAATTGTCCTAATCACTTTGTCTTATTAAAGTATTAATCACTTCAGAACTTGAAATTTACTCTGTTATATTTCCATAAGCTCAGTTTAGTTCCACCTTCCCCTAATTTAATTGTATTTTATAATAATTAAGCTGTCTTGTATGTAGTTTTCTAGGTAGTGATGGAAATGGATCCACCTCCAGCAGTGGATCTCCACATTATTCTCCACCTCTCCACAGCCATGCTGTAACACTTCATGTCACACACTGACAGGTTAAGTCCGATCTGCAACAGAAACTACTCAACCACCACTGAAATTCATCCTGTTATTATCACAGCTAAGCTTAACAGTGTTCCTTCTCTCTCACACAATCATGTATCAAGTCTCCCCTACAGACTAGTCCACACATTTTGGCCCAATAATCTGCAGAACTTTTGAACTTTAATCAAAAAGAATGAGAAAATTTAAAGTGAAGTTCTCTTGCTTTTTTTAGTGACTTTCCCCAAAAAATCAGGGATATCTTCTCTGCCAGAGATCACAGCTTCCAACAACCAACTCACTTCTCAAAGACAACAATATACTTTGTGGGCACCAGCTTAAGTACCAGCTTGATAATACATCACTCAAAATCCATTAACACACTGTCTTTCCTATAGAAGAGTGAAATACAGGATGCTATGTTACTTTCCAATATGTCTTGGTATGCAGAAATAAAGTAGATTCTGTATCAAAACTATGGACACTGAAGTTATAAGAATTTACATATTTGTCCTGTTTATATTACTAGTAATTATAGTAAAAGTTAAAAGTTCTCTAGCCAGAACTGAGCCAGATGATGAGAACTGGAAAATCCTGGAATGGGACTTTCCCTTTTTCTGCTTTTTTGTAATGCTGACTGGGCTGAAAAAAAAGTAAATCAAGCTATTCAAACCCCTTTTATTATTTATTTATTTTAGGCTAAGATACAGAAAATATACAATACCAATAAAGTTACTTTGATGTTATTCTGACCTTATTAGTTGCCATGCTGGCAATGGCCTCATTGAATTCTGTATGTTGTGACACAAGAGATCTCAATACACTGACTCGTGCCACCACAGCTTTTTCAGTCAATTAATGAATATTACAAAAGAAGTGAACCAACTTGGCTACAAATATTAAAGGAGATCATATTGTCAGTTTCGTGGGTAAATATAAAAGTTAGCCTTTAAGGACTTCATGGATTAGAGAAATGATGAGGAGAGATCCCACACTTGTAATGTATGCAGGCTGCTCTGAAAGTAATGCCTCCTCTTTATTTCCATGGAAACTACAACAGATACAAAAAGTGCAGTAATACAATTTGATAGAGCAAATTCTCAGCTACAAGACAATGTTTTTCAATGTAGGCACTGGTATGCATTTTCGCCAGCAATGAACAAGAGCCTGTATGCCACACTTGTAAAAATCTGCACAGTGGTCTGGAATGTGGCTTCCATGAAAGCACATCGCTGTTGCCATTGCTGAAACACATCACTTACTACCTCACTGTGTTCACATCCACATCCATTTAGTCTCAGAAACATTCAGTGTGTCAGTGAATGTCAATGAGTGCCATTTTTTCTGCACAGAGGAACTCAGTGACACACCGTTGCTTCACATGCCCTTCCATGACAGGCACCACTCTGTCAAGAGTGCCCCTCTGCTGCCATCTGTCACACAGCAACAAAATGTAATGTAGTATTGGTAGGAAGGTTCAGCCTCTACTGCCATACCACCAGCTCCTGCCTCTAACATCATGAGTCAACAGAATAACATAGAAGGCGCTACTTTCAGAGCAGCTCTCGTATAGGCTGCAGATTCTTAAGTTAAGCTTCAGGAATAAAAAGAATAAACAGAAAAGGCAGTAAGGCAAGTATCATAACTGATCTGTTTTATGAGCCCATGAGCAAAGAATAACAATATTTCCTCTTCTATATTTGCTTAGAAATTCAGAGTGTTTCTCTTCACTTCTCCTTCCATAAGAAACCCCCAAGCAGCATGGGACTTTGTATTACTCAGAACAACAATCATATACACTGATGTGCTAGCTTTTGCAGCAGAGGGTGGAGCAACTTTAGTACACACTGCTACAATCATCTGTAGTAACTGCCAGGCCAACATGGAGTAAAAACCACAATGCCTGTCAAAGGTAAGTTCTCAGGTACAGCTGATAAGACCTGCATCTCTCAACAGAGAGAAACAATACCAAATTAATCTTTTGCAACCCCAGGAACAAGGAGCAAGACAGACTGAAAGACCTACTCAAATCCAAGTCATCGTTCCTATTCATATACTGCTTGCGTAGCATAACAAACTGCCACTTGTGGTAGAATACAATTCCTACTCACATTCCTTTGTAAAATCAACCTATTGTATAGGAGCACAAGGAAGGAACTCAGGAATATGCCTTGCAGGACTGCATCAATTTTTACATTTGATAGTTATCAAAGCAGGTTAAATACAACCAGTACCATTTTAAGATATATTACTGACCAAGAGAAAACAAAAAAGGAATAGAAGGAGAGAATGAACTGTAAACGATTGTGAATGTTTACAAAAATTTGACTCAGAGTTTGGGTTTTGGTTTTGTTTGATTGCTTTGAAAGGCATTCAGAGCAGCAACAAGAAACCAATAGGTCATTTTAAATGTTGCCTTTTTTTCCTCAAGAAAAGCAAACAAACAAATAAACAAAAGCCTAGAAAATTGGCAATTGTAATATATGCTCAGTGAAGCCTTTCTACCAACGAGGTTTTTTTTATTTTTATTTCACTTTACAGTATCCGTTCGAACAACCTCTTCTGAGGCGTAACTTTTAAGAGTACAAGGGGTAACATCTGTTCCAAGTAATTGACTTCAGAATTTAAAGTACCGGCTTCACTGTATGATAAAATATTTTCTTTGTACTTTGTGCTTCATTTTAGTTCTATATGAATACATGAATTTCCTGGAATGCATATTCTCAAAAATAAAATTTGAAAAAGGATGTATTCTTGATAACATAGCTTGAAATTCAGGCTGTCACAGGATGGTAGGAGATTCTTTGCAGTAAAGAAAAAAAGGCAAACTAACGGAGAATGTTCTCTTATGCTAAAAGTCCAAAACAATATGTGCATTTTGCAGTTTTTAAATGCTTGTTTATTTTGGTATATTTTTATCTATGCAAGCTTAAAACTAGAGGATGTCTTATTGTAGTGTTGCCTTTTTTATTTTTATTATTTTTTTAAAGTTTTCACCTTTAGCTTTGGGGTCTTCTCTAAGTTTTCACTCTTCCTTTCAGCTATTTTAAGTTTCCTTACCTCCTCTGACTTTCTGAAAGAGCTCTTTGGGGACAGAGACCTTGAACGTTTCACAGGTGGTTCCTGGAGAATAAAACAAGGACATGGTTGAACTAGTTGGAACACCGGATTATAAAAGACATGCAGAATTAAAGAAGAAGTAATTTTGAATACTAATAATGAATTATAAAAAAAAAAAAAATCTGCATGGAATACCAGAGAAATAACAAGCAGAATTACCACAGCGCTACCACTAAAGGTTTCTCTGTGACTCGTTAATGAGAATATTCATTTACATTTACATTGTTTCTTTCAGAATAATGATGTCCCATTAGGGAAGACTAAAGGGTTATAGACTCAGAAATGCAAGAAACCTCATTACAAAGGAGGGGATAGAGGCTGGTCTAATTGCTCTATAAGGGTCCAAGGTTACACTTGATAGGACAACCAGAAACAAGAGGGAAAGGATTTTTTTCCCTTTGAAATAGTTTAACACACTGTGAAGTTGAAGGAACAATATGCTTGAGGAATATAAATACAACAGACAGTAGATCTTACACCATAATGACCATATGGTCATTAACTATAATGTGACTAACTAGAGACAAGAATATGTGTTTATATTATGTACAGCTTCATATAGCAATCTGGAGAAAGAATATGTGAAAGTAACACTTAAACTGGGCAGCTTTCTTGATCAGTCTATGTCATAAGTCCTAACAGCAAAAAAAGACAGACCTCATAAAATTAGACTTTCTGATTTTCGGAATAACTTTGGTAAAGGACAGAGAAACATTAATACACAATTAGCAACTCTAAGATAAAATATAATTACAAAAATGAATAAAGTAAAACAAAAAATAATATTAATTGTAATTAGTGATGCTGCATGCTTTCATTTTCACTGTAAAATAACTGCTTTAGAGCAATACAGCTTATTCTTGACAGTTCTTTTATGTAACAGAAGAAACCAGAAAGAATTATTAATGAACATTTACAAGCGTATTTCCAAATGTATGGTTTTATATACAATATAACACTGTACTAAGAGTAGGTCTCCTTGAAATAGGAAGATTACTTTTTTTTTTCCTAATATTCTGTTAGAAATATCAAAAAGTTACCTTCCATTAATAACTACTGATATTAGTCAGCAATGCTATCAACATTACATTGAATGAGATCAATCCCTATGAGATATCTAAAGAATAACATCTCAAGATCAACATACAAAAATCCTACTCATCATTAAAGTCCCAAATTTCTTTAATAAAGTCAGTACCTTAATAAAACTACCCAATTCCAAATCACTACATATTCATAGTAACTCCCTAAAAAAATGAAGCACATCATTTTTGAAAAAAATGGTAAATTGACTCCTAGATAAACCTTACACTTGTATAAAGAAGACTTGGAAAATCCATGATTTTTCTAAAATCAGGAATAAAAGGTCAAAGTGTTGCACCCACTGCCAAAGATGAAAACAACAAAAGAAAAGATGTGGATCAGCCGTTACCAAAGGAAATCAGGTAGTGAAATTGTAAGGTGAAATGGGAAAAATGCAAAAAATATAGGAAAAAGTTAAATTTAATCTTTAATCATCTTTAATCAAAGATGATCAGATACAATGAGCAGTAATAGTTTTTCTTTAATAGAAGATTTTCTGAATAGCTACCTACGACTGTGCTATGAATCTTTCCTACAATTGAAATATTGGGCCAAGTTATGAAAAATAATAGAAAAAATTCTAAGTATTGAGAGGCATGGAAATACTGTGCTGTGAGTACAGGTGGCACTGGTGATAAGCATTAAGAAACATGCTATTCTTTTAACACATTTTTACTTGCTTAGGTACAGATCTTTGGAGAAAAGGAGACGTGTCTTGGCTTTGCAGCTGCACATAGCCTGTCCAAAGGCAATCTTTGTTCAAAAGAAGGCAATTTAATTTTCCTACCAAGACAGAAGAGACTTTATAGTAAAGTACACTGAAATTTGATTGCCTGAGGCTGCTGCAAAACTCAATTTGGAAGATGGCATCTGTAATTCTCTTATCACAATTGAAAATTTTGCTGCCACCATCAAGCTTAGGCATATAATTTTTAATTCCATCTTCAAACACTGCAGTAAATTCTGTAAATTTCTGTATTAGAAAAATACCCAGCTTTTCATGTGCGTGTTAAATATTTTCTAAATGTCTAGGAATATCAAAAAGTCCAGTTTTATGAGCAAAGAACAGGAATCCAAGTCAGTCAAGAGTACCAACAGAAAACTTTCGAACAATTGATGTTAAATCACACTTATTACAGACTAAAGCAAATAGCAGACAAACAGAAATAACAAAACTAGTAATATTAAGAGATATGAAACTAGGTGGTGGAAGACATATTGTGAAGAAATGGCTGTTAAGTGAATGTACCTAATACACATTAAATGACAATAGAGGCAGTATAGGAAGCACAAAAAGCAAAGATGTCTCTTTTCAAACAGTTTCCCGTTACTAGCCTGTACCATGAAAGACAGTGAGAAGAGGACAGGGAAAATCATAATCTTGAATTTAACAAATTATGTGTCAGAGTCATAAGGCAAGCCAGATAAATAAATAAAACAAAATATAATAAAATAAAAATAATAACAATAAAAAACAACAGCCACAATAACAAAAACATATCAGGGAAGTTCATCAAGAAGCGTCTTGGACAACTTCTGAAACGTACAAATCAGATCAATGTCTACTGCCAAGACACAGCGCTGAAGGCAGTGGGCAGAAAACTTAACGTATTTCATCAGTTGGAAAAAAAAAAAAAAGAAAAACAGTGTTGAAAGTGAGCCACAGGCTGACAGAGCACAAGATGCAGGTTTTTTTAGAAGAAGAATAATGGCTAATTTTTGATTAGCAATGTTTCAACAGGAACATGAGTTAATTGCTGCATTTTAAGAGATCTATTGTGTTTTGAAAATATATAAATACTCATAGGAATGCTATAGAACACATATTAGCACAAAACAATAAACTCCGGCTTCTCATAGAAGCTTTAGATCAGGAAAAACGAACAGACAAGGGCTGTGTCACTGAATCAGCCTGAAAGAATAAGGATGGCTGATTAATATGGTTACAGATATCACAGCTCACTAAGGTGTAAAGTTTTAGCTTCCATAGCTCTAGAAAGATCAAGGAACTGACTTTTTACAGAAAACAGTCACTATATCACTTTCCACAGAAACTGGACTGTGTGGGTTACTGTTGCCATTAAGTATGCACTTAATAGCATCAAAAAATCCAACAAACATTCATGCTCAACAGAACTCTATAACCTCTGTATCATCTGTGCTGCCAAAGCTGGTTTTATTACTCTGTACCACTGCAGGTATGAGATTTGGATTTCTGCAGTTCCCAATAATTTGTGCTAGCCCATGCATGCATGCATATCCATGTACTCTACAGAATCAAACAGGTTGAGGTATACAGTTACATGGCTCCACATCACAATTTATCACACTGGCAGCAAGTTTCTGTTTTGTCCCAGAGGCCTTCTTTTTAGAACTTTTTCCAATTATCTGTAGCAGTGGGACATCAGTAAAAATAGCAATATTCATTTGTATTTTCAATGTATATTCTGTGATCCTAAAGCCAGAATGTCATTTTGCCTAAATACGAAGGCTTTTTAGTATGTCAATTTATTTCCCAAAAATTTAAAAAGGGACCGTGTAAACAAATGAAAAAGTGTAGATATCAAATAATTCAAATAGTACTGAGAGACACAACTGGATCTACATAGGCTCACTTAAGAGCATAACTGAACACTGTATCAGGAATAAACCAAAATGGCACTCTTCTCCCTCTGCTGCATCCTGGGCTCCGCTTCACTCCAGCGCTGCTGATTTCTTTCTATCTCTGGACAAGCAGCATGGAAGGGAAGGAAAGAAGGACTGTGGTCCACCCCTGCTGACAATTTTCACCACACAGAAACATGTTCCAATTTGCTTCCACACTCTAGAAACTTATTTCAAGTTTTCCATACTCTACACAATCACAATTTAAAATTTACATTGCAAGGGAACTGAACACACTCACAAACATAACGACATAGGCTCACTGCATAAATCAAATTAAGTCACAGAATTATTTACAGATCCATTTAATTAGCTACAGTTTACAGATGTTACTATTATCTAGTGCCTAAATTAATGATAGGTTATCACCAAAGGGGCAGACCAGCACTACAGAGAATAAAGTTAAAGAATTTTAAATTGATATAATTGTGATTTTTTTATAGATAAAAAATGCTATGTCATATTATAAAAATGAATTTGAAAGAATGTTTGATTTATAAAAGCATAACTGTTTATATTTCTCTCATTTTCCTTCTAGAAAAAGATGGACATTCAGATAAATACACCAAAATACTTGATAAATATTCATTTTAACAAACCTACAAAGACTTGAGCCTCCAAATATTCCATTTAATTAAGAATCCCTTATTTAGTATTTACAAGGTAAAACTTTCTACTCCCAACAGCTACTCTAACAAGTCTTTGGCAGATAACACAAAAACCATTCAAACAAGCTTCGGAATTACAAGCAGTATCAACAGATATTACAATTATTATCTGGACACTTGAACAAAATATCTGGCATTACCAATGTTATTTAGATACAAATACACTAGAAAGTAAACTATCCTACCTCATGCTTTCTTCCAGTCCTTACATTGCAGGTTTTCAGAGTATCTGTAGTGTATAAATTATGTTCCACAAGGTTAAGACTCGCTTTTTCCAATTTTTCCTTTAAAAGCTCAATTTCACATTTTTGCATGCTGATAAGACCCTCCAGCTCCCCTAAAGAAGGCTGCTGAAATTCCTAAAAAATGGTAGTGTTGATAAATTACGTGAGTAACAATAAAATCAGAACTACAGTATACCACTGTATAAAACCACCTAGAGAAATACAACATCACCAATACTGCAAAGAAATATGCAAGACCCATACATTATTCCGCCTTTGAAGATGCATTATAAATTCAAAACAAACAAAAAACCCCAGACTCTTTAGTGTTAATGAAACACTCCAAAACAACAAAACCATGTTTTCCAAATCCAAATTTGGTCTTAAAAATGGTCGATTTATACAAATATTTCTTCTGCAACAACTTGCTCTATTATGGTATATGGGAACTGCTGAATCATGGCCTGAACTTCTGATTGATCACCTGAGGTGAGCAATGAATCAGCCACAGGAGCACAAGTGAAGGCAATTCACCTGTGCAGCCAGAAGGGATGGAGACCCTCCTAGACTCATTTAAGAGCTGACTACGAGTCGGGAAGGATCCCTTCTAGAGATCCACTCCATGGGAGTTTCATTAGCAAGCCTGGGATACAGGTAAGTGTTCTATCTGTTCTCTTCTTGTTGTTATAACCTGCTTTGCCTAACTCTCTTGGTTTTTTTTGAAATTATAGCATTTTACTATTCATTGATTATACATATGGTAATGTACCTCAAATGCCATTACAATTTCTTGACAAAATGTTTTAACTTCTAGACTTGTTTCTGATGAAATGTCTACTTAGGAAGTACCAATACACTATCACACAAGGGAGGAAAAAAAACCCAACAACTTCATTAGTTCTGTAAACACTTTTTCAGTTAGAAAATGCTTTGGAAACACGTGTTTTCAATGTAAATCTACAGCCATAATGCTGATATACCTCAGACAAGTGCTGTAGTCAAACTCAAGACTTAAAATAGCAATCCTAGATTTTAATTTTATTCAAGGCAGATAACTGATTTCATGAAGCTATTAAATTCCAGGTCTTTTCCCACCTAACAGTGAGTTTCTATTAGTTCTTTGGCACAGTATTGCATACTGTCATACTCTACTCACCTCCAGCCTTTTATAATACCTTTTAAGATCAACAGGTATTTTCACTGATTTCAGATATCTTTTAAAGCACACCTTTGATGTCCAGTCGTGGGACCAAGTGAGTATGACAAAGAGCGCTCATATTACAATGGTTGATATGTCACTCGTTCTCAGCCAAGTTTTCACTACTACCTGTGATTATACTCTCTCCCTCGTAATCACAAGGCAAAACACTGGTAGCTCAGTACAAACAACAGTTATTTGTATGTTGTCTACTGATCACAAAGGGAAGTGCATTAGCTCAAACCTCCTTCACAGTGCTTTTAGGCTGGGGACAGACATTCACCTTGCTAACACAGCTGTGCCAGGCGAAGATAATAGAATTCCCAGATGGTCAACACAATCAGGCAGCTGGAGGCTAGCACCCCACCACTTCTGCTGAAAGGAAGGACGATGCAAATTCCCTCCTTACTTGTTTGCAGGAATAGAAGGACAGATTACTTTAAAAAATCAGTACAAGCCTTGAGCTGACATGCTTGATGTTGTATTGTTCTGACTAGGAAAAACTCATTACCAATCGTACTCTAACAGAAAAGACATCAGCTATGAAACAGTGTCCTTTAATCAACAAAGTCAGAACTAGAAGACAATCTCCTCGAGACATTGTTTTATAATACACACACTTCCCCTAATTAGTCAGATTCTGGCAACCAGACTTATGTGCAATTGTTTATACATACTCACATATTCTGAAGACAAATTCTCATTTCACTAGAGAAGAAAGTATATTACATACAATTCTCAGCTGTTCCTACTCTCTCAAATACAGGAATTCCCTACATAATAAAAATAAGTTATGTTGACAAAAATCAGAAAAGGTAGCATAAAAAGGCTAAGGAAATCAAACAATTTCCAAATTCAGGCCAATCAAAGGAGAAATGAGAGGACTGAAAAAAAAAAAAAAAAAAATCATACTGTTACCTAGTATGCTTAATATTTGATGGAAACAGAGAAAAAGGCGTATCTATATGATTTATTGCTATGCATAAAATAAAGCTTTTCATAGTAGGTACCCAGTAACATAGTAGCAAACTGAGGTTCTACACATGAACATCTAATTAGAGATACCAAGCATTTATTTCAACAAAATCATAACTCTTTATATAGCAAACAAGCACAGGAGAGTTGTCAATGCTTTGCTGACTGTTCCGTCAATAATTTGTTACACATTTGGCAAAATTTAGGCCATATGTAGTCGCAAACATGTCATTCCCACCTATATTATTTGCAAAAGGCCAAGTGTATATCTAAAAGAAAACTACATGACAGAAAAAATAGAACAAATACAGAAAAATGAGCAGACATGTCATGCATTGAAAAGAACACTTAAGAGATTACTGGGGTTTTGCTCATGTAACCAAAACTTCAGTACTATATATAATGTTGGGGGAAAGGAAACATCCTAGAGAATGAAAACCATGCCAGAAGGGAAAATTTATATTTCTGTTATATGCTTGATATTTTAAATTGAAATAGGCACCTCCTCTAATTTTATTATTTATCAGCCACAAGTAAAAAATAATAATAATAATAATTCTATGTGTAACACAAGTATGGTTACATCAATAACTAAAGCAGAAAAACAGGTTTGATCTCTTACAGCAACTTTCATTCATGTTGTAAAGAACTACATTTTTTAAAAAGTCTAGAACTATTAAATATTGCTGACTTTTGAGCTATGAGAATTAAAATAATTTAGCTAATGATTAATTTCATACTGTTTGACTATTTTAATTTCCTCTGTCAAAAATGAAATGTACAGTTTTGTGAAACGTAATTCCATTTAAAAAATCAGAATATATCAAATCCCTGCTCCTATATGTAAATAAAGTCTTGCAACTGACTTTAACCCTGTTCCTCTCCTGGTTTTATTCTTGGTTTAGTTTGATTTGGTTTTGCCTACTCACTTCTTCTCCCAAAAGATATTTCTTGAAATTACCAGGCAGTGATACTTATTTAAAGTTGAAAAACCATGAAAGTAGAGTTTCTAGTAAAATTCCTACAACATACATAATTCTTAGGAAATGAAAAATGATTTTTAAGAAGTCTTACACTTTAACTCAGGCCTCCAAAATGCCCATGTTTTTAACCTCAAAATTTTCATCAGAACAGTTATCAACACAGAAATTGCTACACAGCTTGGGACTATCACATCATCAAAGCCTGCTGAAAAATTGAGGCTTTGTTTATCAGTGAACTACTTAAAAAAAGCATTTTCTGTTGAATTTTTTTTTCTCACCTTCTGATAAATATTCTACATTTCCTAGCCTATAAGACCTCATTTACGTAAATATTAAGGGAATTTTTAAATACAGTTTTTTAAAATGAAAAAGAAATAGATGAAATTTCTTCCTCTGATCTTTTGTTTCAGATTCATTCCCATTTAACTTCATGCTACTAAAGATGAGTTCTGAGTATCAATGCTTCAGAGAAAAAAAAAAAAATCAACAAAACCAAATTCTTTAGTGAAATGACTTTGTTATTATGAGAATCTCGATTTCTTCTGTATAAAACGTGATCCGAACAACCTAGAGTTCCAAAACTTACAAATGAGGAAAGGACTGCAATTTGAAAAACTGTTTTGTATTTGCTTGCTTATTCATTTTCAAGTTTTACTTGTGAATGCCTGTTTGTCTACATATGTTGCTCAGACTAGAGAAACACATGTGCCAGAATATCTCAGCTAGGAAACAGCATTTTAGACCTTAAGGGTAACTACTTGTCTAACACGCATACAATCATGTTTTTTTTTCTACCACATTCCAGGAATCAGATGCCATTTGCCACAAGATGAAAGAAAATCCCAGAAGCACTTTATGTAATAGAAATAATACACACTTCCCAGGTTTCCTCTTATTCTGTTACTAAGTAAGCTACGTGGCAGCTGAGTCAGAAGAAATGCTCAGCATCCTTTGGTAGCTTCTTTTTACAATTTGGAAATTCAGTCATTTCTGCAGCACCTGCCTATCTCTTGTTATGCCATGTAATTCTACAATGGGTACCTCCAGAGAACTATTGCAGAGCAACTCAACTAACCTGGATCTTGATTCCAGGCACAACTGTGCATTCCTTTAAAGGGTTTATGTCACCCCTCCATTCTCATAACATTGTGTTTGTCAGCCTCCAAAATCTGCAGCTTATATAATACGAAAAAAAGAACTCTGCAAATATATATAGGTCATTCTGAAAGTAATGCATCTTATTTATTTGCATGGAAAGTAAAGTGATACAAAGAACATGGTAACACTCTTTAATAGTAAATTCTTAGCTATAAAACACTATTTCACCACAGTCATCACCATGAGTTACACATTTTTGCCTCTGATGATCAAGAGCCTGTATGTCACACATGAAAATCTGCAAATGGCAGAGGTGCCCACTGCAATTGTTGCCACTGTTGAAATGCACTACCCAATGCCTCACTGCACTTATATCCACTGCTCAGTCTCCAGAAATGTTTAGCAAGAGTCAGTGAATGTCAGATACAATATTTTCCATGTGAAGGAATTCAATTCCACACCTTCGCTTCATACGCACTTCCATATCAGGCACCGCTATTTGCCCCTTTGCTGCTGTCTGTCACATAGCAACAACATGTAATGCAATATTGGTGGAATGTCTATGGGACCTGTTAGGTGACACCATGAACTGCAGATTGAGCACCCACCTAGTGAGGAGCATGGCTGGCCCAGGGAGTACAGGCAAACTGATGGCACCTGTACTTCACAAGTGACCAGAAGGAGCAGCCTCAGGCTGAAGCCACCCTGGGACAGCCAGGTGTAAGGGGCAGCCACTGAAAGGAAAGCATATGTTGGAGCTAGGTTGTTTCCTGGGAAGGAGTACTGCATAGCCAGAGATTTCCCTTCACCAGTTGGATGAGTTCAACTCTTCTTTCTTTATACAACCTACCTGCAAGTATTTTTGCCTGGTACTGCCAAGAATCTGGCAGAAGCAATTTTACTTCTTTGTGAGCAGAACAGAAGGTTCAGTCTCTACTACCATACCAACATCCACCTCTTACATCTTAAGCCAATAAAGTAAAGTAGGAGGTATTACTTTTGCCACTTTTGCTTTTGCTATTACTCAAGCCAGGCATGAATTGTGTTTTATTTATCAGTAGAAGCAGAGTTCCTGTTATTTAATTAGCTCTCCAATTATTTGGGAAAACAAACAAATGGAAGAAAATGGAAAAAAAAAGTGGTCTAATGAAATGCTTAGAAGAGTCACCACAGAAAGTGCTTTCATTTCTCCACTCATTAACTGGCACAGCAAATTCCTAGTTGCAAGTACACAGTTAATTGAGCAGTTTCTTTCCTAAAACCAGTCAGAACAGCGGCAAGCAAAGATCCAGACAAGTTGAAAACATCAGTACTATTTGCTCTAATGCATTACAATTAATAGGCATGAAAAATAAAATATAATATTGCAGAAACCCATGAAATTGATTGTAAAATTATTTTATACCTTTATGCTACCAGAAGCAATATGTTATTGATGTGGCTTAAAAGTTTCTATTAATTGTTTATTACTATTTTGAACCTTTAGAGCATCTTCTCTACCCTTTTGTTTTGATAAAGTTGTTACTGGAGGGTTCTTCTTGATTAACAACACCGAACTACAGATAGTATTTCTTCACAGATCTTGAGACATTTAAAAATACATATGGGCATACCAGACAAGTTTTAAAAGAGCACATTTTTCTGAGTTGTAGACTCAGTACGAGAAAGAGAAGAACACAAGCATGCATCTAATGGGTAGACTGCTCTGGAGGAAAGCAACTTTATTGCCCGATGAAGTATTACACCACTATCACAAGTAAAAAAATCAAACCTGTGCACTAATGGTGTAAACTAGGGACTGTGCTTGTTATGCATTATCATCTCTGTACATTAGAACCTCAATCATACTCAAACAAATTCACTAAAGTGTGGTTTTCAATCTGCTAACTATGCATTCCATAATAGCCTGTAATTATTAAAAACTGACAAGAAAGCTACGCCACCTGTGTTTATGTGAAGCCAGGTAATGAAAAAAACAACAACGCTGTCATCACCTCTCAATTCCTGATTGCATTATCAAAACTGTAGCCGAGTTTGGCATCTGGGTGTGACCTTGTTAACTGCTAGGGTAATTAAATTTATTCTATTGGGAAAAGGGATGATAAATTATTAGCAAGAAGATTTTGTTCACATTTTATTAAATTGGCCTGTCAAAGGGTCGGCCAAATTATCAAGGGCCTCATTTATTGGAGGCCAGCCATATTGCCACATCTGTTACAATTATTTATAATTTCAGCAGTTGAAAACCAACTGAGTTAGGCATCCGCCATGTAAAGTAATTTACAAATTATCTGATGAGGGAGTGTTTTAGCTTCTCCCTCATTTCTAGCCAGCAGAAAGCCGCGCTGTAATTACAGAACACGATTAGGTTCTTTGGGGAACTTATCTTGCACTCATAGCCATAGTAAGATGCAGCAAGAACATATGGAGGAGCTTGTGCTTCTACTCCCTGAAGCTCGTGACCCGCCTGCCGCTGAGCCCTTGAGTTGAATTTGAATGAGAGTGCCATGGCTAATGTTCTACACATGCACCATTTATGCCACAAAACAAATCGGATCACTGTTAATTATGAAGCAGCTATAATCAGGCCTTCACATCTGTGTAATGTGAAGCGCAGTAGGCTGTATTCCAATAATGTATGACTACCTTTGGGTCGCAAATTGCGAGCCATATTGCCTCAGTAGTAGTTACTGAATTCAAAGTAAGTCCTTTGATAAAAGCCCATCACAAAGATATTTTTATCCATTTTTTTTTTAAAACAGAAGCCTTTCTTTATCAGCTATTGACCAGAACAGTTAAAGCATATGGCACAAGTTCATTAATGAACAGTAGCACACAGCACTCTAATTTAATGAAACCACTTGAGCCATAAAAATCAGATTTAGTTAATTCCCCCTTTCCCTTTTTTTTTCTTTTCTGCATCTAGCCTATACCCTGGACTCCAACATAATGTCATGGGTGATCTTGCTGTAAAATATAATTATTTTCTCGTACATTTATAAACAGATTTTATATTTTAAGAGCCTGTGCATTCTGTAACATGAAATGGGGGAGGGTGGAGATGAATGGAAGGAAACTGGAAATTGGAAAGAAATGTCCAAGTAGTTTCTTCCACATAACCCAAAATTTAACCTGATAGCAATTAATAGCACATATATCATTTCTATTTTAGAAATTACTCTCTGGCAGCTGTCTTCTAACAAAAAAAAAAAAAAATTCTTTATTTAAAGAAAAATCTTCCTGAGAGAAAGCAGCTAAACAAGCAGCACCCAGATGGCAAACCAGCTACAGTTTAATTAATCCACTAAAAGCCATTCAGTTTTCAGTAAGGGTAATGTAATTTTGAATAATTGTAGGGAAAAAAAAATCACTAAACGTTCTTAAGTTTTATTATAGCGGCATGAATAGTGCCACTATAGAGTAGTTAAAGTTGAGTTGCTCTTTCCGTTATAAACCTCACATTTTCAGTAGCTTGGTCTTTTCAGGTTACTGTATACTGAGAATAGATAAATGGAATATCAAACTGAGCTAAATGAAAATTAAACTGTTCTTCAAAACTGGATTCAAATTTCTCTTTCTGTCCTTTTAACACTCTTGAGTAGGATGTAATTAGTTTTCAAAAGGCACACAGAACCTTCCTAAAGAGCACTGTATTTCTTACATCTAAAAAAAAAAAAAATCATTTAAAAAGCTGAACAAAGCCACTATTACTTGTTTTATAGATGATACATGTCCGCATTCTGGCAGACCTACAACATCGCAGGTGGAGTCCCAAATTGTCATAGTAAAACACACCCAACTGTAACTAAAATTGCAGTTTATGGTGATCAATGCTAGTATACTGTGATCCCAGTACCAACAATGATTTCACAGACTTTATTAGACCATTATAACTTCACACAGCTTTTCTGATGACAGAAACCTTTGTTTGCCTCTTTATTACCCCAGAGTGGTGCAGTTCAAATACAAAAGGATTCTCTGAAAAGAATAATATGATTTCAGCAAAGATCTGTATTTTCTGCCCTCTACTTTATTTAAAACACATATATGCAAGATATTTTGAGTATGGTTTCATACAACATTGGTATGAAAAAAACCCCATTTCTAAACTAACAAAATTGCTATTACTTCTTTGATTATGGCCAGGGTTTGGAAATAGATTATCTTTAAGGTTTCCTCCAACCCAAGACATTCTATGATTCTACTTATGACAAAGAATCAGAGACACATTTATAATACATTTAACAAAGTGCTTAGCCTGGAAGCTACTGTATTAAAATTCCTATAAAAATACAGCCAAAATTAAAATAACTTGTTATTACTGAAAAATGTAGTGTTTCTTAACATTGTTTCTAAAAGTTTATTTATAGTTACGTAGTACAAATACTGAAGAAATATTTAAGTATGGACCAATTTAACTTTGCAAGTTGCAGTCTTCATCCACCATTATAAATCTTCATATATTATAAACCTATTCTCCAAGGAACTGACAGCTTGCAACTTAGAAGAGTACAACCATTCAAAAATCTTAGTCATCTGGTCCAACCCTTGATACAGCAGAGCCAACCTCAGCAGGCTGGCTAGAAAAATGTCCACAAAAATCTCCTAGAAGAAGAATCCAGTCTCTCTGGGCAATAGAGCTGTATTGCACACAAAGTTAAGAAGTGCTTCCTGTTGCTCAAGTCAGAAAATCTTATGCTGCAGTTTGTGCCCACTGACTCTTATCCTGGCACCATACAGCACTGAAAAGACTAACTCTTCACATATTTATACCTTGATGAGGTGCTCCTTGAGCCTCCTCTTCTCCAGGCTCAACTGCCCCAGCTCTACCAGACTCTCCTCAGAGGAAAGGTGTTCTGGTTCCATTTTCAACTTGGTAGCCCTGGACTGCTTCTGGTATGTCTAGGTCTCTGATACACTGGGGGCCAGAAATGTACACAGCACCCCAAGCACAGCCTCACTAGAGCCGAGCACAGGGCAAGAATCCCCCCTTTTATCTACTGGTAATGTTTTGTAATACTTCTTAGTTGATTAAAAAACTGCCTTTTATGATCTTTGTGATCTATTTCAGTACTTACACAATGAAATGAATAGTTATAAAAACTGGAAGACATTTTATGGAAAGCTTTGTCCTATAGGAGGTGAAAGACAAACTTCTTAGACAAATTAAACAGATAAAGTACACCTAAGCAGGTGTAACATTGAAAGCATTTTGTTACAGATTTGTTTTGGTAACTAAAATGTTCCCAATTTATTAAACAAAACTTACAGCAACATACTTGAAACAGGATATTATCCTCTTGATATACTGCGTCAGTAGGAAGACAAAGAAAATTAATCCTCAAAATATTCATATTGCAGTACTAAGTATGCTGGGCAAAATAGAGAACAACTAAAATAAAAGAGAATTACTCAAATTGATTTCTTTCTTTTTACCACTTCAATCAAAATCAGTATGTGTGATATACATAAATAAACTGAAATTAGTGAAATACTCATAGAAAACCAGTAATTATTACCCTTAATAAATGGAAACTGAGACAGTCTGTATAGTACGTCTGATGATATAAAATCTATTTTTTTTCCAGACTAAATTATAACTTCAACAGTAAGAAAACTACAAAAACCAGGAGAAAAAAAAAAAAAAAAAAAAACTTTCTTACATAACACTGATCTATAATCTTCTTGGTTTGTGAAAATCTGTTGAGGGTGTACTAGTACTACTGGCAGAGAAAGCATGTTCAAAAAAATGTTGAGCAAGCCACTAATCTCAACCTGCTCAAAAAATCAGTACTTTATGACAGAAATGTAACTGCAATTTAATCCAATTTTCCAATTTCATTTAAGAAGAATTGCTTTCAAAAAACAGTAACAAGAAAAGTTGGTAGATGCATACATTTCCTCTTAACTCCAAATTCACCCTGTTCCATTGATGCTGCAATCAAGAGACAGCAGTTAAGAGGTCAGCTAAACCTAACAGGTCTCAGAATTAACAATAGATAATAATTTTTTTTTCCCCTTGTAGAATCTACAGCTGTGTAAGTACACAATAGTCACAATAGTCACTATCTTTCCAAAGCCAAAAGGTATTTAATCCAAAAGGTAGAGGTTATTAGGTCATTAATTAAAAGGTTATTAATTAAAAGGTTATTAATTTTATTACTATTACAATATTTGCCTGTCATCAAAATGCACTCAACAAGGGATATTACAACACTTCTCAGAAAGGCATACTCATGTCTTTCTGTCAGAAAACAATTTGGAATATTTGTTATAGCGGAGTGAAAGAATGTTAGTTAATACAAAACATTAAGTATGTTAAATGTATATTGTTCAGCAACCACAATTAGTTACTATGCAACATTCCCCTATGATGATGCAGCTTTTTAACATTAGTTCCATTCCAGCCTGGACTAAGAGTGATCTACTGAAAAAAAGACGCTTTGTACACTACATTTAGCTTACTATATAAGCACATATACTTCTCATCATAGCAGGTACAGAGAAGGGCAAAAAAAAAAAACAGGGGAAGAACTGGAGCACCTCTTCTATAAGGAAAGGCTAAAGCAGCTGGGATTGTTCAGCCTGCAGAAGGAAAGACCATAGGAAAACCTCTCCGCAGTCCCTTAGTTCTTAAGGGGAGCTTATAAGAAAGATGGAGAGAGACTTTTTACACAGTCTGATAGTGACAGGACAAAGAGAAACAGTTATAAGCTAAAAGGGGGAAGTTTAGATTAGATATAAGTATGAGGTTTTTCACTTCACAGGTGATGAGGCACTGGAACAGGTTGCCCAGAGAAGCTGCAAATGCCCTATCCCTGGAGGTGATCAAGTCCAAGTTTAATGCAGCAATCTAGTCTTGTGGGTGGCAATGCTGCCCATGGCAGGCTGGATTGGATGAGATTATCTTTAATAGACTCTTCCAATTCAAATGATTCTACATATGTCTCCTTTTGTTATCACTGGTAAGTATTTGACTGAGCTTGTGACAGATCACATAAATCTCAACTGTTTCTGCAGATGGACAGACTGAACCTATATTCACTAACAGGAGTGAATTTTTGGTGCGGTTTCTCTGAACAGTGTAACAAGTACACTGTTTCAAACATACTGGGACCAAGGAGAGCTCCATAGAGCCTAAATGCTGATACATGACCCAAATGAGAGTATACCACAGAGCCAAGAGAAGGACAGACAAGCAAAATACACTTGCATCCATATTCATCACTTAGCTAGTTAGGAATGCTCCATATCTGGATTCTAATTTACACAGTCCATACTGGTTAACATACTTCAAGTTCAGATGCCACCACAAGAAGGCAAAGACTAAATCAACAAAGCTTACAGTAACAACACACACTAGATTCGATTCATTTAAAACATCTAAAGGAAATGAAATGTAAAGTAGAGCTGATGACTGTAGGCTGTTATTAGCCTGTAAAATATTACTCAGAAATTTCCTGAAGTTCTTTAAAGAAGTAAACGAGATCCTTGTTAGCAATAAAATTTGCTAATATGACTAAACTATTCAGGATAATACAGACAAAAGCTAATGCCAAAGATTTACACCAGATTCACTTGGGACACAGTCTGACTGTGTAATTAACTTTGAGGCAGTATCAAGTCAGACCACTGACAAACTGCAAAAACTTCTTGAGATCAGTTATATTTCTAAAGTTTCAAGAAAACATCTATCAAAGCATTCTAAAAGAAACAAAAAAGGTTAAGGATGTATCAAAAATGTGAACAAAGAAAGACTTCCACTTTATCCATTTTATCATTTGTAAAACAAAATCATCAAGTAAAGAGGAAGTTTAAAAATCTTATAAAAAAGAGGTTAAGAATCTTAAGGAATCTTTAACACTGAATTAATACTTTGGATAAAATTAGAATAACTCTAAAATGACCATTAAGAACAAATCCAGGGAGGTATTATATTCTTTTGTTTTAAAGTAGATTATTACTGACATAAACTTTTAAGAATTAAACAGTATGCTTTTTTATCATCTAAGCTTCTTTGTGTTCATGAATACAATCTTTGGTTACAGATCTACATTACCAATCCAAGCTAAGTTTTGCATTTAACAAATCTATCACCTTCAGTAGTTTGCTCTCCCAAAAATGATAGATAGAAAATACAAAATATGTAAGTATGTTTCACTGAAAAAAATGGAAGAAATCAAGCAGAAGAGATTACAATATCATTGTGGGAAGATTTGCACAGAATCATAGAGTCACAGAATTATTTAGGTTGGAAAAGACCTTCAAGATCATCAAATCCAACTGTCAAGCTAACACTTCCAAATCCATTATTAAATCAGGTCCCTATATGCTATGTTCATGTGTCTATTGAACAACTTCCAAGGATGGTAACTACCACTTCCTGGGCTAGCGATTCCAAAACTCAAACTCACCTTTTCCATGAAATAATATCCAATCTAAATATCTAAATCCTAATATCCAATCTAAACCTGGTGCAAACTGGGGCCATGCTCTCACACCTTATCACTAGTCACCTGAATAAAGAGGCTAGCACCCTCCTTGTTGCAACCTCTTCTCAGGCTCTCCTTACAGAGTAATGAACTCTCCTCTCATTCTCCTCCAGACTGAACAACCCCAATTCCATCAGCTGTTCCCCATAACTCTTGTTTTCTAGTCCCTTCACCAGCTTCAGTGCTCTTTTCTGACCCATTCCTGCAACTCAACATCTTCCTAGTAATGAGGGGACAAAACCAAACAGGCTACTGAAGGTGCAGTCTCAGGAGTGCTGCCTACAGACAATCACTTCCCCGGTGTTGCTGGCAACACTGCTTCTTCTTAAGTCATAAAAACATCACAAAATGGCCTTTGGAAAATGTCAAGTGTAAGTGTAAGATCCAGCAAATTACAAAGCTGGAAGCATATTAGTGAAAGATTTAATATAATACTTCCAAATGATACGCTAACCCTTAGAGATTTTTAAACAAATCTATCTTTCTACCAAAATACTTTCTTTATATCTATAATCTAAAGTTTATTTCCATGGTCAGGAACAACAAATGAAGACCCATACATTTCATTTTCACAGAGAAAATGCAAAAATTTCACTTTTTTTTTTCCAGGAATAAAAGCATTTTGGTTTTGTGTTTATTTTTTGGTGTATTTCATAGCTTTGTTAGAGCAAAAAAATAAGAGTTTGGATGAATATAGACAACTACTACTCAGTTTTTTTTCCTAGGGCAGATACAATTTACTTGCAAAATACCGTTAGCAAAAGCAGAATATCACAGAACTGCAGATGCACAATAACACATTTTTTCCTTAAAAAACAAACCAAGAAAACCCTCTGCAATTTCCTATTAAACTGCTTTGTCCAGAAACTTAATTTAAAACTAGAAGAAATAACTTGTGTTATTCCAGAAGTGGTCTCACCTGTAAGTCATGAGAAGAATTCTGATGTAACATAGTCAAAGCATCATGAGCCTGCTGAAGCTGTTCCTGTAACTGACAAATCTTCTGATCTTTTCCAAGTAACTGATCCTGAAGAGAGGCATACCTTTGTTGCAGCTGAATTTCATTTGTTTTTAAAGTTTCAAAACACAAAGTCAATTCATTATAAAGCTGTAAGGAGAAGAAAAAAAAAAAGAGATTAAAAATAACAGGGAGAGTGATAAAAATGAAGGCAGAAATGTAAATGCAAGAGAAAAGGAGAGGGAGAATAATTTATGTAATTTCGAGACAAAGATCACCTTCTCTTTGGACAATCGTTTCTTATTTCATGTCCACATGCATCACAGCATGCTCTAAACACTGGAAAACACTGATTGTAACAAACTCTAAGTTTCAAACAAGTTTTTCCAGATACATACATATTACATCAGAATACTAGCAGTTTCAAGTGCTTTTTCATGGCATTTACTAACAAAAATAGACCTAGAAAACCTTTTTTTTTTCCTTTTTTTTAATATGCTATATAAAATGTAGAGAGAAAAAATATCACTTAATAGAAGTTGGAAAAAAAAAATGAAGCATCTTTCCTGGGAATGACATTAAAGGATTGAGAATACAAATAACATCCTTGTCTTATGTAGAATATTTTGATATTTAAAAAACACACATTTTTAATATCTGTTGGATAGCAGTACACTGAATCCACTAATGTCCCAGCACTTTGTAGGAACTGAAAAATAGCTGTTTAAATAATCATTCTGGGAGAATTTTTTTCATACAAGCATACAATTTTCTTCATAAAACCCAAAATTGCTATTAGAAGTTGTTATCCCTGTGGCTGTTCAAACAGTTCTTGATGGAACCAGAATATCGCAAATATTCTGCAGTTACTTTATAGGACATTCCATATGCATTAACAAATTCTAGAACTACACCTAAGTAATAACAAGCACTACGTGCCTTGTAGCTTACAAGAGTAACTTATTTCATGAGAATAAGAAAACACCTATTCCACCCCTCCACTTTCACATTTTTAATATAAAGATATGAGGCCTTAAAAACAAAATCACATTTTCATTAAAGGAAAAAAACAAAAAACAAAAACAAAAAAAACAAAAAAACAAAAAAAAAACCCAGCAGTTTCCATACTGAGGGGAAGTATATATTTACTACTCAAACCTACATTCCTCCCTTCTTTCATTGCAGTTCTTTATTTCTTTGAAAACTCTTCTTCTCCAAATGAAAAATTTCCCTCTATTTATTCTACAATGAAATAACCTGTGCAAGACATACACTTCTGCAGCTAGCAGTTTGGAAAGCCCATTTCTGCCGTTCACCGAAAAGAAACTAATTAAATATTAAAATCAGAAACATAGAGGCTATCCATATTTTTTAATGGCAGTTGTTTTACAACTAAAAACGTTACTTTACTCTTCATTTTAGCCTTTGTCTTGTTGCCTTTACTTGAATGATACACTTTGTTGTCAACTTACATAGCATAGGATTAAAACCCTTTGGAAAAAGAATCTATTACATTTGGAAACTGTCTACCTATCGCTCTGTAGGAGATTTGGAAACAATGAACCTCGTTCTTTTCCTTCTTCCTATCATCTTCTACTCCTAATGACTCCCAAAGGACAAAGTAATTACATCTTGCCTATTCCCAAAACAGATTAGAAATCATGTCTCCTAGGCAAAATTAATTCTATGCCCAGATACATTGATAATTTTCAGCCTTAAAAAAATGGAACTTTACATTGAAATTTCTATGCCTACTGAATTTTTCTTATTATTTAAGATAGTTTCATCATCTCTGGAAAATGAAGTTCACAATTAGGCAATTGATTGTGGAAATAAGTAAGTATTTCATAGGAAAATAAACAGCTTATTTATCAAAAACATGCATTTTTAGATAATGTCGTTCCAAATGTATGGAACATCAAGATACAATTACTTCCAGCAATAGCTATATAAGCTCATTAGCTAGATCATACTGAAGTGACAATTTGCTGGTTTTATGTCTAGCAGCACTTAAGTGGTCATAATTACAGTATCTGAAAGGTAGCATCCTAGTAAGATGAATGGAGAACATCAAAAATATGATGCTTTTTTTCAGCTGGCAGCCACATCCCCCAGTGTAGCCAATGCATAATTTTGGTAGTAAGTATGCATCAGGACAAGACTAATAGCATATCTTTTTACTTGCATCAACTTTTCCAATCTCCCCTGCTTTGAAAACAACAATAACTAAACACAGAGATTTGAAGTATAAAACTAGCTAAAAGAGATGTGCACAGAATTCACAGAATTTTTACTCTTTTTACACTGAGTTATATGCATTTTTTCAAATAACATCAATGCACTAGTTTACAGGAGTGAGATTAAACAGAAAGTGTTTAACACCAGGAAATTTCAAAATTAAAATTAAATAAAAATAAGTAGGTTTATCTACCGCTCAGAGATAAGTGTCCTGATTTCAGGTTAGCTCCTAGTCTTCTCATTTATTGCCATCATCGTTTTGTGGATTTAATAAATGCTTAAGCTTTGGTATAGGATTATACAGGTATTTTCTGCTCATTTTGCAATTAGTTTGGAAGAAACACCAGAGCCACGCAGCAATAAGTGCATTCTTGAACATACAAAATTGAATACTATGGTCAAATAGGTCAACCATTTAAAAAAATGCAGAAATTCAGGTGTAGAGGTGACAATGTGTAAAAGACTAGAGGATCAGAGAAAGAACATTGACTAGAAAAAAAGAAGACAAAAATACATTATTTATATCAGAACAAGTAACTTTCAGAGAAAAGAGTGAAACATGCGCTTAAAAAGGTAAGTAATTGCACCTCACGATTGTTAATAAGATGTGAGATTTGATGAGAAAATTGTTCAATCCCCAAGACAAGATATAAAAATATTTCTGTTTATAGGGCAGAAGAAAAGATTTAAAGTCCTTCCTTATAAATATACACATACAACATAGAAAAATGGCATTAGCCATTAAATACACGTGATAGCAAGTTAGATCAGGCCAAAGGCTGAGAAATTCCAATAAAAGCTAATAAAACTAGGTAGTTCACCCACGTAACTTACCAGACAGTATATTAGCCACAGTCATAGTGCAACTGAAAAAAAAACTGTGAAACATTTGGCAGAAATGATGAATGCATTATAGAAGTATGCAGGACTTCCAGAGGCCCTGGAACGTGTTCAAAGGAGGGCAACGAAGCTGGTGAGGGGTCTGGAACACAGGCCATATGAGGAGAGGCTGAAGGAGCTGGGAATGTTCAGCCTGGAGAAGAGGAGGCTCAGGGGAGACCTTATTGCTCTCTATAACTTCCTGAAGGGAGGTTGTAGTGAGCTGGGGGTCGGCCTCTTCTCTCGTGTCATTAGTGATAGGACCAGGGGGAATGGTTTCAAGCTACGCCAGGGGAAATTCAGGCTGGACATGAGGAAGTATTACTTTTCAGAAAGGGTGGTCAGGCACTGGAATGGACTGCCCAGGGAGGTGGTGGAATCACCGACCCTGGGGGTGTTCAAGGAAAGACTGGATGTTGCGTTGAGGGACATGGTTTAGTAGGAGCTATTGGGAGTAGGTGAACGGTTGGACTGGGTGATCTTTTAGGTCTTTTCCAACCTTAGTGATTCTATGATTCTATGATTCTATGACTTATTTTAAACTAGGTTTAGACTGGTCCTTTGTACTGAATGCAATTAACAGCTGCAACACATTTTCCAGTTCTGTTTAGTCAAAGGATTATTTAGTGAACACTCATAGATTTTTTTGTGATATCAACTAAAGTACAGAAAGTAAGGATAGATAAGAGATTTCTTTCAAAAGTATATCCCTGTGAGGATCTAAAACACTTGAATACATCTGCTCATTAAAATGCAACAGTAATCAATTATATAAAATGATAAAACAATTATATAAAACAATAAAACCATATATATATATGACATGTATAAAATATTATCTTACATTAAACACTTAACAAAATGTTCACCGCTTCAAATACTGCACATCACTGCAGAGACCTGAGGAAACAAATGCTGACTTTTAGTTAGCAAATTACTAGTTAGTAATACTGGACATGAAGTTAAGAAATAAATGGAAAAAAAAAGTCTAAATTAAGACAAAGTATTACTATAAGGGAAACTACTATGGTACTGTCACTAGAAAGTCATGTCACTAGATCACAGTATTGAAGGAGAATTCCAGGAGAATAAGGACAGAAACCAGCTGGAGGAGTTCTTGAATGAAACTGAAGAGGCACTCCAGACTACACACAGAACATTCACTGCACTGTACTAGGTCTGCCTGGGATAGAATTCACTTTCTTCAGAGAGGCCTGTCTGGTGTTGTCAATTTCACACCACTATTTTGGCTACCGACAAGCAGTGCTGCACAGCATCAAGGCTGGCTCTACAGCACCTCTCAACCTGACCCTGAAGGTCAGCAGGCTGCAGAGAGCAAGAGAAAGGTTGAGAATACAGCCAGGGCAACTGACCTAAATCAACAAAAATTATACTCCATAACATAAGACTTCAATCTCAGAAACATAAGCTATCTTCTCTGCACAGACTGGAGTGGATATTCAGCAGGGTTGTAATGGACATCAAATTGGTTAATGCAGGAAAACGTTAACAGTGCAGTTTTAAAACCTTCATTGTGAGCCCAATCGGATTAGTCAAAAAAACTCAGCAATATTAAAATATAATTAATCTAAATCAAAGTAGCTACTATAAAAAAAACTTCAATAAGTTTAATTTTAAGATTTTTCTTTGTATGTCTCTTCTTGTACACTCCACACAGGATTTTTCAAATATTAAGAATATCACCCGTGAGTGCAGAGTTTAGCATCATCATGACAAATTTATAGTCTATACAGAATTTCTTCACTTTTAGCAGGTTGAAAGTGTCTATAAAATATCTAAGGTGTGGGGGGCAGAATGGCGAGGCCGGACTCTTTTCAGTGGTGAGTGGAGACAGGACAAGGGGAAACGGCCAGAAACTGCAGCATAGGAAGTTCTGCACAAGTGTGCACAAGAACTTCTTTACAGTGAGGTGACGGAGCACTGGAACAGGCTGCCCAGGGAGGTGGTGGAGTCTCCTTCTCTGGAGATGTTCAAGACCTGCCTGGATGCCTACCTGTGCGACCTGCTATAGGGAACCTGCTTTGGCAGGGGGTTGGACTTGATGATTTCTGGAGGTCCTTTCCAACCCCTACAATTCTGTGATTCTATGATTCTGTGATCTTATCATAAAACCCACTTGATAGTAAGGAAACAATACTAGTAGAGCTTGGTACAGAATAAATAAATAGAATAACCTAATCAACAAACCTCCGAACACCAGAAAACAGTGTAATAGCTGGAACTAAAATGCAATGTGATCATAAATAAAGATTTAAGTTCCTGAAAGCTTTCACCTAGAAAGTCAACTAACAAGATCATTCACTTACTAATGATGTAACCTTTAGTACATTTAACTTCCAATTCATGGAAGAAACCGTTATTACTAATATTTATATACGTTTTTTGTTTTAGTTTTTATTTTGTGGATTCAATGCTACTTGAATAAGTACATAGATATGATTTTTTTTAACTATGTTTAAATGTTCCTGCAGTCCTGAAAAAGACTGTTAGTGGTGAAATTTAACCTTAAGCTAGCAAAGCCAGTAACTTCACATTCTGATTACAATTTCTTAGACTTGAAGGAAAGGAAACTATATCCCTAGACTAACTGCATGAAAAGGACTGGCAAAGTCAACTGCAGGCAGAAAATTAAATACAACATCTGAAAATGCATCTGATGCGAAATTCTTTTCATCTACCTTCAATAGACTTGATGCAAATTTTTGTGATGCCTCACAACTGAAAAAATCTTACTGTTTTGTATTTACCCAAAAATCTACTACTAAGCATTGCTTTTCTTCATTGTATGTACTTACTTGTACCAAAACCACGATATTCTTATTTGTTGTTTCAGGGGCTAAGTTTCAGTGCACTAATTATCATTTCCTATTTAATGACAAATAATGATATTTTCATCTCACTAAAAGGGCTTTTCACAAAGAAATTTTTAATCAGCACAATTAACATATAACCTTACGGCTACATCAGATCAAGAGAAAGTACTGCATTATACAAACAAAGGCCCTAAATTGTAAACTCCAGAAAACTGTGATAAGCTAGCTAAGGAGTTCAGAATCTCTTCTTGTCTTATTATCCTTATTATTGATTGAAGTATCTCCACCTTGAAATTGTCAGTGAGGACAAATCTATTGAGTCTCATTAAATCCAGCACAGGAATGAAGTCCCCTGAGTATGTGGGACCACTAAACCAGATGCTGTGCATTTTAGAAAAATATTCCCTATCCTTGACAATGAGAACTATAGCTGTAATATGAAAGAGATATCAGTTTGTTCCCATAGATGTTATAACATGAAAGAGTTATTGTAGAACATGGCACCCTTAAAGTCTGCATTAAAATAAATTTAAAAAAGAGAAGGAAAAGAAAAGGAAAAGCTATCCGTACGTCAAGTCAATGTAACCTGATGAAACAGATTACAGATCTTCACATGTATACGTTGCCCACTATAGCTTGACTTGGAAGAGAATTGTAGTCCTCAGTGGATTTATACATAATCCAGTGCAAGTTCATGACCTTGATCTCGGTTAAACAGAAAGATATTTTCTTCACTCAGTCTATTGCTTCATACTACCCTCATCAACATCGGTGCAAAGAGCAGTTGTTCCTAAATGGCAGACTGCTACAATGAACTTGGAGTATGTCAGCCAGCCACACTGCCTCAGCTATAGCATGTACTGCCTATCTGACCATTAACAAAGAGGTCATTGATCTTGCTGTAAGGGACAATATATCATAGGATGTACCTGCTGATAGGCTCGATGCCATTTGGAGCAGTTAGAAAATATTCCTTTGTGAATGTCTATGGAGTAGCTAACACATCCTTATCTAGCTGTTGCAGCCAGCATATTAATAACACACAGAAAACAAACAGAACACACATTTGTCCACAACTGTTCGCCTTTCTCATTCAATGAAAAAACAGGCATTTGAATCATTTTTATAGACATTGAATTTTCCAAACGTGACTTCAGAAGACCTTACCACTTGGGAACTACATGTTCCTTTGAAGAAATTATAGTTTGATATTTTGTACAGTTTACTAGTCAGAAGTATATAACAGGATATTATGGTAAAGGAAAAAACTTTTCTGCTCCAAAGTTCTGTTGACTGAATTTGACAAACAAATTAGAAGATCTATTATGTTCTGAATTTAAGGAGCTCACTTTCTTGGGGCATATTTTTATTTAAAAAAAAAAAAGAAAAAAAGATTTTTTCAAGGCATCTTAAATGTTTTGAGAAATGCAAAAAGACAGTCTGTCCACCCGTACCACAACAGTCATTTATCAGAATACTTGGGTTGTCTTCTCCCAGCTTAAGATGTAAACCTTACTCCTATCACTCCTCTATGTTAGGAGAAAGAAATAAATTCAGACATTCTAAAAAAAAAAAAAAAAAAGATTTTAGGGTTATCTGTGAGTTGAAATCACTGGCTTGTCTTCAGTATTACAATATTCTTACTTTCCTTTTATCACCAAGTAAGCAGAAGCCTTAAGTTCTGCTGTGAGCCAGCTTTCTGAACCAGCCATGAATTCTGAGCTAAGCCTAGGTTAGAAGAGGCTTGGCCTCTGGCAGTGCCAGCATACCTATCAATTTTCCATAGGAAAGTAACTTACACTAGCAAAATATTTTTTACAGGAAACTTTCCCCAACTGCTGTTCTGGCAAAACCGCTATTATGCAGAGTAAATTTAACTCTTGAGACTGTTTTAAAAACCTAATTGAAGCCTCTAGGAGAGAAGATTAAAAAAAAAAAATCTAGATATACAGAGAAGCTGATATGCTTCTCACTTCCTCTATATCTGTTCAGATGTAAGTAAATCATTAATTCAATATACAGAAGAGACCATGGCTGCTGGAATGTAATTAGGCCAAGAAACCCTGTTACTCCAACAAACACATTTAGTAAACAAAGATCCTGAGTTCCAAAGGACACACTCCTACACAGTGCTTTCATTCCTTATTGTACTATTCATTTCTATGGATAGTAATATGAACCTTGTGATCGTAAAACATACTTTTTGATATGATATTGCTTCAGTTGTGTGCACATCTTCCTGTTCCTTCAGTACTTTTTGTGTGTCAGTATTAAGAGTCTGAAGCTGCTGTATCAGTTGAGCCTGCTGTACCATATGTGCAATGTTTTGTTTGTAAAGATTCTGCAGCTCCTGTAACTCCTTCCTGTGCAAAGCAAGCAATAGAGAGAAATTAAGAAAAGGACAACAATAATCTCTATTAAACAACTGTGTTCAAATAGTTTTATTGAAGATAACAAGGTCCTTATTTTTATTTTTTTTCTGCCAATTGCCTTATAAACAACAGAAGTTACAGATAAAATATTTACCATATACTTTCGTAAAATATCTACAGAACAATTAATTTTCAAAAGGGAACATCTTTCAATTTCTTTCTAAGGCTCTAACTGCTCTGAAATAAATGGATTTTCATTACTGCATCAACACTTTCTAGTCAATATTTACTTAACTCTTTAGCTGTTAAGTGTCAAAATGTAAAATATTTGTAAAACACACAGACTGTGAAGTGTTTTGTTTTTTTTTTTAAACGAGAACTGACAGAAAATAAAGATAAAAGCTTTTCTTAATTTGCATGTATGTAATATAATTCTCTTTCCTGAAATACATCTACATCTTGGACATATGAAGTACATCTTCTGACAAACTGGTTTTGTCTGTGATAACAGCAAACCTTAAAGACCATAAATAAAGAGAGTTTGGTGTGCACTGCATTACACAATGTCTGTTTTGAAAGTAATGCCTCCTATTTTATTAGTTGTCCCATAACGTCAGAGGCAGATGTTGATGATACGGAAGTAGAGACTGAACCTTCCCACTAATCTTCCATCACATTTTCTTACTGTCTGACAAAATGGTATCTGACATGGAAGCGCATATGAAGTAAAGGTGTGGAATTGAATTCCTCCATGCAGCTAAAATGGCAGCCACTGACAGTCACTGACACTTGCTGAATATTTCTGGAAATTAAACAGTGGGCATGAACACAGTAAGGAGGTGGCTGGTGAGTCTGAGCCGTGGCAGAGACATGGAAGTCTAGCCATGTTCCACACAGCCATAAAGATTTTTAGGAGCACGGCACGCAGACTTTATTTCATTGTTGTCAAAAATGCATAGCTCATGTTGTCATGATGGTGACTGTGTGAAAAAATCTTGTTTCGTAGCTGAGAATTTGCTCTATTAAATAACATTGTGATCTTTGTTGTCATTAGATAAACAGGATACATTAAATAATTAAATAAATAGGAGACATTATTTTCAGAGCAACACACATAACAATTAAAGTTCTACAAACATATTAGTAGTAATTGAGTTCTAGTGAAACCATAGGCTATAAAACGTAATTAAAAACTTGGAATATTTACAATCGTGAAATGATAACTTTATAAATTTATCCCTCCAACTAAGTTTTGTTATAATACTAATACCCTCAAAGGATGATAATAATAATAATAATAATAACAACAACAACAACATCTAATACCCTCACTTGGTGAACTCCAAAATATAGGTGACTTCTCTTTGCCTATAATTAACAAGAATTATCATTACATTTGGATAATATTGTCGGACGTGCCCAAAGATTACTGTAACAAAAGATAAGCATCAGTAACAACTGTTGTGTGAATTCCTGAGAAATCACAGAATGAGAAAGCAACTATTCTCATTTAGGGTACTTTAAAAAAACACAACACTACATAATACACTGATGCCTTTGCTAAGTAGTACATCATCTGAATAATTACAGAACTGTAACCACAGAGTCATCTAGACAACGTCACACACACACACAAAAATGGACATGCTTACTTTACAGTATTCAAGTCTTACTGTTTTCAATGAGATATAAAGTAGCATCTCAAAAACAGCCATGGTAGAAATGCAGCAAGGACTCTGTGAATCAAAACAGAAGTACAACTGCAATATGTACTTCATATATATTAATTTGTTTCTGTTCATAAGCACAACCACTGAAATAGAGACATATATTAGCACTTGTCACATCTTGTTTGGTTGGAAATCTAACGTATACTTAAGTATCATCTCCAAGATGGTGAACATATACTAGAAAATGCACCATTTTGCACTGCAGTTACAACAGAGACGTTGTTAACTGTGCACAGGTTCTCCAATCAGATCTTCATAAATACTAATAGTATCTATGAATATATGATGGGTGGGTATAAAGAAGATGCAGTCAGATTCTTCTCAGAGATGGGAAAAGAGAGAAAGAATAAAATCACAAAATCAAACTAGGAAGAATGTTTTTATCTTGTAGACAGAGGCCAAACACTGGAACAGGCTACCCAGAAAGGTTGTGGAGTCTCATTCATTAGAGATTCTCAAACTTAAATATCCCAGGACACTATCCTGGAAAGTCTTCTCAAGCAGTATATAAAATCAACATCATGATAATCAGAAAAATAGTTACAAGATAAAATGAATTTCTGTCCAAAATATCTACTATCATGCTTACTCAAATCAACTACTAAGCACTCCACAGAAGGAACACCTGCCTGTTACTGCAGGTTAAGAATGTCAACTGCAACTTAAAATGATACCCGTACATGTGCATGGAACAGAATAAATAATTAAAAATTAGAAATTGGATGTAAATTAGGTCATGATAGGCACTACAAATATATATGCCTATATTCACATACGTATCTCACACGTACAACTAAAACATATTCTTTATAGATGTGTACATAATTAGATGTGTGTATTCACACATACAAGTGGGACATATACATACAAATGTAAGTACAGGTAATAAAAATGTTGCATACTGTACACACCAAATAAATGCAAATGTAAGCAAAAATTTTCCACCAGCAACACTAAGTGAAAACAGAATATTCTTACAGCTAAGCACAAAAGTTGAAGATATGTAGGCCTTTTCCCCAACAAACACATCATGATACACAGAGAAGTGTTTAAATCATAATCTCTACTGTCTACTGATAGCAGAGACTATTAAAAAGCAACAAAAAAAACAACCAACTTTGCTAGAGTAGAATCTCACAATGTATACAATGAGAAATAAATAAATTACAGAAACCTAAATGAATTCAAATCACAGGGAAAAGCTTGCTTTCAAAAATAGTATTTTTGAACGTCAAAACAGAAGAGCAGAAATAATTCATTTCAGACCCAAAAGATTAAAGTAACCGAAGGAGATTTTGCTTGAAACACTGTAAATATTTACCTAACCACTTCCACACTAGCATTTTAGAACTATAGAAAAATCTACAGTCCTTATAGAAACAAAAGTGAAATCTGCTCATTTACAGAGAAAAAGGAGTTTGAGCTGCTGATCCAGAGTTAAACCACTTTTTCTTAGATGAAAACTTTTTCTAAAAATCTTATGAACTGACTTTTGAGCTACAGAAGAAAGATGAGACTAAACAATTTATTTTAAAATTAATATATATACATATGTATTTAACTGCTAAATACAAAACCAAAGAATTCTTACAGGAAAAATAAAACATTATTAAGAAAAGTGCATGACATTGATTGGAATTTCATAAAACTAGTTCTAGGAAAGATCCGTATTAAAAACTTATGAAAGAAATAAGAGCATCCCTGCTGAGGGAGACCTGGGAGTACTGGTGGACGACAATAGGGACATGAGCCAAGAGTGTGCCCTCGCACCCAGAAAGCCAGCTGTAGTCTGGCAAGGGCAAGGAGGTGATTCTGTCTCTCTTTTTGGTGCTGGTAAGGCCTCACCTGGAGTAGTACTGCATCTACATGTGGAGTCCTCAATACAAGAGAGACGTGGACCTGTTGTAGTGTATCCAGAGGAAGGCCACAAAAATGATCCAATGGATGGAACACTTCTCTTACGAGGACAGGCTAAAAGAGCTGGGACTGTTCAGCCTGCAGAAGGCTCCAGAGAGACCTGATAGCAGTTTTTTTTCAGTAATTTTTTTTTATTAACCTTGCTTATTTTTTGAAAGTTTGAAAATTGAGAACTCAACCGCTTAGTCTTTTAAATATGAAAATAACTAGATAACACTTCTTCCAGTAATCTTAAATAAATAGTAGAAGATCATGTACTTCAGAGGCATCAAAGATCATATTTCTAGTTGTTTACAGAAAGATTAATACTGACTCCTTACTGTAAACATATCTCCATTTAAAAAGTAGAACATTCATACAAATGAGCTGCACCCCAACTGCAGCAATTCAAGCACAGCTTGAGGGAATACTGAAGAGAAAAATGTACAACTTCCTCTCAATCCACTTAAAGGTACCAACCTGACTTCTTTCCTCTACATCATTTTGAGGGCTTCTGTATTCTAGTCAATTAATATACTCATTCCTTCCTTCCATTCTTTTCCATATCTCAAAAGATGTGACATTTATCTTCTAATTCCAGTGTAAAAATGAGATGTTTAAGACTTAGAATAAAGCTTAAATCATTTCACTTCAAATTTTTAGCGCAGGCTTATGTAGATTCTTGCTGATTCTATCAGATTTTACTCTAATTAAAAAGTTAAAGACAGGCTTATTTTTTTTTTCTATCTTTAGGGCATTTGCCGCCTCCATTTAAATGATTACATCACTTACATTTTGTTACTTATAGTGGAGATTGGTCATTCTCAAGCCCAGTATTAGTATTAAAGAGTTTGTATTTATTGCTACGCATTCAGACATTTTACATTTTGTGGAAAAGTATGCTATGAAAATGCACTGCTTGATAAGATTCAGAGTTCAAATTAAGTTTCAAACCATGAAATACTTACTTAATCCTGTTCATATCATATTCTTTTTGGGCGAGTTCTTTCTGGTTCACAGCTAGCTGAGATGACAAGTTACTGCATTTACTGCTTAACTCTTTCAGTTGCTCTCTTGCATCTGTTAAATTGGTTTCCAACGTCTGCAAAGGAAACATTTAGAATATATTAAAAGTAACATATAGGAAAGAGTCGAAATTACTAAAAATTATGAATATTATCTATGTCTAGGCATATGTATGTGCAGACACATACACATATATAATTATTGTGCCCTAAGCAAATATAAATACATATATATGGATGTGTGCATACTTGGAAAAATGTGACATTCAGGAAAAAAGGCACGTCAAATTTTAGGTGGACACATACTCTAAGAAGTTTCACCTAACTCATTTGTTGCAGAATAGAATTGCAACTTGCAAAGTAATACAACAGTATTTAACTACTGATCAAACAGTGCTTTTTGCACTGGTATCAAACAGGAAAAAAAGTTACTACTTACAAAAACAGCTGTATTTTTATTGTTTAAAATTCTCCAAAGATCGTACAGTATTTAACACAGGAATAAGAATCCTGGATATAATTTTTTGTGAGATTCCTTGTCAGACTCAGATATTCTGATTTTGCACTTCTAATTCAGAAAAAGAAATGGTAAACAAGGGGAAAAAAAAAAAAATTGCTCATTGAAAATGAAGTCATAACTCCTTTTTTACTGAAAGCCTAACTGTGGAAGTTAGCACAGTATGAAGATATATCCTGGAAATACAGACGTGCAGAGCAAGTTAGCTCAACAAAACAAGAATAACATGTCTCTACATGGTGATCTTAACTAGAGTTATCTGGAAATCTAGGTGCTTAGAATAGCACTTTAGATTCTAAGAAGTTTGTATGATTATTGTGTGATTCTATTCTATGATGTTACGATTCTACCAGGGTGTTCTGAGGCAAGAATGGAAACAGATACAGTACATCACTATCTAGATCAGAGTTTCAGAGTGTGTCAATGCCTTTAGCCCTACTTCATTATTACACTACTCATAATTACTTGTTCTCAGTATGGCAAGTATTCTTGGATTTGTCTATAAATTAAAACAAGTATCTCCTAGTAGGACAGTGTTCCAAATCTTCCACTTAAATACAGGCTTAATTAAAGAAATAAAGAATTGCTCATATTTCCCTTTCACCAATGATATCTCAAATATCACACTATTCTGAAATGCTGAAATGTAGTTCCCTGACATTATTCACTTAAAACCAGTGAATAATGAATTTCCGCATTTAAAACAGCACAGAAGTTACATATCTGGATGTATCAGAAGTGCACTACAATCAAATTTGTTGAATTTTGACACTAATCATTACATCCTGTTAAAAACAGTAACCTTAATTTGGAGAAATAGCAATGAATAAATGAAATAGAAAAAACTGTGTTTCATGATAACTCTCAGATTATTACACCTGGTTTCTTCCACTGAGCAGTCCACCATTCAATCTTAAAGGCTGGATAACAAAATTGACTGTTTTCAGAGAATAGATTTAGAATGACAGGAGAAAGTTCATTCTATCAACACGTGATAAAGTCTAATAAAGTTAACAATGTAATAAATCAGATAATTTATGGTTTCTCCTGAGTATTGTTTTTATCACACTGGTAAGAAGTTGTGGCTTATGTGAAATGAATATTGCCAACTTGAAATTTTAAAGTTTATTTAAAGTAGCTCACATTTTCTGTGAAAAAAAATGCTGTCTGTGTATCATCTATACTGCACTAACAAGTTGCAGAACTTCTGGTATAAGTTAAATGAAAAAAATCTGATCTCACCAATTCTCAAGTTTGCATCATCCACTGCAGGATAAGATACAAAGAATAGGTAGAAACTGATTTTGTCTGAAATACAACTATATAAAGCTATACAATTGTAGAAATTAAAAACAGCATACCATGAAACAGAAAAATACTGTAATATCATATAGTGAAGCATTCAGTATAATCTTTGTGCACCAGTCAGGAATTCAAGACTATCAAATCCTCTAAACTTCCTACGTTCAATTCCTAAATATTTTCTTTAATTACCTGAATTCACTAATTACCTTTTAGTTGATACAGTACTTGAGAAAGTAGTTTAACTGTGTAAGCAGGCATACTGAAATGTGAATTCTCCTAAAATTGATTTTCAAATTAATTTGAATTGTACATTTTGACTGATAACAACCAAAATTTTAAAATACTATGAAATATACTAAATTAAATGCTTTTAAAAATGCAGTTAGTCAAAATACCTAGTAGCTCAGTTATATGTAATGCTTGTGCTGGTGATGGTGATGAGAAAATGGTTGGACTAGATGATCTTATAGGTCATTTCCAACCTTGTGATTCTATGATTCTATTTCATGGGGAAGAAAATGCATGTTTCTGAGAAAAATAAAAGCACCAGTAAAGGATATGATGCTTCTACATAACTGTACCGAAAGCAAAACATGAAAATTAAGTCTATTCTTACTCACTTCTACCCACGAGAAGTGAAGACCCTAACTAAACTAAAATGAAGATATACAGCAGAACAATAAGGCAAAACATTACATAAGCATTTCCTTTACTTCATACTGAAGAATAAACTCCAAAAATTCAAAGTCGAGATGAATTAAAAAAAAAAAAATAAAAATAAAACATGAAAGGAAATACATGTAGATAAGGCATGGAGAAGCACAGTTTTGCATAGGTTTTGAACTCAAGGTGAATTAAAACTAAGGTTTTACTTGTAGCTTCAAACACAGCAAGGGAAGTTGCTTTTAAACACACTTTGTTTTCTTTTTTTTTTTTCTTGTTCTGAATTGACAAAACTGAGAACATTTTTTCAAGTTCCCATCTTAACAAAACTAATTATTCAGAGGAACTAAAATTCCAGACTCCTCTTGACAGAGATATCTGTTTTTCAGTATGCTTCATTTTAAAAGAGAACAACTCTCACTGTGTCTTTAAAAGCTTTAACCTTCAGACATCAGGTACTCTTACAAGTACCTTGCCAACTAGAAAATAACAAAACACTATGCAATTCTACTGTCTTTTAGGTCACCTTCCCTTAAAATCTGCCAGTCTGCACTTTTTTAAAATTTAAATTAAATGGACAATCAAGACATAGCAGGTTTGTTTTTTCCTCTCTGCTTTTACGACTTGAATTTCAGACCCCCAGTTCTGTTTCTAGTAGTAAGTCTGCAGAAGTGACATACAACACTTTTTGGGTATGCACCATTTAAAAATGGTAAAAAAATCCCTCTTGTAGGTAGCATTTTTAATATGCTTTTTAAGCCTTCCAAATACCCTGTGAGATAATCAACTTCACCTAAACAGTCCACTACCAAAAGGTGTACAGTCACTTGTCTAACCTCACATAGGAAAAAAAGGTGCAAGTGGGGGCATCAAGATCACAGAACATGATGGTTTAACTCAGATGGGCAGCTAAGCTCTACTAGGCCACTCTCTCACTCCTCCTCAAGACAGGGGAAGCAAATATGAAAAGAAAAAAAAAAACAAAACACAGCTCATGGGTTGAAATAAAGACAAGGAAATCACTTCTCAGTTACCATCATGGACGAAACAGACACAGCATAATCATACCATCATGGAATGGTTTGGACTGGAAGGGACCTTTAAAATCAACTAGTTCCAAGCCCTCTGCAAAAGCCAGGGATACTTCCCTATAGAAGAGATTGCTCAAAGCCCCCATCCAGCTTGGCCTTGGAGATAAGGGAGATTCATGTAATTTACTGCCAATTGCTAAGGGACCAGAGCTGTGAAATCTAAGAGTAAACTGAAACCACTTTCCTCATCTACTCTTTTCTACTTCCCCTCTCTGAGAACCATAGGGGAATGGAGGCTGCAGTCAGTGCTTAACACTCCATCTCTCGAGCTCCCCCATGGTTACTCTGCCACTACTCCATACAGGGTCCCTCCCACAGGACTCCATCCTTCCCCAGCTTCTTCTGTGTGGGTGTCCCACAGGCTGCAGCTCTCCAAGCACAGCTCCAACATGGCTCCGTACCTTCAAGAACCCACAGCCTTGCACACACACAAGTCCCCACAAGCAGCACATTTCTGTAAAGGTCTCCAGAGTAGCCGTATCCTCAAGCACATCAACTGCTATATAATCAATGAATGTACAGATGCTATAATTACAGAATATACCAGAGTGTGGCTAATCAGGTTATTATACAAAAGAGAATAGATAGAACACTTACCCGTGCCCTAGACTCACTGCAAAACTCCAGAGGAGGGATCTCTAGAAAGAGATCCTTCTCCACTGGTAGTCAGCTCTCATATGGGTCTAGGAGAAGCTCTGCCCCTTCCAGCAGCACAGGAGAACTGCCTTCACCTGTGCTCCTATGGCTGACTCATTGCTCGGCTCAAGTGATCAATCAGAGGTTCAGGCCGTGATTCAGCAGTTCCCATACAACTGCTCACCTCAGGTTTCTGCAAACCTGACAAGCATGCCTGCTATTTCCTCCTCCAAGTCACTAATGAAGACATTAGTCAAGATAGGTCCAAGTTTAATACTGCATTATGCCACTTATTACCACCCACCATTATTAGCCACAGCGCTTTGAATTCAAGTATTCAGAAACTTGTTTGTTTTTTAACATGTTGTTACTCATCCATCCAACTGTAATATCTTAGACTGTATGAGAAAATGGCAAGACAATGCAAAAAAAAAAATCATGCTAAAGTTAAGGTCAATCACATTCACTGCTGTTCTGTTGTTCACAGATACAATTATTTTAATCACAAAAGATAATGAGGTTGTTCAAGAATGACTTAGGTAAATCCATGCTGATTGCTTATAATTGTTTTCTCAATTATGTGCCCAGAAATTGATTCCAATAAGACTTGCTCTGTAGTACCCTTAAGGACTGAAGTGAGGCTGACCCATCTTTGGTCTTGGTTCACTTGGCTTTTTATTGGAGACTTCCCATAATTTCCACAACTTTTGACATGAATTAATCTTTTCAGCAGCCTTGGAAGCAGTTCAGCTGATCCCATGGATATCAAGTATAAGTCAAGTACTCTTTACTATCTCCCACTTTAATCCACTGCTGATAGGTACTTCTGTAACTGCCTATATTGTAAGGTTTATCTATTGCTTCCTGCCACTATTCCATACTTCCTCTCAGGAAAAGGCCTACATTTTCCTTGTTCACAGTTTCAGTAGTGCAAAAAATTACTTTTAATAACTGTACTCACTTGCAAGCCTCAACACCAGAAGGGCTACCACTTCTCCTATGTGCCCACGCAATGTTTCTGAATTCATCCTATGCAGCACTCAATGCCTGCACAGTTTTTTATTTTCCTGCCATCCACTAGTATTTGGTGATGAGTTCTGCTTAGTCAAGCTGCATTCCAGATGCAGCCACATGTTTTCAGTCACCTGTTTTCCGGAGTATGACAGTGGAAGACACCTGGGCTTGGAAGAGGCTGTCTATAAAGTCTTGACAACTTTTCCTGAGCTCTTAGGGCTCAGGGGATTTCCACGTATTTCCAGCTATTTCCAAGCTGAAAAGCCTACTCCTTAATTCTAGCTCTGTACTGTACTACTGTCCTCTCTTTATCTTCTCAGGCTCTTGAGATTCATAACTTCATGTCCACTACTACCATGGCTTCCACTAATTATTAGTTCCCCAATTAGCTCTTCCTTGATTTTGAGCAGAGATCCAGCTGCATGTCATTCCTGGTTTGCTCAGGAAGCACCTTCTTCATGAAGTTTCTTCTGCCACACTATCTTAACTTCACTGTCATCCCAATACAAAACACCAACACTACCTATTCCAATTGCTGAAATCATACGGTTGTGATGCACTTTTCTCTTTTTAGCAAGCCCTAGTAGCCAGAACAACAGGTAGATTAGAAAATTTCATTGTTTTTATTGGAGGTGTTGGTAACAATAATTTTCAATAAATTATCAGATATTACAAGCAATACTTTAAACAATTTGAAATATGTTAAAACACTTCTAGGTCATTAAATCATTTCACTCAAGCTGCCAGCAATCCAATCACTGTTCTGAAAAATCACATAATCTTTTAACCAAAACCATTCCACTTAAATTCTACTGTTAAAAAATCTAAATGAAACTCTGTACAAAGGTTTTTGATAAGTAAAAGAATCAGAAGTGTCACAAAACAATTAAATTGCTGGGGAAGCAGGAGGGGGTGAAGTTGAGAAGATGTTTCCGGGCAACATGCTGATTGCACATTTGCTATATTTAATATGCTGGAAGGTGATGTACATTGATAGCATAAAAGAAAACAGTGTTTTAAGAATTCAATAGCCATTTTAATAAAAGGATCCACTAACATGTATGTAAGCCAATATAAAAAACCCTGCAACTTTCTTTTTAAATAAGAAATTAAATAGGAATTGGCAATTTTCTCCTAACAGGACAAAGTAACATTTAAATAAAAGATACAGTATTCTGTACAATGTATCCAATTATTTCCTTTTTCTTTTTATCGTAAACAATGGAAATAACTTTTTAGTGTAAGTATATTCAATAATAAGGCCTCCACAGAGGGGAGCCCTCTTGAGTTTAGAACACAATTTATTCAAAACTGCTGTTAAAGTTTTAATGTGTTCTTCCAAAACAAATATCAAGTTTACTGCAACCAAATTATAGGCAAGTAAATAATATACTGAGAAAAAAATTGTGAATGGACAATACTTTCAAGCTTTTATTATTTCATATATATTTTAACTTAAAATACAGTATCTTTTATTTTTTTAATGATTACATTTTAAGATGACTATTTGAAGTCAGATTCCTGCTTTGCAACATCAATTTTTAAAAAGCTGTGGGTTTTAAGTGAAGGAATGTAAATGAATGCAAGTCCCCACTGGTAGATTTGAATACATAACTTGTTATTTAAAAAAAATAACTTGTAGTGCAAATGTCTGGAGAAGTTATTTCTGAAATAACATCCATGAATCCATTCCACTTCATACCTTTATTCTGGCATCACTGCCAGATTTTTCTGCTTTCCATTGCACCTCCTGCTTCCTCAGTTTCTCCAGGTCATTTAGCAGGTCAGCACAGCAAGCATTTAATCCCTTATTTTCCTCCTCCAGGCTTTTTATAACCAGTCTGTTTTGCTCTTCTTTCTTCTGTGCACACTCCTCAGTGTCCTGTAGAACAGTACCACAAGGGCCGATAAACAAAAAAAGTGAGAACTAATCAGCAAATATAAACTGTGCAGTTTTACCCTCACAGCAGCTTCTTCTATATTTGATGGCCAAGGTCACCTGTGTACTTTTATTGGCCTCTTTCATGCAGGTGGAAGGGTCATATTTTTTAGCTGGATGACAGCTTTGATGAGTACACATTTGCAAAGAGCCCATTAATTGATCAAGCTGCCTTTGATGCTGTCCCCAGCTATTTTTGAGACCCACACAGACATATCCTCCCAGACCTCGGCTTTATCAATTAATAATGCCAGTCCCATCAGAATCTAATTACAAGAAGCCACATCTTCACACTCCTACTTTCTTTGCTCCATTTCCATCATTAACTATTTATCTGAAAGTTATAAAGCTTGGATTCCTGGCTTTAAAGCATCTTCCTCGGAGTTCATATGTGAGCAAATGGTAAGGTATAGCAAGGCCTAAGGCAATTTTTTCTCCAAGCTTGTCACTTTCTGTGCCACAAAGGCTGACACTGCTTAAAGAACTACTTCAAAGCTACAGTCTTATAAAACTATGTACAAGTCAATATACCTTAAGTTCTTGGCTTTTATCTTTAAATTTCTGCTTCAAATTACTGAATTCATTCTTCAAACAGGCATTTTCTTCATCCACAGCAGTTTTTCTCTGAATTAAGTTATTTATCTCTTGCTGCTGGCCTGAGAGTCTCTATTAAGAAAAAAAAAAAAAAAATCTGCAAGACAAGAAGCAATTACAAAAAGAACATGCATGTATTGAAAACATTTGAGACCTAAGTTATGTAAAAATCTACTATATGTAATTTTATAGCATTCTTTTTGTTTCAGTAGTACTACAACCATACCCAAAACTGCACCATAAACATAAAACACAGTAATGGGGAACTAAATATTTGCTGCTACTGAACAAAAAAATCCATTAAGTTCAGAAATGAACAGAAATCATCCAGTGAAGCTTAGACAAAGACAGTAATTTGTACAAATTATATTTGTGGTTGAGGATTACATTAAAAATAGTTTTTGGCTTGCACTTTGAACACACCAAAAATCCAGCCACAACATAGAGATGAAAATTCTCCAAAATTCATGAAGAGAAAAAATCAAGTGAGGAAGCCAGAAAAACTATATTACAATATGAAAGAAAATACATCTAATTGAATTTGAAGCTCAAGTAAGCAAAACAATGGCAACTACCACACAGCAAAATCTCAACACCATTAGAAAAAACAGTTTGAACTTTCTTAGTTCTTGTTAGGTTCTTGCATTTTATTTTTGAGACGTTCGCATTGAAGCATCTCCAGTTTTTAATATATAAAGCAGCACTCCACATTTTTCCTCAGGAGCGTGTTTTAATTCCACAGACTGTTGTGCCCCTTGCACTAATCAAAACAGCATTTATATACATCATTTTCATAGTAATAATGCTGTAATAACTGTGGAAGAAGCTGTTGCCTCGGGGTAAAAACACAACTGCTTTCTCTTTCATATACTATCTAAATGAAACACATTCAGAAACATTGAAAAATGGTTAACAGAAGGAAGTATGTCTTCAGAAGGTTTGCAAGTTCCAAATGGTTAATTCTGCTTCATACAATGTCAGACACAAAAAAGAAGAAAAACATATTAAGAAAAAAAACTAACATGCATCAAATAATACAGCTGAAACTGATCCAATAACCACCGCTTTTAAACCAGCATGTGAAAGTAAGGACAAACAGTACCTATGACAATAGCACTAACACTGTCTATGTCACCAAAAAACACTAAGTAATTCACCTACAAAAGAAACCTACAGAGTGCAGGTAGCAGCCATGAACACAAAGCAAGCTATGCAAGGGCAGGCAGAGCTTGCTTAAATGCTTTACAGTGTCTGTGCTATGGTATCCAAAGCCTCCACGCTGTACCAGCAAGCTATCCACAATCCTCACAGATAGATGGGGCAATTCTGAAAATCTGTTTCTGAACACCAGCCTCACCATGAGATAGAAATGTTCTTCTCTGTCCTCCTAGGCATTACACTGAAATATCTAACAACTAGTTTAACATTAAAAACAACTTCTTCAGTATTCCTGGAGTTAAAACATGTAAAAAAGCACTAATTTCACATATTTGATGATGGTCGGAGTTGTTTCATTATTATAATTTAAGCCACTATTGAGCTACATTGATACTAAGGCATCAGAAAGATGTGCAGTGACATTAATCTATGTATTTAGAAAAAGTCTTAGTCATTAAATGTATCACAGTTTCATTTTGTGGATTATATCTTTGCCTTCATCCGTTCCATCCTTTACTTTTTAGCAGAGATCTTTAACTTCTGCTGAGTTACAGCAAATCTCTGCTTCTCTTGTGTAGACCTCTACTCCTTTTCTACACATCATCTCCTCACCATTCTTGCAAATATTTTTATTATTCTCTTTTTTCTCCTACCACCAACCCTCAAATGTTTTGTGTACATCGTTCCTCCATATACAGGTATTCATTTATCCTTCCAAACAGTACTTGTATCCAAACTTTGTTCTTAATATGGCACATTTATTACAAAATGAAAAACACTGCACTGCAAAGTGAAAATATTTTTCAGGAAAGAACAAACCTTTGAACTGATCTGGCATACTGAGAAAGGGAATGCAGTACAGCTAGCACATGTAGCAAATACTGAAAACAAACCAGAAACAGATAATGTCTAGTGAACAGCGTAGGGCGACATGAGGGATATTTTATTCTTTCATAACAAAATCAAAAAGTTAAAAAAAGAAATAAAGGAAAAAATGAAGAAAAAAATAGAATCCGTGGTAGAATTCAAAGATGACAGACTTTCTAATAGGACTCCATAGAATCTGGAAAAGAGTGAATTTGAATGAAAGAGAATGGAAAAATTAAAGCAAAATCAAGAGAAGTGAAAGGAAATACAGGAACCTTATTCTGACATTCTGAAATTTTTCCTCATATACCATTAATTCAAACTGACCAACAAGCCAGAAAAAAAATACTTAGAAAATTTCATTAATAACACCCTTTTACAAACAGTTCTGTCACTTCTGTTACTTTAAGACTCAAATGTAAGTACACTGAACTAGTTTCTATTTAAAACAATGTTTATTTGATAATTAAACCTCAAAACGCTAACATAGTTGTTTATTTTTATAATATAACTAACTCCCCTGCAGAGACCCATTCTACTGCACTGGCATTTTAAATAAAAAGAATAAAGTTAATGTTTACCTAAAATTAGGGGTTCATAATCGTTCTTCCTTTTCTTCCAAGATAAGGATAAGCCAGAATTCAGAAATGTGCATGAAACTTTCTTCAGAAACATAACACAATAAATGATCCTTCTTAGTTTGGATGATTTGTTATATTATATAAGATGCTACCGTTTATCCACAAGTTCAGTGCAAATGTGTTATTCTAATTTCACAATATTCAAATAATGACATTGTTTTGAAGTACTACTCACAAGTTTAGAGGAATGCACAAAGTATTTCAGATTTGATTTATATATATGCAGGTATATATGCGTAATCAAACTTTATGCATGTATAATGCATGAACATAAAAGCACATAGGTGATATACTAAAAATCAGCTTGTGCATTTTTCTAATTTACTTAGAAATAGTTTTCCATAACCATGTAAAACAAACTCAACCAGTTTGGGCTTCTGGTTTTTGTTTTTTTTTTTTCTGTTTGCTCTTTTATTTAAATTCTTGTCTCCTTGATAAGAATAGTCGTATTTTTGTCCTTAGAAGGTAGGCTGGATTTACTGCAAGACAGACAGCATGCATTAAGCAGACATTAAAGAAGAGACTGAGAAATTAAGAAATGTAAGCTTAATCAAAGACTCCTTTCTTGCATATTCTGAACCTTCCAGACATCAGACTTAACTTCAAAAAGTGAAATATTTGTTCAGACATTATTACAGTTACAGGAACAAACTGTTGCTGGCAAATAATCATTAAGTCACATTTTTTTAAAAGTATGAATCTGTATTACCACTGAAAGCATTATTTATTTCGTTTGCTTCCCTCCCAATCCCCTATTTCTAACAGAATTCATGTAAGTCACTCCTTTGAGTCTTCCTTCTACCTTATTATTATAATAATGTATATTATACAATATTTATAATATTATTTTATATAATATATATATAATATTTATAATAATATTTATATTATATTATATTTATAATATATATTTATATATATTATATATATAATATATAATATATATTTATAATATAATATATATTTATATATATAATATTTATTATATTATTATACAATAATTATAATAATGAGGTAGAAGGAAGACTCAAAGGAGTGTTTAACAGGACAAGTATATACTAAAAGAACACTATCCACTCAGAAACACCTGTTCAGTAGAGTTTACGATTCACAAATATACATCCACAAAATCTCCAAGTTTAGCTCTAGCTCTTCTAGTGTACACAAGCTTAAATTGTGTTGAAATTATGCATATATATAAAGCATATGTTAAGCATGTATGTTATGCAAGTGTATGCATATACTTAACATACACATACATTCAAAAAGCAAAATCAGAAAGATCTGCAGTTTGTAATGCAATGCTTTCCAGCAGTGTGGATAATAACAAAGGCATGAAAATACTACAGAAGTGAAACTAGTAATTTCAAATGCTTGTTCAATACTGCTATCACGGAATTTTAAACTCAAACAAGCTACTTACTTTGCATACTTTGCAGCATAATCAGACAGATAATCTTGAATTAGACTCACACAGTAATTACTTATCCCAACAATTGACCCATGTAAGACTTTATATCAATCAAATGGCAACTACATCATATCAATCACTCGGCTAACTCACCTACAAAGTCATCTACTATGCAGCATTGAAGCATTATTTAGGCAAGCTATACCTGCATGGAAAAAATCCTATTATGTTTTGAGGCATTTCCTGAGTGACATTCTGTATGCTCTGATCTTTTCTTCCAAGCAAACTGAACTTTTACTATCCTACCCATTCATATCATATGCTTATAAAGAAAAAAAAAAAAAAAAATCAACACAAAACCAGCAAACAGGAGTACTATTCATGAGCTATGATTTGGTAGAAATAAGTCATGAAGAAGAATTTCTAAGATACAGATAATTAAGTAAATTATCATCTGCCTTAGCCTGCACAGCTGTTCTTACATTTTGCTTCCTCAAACAATGGATTACATATACAGTAAAAGGAAGTGAGTAAAGATTCACTTCTTACAGTGGAGAATACAAGCAGCGCTCCTATAAGACTATCCCACCCTGGTAGCCAAGTGAGATAAGTGAACCAGAAAAACAATATATACGTGGTCAAGCACATGGGGCATTCATTCATATGACAGTATTTTGCCACACAAAAACACACATCAAGAATTCACCAAGTTCTGCAGTTTCCATTGTTTTTGTCTAGATAATATAAAATACAGGTTAATGCTACAGAAGAACAATCTCAAATTTTGCATTGACTGCAGTCATGCTTATTTGAATACAACAAGATAACAGCAAAGTTCAATAGGCTGTTGACATTCTACAGCACAAGAACTTCTGAATATAAATAAGACACTTCCAAAGGTTTCTCCATAGACAAGCTTGCAAATACAACAAAGATGTGAAATCACTCTAAGGAAAACCAAAGAGATCAGCTGAGAAGAACCAAAGAGTACCATTTCTACACTGTCAGTGTCCAGAATGCTCCAGCAACAGTGTGTACAAAGAAAAAAAAAAAAAAAAAAAAAACAACTCTGTGATCTGCTAGAATAGATCTGATATTTGGAAAAATGTCATTCTAGAATTCATTTTTACGCTTTCCCATAGCACCTCATTAACTAGAACAAAATAAAGGTGTTTTCCCCTGCCCCACCCCAATAATGTCCAATTATGTACTATAAATAACTACTTTTATTTAAATACTTTCATATCAAAAGAAGCAAAATCACATTCTAGGAAATAGATTAAAGCAATGGGAAAGAGTTCTTCTAGTTCTGACTTTGAAAGGAAACAGTTCAGAATCTCTTAAAAGGCTGCTATAATTTTCTGTCAATGTTTGTTGTGAATAAATTCACAAAAAGATACACATTTTTAACTACATTTTATTTTTATCTAATAGGAATTTAGACAGTATGGTACCTCATGCAAGACAGTGGAAATGACAGTAAAGATATAACTAATGTTAGGAGTTTGTTCCAAAAGAGAAAAAGTCTATTACTCTTGGTCATTGTATATGCTATTTGATGTTGTGTTGTCATAGACACCATCACTGAACTTCCAGTCTTCAATGAAGGATATTTAAACATTACATTTTGTATACAGAAAGAACTATGAAACAACAGCCGTACTTACGATCACTGCATAAGAGGGAGAATTGATGTTTTTGAGAGGAGGAAGATACCCATGATACTGCAATACAAAACTGGATCAAAATATATCATTGAATTGGTATGCCTAGCTAGATAAAAGCAGGGTGTATTTCATGTCAACAAGTTAACTCACATCTATTGATAGTTTATCAAGATATCCCTAAAAAACATCCTTACAAAACAGAAAGACAACACATATATCCTTCATTAGTGATGATAAAGATACAGAATATCGCAGGACAACTGATTTCTACAACAGGCTGATGAAGCTTTTAATGAAAAACCTGAAGCCTCTACATTTCGATTAAGTCCCCATCGATGACTGTAATAAAAGGACATGCATTCCATTTCCAATACTAAAGAAAAGTGCAGTAGTATACTTATAATGTGCTCTAAAGAAGATAAAAATGAGCATAAATAAGATAACTAGTAAAAAAAATGAAATATTTATTCAATACAGCAACTTTTATTGAAACTGACATCTTTAAGTGAAATTAATTTACTACATACATTATTCTATTACCCATTAAATAAAAGTGAAAATATTCTCTTTTAAAATGCTTTTCTTCAAAATTTCTCCTTCAACATCTATGTGTATATTCTCCCCTCTTCCAACACCTTTGTTTCTACAGCAGCTACTTGAGATTAACTTATGCTCGGAAATTTCTCTCTTCCCTTCCAATTTTCTTTTTTTCCCAGGAAGAATTAAATCAGCAACATTTCACAGCTTTCCTTCCCATATTCTCAAATTTCTCTTTATCTTTTTCAACTTCATTATTTCTTGTTTTTCTAAAATTGAACACTCAGAAGCACGTTTAACATATAATATTCCCAACAATATTCAGGTACAATGTCCTCACAAGAAGAGAACTAACTAAAGAAAAAAACAAACTCAAACTAAAGAAATCCAGTCTTTATTTTCTGATAAACAGAAATTCTATGTAAATAATTCATGCTGTTTGTTATAGATGGCATATGTGCTATTTTGCAATCTGTATGCTGTCCTTTCATAGTCAAAATGACTCTAGCCATCTATGACACAAAATGCAATTATTTTTTTACTCCATACAACTCCAAAACTAAAATGCTGACAAAGCTAACTGGTTTTACAGTACCCTTAACAAAGGATGACTGCATTCAGATACCTGTTCAACTGAGAACTTGACTCCTGACAAGTCCAGGAAAAAACCAGGGGAAGAAAAAACACAACTGACACGTATAGTGGATTAAAATGTAACTCGTGCAACAGTATTATACATATCTCATTATTAATTCCTATTTTTCATATTTGCCCTTAAGCTGTAACAATCTTAAAGGGAAAAAAAAAAAAAAAACAAGGAGAGGAGAATTGAAGTGCAGGAGACTGCTTAATTTCCCTACCATCAAACATTTGCTTTTATACTGTTCTGTACTTTCCAAAACTCCAAAATTAAACAGTTCTAAGGATTTACCTAAAAAAAGAAGTACGAAGCTGCCAAAAAACATCAGCAAACACAATCCAATTATTAATAAGAATTTTTGAACTTCTGTTTCTACCAACAACAGATATGAATTAAAGTTGAAGACATATACAAGAAAGAAATCTGTTCTGCCATCTGTTCAAATGTTTTTACCTACCCTTTGCACGCTAGAGAAACAAGGCAGATCTTTTCTCCAGTTGAAAGAAGAAAGCAAGATCCTTTACAGCACTTTCATTGAAAAAATATCAGGTAAAATGGTTTTACAGAGAAGCAGATCAGAAATATGATTAAATTACATCACTTTGCAACTCCTCTATCACTAGTTGGTCTTGCACCTGAATTTTCACCTAACCCAGAGATAGGTTTTTAGAGTGTAATCCATTACAAACACTGTTCCCCACTGCCCTCTTTGGGCTAGTCTGATATGACTAATTTGGTGTCTTCAGCGAAGTTTGCTTTCTTAACTGTATTTACCCAACAGAATTTCTCAGTATTTCAATAGATGCGGTAAATACTGCAGGAATTAATGCAGTGACATCATACAGCCTTGCAACTCCAGCATCTCACTTTCACTAGCATGAAAATAACTATTTATTGCCAGCAATCTAAGTACGTGATAGCACCAACAAAACATTATGTGTACCACTGCTTTCCACCTATGCCCCTCCTACCAGCTACGTAGCAGAGCTTACTTTTGCTTACTCATAAGAAATAAAGTCTTGCTAGTCTGTTCTTACCTTTAGTCCTTACCCTCGCCTGCTCATGTGTAACACAACTATTGCCAGCAGCTGTGTTTTAGTACTGATAATGGAAGCCAAATACTGCTTCTGGCACAGTTACCATAAATAGGTTTGCTGTCTCTAACACAAGAGTTACAAGTTCCTTCCACTTAGAGGAACCTTTTCACAAGAACACAACTTTAATTCTGCAATCAGGCAGCAATGCTGAAAATCTGCCTGTTTTCCTCTAAGGGCAGCTCTTGAGATAACTACTACAATGACAAAGCAATCTACATGACAATCTCCCGATATCACCACTAACATCACCTTAACCATTTCCTTAACCATCTCTTTTGTCTAGTGCCTCTCAACACCAGGCCAGATTAGATTTTCTATAGTATCTCTAACACTGTACAGTAAAGCAGCACAGCCCAACCTATTGATTCTTTCTCTACTCCGTCTTCTCTACTTAGCTGCTATGTTTTGAAATGATGCAAAGCAGCAGTCCAGCAGTCCAGCCCTCCAAGTCAGGCAGGAGAAAATCCCATCTCCTTCTTTCATCCCACTAATTTCAAATCAAAACCAATAATCTACTAAACTGAGCTCCTCTCTTCTCTTCATTGCAGAGCATGATCTTGAGAGCACTGGTTTTATTTTTCCTACACCTACAGGGCCAGCAGAAGGTCAACTCTAGTCTTTGTCTGTGGAACTAGGTATGACTGCGAGATCTGCAGAAAAGGACACCCAAAAGTGTTTAGTCCTATGACAGCAGTATTTCATTACACTCACATACATCAACATTGCCAGATCAGGTGCAGGAATGAAGAAGCTGTTGCTATAATTAACTCCTCTGACAAGCCCCTTCTTAAGGGTGGTCAGCAGATTCATACTGGCAGTACCTAAACTCAAAAGGCACATCATGCTTCTTTCTACTACTCCTGTCTTGAAGTTGAGGAAATCTTCCTGTATTTCAAATAAAAATCCTGAATGAAATGAACGTGAAAAGAATCTTCATCTACCATGTCCTTCAAGGGAAAATAAAATTCAGCTTAATCTTCTCAAAATTAAACTAACCCTATAATGTAAAAAAAATTGTTTCACTAAAGGAAATATAAATAAACTGAATACATGTTTGATTGCAGTATTTATAGGTCTCCTTCACTGGAGAAACTTTCTTGCAAAGTTTACAAACTCCGCATAATCTCATCACTGCTGACACAACTAGCCGAACCTCTATTACTGAAATTATTCCCATATCCTCCATTACACAAGAATAAGCAATGCTACATGCAACTGGAAATAAAATGTTAAGATGGTAATAATAAAATATATGTTTGTCTTAATCTAATAGCAGCATATTATTGCAAAGAAAAATAATCAAGTGAAAATACAAAATTTAAGAAAAAAATTATTAGCATTAATTAGTGCTTGACGGGAGAATTATGCTTTTTCCAATTGGACCCCTTAAGGAGGCTTTAGTATAGATTTGTACAACAAGCCGAAGATTTTCAAGTAGAGATAATGAGGCAAGCTAGTCCTGTTTTAACCACTCTGGAGTATAATCAGTTGATAAGGTTTCGAAACCTTACAAGGTCTAGGACAAAAAGATTAGCTTTAGTTCCATCGAATCAAAATTGAAACCTAATTAATTAGAATTGTTATAAAGACAAAAAAATGTTTATTGCTACTTTTGTTCATCTATAATTTCATCATCTAAGATAAACAGAAGAAGATAATTTAATCTATCAGTTTCATAAATAGCAAAAACTGAATTTCAGTTCCCATATTGTCCTCTTAAGCAACAGTTTATGTTACTTTAATGTATTCTTTCAAAATCTCACTTTACTTTAAATGAGAAACAAAGAAGAGGGAAAAAGAAAAAGCCATTATGACAGCACCCAGTGATCTATTTCTTGCACATACACAAATATTATACATTAGATAGATCAGGAAGGAAACGTTTTCAAAGCAAAAAGGAGAATGAAAAAAATATCTGCAGCAGTAAGCCTTTGGAAGAAGAACAAATCAAATTCTAGGAAAATGATACATTCACATAAAGACTCTAGTTATAAAAACTATAAAATCAGAAATTGCATATGTGGCAAGGACACAACACTACATTCTGTGGTGCTAAAGGACATGAGTTAGTGAAGAAACTTGGTAGGTCAAGTTGATAATTGAACTCGAGGTCTTCCTCAGCCAAACTGATTTTGATTCTATGACTTAATGATATTAGTCACAGAAAATAAAAATGACAGTAATAATAGCGGAATCACAATTCATCCACCAAGATCAAAGGAGTCAGATTTATTAAGTTAAATAGCAATCAAAGACTATATTACGTACATTTCTAAATTAATTACATTGGAAGATTTTCAGTAATTTCCTAAAAAAAGGAACATCTTCGACCAGTTGAATTATCTCAGTACAAAAAAATTTAAATTAATTTTTAGTAGTAAATACCAAATTTACCATATTTACTGCATGAGGAACATTATCTACTATTTACAGTCATTTTAACTGGGCTTCTAGACATGTCAGGATAAACTCTAAGCAGAGTACAACAGAACTCTCATATTGCTCAAGAACTCTCAGATATCCCATGTTGCCCTTCTAGGGTTTTGTTGCTGTTTCTGTCAGAAACACCAGCTTACACACATGTAAATCTACAAGAATCATCATTTGTTTGTCTTTTTTTCCCCCACAGTCTGAATGGATTTATACAATCAACTGACAAGTGGCCACTGAAATTCCTACTAAAATAATATTCTTTCAAAAATGTTAAAGTTGCAACTGAAATTTCTATGTGATGCATGAGGAGGAAGGTAAAACCAATAGAAAAATGGACAATCTCACCTTTCTAGAGGTAATATAGATTGGTAGACTGCAACATGTAAGTTTCAATTGTTGCTATCTGTACTTCACAGAATAGAATTTCTAGTGTTATTACTGTCAAAATTGACATTTCCATAAGCAATGTATTTGCAAGTCAATGACAAAAATAATATATTTTCCCTTAGATGAACAAAGAACAAACCCAGAAAGACAAAATGAGAATGATTTTCACTATTTTGCTATCTAAGCCAGATGGCTCCAAACCACCAAGAACAATCCATAAATTCAGAAAACAGTCCAGTGGCACCTCAGCAATTTGATGAGGCAAGGTCAGAATGCTACCTCCACTGTTTATAGCTTTTATGTACAGCACTAGCATCTGACATCAAATTTCACAATCTCATCAATGATACACTATTGGAAACTGTATGAAATCATTTTACTGTGACATGTTTCAGCTGCCACTATCACCAAAATAATAGCTTCCATTCTCTACACCACTTAATTCTTCCCATTGTATTGCCAAGCTCTCCTTCCTCTGGCTGCATCTTTTCCTTGATACTAGTTACTGTGTCTAGTAACTAATCCAGCCTCTCTCCAGTTACAGACTGTAGCTGTATTGCACACAATCAATTTTAGATTTGTGACCAATTTCAATTTTAGTTTGCAAAACTGATCTGCAAACTCGGACAGCAATCTCATGGAGTCATACGCTATAGGTTCAAACGCTGCAATCACAGGAAGTCCTCTTTAAAAGCACATTAAAGCACACACATCCCCACAAGCTTCTTCAGCAGGTATCTTCTTTCAGGCAAGGATATGGCAGAAACGCAGAAATAGCCATGTGCTGCTGTTTAATAAATATGATGTGCATAGAAGAACTAGAAACATTACGAATTACATCTACAACCATGACAGCCTAATAATAGAAAAATAAAACAATACAAAATAAAAAGGTTATCAACACTTAATGAGTGTTTCTAGTCAGGTAGCAGGTGCATAAGCTTTAGTATGAACAAATCAAAAGAAGGAAAGTTCTTGAAACTGTAGTTTATTCTACTGCCTAAACAATGTACACCTCCTTTAAAACAAGTAAGTCCTTAGTAAAAGCAATCAGAAGTTGGAGGAAATTCATCTGGACTTAAGGAATTTCACACAGTTCCCTGTAACATCCTTCTCTCCAAATCTGAAAGATAAGGATTTGGTTGGTGGAATTTTCGATGAAAGGAACCGGTTGCAAGATCACACTCAGATAGTGGGGGTCAATAGATCAAGATGCACATCAGAGACAAGTGGTGTCTGATTCAGTACTGGGATCAATGCTCTTTAATATCTTCATCAACGACACTGATGGTGCAATCAAGTGCACCCTCAGCAAGTTTGTGAATAACACCAAGCAGTAGGGTGCAGTCAACATGCCCAAGGGATCGGATGCTATCCACAAGGACCTAGGCAAGCTCCAGAAGTGAGCCCAGAAGGACCTCATGAGGTTCAACAAACCTAAGTTCAAGGTCTTGCACCATGGTCATGGCAACCTCCACTATCATCTCAAGCTTGGAGATGAAAAGATAGAGCACAGCACCACAGAAAACAACTTGGGCTACTGGTGGATGGCAAGATGGACGTGAGTCAGCAATGTGCCCAGAAAGCCAACTGAGATGCAAACAAAATATAAGGAAACAATCTTTTACAATAAAAGTGGTGAGGAACTAGGACAGGTTGCCCAGAGAGGTGGCAGCCTCTCAAGACATTCAAGGTCTTGCTGGACAGAGCTCTGAGCAACCTCACCTAACAGGACATGTCCCCACTCAGTGCAGGAGAGTTGAACAATATGATCCTTAACGGTCCCCTCCAATTCAAATGATTTTATGATTCATTAACGATCTGGATGAAAGGACAGAGTGTACCCTTACTGTGATGCTGATGGCAAAACTAGGAACTGAAGGATCAAGGCTCCGCTGCCATGCAGAAGTACCTTGACAAGTCGGAGAAACAGTCTGACAGAAAAATTGCACCGCAAGGAGTGCAAGGAGATCAACCAAACTGGTGGCAAACTATGATTGCAAGATTGGAAATGAGGGAGAGCACTGGATATTGTCTACCTTGACTTCAGCAAGGCTTTTGACGCTGTCATCCACAAAATACTTGTAATGATGCGAAGCATGTGATAGATGAGCAGATAGTAAGGTGGATTGAAAAAGGGGAGACTGGAAGAACTCAGAGAGTTGTAAGTGGTGCAGTGTCTCATTGGAGGCATATAATTATTGGTGTTTCCCAGGGTCAGTACTGGGTCAGGTCTTGTTCAGCATCTTCATCAATGACTTGGATGAAAGATAGACTGCACCCTTACCAAGTACGCTGATGATGCAAAATTGGGAAGAGTGGCTGACATCAGAAGGCTGTACTAACTTTCAGTCAGATCTAGAAAGAGAGTTGGGCAGAGAGGAGCCTTACGAGGTCCTACAAGGGCAAGTCTAGAGTCCTAGACTCCTAGCTGGGAGGAGTACGGGCACACCAGAAGGCTGCTGCTATTGAGAAAGACCTGGATAGATTAGAGACCTGGGCGGAGAGGACCCTTATGAAGTTCAGCAACCTCTCTCTCTCTTTCTGGCAATGAGCATATTGGGAAAAGTATTTATTAGTTAATATTCAAAACTCCACTGAGTATGACCCTGAAAAATTGGGCATTATCACAGGATCACAAAATCGCAAGGGTTGGAAGGGACTTCTGGACTTAAGTCCAAACGCCTGCTAAAGCACGTTGCCCACAGAAGGTCACACAAGTCTTGGAACTGGTCTTCTTCTGAGCATGTGTTTTGAACACATGACTGTGACTTTGAGAAGCTTCTTTCCACTTAGATTATCATAGAATGTGGCAGTGGCAAAGCGGAGATCAGCTTCTTCTCCCAGGTCAAAATGTCAGGGCGATAGGTAAGAAGGACAGGTGTAGTGTAACACCTGGGATGGCATCAGCTCACACCTCAGTACAGGGTAGAGGCTTCTGGAAAGGAGCTCTGTGGAGAAGGTGTCCTGGTGGACGAGAGGTTGGCCATGAGCCAGAGATGTGCCCTTCTGGCCAAGAAAAAGGCTGACGGTATCTGGGGGGCATCAAAAAGAGCATGGCCAGCAGGACAAGGGAGGTTACCCCCCTCACCACTCTGCCTCGGTGAGGCCACTTGTGGAGTACTGTGTCTAGTTCCGGGCTCTCCAGTCCAGAAAAAACAGACATAGAGGCGTTCTAGAAAGAGTCCAATGAAGGTCTGCGAAGTTGATTAGGAGCCTGGAGTATCTCCTGCACAAGGAAAGGCTGAGAGACCTGGGACTGTTCAGACTTGAGAAGAGAAGGCTGAGAAGGGATCTCATCACAGTTCATAAGTATCTCAAATTCTAGAGTCAAATGGATGGTGCCAGGCTCTTTTCAGTGGGGTACAGTGCCAGGACGAGGGACAGTGATCACAAACTGGACCACAGGAAGTTCCATACAAACATGAGGAAGAACTTCTTTACTGTGAGGGTGATAGAGCGCTGGTACAGGCTGGTCCAGAGAGGTTGTGGAGTCTCCTCCTCTAGAGGCACTCCAAATCCATCTGGATAATGTCTTGCTTAACTTACTGTGGGGAACCTGAACCTGCTTTTGTCGGGGGGCTTGGACTTGATGGGATCCCCAGAGGTTCCTTCAAAGTCCTACGAGTCTGTGATTCTTTGGTATTCATCAGCAGCGATTTAGTGCAAGTTTCCATAGTTTTTGCACTGTTCTTTGTGTGTGTGTGTGTGTGTGTAAAGCAGGAATCATGTATTTAGAAGAAGATGTCTGAAAGTTACATGTTGCTGTGTACTCTTGTGAGGCCCTATGCAAGCTTCCCAGTTTGGAGTCTGGCGGGTGAGGGAGCTTCCAGGACAGCTCAAAGAGCAGCCTCTTCTCCTTGTGATGAATCTCATGATAGTGGATAATGCTTCTTGCAGTCATGCAGAAGCCTGAGAGCCTCATTTGCTCTAATACATAAGTGAACAGAAAACACAACAGCTACTTCTTCTACACTGTTGCACAGAGGAAAGTAAAGGCAAGATCTAAGGAAGCCTGATGATAAGTAAATTCAGTATCTTATAAAAGCAGACAAAATTAGATTGAAGAAAGCCTGTAAGCTCACAAATCACAAATTTTGCTTGTTTTTAAGTTTGAAAGTTTTTAAGTACTGTCTGTACTTTTTTAAGCATGCTGCAATGACTTCTTGTCCCTTAGCCTAATTTGCGAGTGATTTTAAGTCGTTCACTACAAAATTACACTGAATCATGTATGAAAGGTATGAAAATGTTCAAGTACTTTTATCAGCTCAGCTCTGCTCTTTATGTTGCTGATTAACTGAGATTTGAATTAATAGTATTTTGAAAGCGTAGTTGCGCTAGATTATTAGATGTTCATTCCTATGCTGTGGTTCAAATAGTTCTTTATACTTGAACCGATGCCACTTAAGAGTGTAAGAACTGCTGACATAATTAGTGTCCTCCTAAATAATGTAAAACAAATCACGTTTCTGTTGCTGTGACTGCTTAGTGAAGAGAAGTCTCAGGGAAATATCTGCAAAGTGTATGAACACATGAAGAGAAAGTGCAAACAAAACAGAGCCAAGCTCTTTTCAGCAGTGCCTGGCAACAGAAGTACTAATGGGCATAAAGTGAAACACAGCAGGTTCCCTTTGAATAGCAGAAAACACTTTTTCACTGTGCATGCAATCAAGCACTGGCACATATTGCACAGAGAGGTTGTAGAGTCTTCTTTCTTGCAGATATGCAAAAGTCGTCTGGGAACGGTCCTGGGTAAATGATGCTAGAAATAATCCTGCTTCAGCAGTAGAGTGGCCTATAGTACTTCCAGAAGCCCCTTCTACCAAGCTCACCCAGTCAGTGATTCTACAAAGAAAACCTACATTTATTAACCAGCCTTCTGTCCCTGGGTGCTACAGCTTTAGCCATGTGAAAGAACACCTTTAATCTTTGTGTTTCTGTTAACAGGCTTGGTGTACGTGAAGTAATCCTAGTTCTCTTTTTCCTTTCTCATATAGCGTTTGATATAATTATGTTATTTTCCTATAACTAATTTAGTTCGTACTGAAAAGCAAACTTTGCTTCCCTTAGTTTTGAGTAGAAAGTCATTAGAGAGTTATGAATAAAGAGAAGTTGTTCTCTTGCCTTTATTTAGTGCTTGTTAATGCTTAATTTCATAAATATTGTACTTCATATCCTATGAAGATTCAACAACTTTGATTACTTTTCAGAATTATTCTGATTTTTAGAAAATGAGCTCATGTTTCCTCAGTTTAGCCAACAGCCTAGCTCAATACATATTTTGCATTTAATTTTATTATTAAGCACAGTATTCAAATTTGAATAAGCAGTTCAATAAAGAATACACGACATAGATGTTTACGCATGACATTTTGGATTCGGAAGTATCGTGCTACAGTTTCTGGTAACCGCGAACCTAGTAAATGCTATTATGTGTTAGTAAAAATAAAAATAATTGGTTGTATTGCTTTTAGAATACTAATTATTTAGTCTTCCTTACTCTAAAAATGTTTTACTTTTGATTACTGTATTTGTCAAGATGGTAAATCTTTCCAAAGCACTATTAAGTTCCAAATCTAAACCTAGTCAAAATTGAAAACACAAATTTAGGTCATTCTGGTACACCAAAATGAAACACAAAGTTGCTAGAATGTCTCAGAACTCACAAAAAGTTTTTAAATTTAAACATCAACTTTTTGAACAACTCTTCAGAGTTAAAGACTTTCAAAATGCATCATTTCTGAATCACCACAACTTTCACCTTAAAACACAACAAACTATTTTTAATTCTCAATAACTATTTTTACTTCTCAAATTCTGTGTCAATTATAAGTTAATTAACTTAACTGCTCTATTTAAATGTACTACTAACCTGTTCTAGGGTTTCTATTTCGCTGTCTTTAACTTGCAAAATTTCTAATATCTTTCTGTCCTTGACTTCAGCTTTCTGCTTTTCTCTAGAAACAACAAAAAAAAAAAAAGACACTTTATTAGTCACAATTTGCAGTTAATCATTTGAATTTTTCATGTCCTGATAATGAATGTCATTTTAAAACACAGAAAATTGAATTATTTGAAGCTGACAGGCCTTGCAGAATTAATCAGGGAGCATATGGCAAGTGACAGCAAATTACATCTGTAAACAGCTTTCTTCAGAAAGAAACTGAAGCAATAGGTATTAGAACAGATTTTAAAATAGCTAAAATTAGCTATCTCATTCCTCCTCAAATGCACTAGATATACTTGCCTACAGACTGAACAAAATGTTCTCCCTTCCTTGGCAACATAGTGACATTAAGCTGTTTGGATTTGTGAAATCCTTCTCTGAACCAGACAGCATTTCTCTATCGAAAACAAACCTTCAGAACTTCATGGATGACTGTATTATCATTTACTATCTTACATGTGGGTAGAATCTATAATTTGACCAGGACAAAAAAGGGAAGGCTGAGAAGGTTGCTTAACGGGAATGAGCAGAGCAACGTGGTTTATAAGTACAAGGCTACAATCATGATCATGCTATTTCATAAAAAATCATTTGATGAGTTACTAATGCTGTGTAGAACCACCTCATCTCATTGCAATCCTTTTTTTTTACTATTTTAAATGCTGTGCTTACTGGCTACACTTCTAGGAAAAGTTATGGTGAGATAGTAGGGATACACAGATGCTCCTTAGCACAAGACATCTCTGACAAAACATCTGAGAAATGTACTGTTCCTTAAAAAATTCAGGCATCCCAACCACCACAGGTGACAGATAAGCAGAAATTGATTCAGACTATGGAAATCTTTCAGAGGCAGAAGGGATCTGATCAAAAGTGGATAACTCTATCCAGCTGTGTGCAAGAGCAACAGAATTTTGTACCACGGAAAATTAAAGACAGTACACATATGGTCATTTCTTTTTCTTCTCTTTTGTGTATTTTCGTGTATTTTACTTGAATCAAAGGCTAAAGTATACTGTCCCAACAGGCTCTTTTGTAGCACATATTTTTAAATAATTTCTATGGCTTTTAAAATACCTAGACTGATCTTGAGTAAAAAAAGAATTAATTAATCAATTAAAAATGGTACAGAATTCACTGCAAGTTTTTTGGGGACTAAGATCTCAAGGACTCATCACTGCAGAAAGTGAAGTACAAGGGCTATTCTGAATGCAATGCCTTCTATTTTGTTACGTTGTCCCACAACTTCTGAGGCAGATGTGGGTGGTAAAGCAGTATAGATTGAACCTTTCCACCAGTATTCCATTATAATTGTTGCTCTGTGACAGAAGACAGCAGAGAGGCAGTCTGAAAAAGATGGTATCTGACCTGGAAGTGCGTATGAAAGCAGAAGTGTAGAATTGAATTCCTCTATGCAGATAAAAAAAAATTATAACCATTGGCATCCACTGACACTTGCTGAGAATTTGTGGAAATGGATGTGTGCACAGTGAGGCAGCGGGTACTGCATTACAGCAGTGGAAACAGCAATGTGAAAGACCAGCCATGTTCTGGAGAGCCATGGCACACCACAGGAGAGTCTCAACCAGATAATTGACCCAAATAGATACAGTGTGATCAGGGAACTGGGTATAGAGCTGAATGTCAGCTTTAATGCATTGGAAACAATAGTAGCAGTGTTGGAATATCACAAAGTTTGTATCAGGCAGGTCCCAGAAATGCTCAACAGAAATAGAAAGAGCACTGTACGCAAATTTATCAGGACCTACTGAACTAATACAAAGCTGAAGGTGACAGTTTCATGGATTGCATTATTACCATGAGATATTGTGTCACCACTACAAACCAGCAACAACATGTGAGTCCACAGAGTGGTGACATCTGAATTCCCCATGAAAGAAAAAGCTCAAGATGCAGCTCTCTGTGTGCAAAGTAATGTACACTGTCTTCTGGAATTGGATAGTGGTGATTCTTCTGATTTCCTGGAACCTGGACAAACCTTTAACTCTCATCACATAGCAACACTGACTAAGCTGAGGACTTTTAGAGTCAGGCCAAAAAAGAAGACAACCTTTCTCTTGCAGCATGATAACACCAGACCTCACATCAGTTTGAAGACCATGGAGCACACTGGCAGTCTTGGCTGGACTATTCTACCACATCAATCATATAGTCCAGATTTGGCACCTTCTGACTTCCATCTGTTCAGGCCAATGACAGACAGACTGCACAGGCAATATTTTCCTAGCAACGACACCATCACAGAAGCTGTGAAACAGTGGATCACTTTCAGTGGTGCAGACCTTTAAGAGAGTGGCATGCAGGCTCTTGATCACCACTGGCAAAAACACATAGCCAATGGTGGTGACTATGTTGAAAAACACTCTTTTGTAGTGGAGAATTTGTACCAGCAAATCACATTACTTTGCTCTTTGTAAGTTGTAGTTTGAATAGAAATAAAGCATTACTTCCACAGATACTGATAGCTTTTCATAGTGTCTCTTCGAACCCTACTAAAACTGTACAAAGTTGCATGCAGTTACAGAAATCCATCCTGTTAGAAAGTTTAGCTCATTTATCCTTAAAGTTACAGTGTGATGTCTTTTAAAGAAAAAACTAGGGAAAAAGACACTGGAGGAGAAAAAATGAAATTTCTAAGTAATGATTAACTATTTGCACTGATTTAGAGTGAGACTGAGTTCATTTTCTTCTTAGCAGCTCATATGGCACTGTTTTGGATATGTTTTATTTTGTTTGTTTGTTTAGCAGTTCCAGTGTAGTGCTTACAGAGTCAAGGACTCTTCTGTTTCTCACACAGCCACACCAAGGAGGCTGGAGATGGAAAAGGATCAGGGAGGGGACACAGCCAGGAAAGCTGATTCAAACTGACCCAAGGAATATCCCATACCATACAATGACATGCCTAGGAGTAAGAGCTGGGGGACAGAAAAAAAAATTCAGTTATGGTGTTTGTCTTCCAAAGTAAGCACCACAAGTGATGTAGACCTAATTCCCAGTAAATGACTATCTACCTGCCAATGGGAAGTAGTCAATGACTTCTTCATTGTTCTCTGCTTGCCCACAATTTTTGTTTTACCCATTAAACTGCCTTTCTCTCAACCCATGAATTTTCTCACTTTACTCTTCTGATTCTCTTCTCTTGCTGCAGGAGAGTGAGCAAGTGGTTGTGTGGGACTCAGCTACCTACCAAGGCTGAACCACAACACTAAAATTCAGGAACTCAACTTCTCAATGAGGTGGGTTTTTTTGTTTGTTTGTTTGTTTTTTAAAAAAGCAATTTCTGAAAAGTTTATAATCCTTGAGGAATAAAGTACTGAACCACAGAGAAAGGAATAATAAAAAAAAAAAACCTAAGAAAAAATATGCCTACGTTTGTAAACACACACAAATGACCTAGTTCTTCAAGGAATATTTCTAATTAAACTCAATACTTTCTATATCTAGTTGATGCTCAGTCAAACAGCCCTTTGAACAAAGCTATCAAGGAACAGTGTTTGTAAATACAGATCCATCATCATCATCATCATCATAAGTGGGAATAGACTAATGTAAATTTATGGCATTTTTTGGCTATACGGGGTGGGGCTTTTTTTCAGGCTCTCAAGATAATGAGATATGTAATGCCTCATACAAAATACAAAATAGCTGCACTAGTTATCACACACAGCTCTAAAAATAATAATGATTTTAAGAACGTAAGAACACAATGGATGCCTTCAGTACACTAAAGCTTAAATCGAAATCTCCTATGGATCTTTTCCAGGAGCTCCTCCTGGTGGCACAGAATAATTTCCAGTGTTCATTACAGTACAGTTCCCCATAGACCCTCAAGGTAATATGACTGAAACTTGCATATCATACTTCTACTTGTTTTTGTGCATTAAAATCATATTAGACAAGAAATGAAATAATACCCTCCTACTTTTTAGAAATATGCATAAAAATCATCAACTGACTTTATCAATTGAGCCGTTATGTATTTCCAACATATTAAAAAAGGTCCGTTGCAATATGGGGAAAGAAAAAAAAAAATCAGGCACTGTCAAGAAGCTGATGATGATCAATGACTGAGACAAACTCCTGTTTAGCTAATTAGAACCACTGATGAGCAATAATGATGTGAGCTAAGAATATTTCCAGACTTCTCTAGGATGAAAAATGGAATGAAGAGAGGCTGTCAATGTGTACAAGTTTTAAGCTCCAATCAGTCTTCCCATGAGTACTACCTATTTTAAATGTTTAACACAGCTGTATTTAGCTACATAAACTATCTAGATTCAGTTTTCCCCAAAAATGAAGAAACCAAGGAAATACTGTTTAACATTTTTCCTATTATAATTTTTTCCTGTGTTACATGATACATTACACAACAGGACAGGATAACATTTTTGAGGTTTGGACCATTATTAATGACTTGTCAAAAATGAAACATTACTCTTTAAGGAAACAGTTATGAATGAGGTGTGAAAACAGAATAAGGAGCACAAAAAATGCCAAGGTTTTCAAAACTGAAAAGTTTGGGGAAGTTCACAAGACATCACGCTTCCTAAAATCTTCAATGAAAGTATTCTGGGAAGAGAGGCATCTTCGATGCTAACACAGATCTTAATCAGCCAATCAATCATTTGTCTAGGAAAAAAAAAAAGATGTATATATAATTATGCCATTTTTACATCAACTTAATGAAAATAGTTCTAACTAATAAAAAATTGGAGTTGCTGTTCACAGGTTTCATGTAGTATTTCTGTTTGGTTTTCTAAATAGTAGGATTTTAAAAAAAGCTCACAATCCAAAGATTCTGCCCTACAAACCTAAAAAACTTAAAACTTAAACTCTGCAAACCTTGAGATCCACGATAGAAGAACAACAAATTTTTTATCTTAACACTGTACATATTTTATCTATAACTAAAAAAAAAAATCTGGAAATATTCCTATTTTTAAAAGTTATGATGAACTGGTTTGATGTGCCATTCAAGGCAATTATTACTTCTCCTGGTCTTTACATTTCCATTAGCGTACTTGTGAAAGTGGATGTATTCGATATTATTATTAAATAGATAATGAACGGCCCACATGCAAGGCAAAGGTATACATCACACACTGTCAATGTTACTGTGAATATGGCACCAATACTGTAATTTGCTGTGTACAGTCAGTCACAGCCCTCTAGCTTTAGAATTAGTGGTTAGAAGAAACAACTTTCAAGTAAAAACATTAGTGTGTTGGTGCACCAATTGAGATAAGAAAACAGAACTAAGTAATTTTTATTTAATGTACTGTTTAATCTCACCTAGACCTTAGAAGATCCTTACACTTCATATTTTAATTGACACATAATTCCTTTTATTTCCTTTTACTTCTAATACTTGCAGATTGTGCTTTAAAAAGATTTAAACCACATAAAAGAAAAAAAAAAACCCTAAACTAAACTAAAATCAATAGCATATATCTGCTGTACTCTAAGACAGGACATATTTTCTGAATCAAAGCCACATTACATGTACACTAGTTTCTTCACAAAAATAACGTAAGGTCTAATTATAAACAAACTGTAAAAAGAAATTATTTCCTTAGTAAGTTATTTATGAAGCTGTGTTTGTTACCAGTTTTATGTTATATCATACATATCAAAATGAAAAAGCATCACTAAAGACGTGTAATTTCTCGCATCTCTAAGTTAATTCACTAGATGATTTATGTTTCATATTTTAAGAATACACATAGAATACTAGGGCAGTACAGAAAATAAAGTGACATTTTTCCCTAATAATTTTGCAAACATTTTTCATCTAAAATACACAACCCTCTTACAGTGTTTAAAATATCAGCACTTCAGAACAGACTGCTTTAACATCTGCACATCACCAGGGTTTCCCCCAAGGATTTTTAAATGATGCCTGCCTGTGCTGAATAAAGTGCTAACTTGCACCTTGCATTTCAAACTGTGTCCTGAGCAGCCATCCAGTTGGTACAACACCAGCTGAATTCCCACAGGCCACTGTTCAATCAGGCTTGACTGCAATTATCATGTCAATATTTTGTGCTCCGATATGCAGATATGCACACATGCAAGCTGCATAATACTTTCTTCTCCATGGAATGTTGACTTATGTTCAATGTTCTGAGAATTTTTAATGAAATAGGATATTAAACTTTCATCAACTGTAGACAATCACAATTATTTGACCTTAGACAGAAAGGTTGTACCCTTATGCTCTATTATTCCATCCACTTTATTGAGTGATAATAACTAGGGAGTCCACTTTACTTTAAACTCAATGACAAAACAGTAACAACTTTCAAGAACATGTTAGAACTTCTTTATTCTTTAGTTCTGTCATTCTGTTGCCTACTAATGTGCACAAGTAAAAAAAAAAAAAAAAAAAAAAAAAAAGCTTAAGAAAAAAAGTTGTTTACCATCCCTTCAAAAGATCCCTTTAAAATTATTTATTTTTCAATTAATATCAGCAATCTATGTTTACTCATACATACAAAGCATTAACACCCTTCTGCATAAAAGTACTTATTTCCAGTACATACACACATCTTCAACCAGTGAGGAATCCATACCAACCTTATTTTTCATGTTTCTTCAATATTTTGCTATCCACAGGACAGCAAAATGTAGCCTAAGTTCCTTTGATAGCCCTTCCAAAAAATTTCTATGGATATTTCTGATCACTTGCTCTTCAGCCCTGTTTTTTTCACCTTCAGAAAGATGTAATATCCCAGCAAGAACAATGAAATTCTATCCATTACTGGAATAATAATGTTAGGCTGCCATAATGACATCAAACATTATATTCATTCCCACTCTTCGCTGAAATCTTGCAAGACAGCACACTAGGAATAGGTGTAGGAAAACATAGCTAAAGCAATGATATCATCCAGTGTAATACAATCTCCATCAACATCTACCAAGTTTTGTATCACTGCCACAGTCTGACTCCACCTTTCAGGAGAAAGGCAGTCAGATGTCCCAGAGGAAAATCAGAATGAATTGACCTATCAAGATTTCGTGTAACATGAAAGTCTTACTGAGGTCTCTGAAAGTTTACCACAATGTTTTAAACCATTTGATACTCTTATCTGATCTTCAATTCTGAGTTTATATATGTACTTACCTGTAAAGGGTACTGTTAAGCAACCTTTTCTAAAAAAATTCATCATCAAAAAAGTGAATATTTCAAAAGGCAATGAGCCAGAAATAGCATGCTCTTTACATAATACCGAGATCAATAGTATTTAAAGTAGCTGGAAAGTATACTAACATGAGATGTACTTTCACAATGGCTTGTTCGAGAATACCTGGAGGCTTTTACATATCCCAAAGGCATTTCTCATTTGCACAGTAAAGATAATTTTTTGTTTATATCTGAATATTAAAATGGGAATATAGTTACAGTTACCCAGCAAGAACTGCAAAGACTGCTGAAAAGCAGAACATCATTGGTGTATTTTAAGAATCAACAGCACATAAATAAAAAGGCACCAGTTACATTTTTACTGTTTTAGGGTAGGTTAACTTCTATTTTAGGATCATGAAATCAGTTCAAGATAGCACACAAATAATGGAAAGCTACTGTTAATTCCCTCCTATATCCCCCAAATTATGCCTTCTAAACTTTTTTGTTTATTTCAGAAAAGGATAATATAAGGAATAGTTTAATGTTACAAATATAAATTAATGTCACTAATAAAATTCACTTGACTATGCAGCTAGTATTGCCAACATGTAGGCTGCCCCAAAAGTAAAGCCTCCTGTTTATTTGCATGGAAACTACAATAAATAGAAGGAGCACAACAATGCTATTCAACAGAACAAATTCGTAGCTACAAAACACAATTTGTCAACATAGTCACCACAAACTATGCATCTTCATGACCACTGAACAAGAGCTTGCAAGCTACACTGATAACAATCTGCACCAGCAGAGGTGACCCACTACCTCTGTCACCGTTGCAGAAAATTATCACCTTCCACCTCACATCCACTGGGCTCCATAAATGCTCAGCAAGCATCGATGAATGCCACTGAGTGCCATTTTTCCTGCATGGAGAAATTCCACAACTTTGCTTTGCATGCACTTCCATGTCAGACATTGTTTTAGACTGCCCCTCTGCTGCCATCTGTCACACAGCAACAAGAGGTAACAGTATCGGTGGGAAGGCTCAGCCTCTACTGCCAAACCACCAACATCTACCTCTGGTGTCATGGGTCAACATAATAAAAGAGAAGGCATTACTTTTGGAACAGTCCACATACATTATTTTTTTCCTTCTTCATTACACACCTGTGGTGTACAAGGTTTTAAGTTAACACTTCATCCTTCCACTGTTACATGTTCTTACTTTTGTTAGTGTAGTCTCCTGAAGGAAGTCTGGCTGCTGATTTCACTAACTTGAAGAATGAAATCCATGCAACAAAACTGACAGATTAATTACATGTGATCTTAGAAACAGAAAGACTACACTTTCTTAGAGTATGATTATTTCCAGTAGGTAGCAGGCTCAGTCATCAAGACCAGCTGCTTCAGAACAATCCTGGCCTGAACCAGAGCAACGAATCTCAAGGTACAGGGAGGCTGCAAGGGTTTCCCTTGTCTGGGAAACAGACAAAAGGGGAGCAATCCTACAAAAAGGGAAGCTCTCGTGAGAGAGGCTGATGTAGTGTGGGCATTGGCAGGGCCAATTGAGATCATACCCACATCCCTCAAAGAAACTCAGGGATGAGTTGCTACCAACCAAGCACAAGGCAGGTAAACAGAGCATGAGCATCACATGTGGCAGTGGCTCACACAGCAGGGCACTCAGGTTCTACCAGCTGCAGAAGTGAGGGGCACTCATTCCACAAGAGTCTTGAAGCAGAAGCACTCAACATCAAGCTAAGGCTGCAGCTGTAGCAGGGTGATATACACCATCTACCCAGGTCATGACCAATGCCTCCATCCATAAAGAGCTACTGAAGGAAGAAGCATCTGTGCAGATGGTGGTCTGTGGGAAGTGCCTGGACCTTGCTCCTGGAGTAGAGGAGAGTGGCAAACTCACCTACATAAGATGTGCCAAGGTGGAGGATCTCCTGCAAGAGATAACTGAGCTGCAGGGAGGGCAGCAGTGAGGAGAGACAGCTGGATTCACACGCAACCCGTATTAAATCCACAGCCCAGGGCCAAACAGCCCCGAACTCCCCCACCAGCACATCCAGTCAGAGGCAAAGAAAAAGTGATGAGAAATGGCAAACTGCCACAACAAAGACTAAGAGGGAAAGGCCTGCCTCAAAGCCTGAGGTGTCTCTGTAGAACCCCTCCACGGTTCTGCAGACTGAGAAGGAAAAATCAACGCCAACAGGTAAATCATCACAACTGAGTAAGGCAGCCAGACGTGCTCCCCATTGCATACCAGCTACCATTCTGTGTTTCTGATCTCAGAAGATCAGCTAAGAAGCTGGCACTGAAAGCTTGTTGGTGATTGAATTTTCAATAGACAGAACACACTGAAAAATGAAGTTGCACAAACATTTGCAGTATTCACGTTATAATCCCAAGCAGAGACAGCAAAAGTTCTAAATCCATTTCATTCTGTTTTTATCTACTTCAAAAATCACTTAAGTCAATAATAGATGGAAATCAAGTTGGAAAGCATTAACAAAAGGATCGGTTTTGTTCCTAATACAGATGAGTTAAAGAAGAGTTGAGCTGGTTTTTGTTTTTGTTGTCATTTTTGTTTTTATCAGATATAATCACAGAAACACATGCACATCTTGAGTTGGAAGGGATCCAGAAGTATCACTGAGGCCAAAGCCTGATGTTATACTTAACATCTTTACTTACAAAACTAAGTGGTACACAGAAAAGGCTTTGAGCTGAGTGATCTGCTTTAGAAATCATTTTGCTTATAACCATTACTTAATAATCCCAACTCTCTCCCCTTTAAAACCACTTATCTTGGCTAAATTAACAAAGTCAGAAAGCTAAAATTTCCTGACCAAACACTGTGCTGATTATAAATTACCCAGATATTTCATTAACATTTCTGAATTGAGATAAAACTGTCATGATACAACTGTACATTATACTGTAAGGCATGGAAGAAGACAAATTTTTCCTGAAAGAAGAGTATAAAGTTCATGAAACAGAAGAGTGTGAAAATCTTCAGAAAAGATTATGGAAAGCTATAACTGAAAAAGTTAACAGAATATGCGGGGCTGTAATTTGGTTGTGCAGAAGATTCACAAGTAAAGTCAATCTTCACATTCACTAAAAATGTGTTCCAATGAAGCAGTTAAACCATTCTGAGGTGAAAGAGAAGCTACATCAACAGGAAAAAAAAAAAAACAACAAAAAACAAACAAACATGATATTGCTCCATCTGTCAAATCAAAGTAAATCCAAAGTTTAAGTCAACATTAATGATACTCTTGTATATTGAATAGGTTCTATACAGACCTATTCCAATATTCTCTTTGGTAAAGATATCACCTAAAAAGGTGTTAGGGAACTAATTTCTTCCTTCTTAAATGCATAACTCTTGAGAGGAGAATTATACAATACAGTTATATAGCTATGAGTTCCTGTGATGTGTTCTGAATTGATAGTACTCTTCTGAAAGAAGAGAGGATATAAGCAAAAACCTTAATAAGAACATGTTGTCATGCTTCCTTAATTTATGTAGAAGTTGGTGATTGGTTCCAGTCACCAACTTCTACATAAAAAACTCAAAGTATCTATACAGGGTATATTACTTTTTACTCTCATATGAAATAGACTATTATAGAAAAGATTACTGCAGCGATCCACTTTCGTTATCTTGTGGTATGCTAAGCTACAAGTTAAAGGGCTACCACAAATGTTTTCCACCCTAGTAAAAACATTGAGCATAATACACTCAGAATCAATTTTTGTGATAATTTAAAGCAAAGGTTAATAACAAAACATATTCCTGGACATGGAGATGAAAAATTAAGGAAGGAAGCCTTGAATTTTATAAACTATGCAGAGGCACAAGTAATTCACTACATTTAACATTGATAAATACATGCCAGTATCTCTGTGCTTTACTTTTCCTAATATCCTATTTTGTTTTAGATGGAATACAAAACAAAAATGTTATTAAGCCTGAAAACCTTCTTATAGCTTATTAAGCTTTATTTCAATGAGCTAAAATTTTCCATATTTTTCATCTATCTATAAAATTTGTTAAGTAAAACAAATGTTTTGTCTTTTTATATCTGGAGAAAGAACAGTAAAACTACCACCGCAACCGCATATAATCAAATTTCATCCTAAAACAAATAGGTTAGAATAAGTGTTTTAACATGATGACAAACAGTAAATCTGTTCCTAAATCATCTTAAATACACTTAAATAACTTCCCAAATCAAAATACACAAGCAATGCGAAAGTAGTATGTAAACACTATCCTAATAACTGAGCTTCTTCTCTGCAGATAAACATCCCAACACAAAAAAGGAAACTAGCAACATGTTCTGAGTACATTTGACACAGTTCAATAATAGATATGCATATAGGTATAGCATATGTAACATTTTTTAAATCACGCTTTTTTCCTCAATTAAAAACATGAATGTAGTATCAGCAGTTTTGTTTATTTGTTTTTAAAAAATGTTAGATGTTTAAACTCACCTTTCCACAGCTAAACTGATAGCTTGCGTAAGGTCTGGATTTGACACTTGGAGACGTTTCCAAAGAGACCACACAAATTCTTTATCAGCCTTAAAAAGAAGAAAAAAGACATAAATAGAATTAGTATAGACTATATCTCTTGTAACCAAAAAGACAACTTGAGAACATACAGAAGACAACTATTAAAAAAACTCTCTATTATAGTAAGAATTACCATATCTTGAGACTAAAAACATACTAAGCAGTTCTTAAATAAACAGTTTTAAAAATGTAGATTTTTTTTTATCAACTATAAAAGAGTGTGCAATGTGACATATAGCAGCAAAAAATAATATTATTCAATCAAAATTGCCTTCTGGTATATTAACTTCAAGAATGTCTAGTAGTATATATCTATCAATATATGTTCAGTTTACAATACACATAGAATACAAAATTCAACATTAAATTCTGTTATGCACAGCTCCTAGATTTGTTTCAAAGCAGACAGCATAAGCCTAACAAATGTTCTAACTTGCATCATATAAAAGCTTCAGAAAAGATTCTTATATAAGAGAGAGAAAAAAGTGCTTTTAAAAAAATGCAATGAAGAAAGTTTGTGAGAGTCAAAGGTAAGCTAAAAGCTTTTCCAGATTTCTATTTTTCACTACACATAACATGTTATTTTGCATGGTTATTTTGTATTGTATTTTTATTACAATACAATAGTATTACTGGAAGTGCCAATATTGACGCAGTCGAAAATTAAAATCATATTGTGTTAACTCTATAGGACAAAAACCAGCAATGTTGAAGGCAAGGAGAATAGAGCAAGAAAGCAAAGCATATGTACATAAACCATGCACTGGACTAATATCAAGTCTACTGAACACAGGCTATCATCAAATTAAAAATTAATAAATCAAAACTGTCAAACTGCCAGCCAGATTAAAAAAATCACAAGGATGCAATTTAGGCTACTTTTAGTAGCTTTTAATCTTAAAAAAAAAGTGGAATGTGCATTAAAAAATCTATGACATGAAAGGAAAATCACCACTCCGATGGCTATCGCAATTTCCCTGCTTTCCTTTTCTACCTAGCTTCCAGAACCTAAGAGCATGCTAAAATAAAGATTTGTTAGTAAGAAACTCACTGAAATAATCTAGAATAGAGAAATAACACAGCTTTTCTCTGAAAAAAAAAAAAAAAAAAAAATCTTAAACTTTATTAACATCTAAAACAGAAGACTTGAGTTCCTCTCTTTACCTCCACCATTTGGCTTCATTATAGTTTTCTCACTTAATTTCCTCTTCAATCATTTTCTCACTTTTTATGGACATGAACAGATTGTTCCTTTTCTCAGATTACTCTGTCCATGACTAGAAACAGCTAAAAGCAATGGTCATGTAAGACATACAACAGCGTAACAGAACTACAGGTTTGACCTCACAAGAGTTAATGAAAACCACACATTGTATGACTAAATTAGAGTCAATCTCAGGAATAGAAACTGCACTTTATACTTTTGCTATGTTTTCTTTCCATTTGTTCCCAATCAGCCTTTCCTTCTGGGAAGCAGACTTAAACTTTACAAGCAATATTAGATCCAGCACATGACAGCTGGTCCAACATAACGTTTCTCTTCCTTCAAAACAAGACAAATACCTACAAGATGAAATCAAAAGACATCTCTAAAGCCAAGATAATTTCAATCAGGATTTATCTGTGTATTGAGTCTAAGTTATTAAATCAACAGTAATATCATAATAGACAAATAAAATTACAATTAAAAAATTAATAATGATTATATAAGAAATAGAATAAAAATTGAATAGAATAAATGATTGTAAATACTTTATGAGGCAACCCTGAAAACCTTTTTTTAAAGTTCTGAGTGTCCTCCTTTAAAATTTAGAAATGCACACATTTGAATTTTAAAATTCCATGAAGAATGTGAACAATGAACTTGTGCAAAAAAAAAACCAAAAAACCTGAAAAGTGGAGGGGGAGGGGGCTGTTTTGTTTTTCTTAGAAATATCCTCTTCTTTCAAATACAGTCACTTCTAGTTTATAGATGTTTAAATCCTTAAATGCCATCAACTTTGTCAACCGCATAGAAAAGAAAACTTTATAGAAATTTCCTGCACTAGTAAAGTATTGATGGAAACAACAAAAAAAATTATCCAACTATTTTAAGAACACACACCACCAACAAATCAGACTGAGCTAACTATGTCAGTAATTAAATAAAAGAAACACTCTGGTCACAAGTGTGAATCGAACAATTCGAGGCTGCCACCTGCTCATATGCAAACTGGACTACAGCATAAGGAAAAAACAGTAGTAACAGTTGGTCTTTCACAAAATCAGAGAAATTTAATGTAACTATCTCTGTTGAATATATAGAACAGTAGGTGCTGAAAGTCCTGACAAGAGGACTTCATTTCTGGTATTTAAAAAAAAAAGGTAAGAGGAAGAAATAGGCCTCTAGCTATTCCACACTATTACAGACACACACACACACACACACAAAAAAAAAAAGTCCTGAAAGGGAGATCATGGTTTTCTAATCAGTGTGGGTTAGCTATATAATGACTGCTCACTGACAGTGTGGCATGCAAGCCAGCAGATAACGAACAGGATAATGATGTGTTAAGGCAGATGAGAAAAAACTAGGCCTCAAACAGTATTGTAATCAATTGTGTTAATCAAACGAGGCCACAAATTGTTTCTCACCTCTTTTCAAAACCAAGCAATACAGCCTCTCACTCAGTGACTGATGTCACTTCATGATACCTACATGACCTCAGATTTCAGTGTATCAGCTCTGAAGACTAAACTGTACACCTCTTTACTGTTTAATCAAAAAATCTGGCAAGAGCAGATCCTGCAATACCTTACCATATCATCTGAAAAACCTCAGTGTGTGTAGATAGTGATTTCCAAACAAACTATTGCTTCTTCACAGGCTGAAGCTAAATGAAAAATAAAAATATTTTTCAGTCTTGGAAAAATCGCTGCAGGCATCCACAAAGCATTAGGATCTAAACAGAACATGCATTCTGTGTGTTCCGAATGCTCATTTCTTTCTAAAGTCCATCAAAGAAAGAACACAAATCCAAATAAAAACTCACTAATTAAAAGCAATTGAAGTGTGATTTGTTTTACATTATTTAGGAGGACACTAATTATGTCAGCAGTTCTTACACTCTTAAGTGGCATCGGTTCAAGTATAAAGAACTATTTGAACCACAGCATAGGAATGAACATCTAATAATCTAGCGCAACTACGCTTTCAAAATACTATTAATTCAAATCTCAGTTAATCAGCAACATAAAGAGCAGAGCTGAGCTGATAAAAGTACTTGAACATTTTCATACCTTTCATACATGATTCAGTGTAATTTTGTAGTGAACGACTTAAAATCACTTGCAAATTAGGCTAAGGGACAAGAAGTCATTGCAGCATGCTTAAAAAAGTACAGACAGTACTTAAAAACTTTCAAACTTAAAAACAAGCAAAATTTGTGATTTGTGAGCTTACAGGCTTTCTTCAATCTAATTTTGTCTGCTTTTATAAGATACTGAATTTACTTATCATCAGGCTTCCTTAGATCTTGCCTTTACTTTCCTCTGTGCAACAGTGTAGAAGAAGTAGCTGTTGTGTTTTCTGTTCACTTATGTATTAGAGCAAATGAGGCTCTCAGGCTTCTGCATGACTGCAAGAAGCATTATTCACTATCATGAGATTCATCACAAGGAGAAGAGGCTGCTCTTTGAGCTGTCCTGGAAGCTCCCTCACCCGCCAGACTCCAAACTGGGAAGCTTGCATAGGGCCTCACAAGAGTACACAGCAACATGTAACTTTCAGACATCTTCTTCTAAATACATGATTCCTGCTTTACACACACACACACACACACACACAAAGAACAGTGCAAAAACTATGGAAACTTGCACTAAATTGCTGCTGATGAATACCAAAGAATCACAGACTCGTAGGACTTTGAAGGAACCTCTGGGGATCCCATCAAGTCCAAGCCCCCCGACAAAAGCAGGTTCAGGTTCCCCACAGTAAGTTAAGCAAGACATTATCCAGATGGATTTGGAGTGCCTCTAGAGGAGGAGACTCCACAACCTCTCTGGACCAGCCTGTACCAGCGCTCTATCACCCTCACAGTAAAGAAGTTCTTCCTCATGTTTGTATGGAACTTCCTGTGGTCCAGTTTGTGATCACTGTCCCTCGTCCTGGCACTGTACCCCACTGAAAAGAGCCTGGCACCATCCATTTGACTCTAGAATTTGAGATACTTATGAACTGTGATGAGATCCCTTCTCAGCCTTCTCTTCTCAAGTCTGAACAGTCCCAGGTCTCTCAGCCTTTCCTTGTGCAGGAGATACTCCAGGCTCCTAATCAACTTCGCAGACCTTCATTGGACTCTTTCTAGAACGCCTCTATGTCTGTTTTTTCTGGACTGGAGAGCCCGGAACTAGACACAGTACTCCACAAGTGGCCTCACCGAGGCAGAGTGGAGAGGGGGGTAACCTCCCTTGTCCTGCTGGCCATGCTCTTTTTGATGCCCCCCAGATACCGTCAGCCTTTTTCTTGGCCAGAAGGGCACATCTCTGGCTCATGGCCAACCTCTCGTCCACCAGGACACCTTCTCCACAGAGCTCCTTTCCAGAAGCCTCTACCCTGTACTGAGGTGTGAGCTGATGCCATCCCAGGTGTTACACTACACCTGTCCTTCTTACCTATCGCCCTGACATTTTGACCTGGGAGAAGAAGCTGATCTCCGCTTTGCCACTGCCACATTCTATGATAATCTAAGTGGAAAGAAGCTTCTCAAAGTCACAGTCATGTGTTCAAAACACATGCTCAGAAGAAGACCAGTTCCAAGACTTGTGTGACCTTCTGTGGGCAACGTGCTTTAGCAGGCGTTTGGACTTAAGTCCAGAAGTCCCTTCCAACCCTTGCGATTTTGTGATCCTGTGATAATGCCCAATTTTTCAGGGTCATACTCAGTGGAGTTTTGAATATTAACTAATAAATACTTTTCCCAATATGCTCATTGCCAGAAAGAGAGAGAGAGGTTGCTGAACTTCATAAGGGTCCTCTCCGCCCAGGTCTCTAATCTATCCAGGTCTTTCTCAATAGCAGCAGCCTTCTGGTGTGCCAGTACTCCTCCCAGCTTTGCACCATTAGAAGACCATTGATGAAGATGCTTAACAAGACCAGGATATGTACAAAGTATTCATGTACAGGATGGGGAAAAGGAATTCTTCACAGTCTACCTGTGATTTCTTGTTGAGTTTACAACATGTACCACGTCTCTGGCAAATTAGATTCTACATAAACCTAGCCATGGCTCACAAAAACTGACCATACAACAATATCCAACATTGAAAGTTTCATACTAATGAACAGTAAGTTGTTTTCTTCGTAAGAACACCAACATATAGGAGTGAACAGTATTTTTAAATTAAATAAACAGGTCAGGTTAACCTCAAATCACTTACAACCATCTCACAGTTTACTTAAAGGCCTGTTCAAGAAAGAGAAAATCAGTTCCAATTTTTATTCATGTCAGTGAAATTGTTACATTCACTGCATAACTACAATCTGCCAAATTTCTATCTGTGCTGAAAGAATAGACATAAGCAGTAAATGAAGCAGGAGAGAAAAAAACGTCATAACTCATACAGAGAATAACAAAAAAAAAATGAAGAAAGTCATATGGAATATAAGCAGTATACACAAAATAAACTTCAAAGAAATAGCTAAATAGAAAAGGCTAATTCAAAAACAACAACAACAACAAACTTTCCAGGTAAGAAAATCATACTAGTTACTACAAACGTTGAACACTATCATATTAATAATTAATAAATGTTGTTTAAATAACAATTCTTGTCATCAAAAATAAAGTTACAAATGCTATTCAGTAATTATATCATCAAATATTCTAGCCCATATGAACAAATGCTTGCATATTTGTATTTTCGTAATTGTACAAAACAGAGCAGCTTTCTTCCTAAGCGAATCTTTCTGCCAAAGCAGTAATGAAAAAAATTACTTAACTGTGCTTTCAAATATGTATTATCAGCATTAAAATAAAACACCATCGACATTCAAAAATCAATGAGATTCATTTCAATGAATGTTAATATGGAGACGTGCAAATTTTTCTCATTATCACAATAAAACATTAGGAAAATACAATGAATGGTAAGTTACTATTAAATGTGATTTACTTGTCAAACATTTTCATAACTAAAACTGTTTCAAATAAATCTACAAGCAACTACATTTAATATAATAGAATATTAGTTAAAAATTATTACAGTTTTAAGATGGAAAGACGTTTAAATAGTCTCTTAAACTGTTGGCACAATTAAAGGATTTGGTAAGGCAGTTCCCTGAATGGTCTTGGGAGCCAAACAATTTCTTCTGAAAAAAGGCTGCTTAGACAGTCTGAAGTTGGCACAGAAAAACACTGCAGCTGTCAAGGTCTGGGATATATCAATCTTCAGCATACCCAAGGAATGTGCAGTCTACTCAAGTGTACATTAGCAGCTCAAGAGGTCAGTGAGCATACCTTGAACAGCTGAGAACTTCTGTACACAAGGCAGAATACAGATGTCATTTGAAAGTTATTGCAAATTACTCACTAAAATTATGATTATCCATAACACATGTAATGTCAGATAAAGATGCTTATCCTGTGATGAAGTATGCCAGCTAGAACTAGAGAATTACAAAGTAAAAGACAGAGCACATTGAAAAGTGGGATTTTCACAATGAAAGTAGTCATAATCATATAATACTGCAGGATGTACCGGACAAACAATAACTGTTCTTTGCAAAGCAAATTGGATTTATTTATTTTACTACTTTTTAACAGTTCAGAAGCTGGAAAAAATTTAAATCGAACCACAGGTTAAATAGCATGAATTTCCACAGCTTAAGTACTTGCTTGCAAGACGTGAATTACTAAACATTAGCTTAAGCCACAAACAGAATCTGTCTGGCTTTTACATAAGGCAAGACAAATATCCTCATTTCAATCCACTTTTTCTCTTATCCTCCTTGAAGGGATATCTGAGCCTAAATATTGTTCTGGACAATTGATATGGCATTGATATTGGTATTTTTACTGCATGCAGTATCTGTGTGCTGGAAACTAAAAAGTGACCTCATTAGTTTTCAGTATTTCCACACTACTTTATCAAGAAGAATTAGCTGGTTTTTTGTTTTGTTTTGTTTTTTGTCATGATAAAAAAAACTCTTAAGAGAAAAAGGCTTTTAATTTAGCATTGACAATGATAAAAACATAAGCAGTATCTTTTTGCTCATATGAACAATCATTCATGACTTCGTGTATTAAATTTATAGGTAGATTTATTTTTTCTCTATGTATCTACAGTAAACTGAGCTGAGAACAAGAATAAACTCAAAAATCTCCTTTAGTATAAATCATACATCACATGACTTAACTACACTTTAGAGGCATTATTCTTTTTGATATTCCACTTTATTTCAGAGTACGTAAAGTATTAGAAGTGTTCATAGCATACCCTAACTTTTTATAGCATTACAAATAACTTACTAAGTACTGCCTTCTGAAACTAGAAACAGAATGCCCACAGGAAACAAATGAAAGGCAAAAAGGTGAAAACAAAGCAAAACAAAAAAAACCTGCAAAACAAAACAACACAACCACAACACTCATGCCCAAGTCCCCCTCCCAACAAGTGCTAAAAAAGCAAAGGTCTCTGGGACACTAGCACTTATTTAAAATTTTAAGCAGCAGATACAGACCAATACCCCCAAAAGGGGAAATTAAGCATTTAGCAGGACAGAGGGAGCTATTGGTTTACTGTTTTTAGTATGAACTCTTTAACACCAGATACTGACAATTTTTTGGTAACGCAGAGTACTTCACTATTAAGTGAAATATACATCACTATCATGCTGGAAGAATTGATACAGAAATGCATTTAGCACAGGACTGAGCAAATCAGATTAGGTTTCAGAAAGACTGAGAAAACATGAAAACAAGTCTGGCATAAACATTCAAGCACAGGAAAAAAAGGCTGTTATACTCTCCTGCCAGCCAATGTTTCTGATTAAAGAGCTTAAGACTTTAATCAAGCTGATGGATACATTTTACATGCAGATAATAGACTTGCTTCTCGATGTCTCCTAACTTTTAAAGGTACACTGCTAGTATTCTACCAGTGCAAAATGTCTAAACCTTACTGTGACAGCTTCTGCTTGTGATTTCCAGTTACACACTATACTCCTCAGTAAGAAGTATTCTCTCTACAACTCATTCAGTCTTGTTGAATGATCGTACAGTACAAAATACTCCAATGCTCTGAACCTTTGAGGTACTAAGCTTTTTAAGAATCAAAAAAGTCACTAGAATATGAGACTGATCAGTACCTCACCAGAAAATATATTGCCTTACATACACTGGCTGCAAATAAGACATTAGCTTATTTTCAGCTTCACTAGTCACAAACATGCAGTATGCACCACTACATCTATTAGTCCAATACATTTGTAAGAAAATTGATAACTTCAAAATAGATGCCATCGGAAAACAAGTGAGTCTTCCTCCCCAGTTTATTAATGCTGGAGTTCTAACAGTATAAAACCACCACATGAAGTTACAATTATAGAAAAATTATTAGCTATGTTCCGGTTATAATCCTCTGTATAAAAAATTTCATCATTTTTGTTAGTATTTCTGGGTAAAAAGAAAATGCTTTTGAATCAAACATCAGAAAAGGATACCATTTTATTTATACATAAAATATAAAAATTTGTGCTATGCATAAATATACACAAACACACAAAGAAGTTGTATCCTTCCTCTCTGAACTCTGTTCAAAGCAAATAAGGACCTAAAAACAACATTTACTGTTACATTGATGAGCTAAGCAGGAGGAGCGCAAATGACACACCGAAGATGCTGTCATTACACATGAAGTCTTCAAATTAGTCTGGAGATTGACAAAAAGGTGGCAAAATACTTAACTGAATAATTTTATTATACATTCTTAATTGACATGAATTGACTTATTTCGCATGGACAAGAAATACAACATTGTTCCTGGTCTGACATGGCAGGAAATGAAGTAGCACTACAAAAGTCAGTTCATTACCATCACGCTAGGACTGGTCAGAAGTGAAAGTAAGTTAAAAAGCAAAAGTTATCTGATAGACCTGAACCTATAATATACAATTCCATCCTCACTAATAAATAACTTCCCTCACTTTTTCCTAACAGACTGAGCACACAACAGTCAGGATGATCTGCATTTGCCTTCATTAACTGATAAGAGTCTTTATTCTCACAATTGCTTTCTTCTGAGTACTCGGTATGGAACACTTGGTCAATTTAAGAACAGTTTCCAAAGATGCAATTATAAGAGAAAGCAAAGGATTCAGTTGCAGAGATGAGAGTTTGTTTTGTACATCCGTTAGATTTATTACATCAAGAACAGGATAACTCAGCTGTAAGCATCCATTTCAAGCAACAAATTTCTCAACTCTGGGAGTAAAATCCAACCACAGTCACTGAAGTAATTCCACAGAATCACAGACCAGTTGAGATTGGAAGTGACTTCTGGAGGCCAATCTGGTCTGAAGCCTCAGCTCAAGCAGGGACACTCAGAGCTTATTGCCCAGGACCATGACCAGATAGCTTCTGAAGATCTCTAGGGAGAATACTTCACAGCCTCTCAGAGCAAGACCTAAGTTGCTCACAGTACTAAGTCACTCACACAGTGAAAAAGTGTTTCCTTCTGTTTCAAAGGAACCAGGACTCACATCTCTCTTTCTGCAGAACAGCTTTCCATCAGGCCTCCAGCCTGTCCTGATGCTCGGAGTTCCTTACCAGTTGCAAGGCTCTGATATTCCACTCATCCATTTCTCCACTCTGTCCAACAGATGAACAGCAGCAGAACCCTCTGATATATCAGTCACTGTTTCCAGTTCTGTATCACCAAACTTCCTGAGGTTATGATCTGCCTCATCATTCAGATTATTAATGAAAGGCTGAGACTGACCTGCCACCTGGACCACTTTCCTGCCCTTCCTGAAGACAGGAGTCATCAGCTTTTCTCCAGGCTTCAGACACTCATACCAGTTACCTAAAGATCAAGTGTAGTCTTGCAAAGACAACAGCCAGCTCCTTCAGCACTCAATCTCCCCATTCTCTGTGACCTGGGATTCCTGAAAGCCAGTCTTGCTATTAAAGAATGAGTCAAAAATGGATATACTTTTCCTGTCCTGTGTAACCAGGTTCCCCACACTGTTCAGGAAAGGGCCTCCATCTTTCCTAGTCTTCTTTTGCCCTCCCAAATTAACCACCCTTGCTTCCACCCTCTGTGTACTTCCTTTTAGTGTTTATATTGTACACATCTCTGAGTTCGACAGGAGCTCCTTGTTCCCCCATGTAGGTATTTTTGCCCAATTTCTCTTTTTGGGTGGACCTCTGCTGAGCTTGGAGGACATTACTCTTGAACATTAAACCAGCTCTTCAGGCCTCTTTTTCCCCTCCATTATCTCATTCCATCGGACTCTTCCAAGAAGAAATCTGAAGAGGCCAAACCCTATACTTCTGAAGTTCAGGCTGAGCATTTGCTTTTCAGTCTTCTCACTGTCCACAAGATCCTTAACTCCACCATCTCAGGGTCACTGCAGCCAAGTGATCTTCACATTTCAGAAAAAAAAAATTCATCCCTGGTGAAAATGAGGTACAGCACACGATTTGAAGGGAAGATACATTGAATGAAATAAGATTAAGTTTTACATGTAAGTTATTTTAAGAATTCAACTGTGGTTTTGAGAAAAGAGAATAATCTTAAGTTTCAGTGTTGTATATAATACAATGGTCTGGATTACTATAATGCATTTCATATTTCAGTGGATTTCAGGAGACGGGAATCCACAAGTTTCATTTCACAGACAACATATTCATATAAACACACATTTGGGTATATTCAGTCTGAATCATCATGACTAATCAAGTAAAATGTGGGTCCATCACATTAATTCTGACTGAAATTAAAATTCTTTCCAAAAAGTCCTCTAAAATTGAGGACAAAAGGTAGAATTCTAAGTGGAAATCTCTTAAGTTAGGAGCTAAATAGAAACTGAAATAGCTGAAAAAGTGCACACAGTAACAACAAAGAATAAGATTACTTAAAGTAAATCTTGAAGAACTGCATATGTCCCCCTGAATTTAAAAAAAAAACAAAACAAAACACACAGGCCTTCTTAAAGAAACTCTCCTCAGTGTCAAAACTCAGAAGTTGTGCAGTTTGACACATGGAAGTCCCACTGTGTTAGAGAATTGTGTTTAGTGCAGCTGGAAAAACTACAAGCAAGAGCCTACAATTTCACTATGAAGTAAAACATGATTTTCTTTATTGAGAAACAGCAAAGATCTTTTGTTCCCATAAAAGGAATCTTTCTACTCATGCCTATCTCTGTACCAGATACTTGCTTCTCACTTACTCTGGAGGCTAATTGAAATACAACCTACAGACATGCCGTGAGTAGGTAATGAAAATAAGTGCAATAAATATACAATTTTTAACAACTCTCATTCTATGTTCATCTTCACAGTTGTACACGAATATGAAATATTTTTCAGTACAAGAAGTACATGCAGTTTCATTCCTATTAGCAAGAAGTTGCTAAAAATAAAAGAAATAAGATTAAACAAACTTAGCCATTCAATGACACTGTTTCACTATCTAGAAGAAAGGGTAAGGCCTTTATTAATAGCACCTGTACCAATCAGACTCATGTGATTTAGACTCCTTATGGCAAAATGTAAGAAAATAACAACAAACAAACAAAAAAAAAACCACCCAAAACACTAAACAGCTGGCATCCCAAGGTACCAATAAGTATGTGGTCTTGGCTTAATCACTAATAAAAGAAATTAGTATTTAATGAATGGAGGCATTAAACACTCTGCACCATTTTAAATAAACAGTATATGGGAATATAAACAATCCCGAAGAAAAAGGAATGCATACAAATTCTCACAATGATGGCTCACAACCATTTTACTTTTAGTCACAAAGCCAAAATAAGAAAGAACTTTACCTAAATAACATGTAACTAAGGAAGAAACATGGGATTTTTCTATAATATATAATATTCTTTAATAATTTTCTTTAAAGCTATTGATTTAAACACTTTTAATACATGCAATCAACACACATTTAAAACACTCATGTAACAGAAGAAGATACAATGCTCTGGGTATTTTTTTAACCTACTTAGTGTATTTTTCACATAAACTTCTAGACAAGGAATTTATTAATAACTACTTATAAGCCAAATGGCCATTATCATGACTTCTTTTAATTTCCAGTGGGTGTCCAGAATATTATTGATAAAGAAGGGCAGAATGCATCTGTTTTCCCAAGTAATGGAAATTTCTTGATAATATATGGGTGTGTTACAGCAATTCTATGCCTTGTCAGTGCTAGCGATATCAAACAGATTGTTTTACATCCTTCCTAGACACACAAGTTGATCAAAACAAGTCCATCTGCCCATAGAAGTATTATTCTTCCACAAACAGTATGAAATTGGGCATGAAGATCAGACCAGGTCTATGCACAGCTTTCCAAGTTAAGCAAGAAATAAAACAATACCACTAGAAGCTGTAGCTGCAGTCACCCCATCGTCCACAAACTAACAGTCCACTTTTTTATTCCCTTTTTTATCTAAAACCTTACTCCCTTTCTATCTAAAACCAGATATGTACAGTCCACACTTATAAACATCACTCCAATAACTGACAATGAACAGAAGTAACACTGACAGCAACTACAAGATCTGTTTCTTCCCCAGTTTATATTTATCACCTTTTGAAGCTGAATTCTACCTGCTAATCTGCAGCAGCAGGCTATCCACACACAGATTAGCCATAAATTAGCAAATTCATTAGTAATGAAGAATTTTCTGGTTTTGAATCCATTTACAGATGCAATTTATAGAAAATCAAAAGCAGTATGGTTTGATCAAACACTACAGTGAAAGTACTGTAGCATAAACCATGCAGAAAGTGCCATGCAGTGCTGTTTACTTGAAAAATCTGTTCCTTAGCAACAGTTGCATATGCCTTTAAACTCCTACTACAACAAAGGAGTTGGCTTTATAATCATAGTTGCTAGGAGAAACAAGTGAACTAGAAAATATAACAAAAAAAGACATGTCTAATACTCCTTGTAACTACAGCTTCACAGAGAAGTAAGTGTGTGCTTGGTTTCCACAGAACCACAGAATTAAAAAGGAAGTGCAAACAGGAGAAAACACACCTTATTTTAGCAGAAAGAGTTGTAATATTACTTCTTTACTAAAAGCTGCAGCTAATAAAACAGTGAAGGCCTTGTGCAATTAACACCAGTAGTAGGGCATGCACCTGTTTCTTTCTACTCTATATTTCTACTAACATTCCCTGCAACAGAAAATACAACCAGCAAAAGCTGGTCTCACTCTCTGTTGTATTGAAAGTTAGGATTTGATGAAGTCTCACCAAATATTTTAAAGAATCTTTTCTACCTCTTTGTTTAGGGAGTAGCATGTATTAATAACTTATCTATGTAATTCAACAGTTAAGAGACTGGGAGCTACGATAAAGCAGAGGATAATGTGCATCCTTTAGCAAATGGCTGTCTTCTACCAAATGGCCCAGAAACTCTACAGATTGAGATTCTAGAGACCCAGCACATCATTCCCCTTTAAAAAAAAAAAAAAAAAAAAAAGACATCACAATTTCCTTTACCTCAAGTAACTACACTTGCAAGAAAACAAAAAAGCCCACAACACAAAACAAAAAAACAGCACTTTCATTTACTCAAAAAAAAACATACAGAACCACAAGGGAAAATCAGAAAGCACATCCCAAAACTTATAAACCCCAATGAGAGCCAAGGACTCCAAGGAGGAATATAGACATAGCTGTTAAAGATACTCCAAGGAAGGCTCTCAAGATATTTAGGTGGTAGGCAGAAGCACAACACACTAAAATAGAATGCAGCAGTTAAAGCAAGTAACAGAAACCGGATGTGTTAAAACTCACTGTCTGACCTCTTCCTTTCCACTGTTCCCCAACAAAGTAGAGCGAGACACAGAACTGGAACAATAAGGTCAAAAAAAAAAGTATTCATGTCTTCTCCTCTGCAACTGCTTTCAGGAAACAACTCCATTACTCAAGCTATTTTTAAATAAAATTAAAAGTAAAGGAGCACTGAAATGAAGGGTCATTCATTAACTGAGTATCAAAATACTTATACAGTGTTCTGCTACAGATGCAGCAATCACTATTTTCCCAAACAGACCAGAGACAAAGAGACTCCAAATATTTCCTTTCTCAGCTTTATAAAAGTCTCCACCAATGATGGTTTGGGAGCTTTGGATCATTTTCTTAATTGCCTTCTTATTTCAGATGATAAAACAGTATCAGTATTTACAGAACAACTTGAAGAGAATTGCTATGCTCAAGAATCTACTTATCGCGATTCAAGTTCCCACAGTGTTGTTACAAAAACTAAAGAAAACACCAAGTACTGTAACTCTAAGCCAACAAGTTCTAGACTTATCTTAAAAGGCTAAAAAACATGATGAGGTTAAAATCCTAGAATACAACACTATATCAAATAAGAAAAAGGGTCGGCAATTCCAGGATCATGTTGCAAAAAAAGACAGTAGCCAAAAGCAAGCAGATTGCTCCAAAAGTAAAATCTCCTACTACCATGGAAACTATAGCTGATTAAAAAAGCACACTGGTACTACTTGACAGTGCAAATTCATAGCAGTAGAATGCTATTTTCAATACAATCACCATTATTAGCCATATAGTATCAGCAGTGAAAACAAGAGCTTGCATGCCATGCTCACAAACATCCACATCAGTGGAGGTGATCCATTGTTTCACAGCTGCTGTGATGGCACTAATGCTAGAAAAACCTTGCCCATGTAGACCATCTTTCATTGGCCTGAACAAATGGAAATCAGAAGGTGCCAAACCTAGACTTTACATTAGAGGAAAGGCCAGCTAAGATTGGTAATGTGCTTCATGGTCTTCAGATGGATGAGGCCTGGTGTTATCATGCTGAAAGAGAAACTTTGTCTTCTCCAGCCTGACTCTGGAAGTGTGAGCCTTCAACTCAGACAGGGTCACAACATAAAAGTCAGACTAGAGCGACTGTCCAGGTTCCATAAAATCCAGAAGGATCATCCTTTTCCTACCCCAAAATTGTACACTGCTTTATCCACCCAGGGTTACATCTTGAACCTCGATAGGAAATTCATATGTAACCATTCCACGGATTGTAGTTTTGACACCAATTCATAGTGGTGACAGCGTATCTCATCACTGGTAACGACACAATCCAGGACATAATCATCTTCAGCTTCATGTTGGGTCAATACATTAAAAAGAAAATTCCGATTGCTCACTTCAAGATAATTGGAATGGGCTCATTAATTAACAAATAAATACACACAACTGCATGTAAAATGCACATGAACAAATCTAAAGGGGAAAATCATATAGTTACCTAGAAGTTACTATTATTTATAACCCACTTCAAAAAATATCTTTTGCGACTACACTCCAAAAGTAATGCCTCCTATTCATTTCCATGGGAGCTACAATAGATACCAAGAGCACGATAGCACTACTTGATAGAGCAAATTTTCAGCTACAAAACATTGTTTTTCATTGCAGTCATCACCATCAGCTGATTCACCCAGATGGGCTGACCAAGAAGCTCTTCATTTCATGGTGACAGTGGTGCACGGTCATCCAGAACATGGATTTTCTTTCACAGCACTGCTGCCACTGCTGAAACATGTCAATACTTATGTCAGTACGTACAGTTATTTCCAGATGGAGGAATTCAATTCCATACCTTTGCTTCACATGTTCTTCTATGTCAAATATCACTTTGTCAGACGTGGTTTGCCATCTGTCGCATGGCAACAGCATGTAATGGAATATTCATCAGGAGGTTCAACTTCTAACTGCCATACCACCAATATTTGCCTCTGACGTCGTTGGCCAATATAATAAAATAGGAAGCATTACTTTTGGAGCAGCCCTCGAATAATATAGGTTCAGTTAACAAACATGCAAAGGGTCTTTGATCTGCCTCCACCAAACTTCATCTGATATTGCAGATCTTCATACTGAGAAAGGGAAACGGAATTATCATTTAAAAAGAGGGTCCTGAACATATCCTACAACACTGAGACATCTCCAAACCATTGATTGTTTCAAATTGTTAAATGGGATTTTTGTTGATAATTCCCTCTCCCCTTTGTCCTCCAAGAGGCAAGTTTCCTCAAGTCTTGATTCTACCTGTAACACAAGTTTAGCACCAGTTGCCAGGTGTACCAACGCTGTTTGGAGCTACAGCTAACAATTCAAATGCGGATGCTATTTTCTTTTTATAGATAATGACTACATATGCCCTGGACCTTACAGGCTCCATTTGAGCATGCTGCATAGTAAGATTATGGTTGGGCTACCATGGAACAAGAAAGAAAGCAAGGCAAGCATCAGGTATCATTTTTCCCTATTCCTTATTTGCCAGGCTTCATGCAGTACTCTGGCACAGCAGAGAGCCATAACAAGACCTCCTCCTGCTACTTACCATTTGCTTATTTTTATGAGATGTACTAAGTGGCAAGTACAAGCGATGAATGACCAATTGGTAAAATGATAAGTTACCTGTGAAGGATGACAGTAAGGAGAGGTTCTTCCAAGGATAACTGCTATTAGCAACAGCACCCCCTCCAAGGATGGGCTTGGGTGCACTCAGCGCGAGACCTACCTTGCTACAAACCCGTCCGTTCATTTTCCCAGGAGTTGCACATCACAGCCCACCTTGGAATTCTCAACACTACTAGCCGTGCAAATACCCGAGTTTCTCCAGGACCGAGAGGCAGAACACAGGCAGCAGCTCGGGGGCCCAACGCTTTGCTCTGGAGCTACAGTATACGTACAGGGGGCTGACGTGCTGTGGGCACGAGGCTGCCCGGCCTCAACGCCACTACCCAGACCCGCCGGACAGGTGTGCCCCGCGGGATGCCCGCGACGTTCTGGGGCTGCTTCCCCTTCTCTCCCCACCCGCCCCAATCCGCGGCCCAACGGCACCAGGCCGCCCCTCAGCGCTGCGCCCCGCGCTCAGATACCTGGCAGCGGCTCAGCTCCTCCGCCAGGCACCGCAGCTCTTCCTCCAGCACAGCCACCCGCGATGCGGCCGCTTCCAGGCGCCCCGCTGCCATCGCCGGCGTCGTTCTGTCAGCCTCTAGCCGGAGATCACAGGCCCCACAGCGGCAGGAAGGGATGCGGAGTGCGCCCGCCCGCTCCTAAGGGAAAGAAGAGAGAAGCGGTGCCGCGAACCGCACGAACGAAAACTTTCCCCTTCGGTTCCACTTACCGCGCGCACGAGCGCCGGAAACCACGGAGAAGGACGCGGCGCAATGACGTCAGCCCAACCGCTACCGCTGCGGAGCGGAGGGGCGCGAGGGCAGGTTTGAATTTGCCCGCCCGAGCGGCGGGGCCGCGCATGCGCCCTCCGTGAGCCTTGCCGAGCGGGGCGGCGAGCCGCCTTCTCTCGCAACGTGCGGGAGCGGGGGTGGCTCCGCCCGGGTGCAGCGCTTTGCCTTGCTCTCCCCTGAGCTGCGGGAGCCCCGAACGTTTTCTCGTGCAGCAATACTATTCAGACGTTTTGTTTCTTTCGGGTGGGTTTAAGACCCTATAATTGGAAATTAATCCTGGAAGAGCTGTCGGATCTTCTGAAATCCGTGGAGATTCGTGATCCTTGAGGTCCCTTCCAACCCTGGCCGTTCTGTGAAATATTTGTGTGTGAGCATCTACGTAAATGTACGTGATCTAAAAACACGGTATGGAGAGTGTGTTGTTTTTTAATAAAGGAGTAAATGATGTTGCCCAAGCAAATGTTGCAATGCTTTCTGTAGTCTGCACAGAAAACAACAGACTCAAAAAAAAAAAAGCTCCGATTTTTTTCCCAAACACGTGAGGAAGGAGGTAGAAACATAAGTTTGGTATAGTTTTCAGTATATAGTTTTATATATATACATATATATATATAGTTTTCAGCCTGGAAGAGCACTGACTCTACTGCATTTCAGCAACATGTGCACTTTGCTGCACTTTGCATGAGGCATGCTTTCCAAACCCATCTGTTACCATTTCTGCACAGGTACCAGAAAAGTTGTTCTGCACAGGTACCAGAAAAGCATGTTGAGCTCTTAAGTCTCTACTTAGATGGTTGAAACAGTAACTATTCAAAATAATTGATTTTACATAATTATTTCTATATAAAACTATTATGAATCTACGTAAAACTGAAAGTATCACCTGTATGTATGCTTCTATGGATACATGTTGCAATCAGCAATTGCCTGATTAATATAATGTCTCTCTGTGGAATATTTTTTTTATTTTTCTTTTCTATTGTTGTTTCTTGCAGATTGTATAACATCAAAATGTCAACGTGTTTATGTTCTTACTCCTTCAATTATTTATCTTTGTACATTAACACATGTTCATTTAAGTGTAATGACCATGCTGCCTTAATTTTAATGTGCTTACGTTTTACTTTTCTGTTTGTTTTGAGGAGTTTAAAATTCATTTTTTTCCCTTAAGTTACCCGGTCACTATTTAATATGTAGTCATCATTTTTTCCACATCCCTGCCTCTTCATGTTTTCCTGATATTTGTATCGTTGTCTTATTGCCCATAAGTTCTCTATTACACGTGGGCAACAAGAAGCCAGCCTTACTTACAGAAGAATATACTTGGTTTAGCTGCTAAACAACTATAATGACTAAGTAGGATTTTAAAACATTTTCCAAGTACAAGGTCATTTAAAGGTTGCTGAAAAGATTCAAGCACTAGAGCTTGACATAGCACAAAACAGTAGACCACAATTCACATGCCTCTGTAATTTAGAAGTGGAAGTTTACGCATATTCCTTAGTGTAAACACAACATATTGCCACATTGAGTACACAACCAACACTTTTCCATAGCCAGATACTGATTTTATAGACATTGTTTTTGTATAGAGTTAGATCATCTTCAGATTTATCTGTCGTTTCATAAGCTTGGCTCTCTATGAAGTTTCTAGCTATTAAGCTGAAGAGCTTTCAAGATAATTATTAGAATATTTTGTTTAAAGACCTTACTATGTGCACTCGACAAGCTTGGATGAATAGGGAGACCTCGCCTTATCTTGGAGCATTTTGTACATCTCATTTCTCCTAAATCTTACTGTTTTGGAACACCTGCAATTACAGCTATCAGATACATGACAACGTTAGGCAAAATTCTTCCAAGCCTAAGTTCCTCCCTTTGGATTGCATTTTTTTCTAATGAAGAAACCATTTAGTTTGAACAGGCTCAACACATCAAATTTTCCTTGAATGTGATTGTTGAGTAAACATGCAATTTTTAGTGGCTTTCCCAGTTGCAGAAGGTCCATTAATAAATATAGTTGTATTACATGATCTAAATCCGGTAGGTATGGCTTTTGTCACTTAAAGAGTTCGTGAAAGAATGCAAATAAAAATGTTCCCCTAGTTATTTTTTGACAGGAAATAATTTGGTACGGTATTTTTGTTTCTTTGTTTTACAGATAGGAAATTCCATGCCTTAATTTGAAGTATGTTCATATAACAAACACACTGCAATTACTCCTGAACATGTAATTTCTTTTTTTTTTTCTTTCTGTTTGCCAGTTTGCTTTCTTTACCTGAATGTGAAGAAAATCATTATTGTGGCATCCTCTAGTACTGCATTATTAGAATTCAAGAAACATAAGTACATAACAGAGCATTCATATCTTGTTTTAAAGAAAAGGTGTCATTACTGTTCTGATTTTAATCAAAAGTATTAACATTTTCTACTACTGAATTTGCATATCTCCTAACAGACAACTGTAACTCATCACCAGTTTGACAGTAAAAAGCATTATCAAAGAGGTCCTCTCTGTAAACTGATTTTCTGCTGCAGTAAGCAAGAGAAGCCAAAGTTGCTGAAATTACTTCTGATAGGTTTTGGCAATGTCTTCAATATTTTAGTAATTTATGTTTCTAAAGAATGTATTGCAGCATTGGAAATACGTTAGATCAGGCTCAAAAAGTGGGCCCATAAGTACCTAATGAACAAGACTGAGTGTAGGGTGTTGCACCAGGGACAGGGGAATCCCTGATATGTTTCCAGGCTGGGAAAACTCCTTGAGAGCAGCCCTGCGGAGGAGGATTTGGGGTCTTGGTGGATAAAAACTGGACATGAGCCAGCAATGTGCTCTTGCAGCCCCAAAGACTGACAGTATCCTGAGCTGCATGAAAAGAGGGGTAGCCAGGACAGAGGGGCATTTGATTGCCTGCCTCTACTCTACCCACGTAAGGACACATCTGGAATACTGTGTCCAGGCCTGGTGCCCCCAGCCTAGAAAGAGCGTGGACCTATTGGAGCCGGTCCAGAGCATGGCCACTAAGATATCAATGAGCTGGAACACCTCTCCTTCTCCTATGAAAAAAAGTTGAAGGAGTTGGGCTTGCGTTTGGAGTTTATGTTCTCCAGAGTTACCACTTCGTTTTGCCCAAGAACTAGCACTTGTCTAGCACTACATCAGAAGACAGTCTTCCACTTAGCTCGGCAACCAGAAAGCTTGCAGTTTCCCACTGCTCTTCAAATTTGGTCTTAGACTGTGGTACTGCATTCTTGAAAGCAACAGACAGAAGACTGTAACTTGCGCTGGGGCACGTCATTGGAGCAAAGCAGTAAGGAAGCAGTTCACAGTGTCCTGGATGTGGGGATGAAATGTGCCCCACCCCACAGCACCTGCCAGCTACCAGAGGCCTAGCGGGAGGAACTGACAGCTGGAGGTAATTAAGAGGAGGAAGCAGATCTCAGAGTTTGGCTGTTCTGGTAGAGGGAGATGGAGTTTGTGTTGCAGTAAGATGAGGAGGTGGGTTTAGCTGAGTCTTGGGATTTGACTGTCTCACTGTTAATGTGATTCTTAAGAAAATCAAGCCTGAGGAATGAGTGGAGTTTTGACCTTGTATGGGTTGTCGTAGACTAACTCTGAGAGTCACCTGGTTATGGAAGGGGTGCATGGAAAATGGAAAGCAGAGTTCCATCACTCTGACAGAGGGTGTGAAGAGTACATGGCCACCCAGGCACAAAGAGTGAGATATGATACCCTTCATAACCCAAGGAGTGGTTGCTGGAAGGGACAGCGTAGTCCGTGACCACCCATGTGGTGTGTATACAGGACATGGATGAGACTCTCCCTAACCCTTGGGATGGCAGCTGGGAACATACACCTACACTTCCTTGCTCTTACTAGCCCATTGCTTTCATGCATATGAGCTGCAGGCTTATGAAAGAGCCTCATAGTTGACCCCTTTTGAATGTTAAAGATCAGTTTTGTAATCATTTGTCACTTTTAATGTATTCTGGTGAGCAGTGAACTGGAAGATGCTAACTTTTTTTCAAGTAGTTAAATAAGAACTCTTAAATAAGAATTTTAGCTTTGATTTTAAAATTGTTGCATTTTAAATTTCTACAATTTTGAAATAACAGAATCTCCAACAGCACTACAGCATCAGATCTTTAATGTAAAGATCTGAGCCAAGCTGCTAAGTTCACTTAATTATAGACTACCTCCTTTTGAATAGTGAAGAGGTTAGGTTGTAGTCAGGTTCTAAGTCATTCACCCAAGAGTGAACAGCAGTAGCTTTGATAAAGCTACATTTATAAAATAGAACAAAAATCAGTAACCAGCAATGTTTTTTCTCAGAAGAGAGACAAGGCCTACGATTTTCAGGTCTTTGTTTAACAATTCATACCATCTTAAAAAAAAAAAAAAAAAAAAAAAAAAAAGACCTTAAGAAAACAAAAACAAATTGGAACAAAGTGTGAGCACTGTCAGTTTTGTTAAAAAACATCGGCAGAAATTAAAATATTTCCTTTAGTTTTATCAATCTACTTACATTACTATTCTTTGCCATGTACTAGCATTTTAAGAAAATATATTTGCTCCCAGTCTAAGATAAGTTTTTTTGGACACTTCAGTAAAATATCCTTTTCGCCTCAGCTTTCCTGCTGAATTTCTCTACTTCGAATTCTAAGCAGAACATATTTGTGTTTGCCTCAGTTGACCAGATTTAAGTAACAGTTATTTACTATCACGCAAGCTGACAATTCAGAAACTTCTTCAGATGAACAAGCGAAATATTATTTTTATTATCTGTATGCACTGTAGTAGTAGCTCAGAGTTACTGGGAGGCCACTTTGTGCTGCAGTATTTCAGCTGCTAACACTGTTCCCAAACGCAGTGTTTGCTATAAATTCCCAGCCCAAGGGAGTACCAAACAGATACTGCACATTGCATTCTAGGGTGGTACTGCAGAGTCAGCCCAGCATGAACTCTTCTTGCAGCCTGAGCTCCATCATCACAGTGGGACTCAACTGATTCAATCCAGTGAGATAGAGCTTGTGTATTTTGGCAGCCATGCAGAGTTACAGCTTTGAACTTTCCTTTCCTACTGTGGTTGAGTTTAGAGTAACAAAGTTAGACTCTGTGCCTGTTGATTTAAGATTTTAGACACTTTTTACCGAACTTACTTTAAAGACAGAAAATATTTGAGAATAAATACTACATAAGTACCTGTATTATTAGATAAAAAGAAGTGTTATGAATACAGTGCAGATCACAAAGTAAAATTCTTTTGGATGAATTCAGAATTAAAAGATAACCATACAGAAATAAATATATTTAAATATTGAATTTCTGTAAATGTGATTGAATGTTTCTGTAGATTTCTCCCAGCAAGTCACAAGATAAGAATCAATTTAAATGCATAAAAGAAGTTTAATTAAGTTCTGAAATCAGACAGTAGATGTTGAAAATAAAGATTTTTATGCTTATTCATTTGTGAAATGGACATATCATACGGTCAGATCATATTTAGCTTTTGCAAAAGCAAGTAAGAATAGAATTCTTTATACAGTTTATTTTTAATTCTCTTATGAAGGTAAATAACATTCTGTTAGAGCTGTTTGCCAAAAATTAGTATATTCCATTAGGTTGTTTTGTTTTTTTTTTTTCATAAAATGAAATTTAATAATTGCCAGTTCTACCAATTTTACTGCAAGGTCAGTGTTATTATTTTCCTTAATAGTTCTTTGATTCCATAAGAATTTCTGAATTGTTCCTTCTTTTGCTTTTAGCACATCAATCTTTTGCAGCTGTATAGAAATATGACTTGTGTAAGGTCTGAGATCTGAAAAAAATGTGTTTTGAGCATTTATTATAGATAGCAATAGATATCTCTTGTAAACAACAGCAGTACACAAAATGTTAATGTGGTTTCACTATTCAGACAGCTAAAGAAAGATGCCAATGAAAATTAGAAGAAATACGAAGGAACTCAGAGTTCTTCCTCCATTAATTGCTGTTAGAACTCTTATCGTATAAACTATATGATATAGTGAAGTTATGAAAAATAAAAGAAAATGTGTTGCTGAGACAGCAGTTTTGTTAGATCCTAAGTGGAATTACCCTATCTTTACTCTGGGAATGAGATACAGGTATAAGACCGAACAGACTATATGTGTAATATCATCTTGCAAACTAACTCTGTTTTTTCTTTATTCATAGTTAAGGCTTTGTATTTTTAGTGTCAGGTTGTCATCTGTCTCCTTTGAGCAATCTTACATCCTGACCACACAGATCCTGACCTCATGTTGTGTTTTAGAAGTATGCTCAATGTGATCCTTGAGTTGCTCTCATCTTCTGCATGTGCTTTCTGGCAGTATTTCATTATCCAGTAAATACCAGGCTACATTCAGTCCTTTATCGCCACTAGGAAGTCATTTCTCAGAATCCAAGGCACCAATGCACAGAGTTGATTTAAATGTTTGTGTTTTCACAAACAGTTTCAGGATAATCTGGCAGCAGCAGTTTCACACATCATCTTGACAAATCTTATGTGGGAATAGGAACTCCTAAGTGAGCAGAGGACAAGCAACTGAAGACGGTATCTTCTTAAAATGTAGCATTATTTGCTATATGAGGACAGTTTCATACTCTCTAGAAATATGCAAGAATATAACTTAGATTCTGTGAATTTCTGACATCTATGTGTATAAGTTTAGTAGATACAGGGAATCATCATCTTGCATATCTGAAAAATGTGCCATGTTTAGTGCTAACTTTATTGTCTGTACTTTGCACTATTTGGCAGTTCTTCCAAATGCCTTGATTTGCTAGTGCAAATTTGGGAAGTTTGGTGCTCATGCCTCAGCTATGCCTTGCTCAGACACCATTTTGAACATTTTTGTGGGCACTAGTAAGACAAAAGTCTGCCATTTCAAAACAACCTCCTTTATGCCGAAACCTCTTGGTATCAGAATAGATAGAGAAAATGTAACATAACATATAAGGATCACTCAGTCTGGTGTAAATACTTACCCAATCACATAATATTTATGAGTGGGTGTTTCTGACCTCATGTTTCACCAAAAAGAATGAACTTCTATTATTTGGGACTAATATCACTCTTGTGCTACCCTGACTGTCATTAGCAAGCAAATACTTCTCAGTCATTGTCCTTTTGCACTACTGTGACCTTTATTTTTGGAAATATTTTACCAGATATTAAATGTATATAGCTAATAATCTGTGAAGTAGTAGGAGAAATGAGGAGGCCTATGCTTGACCCAGTAATCTGAGGCACAAGACACAACGTAACAGTGCTTCAATGCCTGGAGGACACCAGTGGGAGAAAAGTTTGAAGGACAATTGTTATTCAAGGAAATTTCGCTCAAAGCCAATAGTTTATCCCAGTGGTTAAAAAAACTGTGTGAATACAGGTTTGTTGTTGTTGTTGTTTGTTTGTTTTTAAAACATAAAAAATAAATCATAATGAGAGTTAGAAAAGGTATACTGTGCCTGGATACAGAAGAAAATTTAGAATATAGAAGACAATTAGTGGTATCCCTGACTAACTCAAAAACTGGTATCCTGTCTGGTCCAGTTATTGAGAGGACATAATTTGCTTTTCCTTTGTACCACTTCAGTAGATTTCCTACTGAATAATACTTTTGTGTAAATGCTGTTTTAAAGTTTCTTCAGGTGAAAATTCCATTTACACAGATCACACATATGTATAGGGTAATATACAGAGGAATGCTGCTTATAGAAGCACTGTTAGATGTTTATAGTATATTCCAGTAGCCAAAGTAATAAAAAACTGTGTATTTCATTGTTACATTCACATGAAAGTTCATGTAAATATTCAACCCCTAAATCACTTAATAAATGAAAATTCTCAATCTACCCATCCTCACCAGCATTCAGTGTAGACAAAAAAAAAAAAAAAATTGCAAGAGCTTAAGAGAAGGTAAATTCACTTCCTTCATTACTGCTTTGATGTTTAAATTGTTGTACTTGTGTAAGTAATATCAGTTGCATAAATTCTGATCTTGGACTCATTTCTAGTCAGTATTTAGTATGATTTACAACACTACATAATAGCACACCCACTACTTTCATACTCATTTTCTTTGTGTGGCTAACAGAACTTCAGCGAAGTGTTTCAGCTCTTTGGTACAGTTTAATTTTATTCTGAAATTTGTCAATTCCCATATTAGCCCTGCCCTTGATTCCTCTTCTGTTCATCAGTCCATTTCACTCTAAGCAGAAGAAACTCATTAGTCTCTATTTACTTCTAAGCAATCTTGGAAGTAATTATTTATTGTTTTTATGTTAAAAGGATCTGTAGCCAAGCCTGATGGGACATTAAACCTCGAGAGAAAAGTTACACCATTCTTTATTTCCTTCCTACTGGCATACTGACAACATATTCCTTGCAACCCCTATCTTCATTATTTTTGCTTTCCTTTCCTGAAAAGTGTTGTACAAATTAGAAACATGCTGTTTCTAATCTTGATTCTTCTTTATTACTTCCTTTTGCTTGTTTCTTCGTCATGATCAGCAATGTAAGTAACATGCCTTGTTTTTTCTCTCTTTTTTTTTTTTTCCTTTAAATGTCTCCTGACAGCCCTGTAGTTATGTTGCTAAATGAACCATAGTTGAGCCTCCATGCCCTCTTATCCAGCAGCATCTCATTTCTTCTCTAGGACAAGGTTATTTCCATGCCCAAGTCTTTTCACTCACAGTCTTAGGCACTCTTTCTATACAGTCTATGTATTACATATTCCAGGCTTTAGAGGGCACGAGCTACTGTGCAAAGCCTTTCAGACAGAATATTTCTCAAATGTTTTATTTCAAGACTTGGCACATACCTAATATAGACAAGGACTTCCCACGTATTAGCACTTACCCATCCCTTTTACACAATCATCTGTTTGTTGGCAGTAGAACCATCCCTGCCTATTTCTTTTTGCTTCATGACTCCTCTTCAGCCATCATGTGGGGAAGGGGCACTGCTTTTCTTCCCAGATATCTCTCTATGAGTTTCACAGGAGCCTAAGATAAACACAGAGAGCTCAGCATCCCCTGCTCAATGCAACAAACAAGTGGAAGCTGTCTTTTTGGAGGACGGAGAAAGCATGAGAAGACCTGTCCTCTTCAGAGAAATTATCCAAGAAAAGCTGTGAAACTGTCACCTTCACTACTGACATCTTGGCCAGCTTTTCTAGTTTTTGTTTGTTTGTTTGTTATGAAAAAAAATGATACTACAATTATAATTACCTGGCTAATGAGTGGACTATGATGCTGATACCATTCTCAGAATTGAATTTTCCTTTAAATCCAGATGGCAGAATGATGGCTGGATGCATTTTTAAGCCAATTCATGCTGGCTAACAGCCTAAGCTGAAGTCTCATGCAAAGTCCCAGCACAAAAGCTAGATGTAATATACACTTGGACCAGGCTCTGAACAACCTGATGTAGCTGTAGATGTCTCTGTTCATTGCAGGGGAGTTGGACTAGATGACCATTAAAGATCCAAAAAATTAAAAATTTTGGGTACCCCTTGTATGAATGTTTACAAAAATGAGCCAGTGAGTGCCAGTATGGAGTAGTCAAGCTCATGAAACCAAAAGAGATCAAAAAAGGTTAATGACAAGCTGTCCTCTATTTTTGTTATGAAGCCTTATTTTTTGTCATCTTCAGTTATGTATCAATTTGAAGCATATCCCAAAATGGATCTTCTCTATATATCAGCAGCTTTGGAAAAAGAGGTGTGTCCTTGATCCTTTTGTTGATTGGCAAGAAAGAGTGTAAATGCTCTCAACAAGTAGCTTTTGTTCCCTTATGTCTTACAGTATCCTGTGGTCCATTGATAAAACAAAGTTTGTGCACAGTGTTAAGGGTGTCAGTGCTATCACCACTGTCCAGTATGTTAAGAAATTACTACCAGACCTTTTTGAGGGGCCAAAATATTGCATTTGTCTCTATAGCTCTGTATGTGTGCAGCAAACCCAATGTGTCAAATGTAAACCCGTCCATGCTTTGTTGCATTCAAATTAGGCAAACATTGCAAGCTCTGTGAAATAGATCTGAACACGTTTGTATAACCTGAGCGTTAAATATGCAGAATTGTTAAGCGCATAAGCCACGCAGTGAATCAGTATCCTTCAAACTGGCATCCCAGCATATACAGGCAGCACAGATAGTCATCATAGTGTAGCATAAATTGGTAGGCTGCTTTGTACTATTTGATGTAAGAGAATTTTTCTTCTTGCTCAACTATGAAAATAAAAAGTAATAAATTTTACTCAATTTTGTAATTGCTATTATCAGGAAATTTACAATTTTCACAGTAATACAAACAAATCTTTTAAGATGTAAACCAAGATTATAAAAGAGAAGAGCAGCTACCCAATAGCAAGGAATATAAATAGAGACATAGCAACTTAGCAGATGTAAGATCTCAGTTTATTTAATCAGACTTTGTACAGCTTTCCAAACCCTAGAAAGAGAAACAAACAAAAAAACACACTGCAAATTCCAAAAGGAAAGCATGAAAACAACATGTTCTTTAACAACTCCTGGTTAATTAAATATTTTGCTGCCTTTGTCTTAAATTTCTGTAATAGTTACACTACCAAAGCTGGCTCATTGTTAACCCATATATTTAAAGATAGCTAATGGTGCACTTTCAGCTATCAATAGATTATTTTTGTTATTAACTGATACCACAAACATTGTGGTTTCTAGAAAATGAAAAGGAGCCAAAACAGTACAGTAAACCCTTTATAAGGAAACAAGACTTTAATAATGACATTAAGGTTCTTAGTGATATTTCTGCACCATTCATGACTTACTGTGCAGTCCCTAAAACAAGCTGTATTTGTCAATAACAGTCAGACTCTAAAGATAATTTGAGACAGATAATTAAAGTAATGTAATGAGACAGATGTATGTGAACCATCTGTAAGCTAACAAAGCATTCAGTTATGTCAGATGGCTGTAACCTGCAATATTCAACAAATTTTGAAATTTTATTGTGTAAGACGAAAAATAATGACCCAGAATGCAGATTTGAGTTACAAATTTGGAAGAACGTATGTCTGAAACATAGTGCTAGTACAGTATTTGTGTCAATGGAAGTAGCAATAGTCGGAGCAGTAGAAGCATTAGTAGTATTATTGCCTCTTTGAATATTGATGGATGGGAAGAAATACATGTTTCTGTGTGCATTTAGCAAAAACACACTGAAGATTCAAAGACCAAAGAGGGCAGCTGAAGATGAAAATGATTTGTTTATTTTTGTTTCTGCTTTTTTTTTTTTTCCCCCAGGAATCCACTCAGCATTGTTTCTTTTCCCTGCAGTACTTCATGGGTCACAGAACAGGGGGAATATGAGTGATCTTGAAATGACAGACACTCTTCAAATCAGCACTATTTTCCAATCAAGGGTTGGTTTTCCCTCAGCCTTGTATTTTAAATAAGCAGTCTAAGTAAACATTTAGACACAATCACATTAAATATAAAATGCTGCACAGTCTAAATGGTAAAGTGTTGTGATCATTCTTAAAGCTGCAAATATTGGCATGGTACAAAAGGAGTAGAAAATTGTACTCTAGACCTGAAAATACATACATCTTTTGTGAAAATTAATTCTGTAGTTCTCAGAAAGAGAAATAACACTGATAAGATCACTTTGTTGTTGGACTTTCTTTTTGTCTTCAAATGAATGTTTAATTTCTGGCTCAATGTTTTGAAGCCACTATGCTACCACTGTTAAAATCTGCAGAAGGGTGAGGTCAGGAAAGAATTTTCCAGCTTTTCTAATTTTTCTCTAGTTTTAATGTTTCTCTTATGCACTTATTTTTCAGTCTTGGTTACACAGATGACAGCATTTGTAATCATACGCTTGTTTGAGAACTCAGTTATCTAAACTGATCAGTTCACTGGGACATTATAGGAAAAAAAAAAGTCATTTGTACTTTTTTCTTTGTTTCTTCAGCTACAAATCTTTACAATAACTAAAAAATAATGCCATTTTCTATGTACATACAGTAAGCAATCCCTATTAATTTCAAAGACTAAACTAAATACCGAAAAACAAGCTCCATTCAACTAGTATCTTGGATAATCATATTAAAGCAGCACATAGATTTTTCTCACAGTACATTTTTGTGGTTTTTTCAACGCAACTGCATTTGCTGCCACATATGTGAATGGGTGCACTTAGTGTTGTACTACATTACCACATCAAAATAAGTCATTTGTGCCATGAAGCTTATGAAAGTGAAGGAAAAGACTGCATGGCTTTTACTGGATTCTTTAAATTATGTCTTCTTTTGCTTTTTGTTTGTACAAGCCACACAGCTGAAGGTTCACCCTTTTTTCTCTCCAGAGAAAATAGCAGGAGACAGGTATGTCCCCATTGCTGCCTAAGCACTGCAATTGTTCCAGTTCAGCCTTGCTTCGTGTCTTTGTTTCAGTTGGGGTGGAATTGTTTTCTTCAGTGTCTGGTATGATGTTATGTTTTGGCTCTAAGAGGAAAACTATGTTGATAACACCAACATTTATAGTTTGTGCTAAGCAGTGTTAAACACAATCAAGGCCATTTCACTTCCTAGTGAAGTGCCCAAGGAGCTGGGAGGGAAAAGAATAGGACGGCTCAGTTATACTGTCCAAAGGGATATTTCATACCATATGACATCAAGAGGAACGAGTTTTGAAGGGAGTGGGAGTTCATCTCTCTCTTCTGATGCTCAGGGGACTAGCTGGGCATTGGTTGGGGGCTGGTGAGGAATGCTTCTGCATCATTTCTTATACACGTTCATATAAATATATATATAAATATACATATATATATTGTCATATATAAAAATATACATATATATATATATTGTCATACCTATTATCTTTTTCCTTTTATCTATCTTAGTAAATAATTTTATCTCGACCCACGAGTTCTACTTTGTTTTTTTTATTTGTCTCCCCATCCCATTGGGAAGGGGAGGAAGTGAGCGAACACCTGTGTGGTGCTCAGCCCCCTGATAAACCACAGCACTTTGACAACAGCAGTAGATTGTATTTGACAAATAGCAGTTTGGGTTTTTTTCTTACCCAGATCACCAGTAAAATCTTATTAAGTGAACTATTTCTGGTCATACCTTTCTACTCACAGTGAAACAAAAAAATCTGCATTCCTCATGGGAATTTTGAAGTTACTTTTCTTGTATTTAGCCAAAAGCAGAGGATTGGTTGAGACAGCATCTTACTGTAATATAGGAATTTCTAATACTGTTAATTTCTACCTTACTGTTTATTTGTTTGTTTTGTTTCTGTTTAATTAATGGATGTTGGATGCTATTTTAAGTTCCTATTGTGTATTGGCCTAGTCATGGGAATAGAATCTGTGTTTCTTCTCTTTTGCTCTGTATCAACTGGTTAAGAGGAATTGGAAAGAGCTGAACACTGCTCAGTAGAAGCCGTACAGACAAAGCAGCACTTAATTAAGAACAGACTGAAATATCCAAGCAGAGCTTAGGAAAAGATAGAACATCTGATTACTGTATGGGAGGGAATAACTCTCTAGTATTCCCAGACATCAATAACATAGTAGGTTCATTTTTCTCTTACATATATGATCTTCTGAATGTGCATCTAGTTGCAATACGCTCAGAGATTAAAACGGAGCGTTCCTGTCCAGTTCATTGCACAAGAGTGTGGAAACCTACCCTTCTTTGAGTTAAAATCATTAGCCACACAGTCCTGTCTCTACTCAAGCAAAAATCTTTTACATAACCATACCTGTCAATACTCTACGCTACACAATATTTTTTGAACAAGAAATCTTAGAATTCTCCAGTTATGTTTCCACTTCCGAAACCTAAATATAGTTCTTTTTTGAGTTTTGATTATTCCAAGACTGAAAAGACTAATAAAATCAGATATTCCAAGATAAACATCAAAAAGAATTAAAGTGGTCAGAAAGGAAATTCCTATTGATATCCATTAGTACATCCTAAAAAAAAATTAAAGATCTTGAATATTACAGATCAAATGTGACATTCACATCATGCCGTAACTCCCTCAGTTCTATTGTAACTTCATGTTTTCAGCTGAACTGTGAGGAATTGAATTTTTCCTCTATTGCAAGAGGCCATGCTGTATTTTTTCTCCTCATAATACAGCTTTTTACTAGCAGAAAGATGAAAGGGGGACAAACTAATACTGCAAATAGAACTAAGAATTAGCAGAAAATAGGAACTGTAGAATCTAGAGCATGGATGTCCAAACTTTTGGCTGGCATGAGACAAACAGTGTGAAGAGGAATTGTCCTGGGCCATATTTAAAATATATAATATTTTTAATGTATGTAAGTAACAAAACTTCTTTATTTTTTAAATATTTTTTATTAAAATATAAAAACAAGAAGGAAACCAAAATGTAAAACTAGTAGGATATTTGGCATTACTTTTGTTAAACATCAGTTGTCTGCTTTGATGGAGGTGGCTGCAATTCTTACTGATTTCCCAAGGTTCTCATCAGAGATTTTTGATCTAATTTTACCCTTCTTGTGTTTCATCCTTGAAAAGAGTTGTTCATAAATTTATATATTACCAAAAAAAAAAAAAAAAAAGATACACGTAAGGCAAGACAGTGAAGCAAGGAATGTCTTTCTCCGGTAAGAGAGGTCTTGAGAAGTCTGATAAAGAGACATGATCAGATTTTTGAGTTGAATATCTGATTGCAAATACAATTCATTTAAAAATTTGCAGATAATCTGTGTTGAGTGAAAATGAAGCCATAAATTTACCAAAAAACTTATTTTAAAAGTCCTTCATCAAAATGAAAAAGCATGGCTGCGTATTTTCCATGGTTTACAGGACTGTGTTTAGCTAACCTATCTAAATGCATACAATTATTTCCCATAACTTGAGCTTGCCATAAACTGTTTTATTTTCAGCACTAAATTATAGAAGTTGGTTTTCACCTTGAAGACACATTTAATTCATTTAAATGAGCAGTCAAATCCATCAGAAATTTGTATTGCAAATTATTTTATACTTTTTGTGAGCTTTTTGAAACACTGAATATTACAGAATTTGTCAGCATTACACAGATATTCTGGATATTTATTCCACAGTGACCATGTTAACTTATTATTTTACGGAATAACACAATCCCAAGTTTAATAGTTAAATAAGAAAGCTTATATGCTTAATAACCAAAACCGTGTTTTCACAGGCACACACACATGTGTAGGCTGATATATTACCATGGGTAGTCACTGTTGTATTCTCCAAGTAGCACAAGTGCGTGCAATGTGTAACACGCATGAGTTTCAGTTCAACTGATCGCATTACTAGCTGTCCATGGCCACACACAGCCCATGGCCACTGGTTGGACATGCCTGATCTAGAGACAAAAAACACTAGATGAAGTCTGAAGAAGGGACAGAGCACAAAACTTGAATAATGGGCCAATGAGAATAACAAAAGCTACCTGATATATGATACTGTATAAATTTCCCTTGTTTTGGATCTACTTATCTCACAGGGAAAACCTCTCCCTTACAGTATAAGAATTGTATTTTTGTGTTTATTTATTTATTATTATGTATATTTATTACATAAAATTTGTATTTTCGTTTTTTTAAGTTTTTCTAAACCTGAGTAGGCTCTTCAGCAACACATTTTGTAAGCATTATAGTTCACTGTGGAAAGTTTCTAGATATAAGTATCCAGATTCCATCTACTTAGAACTCCAGAGTAGTGCTCAATACCTCATAAACCACTGCTTAAGAAATACCTTTCCTACAGTTTCTCTTACACTGCATGCCTTCGGGGTCATCTGATCAATAAAACAAGCAAATACTTTCAAAAACGCTTGAGAAAAACAATCATTCTGTACTTTAGAAAGCAGAAGAGACATTCAGCTCTAAGTAAAACAACAAATACTCATATTGTCAGCCTTCATTTTCTCACCAGTCATGACGCTTATAAGATTTATATGTGTCACAGCACTTTTCGCATTTCTTCTGCTGAGCTAAACTTCTCCTGTCTTCTCTTTGAAACACTGCTTTTTCTTGACTTCTTTACTAGACTCCCTATGTCCTTTCTCTTTTTTTTTTTTTTTTTTTTTTTTTTTGGTAGCTGTGTATTTCTAGATGATATACGTACAAACTTATTAATAAACTTAATAAATGTTCAATAATTTTCATTTTTCCTTCTGGGAATCCCATGTACCTATAACTGAGCTTGTAAAAAGGTAAAGTTGGGCTGGATTTCCCAGTATCAGGCACAGTGTTATTTTAAGACGCTGTCCTGTAGCTCAGAGACCCTTGAACTAATCACTTGCCATGGTTCCCACTATATGTTTTACATAAACACAGCTAGCTAATGTGTGATTTTAAAGGCTTAATATAACCAAGACATTCACAAGTAGTAAATAAATACCTAAAAGCATAAATTTGTACTTTCTGTCTACAATACTTTAAATATCTTGAAAAAATGGAGAAAAATTAGAACTACATGTTTCTTTCATGTATCATAAAACAGAGACAAAAGACTTCTTTTTTTTCTTTCTGATCACTGTTTGCTAAGTCATACATAAACCTCCAACAGTCAGTCACCTACAGCAACAAAGAAAATTGTTCTGCTTTTCCCCATTCTGCAAAGTGAGATGTCATATCCAAGACCAAACACAGAACATCTTTCTTTTGAATTTTCTTTAAATAATAAAGAAAATAGAGAAATCCCTCTAATGGAAATTACTGAAATTGATAATAATCACCATAACTGATCACCTGCTCCGTAAGTGTAGTATATCTTCTTTCAGTTAAACTCTTAAGGATTTTGCTGTTTAGATACTTCTTCCATTCAATATTTCTTCAGTCCTCCACTGGGTATGCTTTGTTGTCTGGTGTTGTGTCTTCAAGGATGTACATATAGACACATGCATGTACATCAGGCCTCTATTGTTCTAAACTGTATAGAATCATGCAAGCATATGTATGTACAGATTATAACTAATTACAGAAAACTGCCAAACTTTACCTATTTGCTTTTCTCTGTGTGTGTATGCTTGTGCTTCATTTCTAAACATGTGGTATATAACAACAAAGCTGTATTTGTCATGTAACTCTGTGGAAAAAATCATCTTGGAAGACCTTTGTGTTCTAAGTGGAAAGAGCACTGGTAGGTATGTTTTTACTTAAAGTATTTTAACAAAACCACAATGATATAATAATCTGCTTTTTGATGGAGAAACTCTGATATAGCAACAAATATCAGAGCATTAATGCAATAGAAATTAAACTATCAGTTGATCATGAGATCATGATGACTGTCAAAACTAACACTGAAAAAGATTTTGAAGACTGAGCCTGAAGTCCTGAACCTGAATATCCGCAGTGACAGAGTGAGAACAAGGCTTGTCAAGTCCGTCTGAAATAAACTTTCTGATACGTTTTCACAGATATAACGTTCTTTTGATTCATTAGCTATTTCATTAGGTATTCATTTCATATTCATTAGGTATTTCCTATGGCAATTCACTGTGGTTTGATTTCTAACTCAATTAGATTACATTTTCCTGGTGACATCATGAGTGCTAAATCTGACCCCAACTGAAGAATCTTGAATCAAACGAGTTGTAAAAGTTTAAGTATTCATGAATCAGGTGCAGATAAACCTACATGTTTATGGTTTTTTATGATACATAAAACATCTTTTAAAGTGTAAAGTCTGTAAAGTCATGTACTTACTCATATCGCAGACTTCAGAACAACAGAATAAAAACTGTTTTTGAAAACAATATGAAAAAGCATGTTGACATTTTCAAAATTATTAGCATTTTTGTATTCTCTCATCTTACGGTGAAGAGGAATATCCCAAATGAAAACCACTTTTCATGTATAACTGAAGTATTAAGCTTTATTAAAAAAAAAAAAAAAAAAAAAAAAAAAAAAAAAAAAAAGATTATGTAGAAAGTAGCCTGCCAGAGTTATTTTAAGAGGGCTTTTGTTTTATTTTATTTTGTTTTTCTGTCAACAACTGTGCAGCTCTAATACAATAATAGTACAATTCAAGTGAACTCAGTGAAAGCACCAAGCAAATGCATGATGTCGGTTATGACAACTGAAGAACTGTGGGCAAATCAGAAATAGGTGTGATAAGATGTCCACAATAAAAATTTTACCAAAGCTGCTTAAATTCATATAAAAAGACAAGTATATGACATTAGGATTTTGCATATATGTAGTCTACATTTTTACGTGCTATAGCAACCATAACAAGTAAATCTTTGCATGTCTTCCCTGTGGAGCAAGTATTTGGAGAAATTTTAAAGGACGAAAGATTTAGTGACTCTTCTAAAAAACCTGCATTACTATCGAAGCTGGTACTACAGCCCTGTTTTTTCTCCATTTCCCATCTGAGATTTTTATGCTATGTTCTATACAACTTTTTAATAAATAAATAAATGCTATGCTCACCACTTAGCTATAACTCACATTCTTGCCTTCATATTCTTACAGCTAAGATGGCTTTTTTTGTTTTTTTATTGTGTTTGTATGGCATGACTGTTTATAGTTAAGATTTGCATTTACTTGCTATACTAAGATATCACATTGCTGACCTCTATCTTGCTTCATTCTCACCTCTCACTGAGCACCTGCAGGTACTTTGTGAATAGCAGTATTGTGTGTAGGTATGAAAATCACAACTGTCCTTTGTGTTCCTCAGGTTTCATCGAATTATACTTCATTGAACTCTCTGACAAAAACTTGTTTCAGTAGAATTTGGATTGGGCTCTTAAAGCCCTATTATTATTTAAGTGAAAAAACGGCAGAAACAGCAAAGCAGCTAAAACCAAACTCAGTAGTTGAACACTGCAGACCTTCATTTTGTTATTATCCTTAGTGTTAAGGTTCTATGTAAATAAGCATCCTAAATATCTGGCCAGTTCTGTGATAAAGGGAGAGATCAGAAAAGCTCTGAGTGAACAATTTCAGTCTTTTGTGTAAATAATGTAAAGATAAGAAAATGTTTATTAAATATTTTAGACCTTCTGATTGTATGTTAAGCAGATAAACTAAAACAGTTCCATGTTGAGATGGAAATGAGCCATTCCACCCTCAGATGAAAAAAAAAACCATTAATTTTTGTTAATTTTTTATTTGTGTGTAAGGCACATATTTGCCTTAAAAAAAAAAAAAAAAAAAAAAAAAAAGCAACTCCAGTAAATTTCATTTAAGAACTCTTTTAAAGACACTCATAGAGAGGCTGAGAAAGCCAGGGAAATTCAAATGTGGAAGTAGAAACATAAATGTAAGAAGGGTGTAATTCATGCCATTATACCTGTTTGAAACAATTTGTGTGAGTTAAAGATGGACTGCCAGCATATACTTTGAATTTATTGGCTTTTGTTGCTTTAAATCAGACCCTTCACATTATTTAAACATAGTTTTTGTATTTAATATTCAGAGGAATAGAGCACATACATTTGGCTGCAGATAGATACATAATTCATGTTGGTAAGAAGCATACCTTAAAACACTTAAGTGGTTTATTAAACTTGTTTCATTTGATATGAAATAAATTTTGTAATTGACAAAAAGTCATACTCAGATCCTACATTTATCATATTTAAGATTACCTTATGTTACAGAAACTGTTCTGCTTTGGCCTCTCAATGGCTTTTTTTTCGTGGAGAGAAAATACATGAAGTATGTTAATATTGTTTTAAAATGTCTCAAACCTGAACTCCTACATAAAATTAGTCTGGTGGTCTCAGCTCAGTCTCTAGCAGGTAGTGGAGTGTATCAAGACCATCACACACAGTTCGGCACCAGTCAGTAGGACCAGCAGTCTCTGATATAAAAAGACTTGGCAGTGAACCTAGGGAGGCTGAGTGCCCTCTTGCTTTAGGAACCTCATCCTCTTTGAATCAGAAATGATATCATTTTGTGCAAGACGCTGTTTCTGTATCCATGTGCTTCTCAAATTCATAATAGGGTTATTTGACAATACATCTATTTGATGAGCCTGGATAGCAGAAAGGAAAGTAAGAATGATTGTATCTTTTAGCCTTTTTGCATGTTTGTTAGCTCTCTAGCTTTGCCAATACAGAATAAGCAGTGTCCAGGGGTGAAGCCTCTAGGCTGTAAATAGAGGTGTTGTACGTGCGGAGGTCTAACATTTCTTTTGTCATGTTTTGTCATTGAGTCATCAATCGTAGTGGATTAAACTGCTAGTAGCCAGCAATAATTTATTTGAATATCAGCTTTTGCATTTGACTGTTGATAACTCTAGACTGATACATGGGGCTAGAAGTTCTATTGTATGTCTAAAATCAGTAGATGAATCGCAGTACGTAAAATATCATAAAGATGACACAGCTGTGGTAAAAAAAAAAAAATAATGGATTGTGTTAAATTATAAATTTAATTTTTTTGTGTTAAATTTATAAATTTAGCTATTTGCTAAATCTGTGTTCGACATATTACGTATTAAACATTCTGAGATTAGATTGTCCTGACTTTCTTTATAATTTTTTAGTAGTGCAACATTTAATGCTCATACCTGAAGTGCCAACTCAGATTCCAAATGACAGTGACAATGAAAATGAGCAGAGCAGTTACATTGCAGTTATACTGTCATCACAATTTCTGGAAACATAATTTCAAGACAAAGAATGAGTGAGAGTCTGAGCAGCAACTGAAAATTCTGCTTCTCTTCCTTTGCTCCTTATTAGTTCTTTCTCACAAAAAGTTGTACTGACACATCTTACACAGAAACAGTCATAGAAAGATAGAAGCTGTATAACTCTGGAAAAAAACATTATAGTTAGTCTAGACACTTAAGGTTTCTGGCAGTAGTAGTATTTATAACAGATGCCTTTTTTTTCATTTTTCCTAGAATTAAATGCCATATTTAGGGGAAGTTCTTGAGAGTTCTTTAAAAAGATTGTTACAAGCTACAGAATAAAGAAGGCTTTAAGAAAATACTGAAATGTTTTTATTTTGGTAGACATTAAATGAATAAACCATCATGAGCACTCCTGCCTGTCTATAAATAATAGCGCAGAGATATCTGGTTACCTGTGTGATTCCCTTCACTTTTCTGTTAGCTTCCTTTGCTGTGCTCAGATTTTCATTTGACTGGTTCCTCATTGCATCTCTTCAGAATCAGCTTATGCTATTATATTATATAGATTATCCATTATTATTATTATTGTCATTATTATATATAATGCTATTATTATTATTATCATCATCATCATAATCATCATCATCTATATATTATTTTATGATTAAATATTTACTGACTTTCTTAAGTTCATGATTTACAAGGTACAGCCATTTTCAAATATACGAATTTTGGATTGTGGAAAGCCACTGAGTTCCTGTTTGTTTTCATCTTTCTAGTCATAATTCTAAAGTCTCAGATCTGAATGGATACAAGGAGCAGAAAGATCTGGCATATGGCACGAACTTGAACGTCACTGTAACAAATTACTTTTTAAGCAAATAATAAGAAAGTTAATGAAAAAGTTTTTAACGGCATTGAAGAGTCTGGTTTTTTTTTAAGTTGAGGGAGGGAAGATTTAGGTCAGACATCAGGGGGAAATTCTTTACCCAGAGAGTGTTGAGGTGCTGGAACAGGCTGCCCAGAGAGGTTGTGGATGCCCTGTCCTTGGAGGTGTTCAAGGCCAGGTTGGATGGGGCCCTGGGCAGCCTGGTTTAGCATTAAACGTGGAGGTTGGTGGCTCTGCACGTGGCAGGGGAGTTGGAGATTCATGATCCTTGAGGTCCCTTCCAACTCTAGCCATTCTGTGATTCTACAAGCTTTGTTGACAGCAGGTATCCTTCATATTGGCAATTTTACTGGAACCAAAGATCACTCAGGAAATTATATTTGTGGAAGTAGGCACAACATTTATTTGAAGATTCATCTTCTTCAATAAATTTGTTTTGTTTTGTTTTAAATGCATGATAATGAAAATGTTCTTGTATCGTGAAAACATTTTACAAAGTCCCTCAGTTTTCCCCAACTGATGTTAAATATCAATTCAAGGTGGTAAAATGAGGTTTTACACACTTTTCTATTAGCAGCCCACTAAAAACCTTCTAAAGGAGTTTGGCATTAGAAGAAATAAAGTTCTATAAGAAGTTAGGCAGTATGAAAACAGTTTTCGTTTAACACTGTATCAAATCAAATGAAGACAATGTTCTTGAAGTGAGATGGGAAAGAGTTTAATCATTAAATAAAGCAATGGCATGTTTACATTCAAATTAAAAACAAACAAACAAACAAAAAACTACTGGAGCAAGGAGATTATGTGAGACACAAAGAATGAGGGACCTGGTAAGCTCTGAGATAAGATGTGACTGACAAGTGAAAAGAAGCTTGTGTCAGTCTAATGGAAGATTCCTGTTGAAGAGTGATGACATGCTGGCTCAGTGTGGAAGTAAACTTACAGTCCTGCAGTTCTCAGTAAAGAAGTTACAGTTCTCAGAAAATGTATCTGGCTGTGATGTTGCTCCTTCGGGGCACCTAAAGAAGGGAAAAATTCCATCTATTAGACAGATGAAAAGTATCAGGTTTATTTTTTTCCAATATTTTTTGGCTCTAAAGAAGTGATGTAAGGATGATAATCCTCATTTATTTTGAAGAGATAGCTTAAATATTTTGCAAATAAGATACTTTTGACATTTTTAACCATTGTAATGGCAGTTGATACAGATAATTATTTTCTACAGGATTGCAGAAAATAAGCCTTTTCTATTCTCCATCTTGCTGTTGATCCAAGACACCCTCAATCCAAGTTAGTGCTAGAGAAATACACACAAATCATCGAACACACAGAAAATCTCCCTGGCACCGTGTTTCTTTCTGATGCATCTTGGACTTAATTTAAAGACAGTAGGATCAGTTTGACGTTATTGGCTGTTGGACCTAGTCTGAGAGGTGCTGAAAGATCTCTTGTTCTGACCACAAAATGCTCAGCACCATTAGACTCCCACTGGCCTCAACAAAAATGCAGAAATTCAGGACACTTAACACTTTTCAGGATCAGACTTAGGGGGATATTATCAGTCATCTGTTAATTCTACTCTTTCACAACAGCTGCAAAACATATACTATGATATGCCTGTTTTTAAACAGCTGAAAAATTATGCTGTAACTGAAATTCCATCATTCAGCTTCCCATGGAATGTGTTTTGCTCTGGGAGCTGAGAGAGACAGTCTAAACAGCAGATAGATACACTCTCACCATGGTGATGAACGGTATTTGGGGGTGGGGTGCTTTAGGACAAAGTCATTTTTTAGTGACGTTCATTTTACTATGTATTTAACACAGCATTTTTATTGAATTTTACGTATAAAATGCAGAAACATAAAAAAAAAGATATTTAACATCCTTTTTAAAAAAATATATATAGTGTAATTATGCATTCTATGCACTCTCACTTTTCTCAGTTAGACTATAAATCTTGAGGGTTTTTCCCTTGTGAGCCAAGTTCTGCTATCTTTACTAATCTCAATGGGCTGCTCTATCAGCCTACAAAGTAATCTCAGTGGGATAAATTCTTGTCTCTAATATACCCACGTAAATTGAAAACAATACTATAATCACAGTTACATCAAAAGCAGAATTTGGCACACTGGGAGGGTTTGAAAGAGCCGGGCAGGCAGAATTTGCCTGACGATATTTGCCCCTGAACACTTTCTTCTTTTCTTGCATTTGGAAGCCCTGTTGTTAACCTATCACATAGAACTGAGCAAACAGAAAAATAAGTGATGTTTACAATTTCCTTTACTGGAAAAGCTGTCACCCCTCATTCCATGCTGAAATCAATGGAAGCTGAATGTGCTGGAAGAGAAAGAGGCACTAGGCCTCCACTACATAAGTTGCATTTTGATGCATTACAAAATGTAGTTGGAAAGTGTTTGCAGCTGAATTAAGGCCAGTCAACCCCTTCATAGGGGGGGGGGGTCATGTCTTTTTTATTATTATTTGTGATAATTTGTGATTATTGTGTAAAGTCTCGTAAGAATGGTCTGGAACCTGGTTTAGCAGGCCTCAAACTGTCAGACTAGAGGACTAGTAGCCTTTTCTAAAATACCTCTCATAGCATCTGTCTAATTTGCTTGTAATCTGAAATTTTTTCTTAGGCTCATGAAAAGGTCTTCCAAAACTTTCCAGCCTAGTTAAGTAACACTATGTTCTGATAGAGAATGCAAATATGGGCAAGTATGTCTCATTGTATGCTATTCCTAAGAAGTGATTTTCATCCTTTCCTTTCCATTGCTTCTGTTTTTGTTATCTCAGGTGGTAGGTATATAATGTTTAAAATGCTAGCCTTGAACATTTAGAAAAATTAGGTACAAATTTGAGAATTCAACAGTTCAGTAGCAAAATTCACCTGAATTTAATGGGACACTCCTTCTAATTTCCCAAAAGAGGAATTTGATTGAAAATATTGGAACATTTGAATGAAGATTTGCAGCAGTTACAATCTGAAATGTACAATGGGGAATTTTTGAAATATGGGATTGAATACTTTATGACTTTAAACACTTTTATATTTTAGTGTACTTCACTTCCTTTTCAGTGATTTTAATTAGAAGATTGTATGCATTACAAGCTGTCTTATTTATAATGACAAAACACTCATGGGATAATAACCAAGTAGAGAAATCTCAACACCTCACAAGAAATGTGCTTAAACTCCATCCAAAAACACTGCCATAGCACAATACATTGTTAAAGCTTATTTAAGATCAGGATCCTACACAAATTCATGTGTATGTTGAATTTGTTATGCATGACCAGTTACTTTGAGAACAGTAATCTATTCATAAACACAAAAGCAGGCACAGGTAAGAACTTGAAGATGATTTAATCTTTTTCAAGGTCTGAACACTTTTTTTAAATATTATCAGGAAAAAAAACAAACAGATATTTCATTGCAAAATTTTCCACATGAAATGCACCATTAACTGTAAGCAACTGTGTTGTTAGCACCATGGATAAAGCATATAAGAAATAGAGCATCTTGTTTTATCTCTTATATATAAAAACACACTGGTGCAAATTCTGAAGTTTTTTTGAACGTCTAATTTTCAGTGGATAAATACTGAACAACAACTTCAAAATGTGACTTCACTACAAATTGTGCTTGTTTGCTTCTAATGTTTGTGCTACTAACATTTTAATTTGAACCAAAAATGCCTGGCAGAACTGTTTATAGTCTCAGGATGTCACTGGCATGGAGGGATCTCCGTGCCATGTGTGGAGATCAGCATGGCTTCACCAAGAGCAGATCTTGCCTGACCAACTTGGTGGCTTTCTATGATGGAGTGACAGCTTTGGTGGATGGGGGAAGTGTGGTGGATGTCATCTCTGGACTTCTGCAAGGCCTTTGACATGGTCCCTCACCACATCCTTCTCTCTAAATTGGAATGGTGTGGATTTGAAGGATGAACTGTTTGATGGATTATGAATTGGCTTGCTCAATGCAGCCAAAGGGTTGTGATTAATGGTTCTGTGTCAGGGTGAAGGCTGGTCACAAGCGGTGTCCCTCAGGAGTTGATCTTGGGACTGGTGCTCTTCAGATCTTCATCAGTGATAAAGATGATGGCATTGAGTGCACGCTCAGCAAGTTCGCAGATGACACCAAGCTGAGCAGTCAGTTGATACACTGGAAGGAAGGGAAGCCAGGACGGGGCATCCACAACCTCTCTGGGCAGCCTGTTCCTGCACCTCACCATTCTCTCTGTAAAGAATTTCCCCCTGACATCCGATCTAAATCTTCCCTCTCTCAACTTAAAACCATTTCCCCTTGTCCTGCAGTTATCAACCCTTCCAAAGAGTTGATTCCCCTCCTGTCTGTAGGCTCCCTTTAGGTACTAAAAGGCTGCAATGAGGTCACCCTGCAGCCTTCTTTTCTCCAGGCTGAACAAGCCCAGCTCCCTCAGCCTGGGGCGATGCTCCAGTCCCCCGATCATCTTTGTGGCTCTCCTCTGGACTCTCTCCAAGAGCTGTCTTTCTTGTACTGGAGGCTCATGTTAAGCTTTTCATCCATCAAGACCCCCAGGTCCTTCTCTGCAGGGCTGCTCTCAGGGACCGCTCCTTCCAGTTTGTATGGATGCCTGGGATTCCTCTGGCCCAAGTGCAAAACCTTGCACTTTGCTGTGTTGAACCTCATTAGGTTCACCCAGGCCCACCTTTCCAGCCTCTCGAGGTCTGTCTGAATGCCATCCCTTCCACTGTGTCAAACGCATCACTCAGTTTGGTGTCAGCAAACTTGCTGAGGATGCACTCAATTCCGTCATCGATGTCTTTGATAAAGATGTTAAAGAGCACCGGACCTGAGACAGACCCTGGGGGACGCTGCTCGTTATCTGCCTCTTGTGAGGCCCCATCTGGAGTACTGCGTCCAGGCCTGGGGTGGTGCAGAGGAAGGCCAGTAAGATGATCGGAGGGTTGGAGCACCTCTCCAGTGAAGAAAGGTTGAGGGAACTGGGATAGTTCAGCTTGCAGAAGAGAAGGCTCCAGAAAGACCTCATTGCAGCCTTCTAATACTTGAAGGGAACATAAACAAGAAGGGGAACAGCTGTTTATGAGGATAGATAGTGATAGGACAAGGGAGAATCATTTTAAACTGAGACAGGGGAAGTTTAGGTTAGATATTAGGAGGAAGTTTTTCACACAGAGGGTGGTGAAGCACTGGAACAGGTTGCCTAAGGAGGTTGTGGATGCCCCATCCCGGGAGGCATTCAAGGCCAGTCCTGTGGCTCTGGGCAGCCTGGTCTGGTGGTTGGTGACTCTGCTCATAGCAGGGGGGTTGAAACTAGGTGATCATTGTGGTCATCTATGATTCTATGGTTCTATAATCTTTGTGAATGAAATCTAAGATTCTTAATATTAAATGAAATTTAATAAAATGCTATGTTTTTTCTGTTTCTTTCTCACTAAAAGAGAACACTAAAGGAACCCACGCAGAGATTTTCTTCAGCTGGTTTATGACAGGGGGCAAGATGATGGCTCCCTGGTAACCAGCAAAGGGAAGGTGAAATTTTGAATGGCTAACTCCTTGGGGATCCAAAAGAGGTCCACGATATTAAAGTTAAGATTGGTGCATGGTGATCACACTGTCCTCAGTGTTTTCCAGCCACCCAGACAGCTTACAGAAGACCATTAGAGCTGTGTTATCACCAGCATGTAATAGCCTTCTGGTTTGTAAAAAAACGATTGCACAGAACCTGCTATTCTGTGTTTCACTGGAGGAGCTTTTTCTGTCTTTTCCACAAATCACTGTATTTCTCCTTCAAAGAACAGGATGCTGGTTTTGAAAAAGCACACTTTTAAAGATTTTGTTTACTCTGCCTGTTCCAAAATGTCTCCTTTCATGGTATCAGAATTGAACTGGGTGAAATACTTCTTAATAATCAGCAAGTCAGTAAACATGGGAAATCTTACTGAGCCACAGACTACATTCTCAAAATGTTTCTATATACAAGAAGGAAAGCATTGATGAGCAATTAAAAAAAAGTCTATGCCCTTCAAGAGTAAGCAGTTTCAAAAAAGATTTGTATATGCTTCTTGTTTTCCCTGCTTTAAATACATTCAGTAAATAATTAGGTCTAAAGAGAAATATACTCAAAAGTTCCGCCTACAAATAAATAAAGGTAGCTGCTTGTTTCTATCAGAAGGAAAAAAAGTTGACCACCTGTGCTTTCACTTTTGGATCATTTTATTTAGAACAAAGTTATGGCTAGGTGAATATGTGTATTTATTGCTACATTTTTAAAAGGAAAAATACGGATGATATAGTCTCACTAAAAGGAATACTGTTTTTTTTTTCACAATATAGCATTCACTTTATTTTACTATAAAAGCATTGCAGTGTATCATGTGTACTCTGATAAATTTGTTTATAAACCCTACTGCATTTTTCTGAGAAAGGGAGGCAGATGCAAAATCACACTGAGAACTTTTCCTTCAGCTGATGGCCTTTAAGAGTATCTATCTGGTTATCTGGGTGAATCTGCTTGCTCAGAATCCCTGATGGTCCTTCTTATTTATGTAATCATTGCACGTACCATTTCCTTTAAGCAGGAACCCACTTTGAATATAATTCTTACAAGCAACTTCCCCAGCTGGGACCCATCATTATTACCTCAAGTCCCAACCCTTCAACTAGGATGGGATGCCTGAGGAGTTTTATCCTCTTAAGTGTTTACCTGGATATAGACAACAAAAACGAACACATTCTATGTTCTGCCTTTAAAACAGAAATAAACCACAGTTAAAATGATCATAAACAATTTAAGCATAACAAATAATGGTCTGTGAACAAATAGAACAAATAGAAGGAAGTGTGCCCATGTTGAGTATGCAGGACCTCCCTTTCCAGCAGCAGAGCGTGCCAGCACACCTTGCTAGAATGACCCTCTACAGCTGCCTCAGGAGCTCTGCACGGGTAGTGGCATGCTGGCAATGCTGTACCAAGAATTGTCCAATGCTCTCACCTTCATAGAGCCCAATAGCGTCAGCAGAACGTGCTTGTGCATGCAGGAAGAGATGCAGGCTTTCAGATTTCTCTTTGTGTTCTGCAAGGACCAAAACATGATATAACAGTGTCAATTCGTATAAAGCATGCCATTCAGCCGTGAGAAAAATTCATTTATCATACCCTCTAGTTCATGTAGCTGGAAACACTTGCTAAGTAGACTAAAGATGGGGTGCTTTTCATGGCTGAAGACACAAACTGTGGTTCTGGTTCTGAATCTCTAGCACACAAAACATACCACATGAGTACGTGTTACAGTCTCTTCCAGAGTGCTGCACTGTGAGATGCACCCATATCACATATCAGAAGGTCTGTATGCTTAGACATACAGCGCACGCATTTGTCCCACAGCACTGAGATTTTTGGTAAACCAGTGTCACTGAAAGCAGTTACTTGCTTTTTTTTCAATGGAAATGTGTAGGCTTAGTAAGTCACATCAATGGAGTGCAGCCAACCTGCTCACTAAAGCTCACCTCCACCGAAAGTCCTGCCTGCCAGTTCCCAGTCTCAGCCTCCTTTCTGGCACTCGTTGACTTACAGACAGGACAGATGTTTTTTAAGGAGTGTCTAAACAAGCCATTCTTTGCCACATACATGTTTAACAATGGATCCTCTGCACTAGTGGCAGTGGTAGAAAGCTCCTAATAAAAAGACAGAACTGCAGGATCTGCAGGGTTTGGTGAGTTTTAATTGGCATTCGAACCAGTCTTCTAAATGCGAACTGTGCTGATAGCTACACTGTTTTTCAGAGTACAGCCCAGCACAGGCAGCAGTAGTTGTGGGCAAGACTGAAGGAAGAGGAATGGGACTTTCCTTGGCTGACTAATATCCATCCTGCTGTGTGGGGATGAGTGACTCCTGAAGGACTGATGGTCCTTCTTTGGTCAGGACTCTTAAGAGTTTGACTGTTGTCCATGCTTTGAAATAAAGGAACACTGCCACATGAAATTCAACATGAATGGAGGAAGAAAAGTTCAGCAGAGTCTGAGAGGGGGGACAGCACAGTTGCCAGTGGACTGTAAAATCATAGCACAATTCAGGTAGAAATTCCACCTAATCCCATCTCCTGCTCAGAGCTGTGAAATTCAGTAACTTCCTGCATGATAGAAGGTTTGTGTCAGGAAACCAAACCATATTTCATTCCCACCTAAAGGACAGCAAGGAAGAAGATTGAACTATTGCTGCTACAAAACATCAGAAGAAATAAACTAGCTAGGCTTCTAAAAAGTCGGTTTTGAGCCTCCAGCCTAACTGTACACATTTCTTCCCATGAAATCTGAGCTATATTAATTATAATTGACATTATAATTAGCTTAATCATGGAATCACAGAATCATGAAGATTGAAAAAGGATAATCCAACTGTCAACCCATTACCACCATACCCACTAAACCACATCTGTAACTCCACCACCTCCCTGGGGTCCAATTCATTACTACTCCTTCCGAGAAGAAATTTTTCCTAGTATCCAACTCAAACCTCCCTTGGTGCAACTTAAGGCCGTTACCTCATGTCCAAAGTTTAAGATTTTGAGAATTAATGGGAAAATATTTGGAACTGTTACATACCTTTTATTAGAACTGTGACTCAGTCAGAGACAGGAATGACAATGCATCACTGACCAAATCTGTCCATTTAGAAACATCCAAAACTGCTTTTCTATTCTGGATTTTTTAAGTATTTACCTTGAAGTATGAGAGAGTAGAGGACAATGCCCTAATCTGTACAGGGATCATGTACAGATACTTTGATAAAAGTTTATGTCTGCAGCTCCTTCCTAACACTGTTCGTTTTTCAGAGAGTTCAGGATAGGATTCTTTTAGTGCCTAACCCATTATCTATTAGATATTAGAGTGAAAATCACTGATCACTTCAATTGCCAAAAGGATGCCTGTGTGGAGTGTGAGAATAGAGTGGTTTTGAAACTTAAGATTTAATTCTGAAGAAGGTTCATCAAGTAGTAACTGTTTTTTTTTACTTTAATCAGGGTCTCATGCATTCTGTTGCAGGCTAGGTCAGTGTTAATTTGCAAAACACCAAGTAATGTATCACTGCCTTCCTTCTCATAGTGAACTCCTATTATCATTAGTCCAAACAGTACTGACATTCTTACGATTAAAACTATTTGATAAAACAAAATTTTAGACATTTAGAATTTTGAATCATAAGCATCGTAAATCCTACCAAGAATATATAATTGCAGAGAAGCATTTGAGTTGTAGGTAAAAAAACTTGAGGGCTAGTTTGGAAGAAGCCAGAATTTGTCACCAAAAGATACAACAGCTGCAATTGGTTTCCCCAAAAAGACAACTGTGGATTTCTGGTCTGCCAGTAGAATGTATTTCTCCTTTTCCAGTATGGATTTATGAAATTTATGAAGTGCAGGTGAGTTCTAACTATTTTTTGCATATTTCAACCTTTTTTTTTTTTTTTTGCATACTTAGCTGCTGTAATATATTTTTCTTCAGTATCTGCCGGTCATTTTACATAGTGAAAATGTAGTACTTTTTTTTTTACCCACTAAAATATAAGATAAATATTGAATAGAACAAACAAAAGTATCAAAACAAAAGCACTGACATATTTTCTCTGGAAATGGAAATGCTCACTGGACTATCAGGTTATCAGCCAGCCTTAGACAGGGCACGTTCAGAAGAGTTCTATTAGTATGAAGCTGCAAGTTCACACAGAAACTTCTGGAGGCCTTATTATAATGAAATGATCTTCTGGCTTTCTAGGTTAAATAGAAATTTAGCTATGTCTACTACTGCATTGTGGTCATTCATTCAACATGAAGCTTTCTAGCCTTTGTAAACATGAGAGCCAACCTTACAAAGACAATGCAAGCTGATCTTACTGTGAAGACTAGGTTGAGTTTGCTGACATTGGCCAGCTTATGTCAGTTTGGGTACTACTTGTTCCATAAGCAAAGCTTTGCAACTGGGCATGTACCAAGCATATGTGAGTGCAGTCATCCTCAGTAAAAAAATATTTTAAACAAAAAACCTCTTTTACTCTGCAAGGGACAACCACAGCAAAACACAGTTCTTTTGCTGCATCACTGCTTTTTTTTATGTCAGTGCATATGAGCATGGAGAATGTACTTTGAGATCCCCCGTAAATCTAAGACTTTATATTGCCCAGCAATAACAAGAATTTAAGAAGACTTTTATTCTACATGCTGACATAATTCACCAGACAGGTAGAAAACATCCTAGAAGCCATGTTCTACATATATGTCACCTGTCATTTGGAGCATGATTACACTCTAGAAATGTGTTGATAACGGAAGGTTATGTAAATTCTTACAGTCTGAAGGTAAAGAAGAATCTAGGATGAGTGTGGAAATGTGGGATGATTGAAGATTACATCAATTAATTAAGGTGTGCTATGATATGGCAATTAAAAGGAGTGACATTTCTTAGAATATCAAAGCAAAACTTGATTATTATTTTACTGTATTCATGGAAGTATACCACTAGAATCAGCATTTTCCACTGAAAAAGGTTTTTGTTTTTTAATTTTCATTTTTTTTATTTTGCATGCAGCTGTATTTATGAATTTGCTGAGATATTTCATAAATTCTATTTGCCTTGCAGAAAAAGTGAGTATGGACATATGCAAACTGAGAAAAAAGGAAAATGATTTAAGCCAAAGATCTTAAAAGAATGTAAGCTGTAAACACTGTACTTTGTTTGATTGGACCATGAAATCAAAACAGCTTGGTCAGATAGTAACTAAAACCAACATGTGCATCTGCTAGAGACAGCAGAAGTGACAGAGGTTTGAACACAAATAATTCTTATTTTGAAATGTTCATGGAAGAATATATCCTGTATCAAAGAACTCTTAGAGCAGTAAGGACAGTTTTCATATTTCAGCATGAAAGAGCATGTGCAGTTTCACATTTTCTTTCTCTAAATTTGGATGCCATAGGTTTCATTATTTTCCATCTCAGTTCAGAATATAATTGAGCTTGAGATTATTATATGGAATTCTTTTTTTCCTTCATCATGTTTTGACCATGAAACAACAGGGATGCAGTAGACTTCTGTAATAACAATTCTCATCAATAAGTCTCATATCTTAAGAGTAAGAAATCATCTGAAGTTTTAAATGTAACGTGTTGTCATAGAAGTAAATTAACACTGTTGAAGACTAAGAAAACATCCCTTAAGAGTCTGCACATGTCATACACATTATGGCTCCCAGAATGATTTTCCATGTATCTGTCTGACATGCTTCCTACTTGTGAAACATGTATTGCTGAAAAGGAAGTAATAAAAATGTATTAGTCAATATGATTTGTAAGCAGTAATTCCTTAAATTGTACCTCTGTGCTACTAATACAGTATGCTATCCTGCCTTTGACGTCTGTATTTGGAATTTATCTCAGATGAAGGCATTGTAAATGCAGTATTTGCGTAATCTGTTGCTTGTTTACTTTATTATAAAAAACACACAAACAACAACAACACATGATTATGTACTCATCCTTTCCCAATGGACAACAACCCTCTGTAGCAACACCCTAGGTTGGTATGCCACAGCACAGGCAACAATCATTTGTCAAACTGTAATTCCTAATTCCGTTTCAAGCATCAAGACATAGAATTTTACAGCAACACACTTCTGTTTTGGTGCCTGCATTTTGCTTATGTGCATACAGATCAGTTTTACATCCTATATTATTTTTCTTGGCATGCATCTGGCATATAGCTCATTTTTTCTACATTGTTTTGAATGTGTGGTATACTTGTGCTTTCCTGTAACGAGTGAGTCAGATATTTTCTTTTCTCACTACAGATACAGTAAACGACTAAATGCCAGTGTATTAATTAAGTTAGAAATCTGATTCTGATCTTTGAAAACATAACTTGAAGCATATCTATGTGTCTATTTGAGCACAATCAAACGTATTGCACAGACTCCCAGGGCTTGTTTATGGGCATAAGTCAAGCAATGTTTCTCTCTCCTTCCCTGCCTTCATTCAGCAGAGCACTTAACAAAAATACTCAAGACTTTTCCAGGCAGAGATACTATTTCAGAAGAGTGCTCCATCCCCACAAAATAATTATATTCTCTAGACCTAAAAGTAAGCTAGAAGTTTCTCATTGCAGATTTTTAGTCAGAACTCAGTGTGTGACTTTGTATATTAGATGGATTTATTCTGGGCAGCTTTAGGAAAACAGGGCGAAGCAGCTGGCAACAAGCCTTACTAGCCTTTCCCCTAAGTGCCTAAAGAAAAGTAATTACTTGCCTCAGTTTAGAGCACAAGCTAATGTGGCCCAAATAATGAAAAAAGTAAATGTCTCATTTTGACAAACAAAACTAAAATCATAACTAAAATCATCCCAGGGCTTAATGCAGTCATCATCCTTTATGAGTTTTGGAGACCGCTTTCCTAATTAAGAACATTTTGTACTGTCATATGACTTTCGTTTTGTATGTAACAAAATGAGGCTCTTTCGTCAACAACAAGATAAAAATCAAGATAGAAATTTTGTCTTGGAATTTGTCAGACAGAACTCTATTTTATTTTAGATAAATTGGTATTACCATTAAGCACCACCATTACATGTTACATGTACACCCTAACACAGCATGAACTGGAATGTCTTGCTTCTGCATGGTTTTGTAGATGGTTTTTATTTGTTGTTTTCATGGCTAGCAATGCTGCTTTGATTACAATGGGCAAAAAATCAGACATTATGCCTGGATGAGAAAGCAGTAGTTAAATACTGGATGTTGGTGACTTCATTTCTAGTCTCAAATTATCTTCTAAGAATGTTTAGTCTGATGGAAAAGCTGCAGGCAGGGAAAGAAAAATTAAAAATACCCTCTTTCCCTTTTTTCCCCCAGAGGAACAAAGTTGTTACCCACAGTTTTCAACATCTCTTTTGGATATATTGAGAATAAGATATGAAACCATCGTTATCTGAAAGATGAAGGCCAAGGCACTGATTTCCTCATGAAATAATCTGTACAAAAGAGGAGGCCTATTATGTGTTTCTTTGTAATTTATATGCTGAAGAAACACCTTTGTTGTGTGACTGTACTAGCTGGAGATTCCTAAGCAGGCAGTAGTGTGCTGAATTGTTTAAGCATAGCTAAGACATGAAGAGTGCATAGGAACAGATGCTCTCCAAGTCAAGGCAAAGTAAAAATTGTACTGTTGCTCAGGGCTAGTATTTCACGGAAGTTAAAGTCATTACCAAACCCAAAGAATTACAGCTGTACCAAGTAAACAAGTCTGGGATCCATACCTTTGACAGTTACATTTGTGATTCACTACAGCATGTTAATCAAAATCCAAAATGATGATATCATAACGAGAAGGGTGATTTCAACATTAAAGTTTGGAAGCAACAGAGAAGTATGAGTTTGGATGCAATCAGAAAGGTGAGTGATTACTAGCCTTCAGCAATGGAAACAACCAAGTAACGGATAAATCCAGGCCACTGGTGAGTGCAGCAGCAGCAGGATGGCTGGGCTGGGCCAGGCACCAACACCAGCCCACGAGAGGTTTTGGAGCCTGCTGTGATGGCCGATTCCTCAGAGAACCCTGTGAGCAGCCCTCAAAGCAGTGCCAGCGCTGGTCTCAGCCCCTGATGCCACCCAGCTTCCTTTCCCCTACTCCTACCTGACCCCAGGGGTTGTTCCTGGCCTGGCTCCCACAGCTGCATGCAAGCTCCCACCCAGCCCCACTGACCCCCTCTCTCCCATCTGTTCCAGACAATAAATTTGACATTTGTCTTCACCTTGTTGGTGCAGTGTGCCAAGTGTGGGTTATGAGCTGGATGTGACCATGCTCAACCGCATGCAGCAGCATGAGGTGTATCAACAAGAGGAGAGGACATAGCTGCTGCAGGAGGTGGAGCAAATTAACATGGAACAGAGTAGCATGGGCACTCAAGCCCTACTCTTCACTGCATTTCAGATTTGGACTGCTGTTTGTGTTTCTGTCCTTAATTTCTAGGGTGATGTGGAAGCTCCATGAAAAGCTGAGAAGGTTAAAAACATCAGTAACATGGAGAGTTCCAGAAGTAAGGAGAGCAGCAGGAGGTGCAACAGCAGTGGAAGCAAAAGGAGGATGAGGAGGATTTTGAATGGCTTTTAAATGCAAGCATCCAATGCCCAGTGAAGGACCTTCCAAAAAAGTGCCCAATTATGTACTCGCTGGTGCACAGACTCATCCATTTATCCTCAATTCTCATGTCGGACAGTTTCTATCCAGTGCTGCAGCCCTCCACTGGGGGATGTCCCCTTGAAGACAACCCTGTATTCTGCCTGCTTGTACCCCTGACAGCCCGCCATGGGCACATTTTCCACTTGGATCTGGGCACGAGAGGAATTGCCAGGTGAGAAACTCCAGTATCCATGTAGAATTGGAACGCACATGCAGGGGGGAGCAGGAGATGGGCATTCTGTGCTTCCTTCACACCTCTGTGGATTAGCTGAGAAATCAGTGCCCCAGTCTTCTACTCACCCATTATACTGTGCTCTGTTGATAATTGTGCTGGATATTCAGTTAGAGAGTGAAAAAGAGAAAAAAGAAACTAGGAAATAACAGTGCATTTGTAATTTAGAGTTAAAAGATCTAAATAAAGATTTAATTTTATTTTTTTATTTTGTGTGTGTGTGTGTGTGTGTGTGTGTGTGTGTGAGTTAAAGCATAGCTTTGGTGTCCTGATAAACAGAAGAAAACAAAAAACTCAGTTATTGGGAAGAAGAAAACAGAAACCTGTAAATTGCTGGTATTGGCCCATCCCTTTCTCTGTTCTCATGAAGGTGCCCAGTGCTGGGGCCATCTCAGTACCCAGCCACCCTGCTCTGGTCTTGACTGTCAGGCCCTGGAGAGTCCAGGGAGCAGCTGTCCCTCCCTGCATTCTGGTCCACTCTCTGTTTCTATGTCAAGTACTCACAAATAGCAGGAGGCTGCATCCATGGCTCCAAAAGACAGTTCAGCCAGGAAGGTGAGAATGTAAAACAGTTCTCGGAATAATTTTGTTTAAAAGAGTGAAAGTATATTTGTTTACACAGCAGACAGTAAGCCAAAGCAGAGGAAAACATACACTCAGACCACACTGCTAGCAGAGGCAAAAGTTCATTATCAGACCACAAACAAATGCACATGTGCACACAATACAACATTATTCAAAAGGTTCTTGTTGGGCAAAAATATATATTTTTCAGAAAAAAAAAATCATACCAACAGTGATTTATTCCTGTTTTTAATATAGTTTGATCCTCTATATAAACTTAAAACTTTTAACTCTTAACTTAAAACTTAAACTCCCCTGTAATCTCTACTACAAGACTTCTGTAGTTACCCTTACCATTGAAGCTGACATCCATTCAGATTTATTTCTAGGGAAAATCTGATTTCTGAGAAAAAAGAAAATAGGAAGTACTTCCCTCCCATCTACCCTGTATGCTGAGGAGCTCTAGTCATGTAGGTATGGAGAAGGAGTCTATTAGTTTTTGCAAGCGTTAACCAATTAACTTATTTTTTCTTTTTCTCCTTGTTTCCTTGAAAAGACTTTCCAGCAGGAACAATCTATAAACCTTCAGGAAGAGCCACAATCAGTAGACGTTCAGTGTAGGCTTCTTAAAGAAGACAAGTTAGACATACCTGACTAAGTAGCTAGCTGACTTCTCAGATCTTAATATCTCAGTATTGAGCATATTCAAGTTCTGGTGCAAACCTCACTTCTGGAGTCAGGAACTGAAGCTGATGCAAGATGAGGAGGTTTAGATTTAGGTTAAAAGCAAAATGAAACAGGATGTAGTAGACCATAAAGCAGTAGGATCTATGCACAAAACGAACTTGAGATATCTGTTCCTTGTGCTTGCATTTCTCTATCACCTCTAAATAACATCAAAGATTTTAGCAAAAGATATTATTGCAGCCCTGATCAACAGCAGTCCATATGCAGCTTAGAAGCTGTTCTAGAGTAGGACTGAGCAGTGAATCTAATGTGCTGAAGACCATGATGCCGTAACTCATGTTCTACATGATGGATTCTTGTTTTGTCAGGTGAAGGTTTTCAAAACTTGGCAATTACATAAAAATAGCTCAAAGCAACCTCCATTAAAATAGCATTGTCTGCAAAGTAATTACACACAAATTACAAAGAAAAGCAGGACTTTTCATTCCGCAGTCTGAATCCACTGCATGCAACAATGCAAACTGCTTTCCTCTTTAATGGGCTGTTTTTTAACTAAAACCTTGATTCATCCAGTGAACATGTTTGGTGACAATCAGATGTGCACTTAAGCAGGCTTTGGCTGATACAATCCTTGTTTTGTACAAAAGAACTGAGAATGGAATGAAAAAACAGTATGGAGTCCTGGCCTCATCTTCTTCCGTTTACAGGAAATCAATCCTAGTCACTCACCTGACCTATTCTTTCTCTCCTCTTTCCAACACTGCTTTCTATCAGCACCTAAATCCTTCTTCAGGAGTTTCATCAAGCCGTGACAGAGCCTTTCTCAGAGTCTCCTGGTTCAGCCAAGGTTAGATGCCGTTTGGATGGTAGAGGCATAACTCCATGGCAAGGCCATGGCAGAAGGCAAAGGCCAATTTCCTGTCAAATACTAGGTCATGAATGCTTTGGAGACTAGTATTTCTGAAGAAAAAGAAAAAAAAAAATTGTTTTTAGCATACAGTGTGATTTTTCTTGGCTTCATTTAAAAAAAAAAAAAAAAAAAAAGGATCTTTTTGTTAAAAAGAAAAATTAAATTTATTGTTAGATAATGGAAAAATTAAGTTTTGTAGAAGTTTAGAAAAAGCAAAAACAACCAAAATACTGTCAAATTCTAGTTTCTAAAACACTTAGATTTATGTAAATATACCAGTCCTGCCAATAATGGAAATATTTCTATTTTTTTGTTTTTCTTTTTTGACTGCAAACATCTTGGTCGGAGGATACTTTCACACTCCATATTCTGAGCCCTATTAAGCATAATAATTCTTATATCCATATGTTTAGTAAATAATGTAAAACCTTTACAACAAAGTTCAGTCTCAAATTTCTATTCTACAGAATTAACTACATAACCAGAAAAAAAAAAAGTATATAAAACTAAATCAAACTAAAATATACAGACTATAGATTATAATAAAAGATTACGATAGACACGCAAGCATGACCTAGTGACTCTGACTTCAGATTTAAATCTTAATTTCTATGTGTCACTGCTTTTAATTCTGGAATCACAATGCACTGCTAAATATGATTAAAATTGAAAGCCTCATTCACCCTAGTTTTTGATTTGTTTCTTTAACCGATGCACTGATTAGTGCTGAATTTGGAGAATCATTACAGTAGAAATTTTTAAAGGCATTTAAAATTGTCTGTTCATTCTCCAGCCTTTGTAATACCTCTTTTCTGTCCAGCATATACTTCCCAACATAAAAGTACTGCTACATTTAGTACAGGCAAAGAGGAGCCTTTCTCCTCATACAGGTGTGTCCTATTTATGTAAGGGCCAGAAGCAAGCATGTAACACTCAGGTGTTCTTTACCAGTGTTGTCATTGAATCAGCTTGAGACGGAACCACAGATCTGGGAATGTTTTCTCTGACTTTGCTGTAGGTGTGGAGGGGACAGAATGCTAAAGGCTGATGTAATTAAAGGCTATTTTGCCATCTCTGAGATCCTGTCTAGCATTTGCCTGTTTATGTGAGAAGAGGAATGCAGGAGTGTTTTCAACAAGGTGTCTGCCTTTGTGTGGAAGGAAAGGAGTAATCAGTTCCACCCCTAATTCTACTAAAAACAATCGAAAGATAAACAGTCTTTTTCCTGGTGTTCTCTGGCACTGATCTTCTCTTGTGTCTCTCTCTTCGGTTCTTTCTGCTCCCATAGCGGGAAATTAAGAGCCTTTGCCAGAACATGCTGAGAGCTGGAGCATAAGGCAGTTGAAAAGTAATTCAGTGGTATCTCTTCTTTTCCTTGCCCTAGCTTATTCCAGATAGCATAGGCCTATTTTAAACTGGAACACTGTCAAGGAAATTCTTCTTTCATGAAGAGTACTTAACAGAAGTAGAGTCTTTTTTGTTTCTTCAGTTTTCCAAGAAAAAAAAAAAAAAAACTCTTGCATGAATGCATGATGTTTATACAAAGTTTTCTTACAGACTTATGGTTGTTCTTCCTCTAGTAGAACAGCAGAAACAACATGGCATTGCTGGCATTGAGGGAACAACAGGGGACAAGTATGTGATTTAAGCGCACTGCTTAATTACAGCACAAGACTGGATAAGTAAAGGTAGCACGAGAACAGTAAGATAATAGGATGGAATCATAGAATCCTTGGAGTTGGAAGAGACTTCTGAAGACCACCTAGTCCAACTCCTCTGCGATGTACAGGAGCACCACAGCTAGATCAAGTTGGCCAGAGTCTGATCCAGGCTCACCTTGAAAGTCTCCAGGGACGGTGCATGAACCACAGCACTATGTAACCACTTCCAGTGCCTCCACACCCTCACTGTAAAAGACTTTTTCATTACATCCAACCTAAATCTACCCTCTTTAAGCCTGAAACCATTTTCCCTTGTTCTGCCACCACAGATCCTGATAAAGAGTCTGCCCCTAAGATACTGAAAGGCCGCTGTCAGGTCACCTCGCAGCCTTCTCTTCTGCAGACTGAACAGCTCCAGCCTTCTCCACCTGTCCTTGCAGGGGAGATATTTGGTCCATTCTGTGGATCATTTGTGTGGTCCATGTTGTTAGACACACAGTAGAGCTATATGCATGGCTGCCTCAAGGCTTAATTGCATTCTTTATTTTGAATACTAGCTCTTTTAATCTCATTGTGTAATAGCGTTTTTTTTGTTGGTTTTTGTTTGTTTTTTTTTTTTTTTTTGTTGTTTTTCAATTAATTAATAAGATTAAGTGAAGGGCATAGGATTAACTATAGGCCTCAACTACATTTTAGTTGACATTAACCATGTAACTGGTATTTGCTGAGATGGAAAGTCTACATGTAGTGAGGTAACCTACTCCATCTCTTATTAGCAATTACTTCTCTAGAAACCTAAAGCATAAGCAGTAGGTACTGATTTTTCAAAATATCAGCCCAGAAAGACAATGAATCTTTTCAAAAGGGAACAGTGTTCATTAGAAAGCCTTTGTCTAGTGACTGCATTTGGAGTTTCTATATCGCATCCCGTGGGGGGGAGGGGTCTCGCAGTTGCCTACTACGAGTTTCAATTCAAAATGCTTTTTCATCTGTCAGTCTCTTGAAAGGAGGTTGCAGCGAAGAGATTGTTTCTTTTTTTTTTTCAGACAACAAGTGATAAGACTTTTCAAGTGATAGTTCAAATCCAGTTGCACCAGGAGCAGTTTAGATAGGATATTACAAAGAATTTCTCCATATAGAGGGAGGTAAATTATTGGAAAAAGCTGTCCAGGGAAGCATTGGAGTACCCATCACTGGTGAGATGTGTAGATGCAGCACTAAGGAACATGGTTTAGTAATAGGGCTCAATAAACCAGGTTGGTGGTTGGAGTTGACAATCTTGAGGGTGTTTTCCAACATAGATGATTCCATAATTTTTAAACAGAGGTAAGTGATTTTCTTTCATTCACAACAATTTTGATGTTTATATTTACACAAATTTTGTTTGTTAAAATGTTTCAAAGCCATAAAGAAGTCCTATAAGGAAGTGATAGAGGAAAACTTTTAACCCTTTAAAATATAAAGAAATAAGTCCTTTTTTGTTCCTAATATATAGTTTATAGTTGTAGAATCATAGAATGGTTAAATACAGTCATATGAAGGTAAAACTTCTACCATTCTAGAGGTAGAATCTCTTGAGAGCCAACCTCGTCCTTCGAGGATACTCTCTATAATAACCTCTTGGCTGCACTTGTGCACCAGGCCATGAAATCACAAAGTTCACTATGTTATACATTGCTTCTCAGAAATTTAGATGTTAATTTATTTTAAGTCTTCATAAAGTATTATAATCAGTACAGGCTGCAGCAAAAGTCTCATTATTAGGAATAAGCACCAAGAATACTATTAACTGTCTTGGAAAAACCAGTCTTGGAGCCTTAGAAGTTCTGAAGTAGAAGGCTATTGTCATAGTTTCGATAGCACTCCAGTTTATTTTAATTAGAATCATGGAATCACAGAATCCTTAAAGTTGGAAGGGACTTCTGAGGGCCATCTAGTCCAACTCCCATGGAATGAACAAGGACACCACAGCTAGATCAAGTTGTCCAGGGCCTGATCCAAGCCACACCTTGGAAGTCTCCAGGGACAGACTATTAATTCTCGTTTTTGCAGTAACTAAGCATCATACAGTCTAGTGTTTATATTGGCATTTTAAAACACTAGTACATAAATATAGCCTGCTTACAAATGGCAAGCAAAAGGCAGCAGATATCAAAGACAATACATTTTTAGGTATTTTGATGCTTGGCAACTGTTGAAATCCTTGGAAGATAGATGTAAGAATATTTTTAATAAGTTACCTACAAGTTAATTGCTAGAAGTCACAAGTAAATTGAAATGTAGATGCTTAACTTTTTAAAGTTCTGGCTACCAGAATAGCAAAAGACAGCACTGTTGTCACAGAAGATAAAACCACTCTTCCATTCCTCTGTAGCCTACCTGCTGATGATTGCTCATAAAAAGCTTTCATCAAGAAATAGAGAAGAACTGACACAGCATTAACTATGCAAGTAGAACATTGCTGTATGTACTTTAAAAGGCTTGAGAAACAGTTCCTGAAAGATTGCAGCTAGAAATAACGTGTTCTATTATATTATCTCTAAAGAACGTGAAGATACACAAACAACAGATACAGTAAATGAATAATCTGCTGTTTCCTAAAAATTAACAAGTTCCAAGATTTTTCCTGGTCATTGTTCATTGTTTTTTTTTCTTCCCTAATCACAATTTGATAATCAAATTAAAGCATTATTATTATCAGCTTAGCCACCACACTGTATGTCTATTCCTTGCAGGTTTTGCCAGGGTAAAGCTTCATTTTGTTTTAAGTACATTCTGTAATAGTTAGAAACGGACAGCTGATTTATTTCCCATCCTTATTCTTCTGCCTCAAGAAACTCTATATTTCTCTTCGTATTGTGACTTCCTTAACTTTATTGTAGTTTGATAGCAACTGTTAAAATTCCTAATTGGAGACCTTAGAGATATATCGGCCATCATTCCTCATAGTTTGATTGTATATTTCCAAGTGGTTCAGAGATAGAGATTATTTAGTCTTTTGTTACCCAGTAGTGTAGAAGCTCCAGAACAAGTTTTTGATCTGTAGTAATGATGGGAAACTGTTCAAACAACTTTAAAAGCGGAATCTCAAAAGCAAAACTGTACTGTGTGATCTGAGCCTATCACAAGAAAAATAAAAGGAAATATAGCAAAGATGATGATATTTTCTTACTACTCTGTTCAGACTTCAGATGGAAATAGGCTAGGCAAGATTACTTAATACTTCAAGAAGAATAGAAGCAGAAACAATGAAAACATTGAGAACTAAAACATTAAAACTTTTGAGCTTATTTTATTTATGTGTTAATCTTATTAATCTAGAATAGAAAATGATAAATTATATCAAAATTATTTGCACAATGATTGAAAGGCAGTAGAAAAACAGTGAAAACTATGAGTTTTTCTATTCATTTAAGATAAAGTGCTATAGCAGTTGAGTGTCTGTAGTAATGGTTATCACTTCATTTCTAGCACTTACCAGAGTAACCATGCCCAGTTATACCATTTATGTGTTGGAAATAAATATATTGTTTTATTTATTACTATGTAGAAATGAGAAAACCATGTAGACTTGGTTTTCAAAACTCCTCCTATTTTGCAGAGAACATTCTAACTTACAGATGAATGACACTGAACAAGATTGCATTTCTCTCCATCTACGATTTCGATTTTTAAAACCAAAGGACGATATATTTCTCTTTAGAATGACAGAAGGAATGTGAACCTTAGTCACTGCTTTATTCTTTTTTCTTAACCATCAGGGGTGTTGGGAAAGATAGTCCATCTTGCACTTACAAAGAGTGAAATATATGATCTAATGGTAAAGAATTCCATCTACCTACCATTAACTCATGATCTGTAAGGGCTGGTAAACACAAAAGGTAATGTAAAATTTAAAAAACAAACTCAAGAAAATCTTATAAATGCTGCTTCTTTTTTTTTTGGCAGTAAAAGAGATAAATACATGCACTGGTTTTTGTTCTGAAGTCTGATCAGGACAGAATTCTCACTTCCATAAAGCCTCTATTTACAGGAATTGATTGAGATGCAGGATATTGAAGGATTTTTGAACGCCTTTAGTCTTACATAACCAGCTGGAATTCCTAGTCACCTTCAGCAAAGAAAATAGTTCCCCTGTAAAAGAGAATTTGTCCATCAAAATTGTTTTCCTTCTATACGTTGTATTTCTGCTGTCAGTGCTCAGCTCATTCTGTGCTCGGAGCAGAGAGAGTTCTTCTTCTTATGTTTTGTTCCAAACCAGAAAACAGCCTTGCAAAAAGAGTCTGTAACACAATGTGCATGAGCTCCATCAAGGAAGTGAGAAGACTCAGCGCACATTCAGAGGCTTCGTATGGAGTGAAAAAATGCTGGACAGCTCTGGAAGACATGATGGAGGTGGAAGCATTCTTTATGTGCATGTTAGTCCTTTGTGTTCAAAACATGGCTCTGAACATGCTCAGTCAAGTCTTCTAAAAGCTACTCCAGCTCATACCAGAAGAGGGGGGGTCTTCTCTTTCCCGGAAACTACGTGGGCAGAATAACTGTCTTGAGTAGGACTACCCTTATTTTCAGTCTGCTCAGCCTGAACCCTTTCTTGAAAAAATGTCTTAGCTTCCAGGAGTGACTTATGAATAAAAGCACCTTCACTAAGACTCTATGCTTATACAAGTGTACAATTTACTTATTTGTAACAAAATTTAAAACAAAGCACCAGCCTTGGCTTCATTAGAATCAACCTTACATTAAAGCTGGTGTTCTGATAACAAGCTAAGAAAATAAGAAATGGAATATACGAGTATATGCTTTGGTGGCAAGACAACAGAGTGACTTGTAGCTTTCCAGAAGGTAATGTTATTAGACTATATGTTTAATCTGTATTTTTATTTTTAATGTTGCATAACTAACATCACCTTTGCTATTATTCTCTTACAAATACCCAGTGTGGCAGAGCTGAGTAATGCCTGATTCTTTTTCAGTCTGGACTTAGGGAGGAGTAGGTTTTGGGAAAGCATTTTTTGAATGAAAAGGAAATCACACAACTATTTTTTTTCTTCAGTAGTATGCAAAGGTGCAATTAAAAAAAAAAGTGGTAGAATGAATGGAAAGCAGCAAAGTATTGTGTAGTTAATGCAGATTATAATAATCTTAACAAGTAAGAAAAGAGATATCTTAAGTGTCTAGGAGCTACGTGAGCATTATTGCAGAGGCTCAAAAAAGTAGAGGGATGTGATCAGATCACCTCCAGAGTACAGTAGCAATAGTGCTGTGAAATAACTGATCTGAATTACCATGTTCATCTCTGATCCACGACCTGATGATCCATTATAACACAATTATGCATATGGCAGTTTCTTTCAGTCAAATATAAAAGTGGTTTGGCTATTTCAGTCATTCGTTTTTTTTTTATCCAAATAAATTCCCAAACTACACTGGAGCTTAATAATACTAACAATCATTTTTGTAAAAACTTGCTATACAGTAGGAGTAACTACCTGGGCTAGCTCTTAGAATGGTAAACTGCCACCACCATTACTACTACAGGAAAGAGGTCCTTGGAGATTTAATTAAAAGTCTAAAGAGGAAACTGTCATACTGTCGGGGGAAAAAAAAAAATCCCATCGGGACAGAGATCAAATAAACAGAACAATATTTTACTCTGATCCATTGAAAATAACAATTGAAAACTAATGCATTCATCCCTATAGAAAAATAACTCAAACACAGTTCATTTGGATAAGCAATACACACTGTACTTAAATGGCACCTTTCAGTTGGGTCTGCCAACGCATTTCACATAAACTAATGGCTGAGCTCAGTTAATCAGCTAAAGCGAAAGTAAACCAGTAAGATCTGAGCTCTGACCTAAAACCTGAAGTAGGTGATAGATCTTAACCCTCTATGGACAGCATTCAGTTCCATCTTTGAGGAGAATAGCAGCTGAAACTGAGAGATACAAAAAAGCTTCAAATAAATTTCATTTGTGAGGCCATAGGTTAATAGTGTAAGACCTCAGGAGTTGAATTGCAGGAACACAGTTACACAGCAGATCTAGAAAGCAGATGTTCTCTATCACAATATTGTTTGCAAGTCTAAATGTATTTTGGCATTAGCAGTGAATGTGAACGTGTTGCCCATACAACTATTTAAGCAATGTTGTGTGAGACCAAAGAAATGGTGAAAATGCTGATTTTAGCATTTTACACAAAGTGGAATTTATGTCAGGATATATTTCAAGGCTGTGCACATAATACCCATGTAGCACATAAAGCATAGAACACTCAGCTTAACAGAAGACATTTCAGGCCTCAGACTACACCATTTCTAAGCCATAAAGCAAGGATATTGGCATCTCTGTACCCTGAACCGAAGCTAGAAGTATCTAATTCTAAGCAACAACCTAAATATTCCTAAGAGAAAAAGTCAAACGAAACATGAGATCAGAAAGTGATATTTAAATTTGTTATTTTGCATACAGAAAAGGTAAAAAAAAAATACTGCATGATATCAGTCAGATGAGGAACGAATACTAAAAGATATTAAAACATCTAAAAATAAGGAAGGAAGGGAAAGAAAGAGGGAAAGTGAAGAAGAGAAAGAGGGAAAGAAAGAACACAAAATACTGAGGATGTGTCAGGGAAGAAAAAGCAAAAAAAAAAAAATGGGGCATCAATGAAAACTTTTTGGCAGAACAGAAACATGAATATAACAACATACAGGGCAGATCTCATGAAAGACTGTACGCCAATCCTCTGGCAGCAATCTATCAAAGCAAGATCTTAAAAATTAGATGGAAATGACTGTTTTGAGCTAAAAAGCATGTACAGATATATAATAAATCTCATTCACTGCTCATAGTGAAATAATACACTTAAAATTGCCACAGGCAACTAGTAGAAAAAAAACCTCCCTAACATTTTGTGCTCATGCGAACAAAGATCTGACTGAAGCTAAGGAAGAGAGGATTTCTCTCTTCTTTATATAACAAGATACAGGACTGCTGTATATTGTTAGCCTTACTGGAAAAGACAGCAACAACAAACAGCAACAAAATGCCCATAACTATGCAGATGCAACTAGCACAGTGTATAGTCAACGAATATACAGATGTTATAATTATGAAATAAATGAGAGTTTGGCTAAGCAGGTTATTATACCAAAAAGAGAATAGATACAGTGCTTACCCTCAGTCCTGGGCTCACTGTAAAACTCCAGAGGAGGGATCTCCAGAAGAGATCCTTTCCCACTGGTAATCAGCTCTTAAATGGGTCTAGGAGGGGTGGAGCCTGGCTGGTAGAGGTGGACCCTCTTTTCTGGTAGTACAGGTGAATTGCCTTCACTTGTGCTCCCGTGGCTGATTCATTGCTCACCTCGGGTGATCAATCAGAGGTTCAGGCCATGATTCACTAGTTCCCATACACTCCACCCCTTCGTGGCATGAACCAATGATCAGGTTGACCAAAGGGTAAGCTTTTCCTAATACAGAGATCCGCTATATCACAATGTTTATACAGTTTCCATCAAGATGCATATTGGTACAATTCAAGATGAGTGATGACCAGTGAACGTTCATATTCTTTTATGGGCCAGTGTTCAATGATGTTACTGGAGGCACGCGGTCGTGAAGTGCAGGTCCGTTCTATGTTCCATCAGTCCCATGTAGACCATCACCAGGTGTTGCACGTGATCTGACAGTAACACTTGATGGCATTTCGTTCCTTCTGGTGATCCTGACAACTCAGAGACTCACAGGGAGTAATACAGATGTTTCAGGGGTACCAGGAGGGGAAGGTCTGCTCTCCAGGGCAAGATACAGGCCATATTTCTATCCTGAGTCAACACTTCTGCTTGTACTGGGGCACATCCTGGCCACCCGTACCACACCTTCTGGCTGGATGTCTGCAGCTGCATAATTTTATCAGGCTCCAAAGGAGGTGTCCTGATCTGCCACAGGGACATGATGGGGGTCCCTTCAGCAATGAAGATTGGAGTGTTGACCACTGTATGGGAACTGCCGAGTCACAGCCTAAACCTCTGATTGATCACCTGAGGCGAGCCAAGAGTCAGCCAGAGGAGCACAGGTGAAGGCAATTCACCTGTGCTGCCAGAATGGGTGGAGCCTGGCTCCACCCCTCCTAGACCTATTTAAGAGCAGGCTACCAGTAGGGAAGGATCTTGCCTGGAGATCACCTCTACTGGTGTTTTGTGAGTGAGCCCATCATAAGGGTAAGCCTTCCATTTATTCTCTTTTTGTTATCATAGTCCACTTCGCCTAACTCTCTTGTTTATTTTGTGATTGTAACAGCCTAACATTCTTTGATTATACAACCACAATATCAGTAGGCCACGTACCTATTACTGGAGGGACTACTGAGCCTCCCACCTCCAATAATTCCCCCCAAGGTGTAAGTAGGCCACACCACTTGGGTCCTACCTGCACCTTCCAGTGCCATTTTATTCTATGGGTACCTGGATCTAAATTCTCAGGGGCAGGGAGCAGAAGATTATTTTCATTACCAATCTGGGATCTTACCTGATGATCAGTGCCTGTAATTTGGATCCTAAGTGGGGTGGCCTATGTTGTCTACAACATTCTCAGGGCACTGGGTCTACCATCTCGGGGTCTTTCATTCAGGTCCTGCAAGGTTTCATACAGTCTTTTTGTCCACCCCTGCATGGACTGGGAGTATTCTTAAGGCTGTCCTAAAGACAGACAGTTATAACATACCATGAGTCCTGCCCACGTTGGATTATGTGGTAAGTGGAATCCCCATTCAATGTTATTTTCTTCTGCCTAACACTGTATTGATGCACCAGTAAAATGAGTCCCTTGGTTGCTCTTGATGACTTGAGGTGTCCCATAGGCAGACATCAGTTTAGTGAGAGCCTTGATGGTATACGCCTGGTTTGCTCTCATTACTGAATAAGCCTGCAGTAGCCCACTTGCAGTGGTGACGCAGGTCAGGGCATATCTTGTCCCCTCAGACCGAGGAAGGGGCCCTGATGTAATCAACCTGCTATCGCTGGAGAGGACTGCGTCCTCTAACAAGATGGGCTGTTTCAGGCAATGTGCCCTTGCTGGACCCATCTGTGTACCAGGCATCTTCAGGGATAGGATATTTTCCCTCCTCAACAGGACTCTTCTCTGGTGGAGTGACCAATGTTTATTTGGTGCATCACTGTAATACATCACTAGGCCTAGGATCCTCTGAAGTTCTTCTTTCAAGGGTGATGAAGACAGACTGCTCCTTTGGCTGAGGTAGGCGACCCATCGTGCCACTCTTTGTGCTTGGGCCACCCCTGTCTTACGAAGGTGGGTCAGATCTTTCACTGACCCCTGAATCAGCAGAGTGGTCTTGACTATAACTTCAGCTGTTTGAGTTATCAGCTCTACTGCTCGTAATGCAGCATGGGCAGCCAATAACTGTTTTTCAATTACACTGTATCTTTTTTGTGCTCCATGCCAGACCTGAGACCAGAAACCAATGGGGGTTTGAACAGAACTCTGGCATTGCCACAGGCCCCAACCAAAGCTGTCTTGAGTGACATGAACGTCCAACTCAGCTGGGAGGGTAGGACCAAATATACCCAATGCCTGGGCTTGTTTAACTGCCAGTTTTGCCTGTTGGAAAGCATCCTGTTCTGTTTTCTCCCAGTCCCATAGCTGCCCATTTTTTTCTGAGTCTATACAGTGGCCTTAGCAGCTGCACTAGGTGGGGTATAAAGGAGCACCAGTAACCCAATATACCTGGAAACTCTTGCAGCTGCTTCAAGATTGTAGAGACTGGGAACGCCTGAACCTTATCTATGGCAGCACTGGGTAGTACTTTGGTCTTTCCTGACCAAACCACCCCCAGGAATTTTACGGACCGGCCCGAACCTTGCACATTTTGGGGATTTATAGCCCATCCCATCTGTTGTAAATAGGCGGTTAATGAATCTGCTGCCTGTCCTACTGCCTCCAGTGAGTCGGATGTCAGCAGATCATCAATGTAATGATATAAGTTAACATCATCAGATTTTCTCCCATCAACCAGGTCACGCGTCACTAGATTATGACAATACATTGGTGAATGCATGTACCCCTGTGGCAGGAACTGAAAGGTTCACTGCCCGCCTCTCCAAGTAAATGCAAACTGATCTTGCAGCTCCTCAGCAATTGGGATACTGAAGAATGCATTTGCAAAATCTAGGACACAACGATAGGTTTTTATCTCCCTACTCAATGTGTCCATTAGGGAGGCAATATTGGGTACGGCTGCATGAGTAGATGGCATGATCTTATTTAGTTCTCTGTAATCCATTGTCATTCTCTGCATGCCATCTGACTTTCGCACTGGCCATATGGGGGAGTTATACAGGCTGTGTGCAGGTCTTATAATGTCCACTTCCAATTCCTGCACTGTTCTTGATATTTCGTCTTGCCCACCTGGGAGTCTGTACTGTCTTACATTAGTAATCCGGCACAATTTCGGCAGGCAAATAGGCCCATGTTTCGCATGGCCTCTTAATATTGTCTGCACCACCCGGATAGTGATACATCTCTGTCAAAGTCTAAACTCTCCCACAGCTGTCTGGAGAGCCAGACCCCATAGAATATCTATGCCCAGGATGTATTCCTGAAATGGGGCAATAGACACCTTATACTCCTGGGGTGGGAGACGCCCACCCCCCAGTTTCAACTATGCGTGACAGGAATAGTCTGTCCCCCAAAAACCACCAATCATCACTCTGTCTCCAGAAAATTTGGTTGGATCTCCATAGATAATTGATGTTTCTGCTCCAGTGTAGCACTAATGCCATAACTCTCTGAATATTTTTTTGTTATTTAAATATTTAAATCATTAATTCTACATAAGGCCTCTGGTCCCATCTGGAGGCCCTAGGGGAACTAACATCCCTCATCACGCCATGAATTGTGCTAAGGCCAATTATTTTCCTTCCGGTGGCTCAGGCATCATGACCTGAGGTGGCTTTTTTTTTTTTTTGCCTATTAGGAACAGTGAGATCTTCTGGGTTCCATATCACTGTTGGTATTTCTTAGGGTAGTTCTGAAATTTTTGACTGTCCTTTAGTTGGCTCCAAAGCTGGAGAAGGAGACAATTGGGTTGGTGGTCAATCTTAGCAAATTGGACCCCAGCCCAAATGAAATCATTAAACATTTGTTTTTGTGAAACTCTTATGGGTCCCGATTGAGGAGCTCGAGTAGTAGCCAGCGGTGGTTTTAGTCATTGGCAGGACCTCGGCTTCTTCTAATGTCTGAATGTTGTGCCAGTTCCGCAGGCGTTCTGTTTCTCCTAGGTTGGCAACTAACCAGGCAGCCTGCTGAACTACTGCTTCTGAGGCCACCAGGGGGATTTAATAGAGACCACACAAATGAGAGGGGGCTTGCTATAGAATTAAGTCTCTCATCCCCGCAGTGAATTTGACCATATCAGGGCCATTAAATGTGTCTTCATAGATTGCTACCCTTACGCCTAGTTCACAGATATAATTTTGAAGATCCTCCATGGAGGACCACTGTTAACTACATCTCCTTGTATGTAGACCACATCCCTGTATGTAGAGGTATATCAGATTTATTTGTTTATACCATACAGCAGGCCGCCATTAACCATTCCATTATAAAATGGTTTTCATTATGATATTGATTACCCTGCATATAATCTCTGCCCAAAAGCAGGATGGACAGTCATGGTGGCCAACTTGGCTATTTCCAGGCTACTCACCAAAACACTTTTTGTCCCAGAATCCCACAGTCCTAATAACCAAGCTGGAACACTTTCTCTAGGTTTCTGCCAAAATGTCTGTACTAAGTCCATCAATTCCATTGCCATGTCTGGCCAGGCTGTTATGTGCAAATGAGTCTGGATGGGGCAACTGATCATGCTGCACCAATGCTGGTCTGTCCTGTACTTTTGTTTTCTGAGTTATAGCAGGATGGATTCCTAGTAGATCTGTCAAAGTCAGAGATTCAAGATCTAATTTAGATTTTTTATTTTCCTGATCAACGAAGTCTGTTGATTCAGGAGTCTGGTCATCATCTATTGGAAGATGCAAAATTAGTTTCTTCCCTGTTACTATGCCAAGTTCTTGCTCTAACTTTTTGATACAGTCTTTCAAAAGTTGTTTTTTGCTCTCTAAAGCATTATTCCTCATTTCACAATTCCTCATTCATTAAAGCATTTAATAGCAGCCATACCACTGTGGAGGCAGCTAATTATCTTTCTTTTGTGATTAGTATATCTTTGCTAAGTCTCTGAAAGTAATCTGCCATGTGATATGGGGACCTATTTCCCATAACCCATAGAGGACCCCATTTTTCAATGATAACCACTAGTTCATAATAGGGGGATCCCACACATCCTGGGATCTGCCCTGGAATCATTTTATCGGGGGAGAGGGGGAGTAGCATTCTCCCCCCTGATCCAGTTATAGAAATACCATAGAAATTACATGACATAAGTTTCAGTATATTTGGCCTGCCTGGCTCTCCAAGTGTATAATCAATGAATATAAAGATGCTACAATTACAAAATAAACAAGAGAGTTTGGCTAAGCAGGTTATTATACCAAAAAGAGAAAAGATAGAGTTCTTACCCTTATCCTGGGCTTGCTGTAAAAATCCACGGGAGGGATCTCCAAAAAGAGATCTTTCCCCACTGGTAGTCAGCTCTTAAATGGGTCTAGGAGAGGTGGAGCCAGGCTCCACCCCTTCTGGTAGCATAGATGAATTGCCTTCACCTGTGCTCCCATGGCTGACTCATTGCTCGCCTCAGGTGATCAATCAGAGGTTCAGGCTGTGATTCAGCAGTTCCCATACACATGGGAAATAAAGACCCCTCTTACAAGCTTGCCACGTTGGTTGGAAAAGACAGGTCCTGACTGAATTATGCCTGGTAAGCAATAATACTGCAACCATGTGACATTTCAGATTTTCCTTTTAGTTTATGGTGGAATAAAAAAATCACACATGCAGAAGCTTTTCTCTTTTATTCTTGCTTCCTTTAGCATTAACTACGTAGCAGTTTATAGAGCTTCTACAAACAGAATGCATCTGCTGCCTCTGCAACCACTCATATTGTCCCCAGTGTTGGCAATTAGCAATCATAGTCTTAATTAGCCCAACCCACCTGGCTATTGTGCTACTAATAAATCAATTAATTCAGTTCACATGGAGCAAATTCTGTGTGTTACCTTAGCTTAATCACTACTGGTCGTCCTCAGATATGAGTGTTTTACACACAATAAAAGCTTAGTATACAGGCTGAATTTGTATTCTCCAATGGCATTCACTTTGTCAAGCAGGTGCAGAGCGTGGTTAGTATTTTTAATGTACGTGGGGATTTAGCAAGAGCCTCAGCAGAGAGCAGAGGAGATATCTGGGATATAAGCTAAGTACCCTTAGGCACACTGAATTGGACAGCCTTTACTTTTTTAGTTCTTTCTGAATGCTATGAATAATACTTCTTTTAAGTCTCACCTCACTAGTCTCCCTTAGGAGCCTCTGTTGCTCTATTTGTCAGTTTTTATTTTGAGAAAACAAGCTTCTAAAGTGAGAGTAACTTGTCACTGGGTTTTCTAATTTTTTTCTTTACTTTTTGCAATATCTGCTTCATTTGGGGCAGTTAAGATACAGTCTCGTACTTGTATCCAAGAGTTCCTTTATGTCTTCCCTTCTTCACCCTCTGAAGAGGCTGGCTCTGTTTCCTTATTTCTCTTTCCTACCCAGCAAGAAGAAAAAGAGTGGCTGAACTTTCAGCTATAGATATCCAGAGTCAGAACATCTTTCACTATTCCTTGCATTAACGCAATCCTTATCATTGTTTCCTTACTGAGAAAGAAGCCTGTTCTGAGTAATCTGTCTGAAGGATTGCAAGGAACACTGTTTTCAGGGATGGGCACATGCTATTCTTTTGCTTTGATGTTTAGTGAGCACCTCGCTTCTCTGAATACTGCTTTTCTGAATAGCAGGCTAGAAGTTTTTTGCTGCTCTGTTGTGTATGCTTTTCCTCTAAATACTGGTTTTCCATAGCCAGTTACCCTGCAACTAACATAGTTCTTCCCTCCAGCATTACTTTCTCTCAGCAGTTAAATGAATGCTTCCTGGCAGCTCGTATGTGACTCCTGCTCATTCTTGCTATGTGATGGTATTAGACTTCTTCCTGATGGGCCACTATCTCTTTCAACACTTTGAGATTTGTCACTTTCATGGATTCAGCTTTACTTGATTCTACAAATATTTGTTTTTTTCAAACCACTTGTGATCTACTGCCCTGCAGATTTTTCCCCTCCCTTAACTCCTTTCTATCTAACTTCTTCCCCGTTTGAGAATTAGTACTGCCCATTACATAGATGGTGCCTTCTCAGAATATTATGTGAATGACTTCCTCTCAGAAAGAAAGAAAGGCTGTGATGATGTAGTTTTGTACTAGAACTTTTATGTTTGCTGAAAAGCTTTGAAGTCTTTTCTTACCTGGTTACACTTGGAAGCTATCTAGGAAAAAACAAACAAAATAAAACAGATCAAAAGCTAAAGAGTTGTTTTAAGAAATGAGAGAGTCTTATTTGCTCATAAATGTTAGAAAGGTATGCAGTTTGCAGGTTGCACTTGAAAGCTTTTAGAAGCATTGTTTCACAGGAGGGAGAAAAACTTTCCCACTGAAAATGGAAAGCTGTCTTAGACATCACAACCGTTTAACTGACAGTGTTTTGCATGCCTCTTTTCCAAGTGAAATATTTTGATTGCTTTTCACTAGCATTTAGGTGTATTTAGTATAATTTTTGATTGTGTTAAAATCTTAAGAGAAATATTTTATCAATGCACAGAACTAAACGGAAATGAAACTTAAAAATTCCTGTGATGGGCTTGGAAGCAAATAGCAGAAAGATGTTTGAAGGTAGGGAAGTGAGATTGTAGTGAAAAATGAGAAAAACTTTGTTACAGATTTGAAAGAGTAGAACATATGCTTCAAATCAGGAAAGTTCATATGTAGACTGTTCTATGGGAGAGGATTCAGGACATCTGAATTGTCTAACACTCTGTTTTACTTGCAAAAATGACATAAGAAGTGAAAGATTGGTGTAATTGACATGGAATGTGCTGCCTGCTCACTTAATAGAGCACTTCATAGCCATTTTTGTATGTGGATGACATGCTAAAGAAAGCGTCTAATATTGTGTGGTATATGACAAATAACCTTGTGAGCCAATAGCAACATGAAGTTCCACAAACTATTTCAAAAGTAGTTAACTTTTAAAACTGGAAGTGATAGTTCTGAGAAAAAGCAGCTACTTTTGTTTGCTTTATGTATTCAATACAATTTTCATTAAGACCTACTTCCACTTATTTGTACTTCTACCTGTTCTAAGGGAAATAGAAGAGAGAATGTATTTTAATATACCAAGAAAATAAAAATATCTTGAAGTAGTTTTAAATAACTCAAAGGCTCCATCTCAATTTGATTGCGGTCCCTTATTCTGGAGGAGTAGCCCTTATATTTGTACAAATCAAAATAAATACATCTTTTGCACAATCATTATGAATAACAATGAAGTTCAGAATCTGTTTATCTCAAAATTACATTGCATAAGCAATTGGTGGATTTAGACAATAAAATGGGCATTCTCCAACCTCCTTGGAGACCTGTTTTTCCAAGCACGTTCCCAGGCTTTCACCCAAAAGGAAAAGAATAGTAATAAAATCATAATCAAGGGTGTCCAAAATAAACTAGTCAAGGTCAGTAATAGCAGCTGTGTAGCTCTGTAATCATCACTATTTTCTCTCCTAGTTCTCAGCATGGAAACCTTATTGCCAATAGAACTGATTTTAATAACAAATAATTGCAGGAAGCTCACAGGGTACACGAACATTGAGAAATATTACAAAGAGGGGATGAAGTATACCCAACACCTATTAAATGGTGCCGCAGGGGATTCTGCATTTAAGCATAGGGTGAAATTATTTAATGCTCTCAAACATATCAGATTTAATGCACAAATCCACAGTTACCACCGTGTGTTGTTTGTTTGTGCTGTGTGTCTCAAAATGTTTCATTCTTAAGGCTCTTTCTTAAAGATACTGCAACCAATTCTATGTGGTGATCTATTTTTAAAAGTCAAATTTTCTATTGGATATCCAGTACTGCCCACATGAGATGAATTAATTTATTCCATCACATCTGTAAGTACTTCAAGTGCTATGTAATTTTCAGTGCTTTCACCTGAAAACTAATTATGCTGCTTGACTTTATTCTTATTTCTTATATAAACACTTCAATGCAAACATATTTTTCTACTCTGAACAGACAGTCCTGTAAGTTCTTCTAATTTCTAATTTTGGCTATGCTATGAAATGGATTCAGTGAATATCACACTGGAGATATCTCTTCCATCATACTGTAATTCACAGCAAGTATATGAAAAAAGATACAAGAAGACAAAAGAATCATTCTGCCCTCTGCTCAGAAATTATTGCCTCCTGAAAATACAGTTCTGTTCTTCTTTTCTTAAGAAATCCACACTCTGGATATGACTTAAGTATCACATGTTAGTTCTGGGCCAGTTAGATATCTTTACTGTAGTCAGCGCCCTGAAAGACTTGAATTTGATTCCTTGATCTTTCCTACTAGACCAGTTATATTCATGCCTGTGTACCATCTTCAATCCCTGGATCTCTGAGGATGCACAGCAGGAAAATGCTGAACTTAGGATGATTTTTAAAAAAGGGTCTTGCATGAAATATCAAGAAAAAAGAATTGGAAAAAAAAAATCGAACCTCAAATGTATCTTTTCTAAAATATTTACTGCTTTTACCAACATTAAGCTCTATGTACCTTGGGTAGCTCTTAGAATCTAGTTTTCAAAGAAGAATGCGCAAATCTTCACTGGTCTGTTGGAGTAGCTAAACAGTGGTCTGTTGGTAAGCCTGAAGTTGAATGTGAACTGATAAGCTTTTCAGGAAACAGGCTAATTCTGCAGTGGGTTTCCAGAGTCACATAAACAGCATTTACTGGCATGGGTTCTGGCCTAATCAATAGCATCTCTAATGTTTTTGGAACTGAGATAGTGATCTTGGTACCACCAGTGTCACAACTGCTTGAATAGCTGTGCCTGGAAACACCTGGCATTGCTCATTGGAAAACAAGTATTTTGATAATGGTAAAATTGAGCATAACTTCAGTGACAACTTCAGCGACCGAGCAGAGTATACTTTATATGCTTAAAAATTATGGATAGCAATTGGCTGGAATAAGTTAATAAAATTCTATGGAGAGGGTTCAAATTGTGTTTGCTAAACTGAAAGCAAGCAATGGATCATTTCAAAGTAACTGACAACACACAAAAGGAAAAAATTAAAAATATAAGGAGTAGCATTTTAGATCTTGTGGATCACAGTAATAAAGACAGTGATATGAAGTTAGAGTGAAATACAAACTGACTAGATCTGCATGATATTTTAGACAAAACAGACAAATACGATTTTGAGCTATTAAGAGCATTATATATAAAGCACAGGACGTAATTCCTCTGCTGTCTATGCATCATATGAGTTTTCAGCTAGTGAACTACTAATCAGTCCAGTGAACTTGGTGATATTTGAGGTAAGTTGAGGATTGCTCAGGGAAGAGGAACAAGACTGGTAATAATTTTCAGAAATAAAACCTCTGAGGAATGCTTAAAGGAAAAGGTGTGGTTGGGTCTATGCAGGAGGCAGAAGAAGGATATAATAAAGGTCTTCCAAAAATGAAAAGTCTGCTGTGTGTTGTGTCTAGGACAGGGCAAGAAGGAATCAATTTATTTATAGAGAAAAAATATTTTGTTTAGCTATTACAAAGACCTAGCATCTAGCAAGGGTAATGAATATAAACGGGAAGGCCTTGCATCCTTAGATTTCTGACCTTCAGCACCTTCCTCACTGACTACAATTTGTGAACGAGCGGCTGCTGGGCTGAAGAAGGGGTCTTCTGTGCAAACTACAGCATGCAGGTTTTATGAATTCAGAAGAACTTCTGACCTACTCCTCAAAATAGGTAAAGTACTGCTCCCATGGCTATTTTCAGTAAATACTTTACTAGAGTACATTTCCTTATTGTTTTACCTGTTCAAAGTCTGCTTCTGAAACCAGCATTTTATACATTATCCCAGTGAGAATTCCATCTTTATGAGAAAGAGACAGAGAGATATTCCTGGTCATCACTGTCAGCTTTGCATACTTGGATTTTATGATGTAATTTGTGTAACCATTAATAGTCACCTTAAGCTCTTCATTAAATTTCTTAGGAAAGCTGAGTTGTCCTCTAGTATAAAACACTATGGTACACATATAACTCTTTGAAGGCCTTTGAGTTCTCTTTACTCTACTTACAAAGCCAAGTTGAAGGCCTTGGTATGTTTCTTCACCTGCATGTAATCTTCTGTGTCTCTTTAGCTCACAGGTGCTTGTGAATGCTGACAGGCAGAACTCTCAGGAATATGGCTTAATCCCTTTATGTATGGAGCTGTACCTTACCATGCTTGCAATATACAACAACAACAAAAAAAGGATGAGGAACCTGCACTTGTAGAGCTTGTACAGTATGTCAGTACACGTGATTTAACATATAGGATAAGCTAATGCAGAAGTAATAATACCGAGGACATTGCTAAAGTGCTCTCTCCTTTGGTTTCTCCTTGTAATGAATAAAAGTCCTAGGGATTAATGGCCAAACACATGCAAAGTCTGCAAGAAAAAAATATCTGGAACGTCCAAGATGTAAAGTTTTGTTTCAATTTCGATGACATATTTCTTGTATTTACTTTCTTTTTCCTTTGTCATTTATTTTCTTTTCAGTTCTTCTTTGCCTAACTCATCTAGTGTTCATTCTGTTTGTCCTTGCTTTCTGCAAATTAGTCATCTTTTTATGAAACTTAATCTGGTTCTTTAGGATGACAGAAGATTGTTTTACAAAAGCTGCATTTTTTTAACATTATTTGTATATTTTTTTTAAACTTTATAAGCTGAATAAACATGTCTCTTCAGACACACAGAGGGTTTACATACAGAATTAGAAAACTTGCATTTTATTTTTTTTCATGCTTATTTATACAAGATGATTTAGAAACAGGTTTGATGTTCATGCTACTACTTAGCCATGCTAAATTTTCTTGCTGGCCTTGTATTTTGTTTAGGCTTTCATGATGAGAAACAGTACATTCTTGCTGGTATCTATTTTTCAGAAAATCAGAAATCTTCAGTAGTACATCATTCCACAGAAATGGAAGAACTGATCTTCAAGTTCCCTACATCTTTTAGCAATTCTTCTAAAGTAGGAGAACATCTATTAATAAACAGATCAGAACGACTAGGGATAAGTTCTTATAATAATATAATAAGTTATTGCAAAGCATATTGTAAAACAGAACTCAGTTTCATCTTCAAATTTGCTCCACTTATTTTTGTTGTTAGCTTCATTTTTTCCATTCTGTGAAGAATCAATACCTTCCACTTTAATAATTATACCCATCTCCTTGTGTATTTCTGCTTGTCTGTCTTGCTTTCCATCAGAAAGAACACCTGTAACACTGGCAAGTTCCTCTTCATCTTTGCAGATCGCTATTAAAGCTGATGTCAACTGTCTGCAGATGTTGATGGTCTTATCTCTACCCTCACTGTCAGCAGCAAAGAAGAGAGGAATCTTAGGAAAACTGTCATTATCATCACATTCTATCCTTTTACTTGTTTCATTTATCTCTGCAGTCTGTTTTGCACAGTAACACAGGCAACATATCATTTTGACTGTGCTTACCCTTGCTTGTGTCACACTGATCAGTTAAGCTTTATTTTGAATTGTTACTTTCTTCATCATATTTGAAAAATCATGGCTGTCACATGAAATGCCTGGTGACAGGAAAATGGGAAACATCGCTCCCATTTTTAAGCAAAGGGAGAAAGGAAGACCCAATGAACTAGAGTCTGATGAGCCTCATTCCTGAGAAGATCATGAGATCATGGAACAGAAGACCTCCTGAAAGAGATGTTAAGATACTTGCAGGTGGTGAGGAAATGATCTGAAACAACCAGCATGGCTTCATGAAGCTTACCTTGTGCCTCACCAGACTTCTACAATGGGGTGACAGAGCAAATGAAGTCAACTACCTGGCCTTCTGCAAAGCCTTTGATATAGTCCCACACAGCATTTTTATCTCTAAATTAAAGAGATAGGAATTTAAAGGCCAAACTATTTCAGTGGGTAAAGAATTGGTTGGATTGTCACAGCCAGAGAGTTGTGGCCAGTGGTTCTTTGTCCATGTAGAGACTGGTAGCAAGTGATGTCCCAAAGGGGCCTGTGTTGAGACCAGTGCTTTTCAACATCTTTATCAGTGACACAGACAGTGGAATTGAGTGCAACATGAACAGTTCACTGATGATACCAAGCTGAGTGGTGCCACTTATATGACAGAAAGGTGCCATCCAAAGGGATCTGAACAATCTTGAGAAGTGGGCCCACGTGAGATTCAACAAGTCCAAGTGGAAGGTGTTGGACTTGGGTCAAGGCAATCCCAGATATGAGTACCGACTGGGAGAAGAACTCCTTGAGAGCCATCCTGCAGTAAAGAACTTGGATATCCTGATGGATGACAAGCTTGACCAGCAGTGTGTAAAGGCAGCCCAGCACTCTGGGCTGCATCAAAAAGAAGTGGCCAGCAGAATGAGGGAGATGATTTTCCCCCTCCTCTCTTCCCTTGTGAGACCACATCTGGCATTCAGACCTGGGGCACACAACGCAACAGAGATGTTGGAGCAGATCCATAGGATGGCCACTAAGATGATCAAAGGGCTGGAACACCTCTTCTATGAGGAAAAGTGGAAGGAGCTGGGCTTGCATAGCTTGGAGAAGAGATGGGTCTGTAAAGGAACAGAAAGAAAGAAGCTTGTAAGCAAGAAGAGTGACTTCTGACACAGGTAATAATGACAGGGAGAAGGGAATGGCTTTAAAGTAAGAGAGGAAATTTAGGTTAGATGTTAGGAAAACTTCTTTACTCAGAGAATTGTGAGGCACTGGAACAAGTTTCCTGATAATGCTGATTAAATGCGTAGCCTAAATTATTGGCCTCGTCCTCATAATATTACTATAAAGGGCTTTAAAGTCTGGAAGTGAATAAAATTGTTTTGTATAAAGGAAATTCAGGGTGAAGTATTGTGAGAACTAGAAGTGGCCCATTATGAATTTGTTTTGATGCATCTCTGTTAGAAAATGACATATTCTTAGCTAGTTGCACTCCTGATAAATAACATTTTCCTCTGGAGTCTGGAAAAATGTATCCACTGGTATGCTTCTACAACAGATTTCTGGAATAAACACCTCCTAAAACTATGCATGGAGGACCAGATGTCTGTGTGTTTCCTCAGCAGAAGTGTAGCACTTCAATTAAAGATCATCCTCCCTTTCATGTATAGGATTTCTTTTAGCTCACCTTTTTAAGTTGAAAATTCAGTTTGATCAACATCTCTTACAAAGCGCTAAGCTATGTTTGTGTGCATGTTTGTCTTTAAGGAAATAAGAACACAAATAAATGATGAGGAAGTGCTTTTTGTCTTTTAAGAGAAATAAGTGGAATGAATTAGTGAATGTAGCTTCTTTTAAAAAATGTGGCTTGGACTGTATTTCAACCATTCTTCAAACTTTCAGAAGAAGAAAAAAAAAAATGGAAAGAAGAAAACTTATGGAAATCCCAACCTGTTCTATAATATTATGGACTGAAACAGGAAATAGCAATAATGTTAAGGAAGGCAGACTATAAAGCTTGGATTTACCACCAAAAACGCACAACACTATAGGTGCTAGGCGTATGTTTCTGAAGATTCAGTTAATTTTATGACTATTACGTTGTAGACTATGGTGTAGTAAAGCTGATATTTCAAGTTCAGATATTTTATTTGCTTGCAATGGCACTGAACTGGAGATTACAAATAACTGCTGCTGACATCTTGGTTTTTTTAACAGTTGTCACGGTTCTTATCTCCTACCTTGTGGCATTTCTCCTTCATTAGTAACATATCTATGTTAGACCTTTTGGCTTGTCTGGGCCACATTCAGTGAAGAGGAATTGTCTTGGGCCACATACACAAATGTCACTTTGAAAGAAATACCTCTTATATCCATGGGAACTACAATTGACACAAAGAACATAACAACACTTTGATAGAAAAAAATCTCACCTACAAATCATTATTTTTCAATAGAGAAATCTGCACCAGCAGAGGTAGCAGACTGTCACTACTGCTGAAATATACAACCACCGCTTCACTGTGTTCACATCCGCTGTCTGGTCTTGAGAAAAATTTAGCAAGCATCAATGAACGTCAATGAGTGCCATTTTTTCTGCATGGTGAAATTCAGTGCCACACCTTTGCTTCATATGCACTTCATGTCCGACACCATTCCCTCAGACTGCCCCTCTGCTGCATCTGTCACATGGCATCAACATGTAAAGGAATACTGGTAGGAAGGTTAGCCCCTACTGCCATACTGCCAACATCCACCTCCAACATTGTGGGCCCACACCATAAAATAAGATGCATTATTTTCAGAGCAGCCCTCATAAAATATATAATACTTTTACAGTTTATGTTTATAAGAAAAACAACAACAACTATAACAACAAAAAACACCTTATTTAAATCTTTTTCTTATAAAAAAAGAGAAGAAAAAATACTATACTATCCTACAAAACTAGTGGGATATGTGACCTTATTTTTGCGAAACTAGAGTGTCAATCCCTGGTATGACAGCAGTGGCTGCAATTCTCAGCGAGTTCTCGAGGTGTTCATCAAAGACTTTGGATGAAATTTACTCCTCCTATACTTCATCTTTGACAACAGTTGTTCACAAAGGTATGTATTGTCAAAAAGCAATTACACAAATAAGGTGTAATTGCTTTATTGCAAAGCGAGGATTGCTCTTGTCTGGTAAGACAGGGCTTATAAAAGTAAAAAGACATAATCAAATTTTTGAGTTGAATGCCTGACTGCAACCCTAACAATGGGAGAAAGGATGATGTATTTATGTTGCCTGAAAATGGAGCTGCAAATATACCAAAAAAAGATGATTTTTTCAGCAGTCTTGAAACATATTCTCAAATTCCTTCATCAGAAATGGAAAGCACGGATGCATATTTTTTTTTACTGTTCACAGGACTGTGTTTAGCCAGAATATCAAAATGTAATTATCTGTCGTCACTTAATTTGGTACTACACTGCACCCTGTGCCCTGGTTTCAGAGTTAATAGGACACCGGTGTTTGTTTGCTACTGAGTGATAGGTGCACTCCCAGGCTGGGCCAGGCCACTTGGCAAGGCAGAGGCACAGCTGCCACCATGATGGCATGGAGCAGGGGATGGCCACAGGGCAAACTGTGCTGGGCTGCATGCAGCCTGTGGGGCACGAGCTCGATATGCCTATACTTGGCTACCAACACAATACCTATTAATCAATAGTAACAAATCAGGCAGAAGAAATCTAACCTCATCACACTGATCTGTGGTACAGGGTTGTTGCCTTGGTCATGGTCAAGTTTTAAAGTTGTTTTTGAGGGCAGGGCAGTTACTTTCATTACATGGATTTTCTTCTGTTGTAACAGTTATAATTCAGTCTTGAAGATTTTCAGAGCTAGAATAGATTAAATGATGGCATCCAGATCACAAAGGCAATCATTTCTCAGAGCATTACTACCTATTATTTTATATATCAGTGATACACAGACATTTTGCTTATACACAGAGTATGGGTTTGTAGAACTCGTATGCTAGAGGACGTGCATGTGCACCAAGTATTCAGAAATAGATGGTGAGATAAAAGTGTTCAACATACAGAGGATAATTTTATAAGTAGGTACTCAGGAGCCACAGAGTCATTGATATAGTCCAAGAATACTCCCTGAACAGTATTAAACAAACTAGTTTCCTGCAGTCCTTCATGTGGTAAATTCTTATGTCTCCTCTTTAAAGCCACTGACTTGTCATCCTCATATAGTTCAGCTACAATCTAGAATGGTATTTGGTAACAGTACTATAAGGTGGATTTCAGAAACTCTCCAATTTAAGGATATTTATGAATTAACTTTCAAAGTAGAAAGTCACATTTTCTGTCCTTAAAATCAAATACGAGACTCTCCTGCCCTACAAAATAGAAATTCAAAAGCTAGAAGAGTTCTGAATGCTGAAAGAGCCACATCTGAATTTGTCAGAAACGTTTTGAAGATTTAAAAAGTACCCCTTAGCCAGCAGTTTGTTATTTCCCTTTTACTCACTCCATATGTATCAATATATATATATATACACATACATGCATACAAAGAAATGAGGTCAATTTAGTATTATTAAATCAGAAAATACAACCTGCACTACCACAAATGTGGTGAGATTAGTTTAAGATCCAAGACCAGCTCTTTGGATGTGAAATTAGTATAACTGAAAGTGAGGCACCAAAAGGAGAGCAAGGAAGGAAACTCAGAGTTGTACCTTGTTATCATTGTTAAGTTCAAACATTATTTCACTTATGTTCTAGTGGGAGAATTCCATGAAATAAAAAATTACTTTTAAAAGGAAAGCAGCTTTTGTACACTGTATTTTCATTTCCTATTCTCCAGTTTCCAGATGTTAACTAAAGCCTGTATTGAAGCCTGTATGTTGTTTTTACAATCGCTCCTGATCACAATGTTCTCAGCAAAGTATGTGCAGTAAAATGCAATGAGTGTAGATCTTAGACTGTGAAGCTTAGAACCAAGATCAAGTTCAAACAAGACTGACTGTACTTTTGCAGCTGGAACAGCTGAATTCTCTGATAAAAGAGGACAAGATGTAAAAAATTGGATCAGAAAGAAGACGAATGTCAGGTTCTCAATTCTTCCATCTCCTTCTCTTTCTCTTGATACAAAGATTAATGGTATTTTAATATCTGAAGCAATAATAAAAGAGATAGAAAAAGAACGATTAACACAAGGAGTCATTAATACACATCATTTAAAGCTAGTTTTAATGTTCTCTACTGTATTCAGCTTAGTTTGTCCCATCCATTTCAAGTCTCCCTTCAAGCAGCGTATAAACAGAAGAAAAACCATTCTGCTAAAAGTGGCAAAATCTTAGCAGTCATGTTTCAAGATTGGACATGGCATATTTTGTGTCTTGCCCTGCAGAATTATATTTGACACTTGTTGCTCTTAAGACACTGAGTCACCAATCAGTATCAGCTGTGACTGAGGCATTTTATTTGTTAGAATGCATTTGTGAAAACAAACTCAGTGCAAAAATGTTTGTTGTAAGATACCATGATACAAGAAGCCTCATCCCATTAACAATTAAAGCAGAAGACTAAAGCAGTTAAACTGGATTTAAAAAGAGAGAGAGAGAGACTTTCCCATCATGCTTCCAAAAAATCTCTCCAAGGCAATCACTTTTGACTAGAATAGTATAATGAAAACAAATGGTAACACACTAAGAGAACTGCAAAACACTGAGATTCACTGGGGAAAAATACCCTCAAGTGTTATATGAGATAAGCTGAGACATGTTCCAGAATGCATATAGAACACTATGTGTGGTCTCTGACTAGCAAATACAAAGCTATAGTAAAAAAAAATGGACAGACAGAGATTGGAAGTCACAACAGAGGAATAAGAAATTTCAATTTAGAGAAATCTTAAATGTCAAAGTGTGCACTCACTGAAGATGACTATAGAGCTGGCAAACATTGAAAACAGACATTTTGACTTTCTATACTATTTCAGGAAAGTCACTTTAACATCTTGCACCTTATTCTCTTCATCTCTAGTGTCTTAAACTGTTTTGGTTCTTTGTTCATGTTTAAAACCATCTAAAGCCCTTTACAGAAGCTGCTGGAGCGCTACAAAACATGTCTGTATCTGTATCTTTTCATATATCACAGGAGTTAAGCTCAATTGAGCTCATAAAGTACTGGAAGCCCATTTGTCTTTAAGAAAACCTAGTAATGCGTTTGGGAAAGTTTGGGATAAATCAAACTGTGTGGTGCCAACTTCTAAAAGAGTTAAAAGAGGTTGAGTGCAGAGGATATGTTACCAAGAATAACAGTAAGTACAGTGGAGTAGAACAGAGCAGAATAGAATATGGATATCCTGCACACAAACAAACAAACCTTTTTTCATCTCCCAAAATCACCATTATGACAAGGAGGATCTAGCAATACTTCAAGTTTTATAAAAACTTGGAATCAACTTTGGTAGTTTTATGCAAATTGGAAATAGTTGACTTCATGAACTTCACAGTGATTTTTGCCTGCTGTTTAACAAACACAGGGGTAACATACATATATTTAGACATAAAGGAACACTGTCACTAGAAATGTCTACACAATCACAATGTGAATTCAGACAGCTCACGTGATGAGTGCACAGTGTCTGAAATCATATGATCACGTACAGTTTCCTCCCTGCAAGATCTGTTCGTGTCAAATACGCAGAGTGGGTGGTGTTCTCTAAATGAAAATGAGTGTCTGCATAATAAATGAAGCTTCTTTCTTAAGATTCCTGCTTAATCTACTGTAGATGCATTAAGGAATGTGATGAATGATACAGGAAAGAAAGACAGACCCGCAGTTAAAGCAGATGAAGTAGTTACATTCCACACTGAGAATTATATTTTATCTTTCTCTGAGGTCCCACGTTATCCTGGGCAACTGAGTTTAACCAAAATTTTTAGTTTTTCTCCAGTTTTTCAAGCTGCAGTCCCAAAGGTCCACAGCAAAGTTTAGATGAAATACTCCAAAAGTAGTAAAAGCTTATCCTTGATGCATCACCTATATCGGTCAAATGTCAAACTGTTGCTCTAAAATACTAGTAAATTATAGTTTTCCAAGGAAAGAACTAGAGCCTAATCTAAATAAATGCAGATATTTTCTACCTAATTTATTCTTTTTAAGTTGAAGTTCTACCAAATCCAGCAGATCAATTAGCATGAAAACTCAAATAAAAGAGGATTTAAGAAGAAAGGAAAAAAAAAAAAGACAAAAGTGGAAAGACAAATCTCTAATAAGGAGTAAGAGCCCACCATTTGTGTAAATCATGATATAAGCTATTCCACTTACTGCTATTCTACCCACTAATACTCAGCATAGAAACTATATCTAAATGTTGAGCATGTGTATACATGCTACAGCCATATTTCTTAATAAAACAAATAGTCACATTAAGATTTCATTATGGTATTTACTGAAATCTACATTTTCTATAAAAAGGTTCTTCCTCACATGGCAACACATAAACTGAAGATTGTGGCTAGATGTGTGTATCTTTATGGGGCACTGGTGTCTTATGTTCTACCTGCATTGTGCTTGTTGGATGCACTATGTGGACTGCACCTACAGGTATGCAGCAAGAATAGATTATTCATGTGAACCACACATTCATCAGTAGGAAGGAAAATTAAGACTGCAGAGAAATACCATATTCTGGATACATCAAAATTTAGACGATTTATCCTTCAATTCCTTTCAAGCTGCAGTTCCTGCTCAGACTGTATCTCAAATTTACATTTCAGTACTCCAATCTGAAAAGTCAAAATAAAAGAGAAGAATATTTTTCAAAAACATTCTGTTCACAGTAATTAATCTCAGGTCAGTGACAATTACTACAAGCAGTATCATGTTCATTGCAGGTTTTGAAGGAAAACTACAGTGAAAAATTGTTTGCTGTACAGGATAGATATTCTTCATTAAACTGAAATCACTAGTCACTGCTTTCTTCAGAAACAAACATCATTAGTCTAAAGAAGAAGGATAAGATTAGGCTTTGCTTATACTTTATGAAACCCTACACAAGATCTGCAAAATTTAGGATAATTAGACAATTGAAGAAATCACGAGGCAGACACAGCTTGGGTCTTTTCACAGTCTTAAGAGATGTTAACTGAACTACAAGTTCATAATTTCTCGTAATACCTGTGGTGTTTGCTAAACTCGCAGTAAACACAGCATTATAAAGAAAGTCTCTGAGCAGGTGAATGGTACGTTAACAAGGGCTTCATCTTCCTAGGCTTACCTCAATACGCCACATGGAAACTAAACCCAAAAGTAAATACCAATTGCAAATTTAAAATACGGTTGTCTATGTGACCAAAAATGTGATTCTAAAAGATGCAAACTTTCTGGAAAGCTTGGTGCTTACTCAGTCTGAAGTCGAATGATGATGTATATTCAAATGTCACCAGTTAGCTATTGTACTGCTGATCCTTTGAGCAGAAATGTCTTATTCCACAGTGTTTATCCTGTAATCCCATACTGTCAGGCCAAGAATCAGAACTCCCAACAGCCAACTTGCCTCCAGCTATTTTACCTCTTCAGCAGCTTTCAAGAGGCTGTAATATACTGCCAATACAAAAGCCACTGGCTTATTGACAGGTAGAGGGAAAAAATTGAAATTTAGAAAACTAGAATTATACATCAAGCAAGACAATAATTACTTCATGAGTTTTTATTAGTTTTTATACAAAAATACCTGAAATATTTAAAACAAACAAGCAAGCAAACAAACTAGAAGGCGGTTACATTTAATTGGTTCTTCATTTGAAATGCTAGGTCAGCGTTTAATTTTTTTAGTGTGTAGCATAAGTTATTATCACTATCATCTATGGGTTTAATGAATATAAGACTATCTCTACCGCAAGTCTTGCCTCAGTTAAAAATAATCTCACTTTTCCAAAGCAATCAGGGAAGCTTGTTTTATATTTAATTGTATGGCTGTCTACGTACCACAAGCCGTTTCCTGAGTAAAGCTATGACTCTTTCTAGCCTTGACTCACTTCTGTGCAAGTCCATAGTAAAGATGAGCACACTGATGGGCACCCCACTCTGTTACTGTGGAAGAGACCGTGCCTTCGTGAAGTTCACATTTTAATATGCATCAAGCTATTTTGGACCCTTCAAGTGCGAAGACAGACATGTGAACCGGTGCGGGCTCCCACCACTAGGGGGCTGTGTGAACACGGTGTTCTGGCGAGTTCTTGGCCCTCGCTGGTTCAAAAGGGCAAACCTAAATGCACTAAACCGTGACTCTGAAATTATTCGGTTCCACTTCTCTCCCCCCTCTGACAGAAAATGCGTCTAGTCATGGCTGAACCAGCCCTGCGATTTTTTTTGTTTTTTTTGAATGACCATATGTTACTCACAATTTTACTTGGTCACAAGTACTTCTTAAAAAAAAAAATAAAAATCCTTTTGAGTCATTGTTTGAGCTCACTGCAGATGAAGGATCAAAACTAATCCCGGGGTTGGACACCACAAGGTATGCACTGCACCTGAAAATATCTGGCTCAAACCCTGGGAACAGAGAGAGCTTTCCATAAGAACAGAGAGAGAAGCGTGAGGTGAATCCCGCCAGTTGTGAAAACCCAGATCAGGTGGCAATCCGGGTCAGCCACTCTTCTCTCCCGAGTTGGCCGCAGGAAAGGCACAAACAGCACCGACAGCAGCACGGGCTGCAGCCCTCCGAACTCGGCCGCTCGCAAGGCGTGCCAGCCGCGGCACGCGAGGGCTGTACGGCCGTGGGCCATCGCCGGGGAGGAGCGCGGAGACAGCCGCGCAGCACGGCCTGCCCCGCACACCTGCCCCGTCTCCTCGGGCACTGCGGTGCCTGCTGGGTCCGCGGCGCCACTGACACGGGGAGGTCTGGAGGCAGAACGTCCTAACAGCCACGCGGTATCTCGGCGCCGTCCGGCCACGCGGACGTGCTTACACCTGAAGAACGTCCTACGTCTCCGTCATAAGATCCAGCCCTAGCTTTGCGCTTACACAGATCGGAGGAAGGACAGCGCGCAGCCCTCGCGGGGGGGACGCGAGGGACGGCCACAGCACCTCGTCCCCGAGACCCGCGCGCCACGCACGCTGTCCTCCCGCCGCCCCCCTCGGTAGGCCTCCCGCGCGGCGCAACGCCTCCCAACCGCCCCGAGAGCGGGGCCACGCGGCAGCGCCGCGGCCGTGACCGCGGGAGGCCGTCGGGAGGGGCCGCAGCACCCCAGCGGCCGGGTGGAAGGCGGGCGGCGCGCGGCGGGCGGTGCGCGTGCGGCCGCTGCGCTCCCCCACCCCCCCCACCCCGTGCGCGCGCGGCGGCCGTTATGTGCCGCCGCCCAGGGCCGCAGCGCCCGTGTTCCCCCGGCGCGGCCAGGGCAGGGTTTCGCTCGGCTTGGCTCTGTGTCACACACAGATGTGACTCTTGTCTGTTCCCTGCGAATGTACAACCGTGACGGCTCACCTCCTCCCGCCTCCCTTCTCCCTCCACCCGCCTCCCCCCCCCCCCACCCCAGGCACAAAAAAAAAAAAAAAAAAAAAAAAAAAAAACACCCTTTGACAAAAATCTCCTCAGATCCCACACCGAGCAGCAGCGGCCGCCGCAGCAGAGCCCGGGAACGGATGGAGCAATGGGTGGGGAGCGGGAACCCGGCGCCGCCAGCCCCAACTTTCCCCCTGCCTAACTTTTCGCTTCTCTTCTAACGCTCCGCGCGGCTCTCCCTCTCTTCCCCTCCGCCGGGCTCGGGTGGCTCTCTTCGCTGCTCCCCGCTCGCTCGGAGCTCATAAGGAAGCGGCGAAGCGGCGGGCGGGAGCGCGACCGGGGCGAGCGGGCAGCGGAGCGGGAAGGCAGGGCGGGAAGGGAGGGGAGAAGAGGAGAAGGGAGGGGGCGGCCGGTCCGCACTGCCGCGCTCGCCACGAAGTTGGCGGCGAGCGCCGGGCGCGTTTGACAGCTGGGCGCGGGCGGGCTTCGTGGCCCCGGCTGGCACGGAAAGTTCGGAGGGGAGGAGGCGGCGAGGGGGCCGCTTCCCCCGCCGCGCTCTCCCCTGCCTCCCGCTCCGCCGCCCTTGCCCGGGAGCAATAAAAAGCGGCGCGGGGGTTCCGCTGTCCTCGCGGCCCCTCTCGCAGCCTCCCCTGCCGCCTCCCCTTTCCTCTTCCCCGGCCCGACGGCCCAACGACAACAAACCAACCTGTGGAGGCTCTGACCCGGACCTGGGTCCCTCCTCCCATCGCTTCCAGCTCTCCGCTGGAAGCTTTCCCCTCTCTTTGCCTCTCTGCTGCTCGGGCTGAACTTTTGGGGGCTGAAGTTTTGGAGGAGTCCGGAGGAGAGGGAAAGGGACTCTCATTTCTGCTGTTATTTTTTTTTTGGGGGGGGTGAGGGGAAGGGAGGGGGGACGGAAAAAACATCAAGAACAACAACAAATCCTCTCGTTTTTGTTTTTGAAACCTCGCTATATTTTTTTAGTCCAAACCACCTGAAGGTGTGAGGGTGAGGGACAGACAGGAAAGCGGGGAGGACGAAGGGGAGGAAGGAGAGACGGAGAGAGGGAGAGTGGAGAGGCGCTGAGAGTCCCGAGGCAGCAGGAAGGGTGCAGGCACTGCCGCTGAGAGGAGATCGAGAGACAGGGGGTGCACTTGACAACCAGCATGCAGAGATGGTAAGAAGTTTCCAGCAGCCTTTTCGTTTTCATTCTAGCCTGTGCTTTGGTTTGATGTGATGAATCAGTGGTGCAGCAAACACCAGCAGCCCCGCTCGCGGTCCGCTGTGTTTCACTCGACACAAACCAGCGGCCGGGAAGCGAGGGAGGAGGGGGTAATAAATAAATAAGTCAGCCCCGTGCTGCGTGGATTGGGGGAGAAAATGACTTAGAGGCTGTGCTAAACTTCCAGAGAGTTTGGGGGGTTGCAATGGGATGGCCACATGCTTCTTACCGCCTCCTTCTCCCCGCTGAAGGCACGGGGATAGTTTTTTGTTGTTTGCTTTTTTATTTGCTTTTTGGTTTTTTTTGTTTGGCTTTTTTTTTTTTTTTTTTTTTTTTTAATGTGTCTGTGAAGGGAGGGAGAGTGAAGGTGGAGTGGGGCTAAGTGGGGCGTGCGGTGCTCTGATCCTTTCCGGACACCACCTTCTGCTCGGAAACGAGCGGGGTTTTGCTCACAGCGGAAAGGTAACCCCCGAGAGCGGGGGAAGGAGCCGCGCGTTGGCGTACGAAGCATCGCCCGGGGCAGGAGGCAGAGGCGCGACCCCCCTCCCCGCAGCCTTTGTTGTGCATGAGCCCGCAGCGCGCCGCTCCGTCCCCGCGCCCGCTGCCGAGGGAGGGGGCAGCCCTAGCCCAACTTCCCCCAAGTTTTAGTGCGTGCTTCGCGTGCTGTGCAAATGCACCTCTGGGTTTTTGCAAAGGAGGGCTGGGGCTTCCGCGGCCTCTTGGTTTAAAAATAAAAAAGGCGAAATGACTGGGGACCTCGTTTGGCTGGAGTCCTCTCATCTGGGCTTTGATGTGAAGATAGGTTAAACAGCTGCGAAGAGCAAACACGTCTAAAGAGCCGTGACTCCTCTGACGTGCGTAGTGATAACCGCTCGTACGAGCAAGTGGACCGACCTCGGCGGGTGATGAGCGGTGCTCAGCCCACACTCAGCGGAGTGGTGCGTTTCCAATTGCTGCTGGATTACTTCCGTGCTTCAGTCAGCGTCTGTCACCTCACTCCGGGGATATTACGTATTTGCCTTGTGTGTCTCTCTCGCGTGTGCGTCTGCTTGTGCGCACGCACACAAACTTACACGTACAGAATAATATGTATATATGTATAGTGTGTACATACATATGTGCATGTATACATGGCAGTCATACTCTAGATACAGCATGTACCTCTGTGTGAATGGAGAGCTTGAGATGCAGGGTTTGTATTTTTCCCTTCTCTCCCTGACATGACATGTCTTGTTTCAGTGATCAAAGCCTTTGGAGTGTAGGAGATGCAACTGTCAAATGTAGGCAACAATAAGGAAAAAAAAAAAAAAGGGAGGGGGAAAAAGCAGCGTGTGCCCAGGACTGTGGTTACAGTAACGCTGACAGAAATTAAAGTGGTTTTGAAAGCAGCATGCGATTTATGATGGTTCCCATTTACCCTAGAGTCAAGCTGTTGTAAAATTGATGCACGAAAGACATGTAATAATCCGGTGTACCCAGGATTAAAGTGGCAACGAGTGTCTTTTTGTGTGTGAGTCTGGCCAACAGTCAAAATGGTTTGAAGCAATTTTTAAGTAAGAAGTCAAAGCAGAATATTACGTATTTCGTTTCTTAACCCGTGTGTTAGCCGTGCATGTTGGAATATTTTTAGGTGGAAGTGGACTTTTCTTTCTCGTTATCTTCCATTTCGCCTCTCCGTATGACACATCTTCCTAGACAGAAACTTTAAAATGGGGTAGCGTTTTTGTCATACGTTCAAAGCATAAATGCTCACAGTGTAATTACTGAGTTCATTTCAGACAGTAATATTTTATAAGCCTGATCAGCAGATCTGTGCAAGAATACAAAGTTCCTGTAAAAGTATGTGGAACGTTCCATGCCCTTAAAAATTGCAGGAATTTTTAATCTGAAATTTAATGGGGCATATGAGCTGTCTGATACGCTGCAGTTTCATTTTAAGCTGCCCAGTATTAATGAACCATCCAGCTGTGTATGAGTTCTGCCTTAAATTCCTAAATCATGTGAATTTAAAAATATATATATACTTATTTATTTCACTAATATTTCGAGCAGTCCATCTTTACACGATGCAGATGCAAGAAAATCTCAATGTAAATTATACACTAATTATATAGTAAACTCCTTGTAAAACTTGGGAATGTGAAAGTGTTCCTGAAACGCGTACATCTTGTACATACATTAGGAAAGGCTTGCCTTGGTACATTATTTTGTAAAAACGCAACACAGGCATTTTAGGGGCACAAACTGTGCAGGCCTCTATATTTAAAAACGATGTATTTTTACTACTGAGGTGTATGTGATTACATTAAGGAAGTAAAAGTACGGACAAAAGCAGAGTTGACTATTTCTATATTAAGTGTAACTTCTATAAGTGTTACAGTTTGAATTTTCTAGTGAGTTTCTGAGTTCAGTGCTTTACATAACATTTTGTCCTCATCTTGCTTGCTGTCAGAGATGTTTCATGGTTGTGCAATTGCTGCAGTCAAGAATGCCAATTTGCATTCCAGGAGTGTCATTTGATTACTTTTATCTGCACAGCTCGAAGACCAACCCAGACCTCTCATTTCATCTTGCCATGTCACGAGTCAGTGCTGTGTCGTCTTTTAAAAAATCTGCCTGATTTAGACAAGAAAGAAAAGTACTTTTATGTTGCAGCCGCAGTCCCCTGCTAACTTGTCAGCAGCAGGATATGATTCACTTGGGCCCAGAAGAGTGGTACAGAGATGAGGGTTAGGCAGTTCAATAAGCCCATGGACAGGTAGTGTGTGACGTCCCAAGAGAGCTTAAGTTAATGAAGAACAGGTCTGCTTAGTTCTTCACACTCTGACCTGGTGCTGTCCCCACAGTTTTCTCATTTGATCTTTCCCAGCAAATTGATCTTTTCTAGTACTTTTTTGCCTTCCAAGTTAGTCCTTGTGGGACTGAAATTAGCAGAGCAACTTAAGTTGGATAATACAGCTGTTCAGAGAAGAAGAAATTGGACACTAGCTCATAAAGGGGGAGGGGGATGTAAGCTATTCTTTCTGTTGTTAGTTGAGTTTTCTTTCTTTCCTTTCTTTCTTTTCTTTCTTTTTTTTCTTTCTTCCTTTCTTCATTTCTCCCTTTCTTCCTTTCTTTCTTTCTTCCAGCTTTATTTTAGAAAACTTCACAATAGCCAATAGTCACATTACTTTGGAAGTTTGCTTTCTCTCTTATTTATAGTCTGTATGGATGGTCCATTGCACACCACATTAAATGTGTATCCTTTAAATAAAACAAACATGCTTGCAGCAAAGGCTGCAGGTTTGTTTTGGTATTTGTCAGTTGAACTTGCTTGTTAGAAATGATTTGCTAGTCTGTAATGAGGCTTTTACAGTTGTCGTAAGACATTTTAAATATCAATTGCACATGCCAACTGCATTATTTATAGCCTGCTAAATAACTGTAATTCCATAGTATCCAATACTGAAATGCAGTGGAGATTAAACAATAAAAGCCATTACAAATGGTATGTGTAAATATTATGGTAGGTGAGAATACAGTCAGAAAATTACTACTGGCATTACTGGTTTTCTGAAAAAGCAGTGTATACAAACATATTGGTATATTGGTTTTAAACCAAGGCTCTCTGTATTTGAAATCTGAGTTCTAGAATGGAAATATGGTATTACCTATCGTTCTTTCACATTAATTTGCACATAGTAGTTGAAAAGCGGAGTGGAGATGTGTTTGGGTGTGTGTGTGCACATGTACACATGTATGTGTGTATTTAAATACACACATGGCTAGCTTGTCAAACAATGTAAGATTTCAAACTAGAATTTTGTAAATAGCTTATGTTGGAAATGATTAAGGGGGTCTTTATTATGCTGCACACCAATAAGCAGTATTTAACATTGTATATCACAGCAGATGTTCTCACATATTTTCCATGTCCTTTCAAGCTGTAGAATTGAAAACGCTGCTGAACGAAAACAAGAACCCTTATGTATGGGAAATGCTGCTCTCTCTTTCCTTCAATATTGCTTTTGAACATGGGAAGGAAATGTAAAGGATCATTGGTCAGTTAAGCTCCTCTGCAGAGCTAGAGGGAGCTTCACGATTTTATTAGACATGTCTAAGGTAAAAAAAAAAAAAGAAAAAGTAGAAGAATACTCTGAATCAGGAGTGCTGATTGCTAACTTTTTTAGAGGCAGTGATGTACCTTCTAGACTCGGAGGTGACTTTGTTCTATGTTATATGTGCATGTGTGTTAGACTTATGGCTGACTACAGATGTCATCAATTTCAAACAAAAAACAAATACTGACAGCAAAGTAATTACAGTAAAAGAAATCCATGTAAAACAATGGATTCTTTACTAAAACAGAATCTGTATTTTTTCCTCAAAATCAGAGTTCCTTTTTCCTTTGCATATCAAGCATAATCAAAAAAATTTGGAGACCTTTATTCGCTGTGTTTTTTTTTATTGAAAGAGCCCTAAGTCTGGGTCTCCAAGTTTGCATGGGGCTTTTGTTTTAATGCAAGCTATCAGTATGTGCTGGGGAAAAATCAGCCGTATCTGGACATACAGAAAGTTCCCCATATAATATAAAACAAACAGAGCATTTCTGTCACTTTGGAAATGTGTATTGCTTCCCAATGTAGGAATTTGTACTTAATTTAGAGAAATAGCATTTAATATGGCTTAATAAAAAGCATCTGTTTAAACCTTGTATTCTCTGTCAGTTTCATCCCACCTAAATTCTGACATATTTGTTCCAAAAATGCATTGATCGTAATTGCTGCTTAATAGTTATATGGCAGCTTTTACAAGCATTACTTTGGACAAACTTACTTACATTTAAGTAAATGATAAAATCCAGTGAGATAAACGACCAGATTTGTCTCCTTTATCTCTTGCACAGTAACTCTCATTATGTGCCTTGCTAGTAAAAGCCTTTATTTGTAGATTATTAGAATCTTAGTACACTCAGGAGCTCTGTTGTAATTTAATGTAGTTGTTCAAGGAGGTTCTGCGATTTTAGAATCATTTCGTAGTGCTCTTACCACATGTTATAAATATGCATATTTTATACTCCAGATACACATGCAAATAGAATCTGTCCTATTCCAGGTAAATCAAAGTTGTTGAGGGAGGATTCTTTTCATCTGCAGAGTCTTTTTCTGTACTTCCTCTTGGAATATTTTATGTGAAAAACACAAATTTGGATAACTTTGGATAATCAGATTTGTTTTTATTTGTTACTGTAGAGAGTGAGAGTTCTTTATGTTTTTTTAGAAAACTTTTTTTTTTTTTTTTTTTTGGTGGAATTGAAACATCCCTCTATTTAATTAGATTTTAATAGAAAATTAAAAAGACCTACATTAACTCTAAAAATATGTTGTTCACTGTGATTATTTTTCATTATAAAAAATGTCTGCTGTGAATCACAAACAAAAAGAAATCAAAATACCATAAAGTAATGACTGAAAAGTTTATAAGTCACCATCATCTGGTGCACTGTCTGGAAGCTCAGCTGTGTTTTTGCAGTGTGTTACAATTGGTTGTGTCTACAGTTCTGCTGCATATAAAACTTAATAAAGCAGGCCTGTTAGAATTCTTCGGCTATGGGGAGCATTTCAGACAGTATGCAAAGCATATTATGAACTGTTATCAGCTGTAAATGAAATTGAGTGCATGTACAAAAGCTATCATGCTGTCAGCTGGAATCACACTGAATTAGTGTTGCAACTTTATCATAATTGTCAAATATGTATTATTTTGAAACTTGTGATTTGAGCTTTTAGTCAGTGCTTTTTAACGTTCAATACAAAGATGTAACAGCAAACAAAAAACATTTTTCCCTCATTGTGACCTGACATTTGCCAAAGTGCCCCATGCTGAAATTTCTTTTCAGTATCTTTTTTTCTTCCAAAGCCAGACATGTACCCAGACACAAAAGCCTCTGTGTATAGCAAGCTGTTTTAAATATTGTGACTCGACGATGTGCTGTCCTTTCTCTGCTTGAGCCAAGGATCTCTGCTCAGTGTCTGTGGATTACCAAGTCCCTTCTTTATTGTACCTCTTGTCAGCTATTCCTATTCATTTAACCTTTCATTAGTGTCTGTGCAGCTTCACTGTCTGGAAAGGCAAGAAAAAACCTAAAGGCCTACTGTCACAGTTATTAGATTTCTCGGTTACATCCCAGCAACCATAAAGGAGTAAGAGTCAACACTATTGTCATGCATGCTGCTGTCCTGGGGAGCAACTCTTCTGTGCATGTCAAGGACATGTGCCACATGTTGATAATGCATCCCAGGGATAAATGCACGACATGGGGGATAAACCAAGGCTGGCACTAATGAGCTTTGTAGGAGTTATTGCAAAGACAAACAGTTGTGAAGGAATTTTGCTTAAAATGCTGAAGGAGATGGACTTGCATTAAGTGTTGCCAAAGATTGCTTGTGAGGTTCTTGTCAATCATGTTAGTTTCCTTTAAGTTCCATTTACAAGGGAAGAAGTGTTTTCAGTGACTACAAAATGTATTGTTTTTCTTTTTTCTTAAGCTAACAGGATAAAAAGTGTACTCAAAATAGTACTCAATAATACGATCTATGATTTTCATTTTTCTTTTTTATCATTCTTTTTGATCAAAACCTGCAGTCCATGCAAATTGCTTGAAAAGCAATCTAAGAATATGAATTACAGTGTATTTTGAAATGTTACTTTAAGGAAAGCTTTGAATTCACTATAAGTTTTGTAAAAGCATTGACGTAGATTTGATGAAGGCATAAATTTGAGCATACGTGAGTACATCTAAGTAGTTTCATCTATGTTTGCCACTCTAGACAGTATGTATAGCCAAAATTAGTAATTATGAGACTGTTCCCTAATTCCACTGTTCCCTCTTCCACTTAGTCCAGTGTGATGTTCATATATATTTTGCTTCCAAAGCTCCTGTGTGGCCCATCATACAGACAGTATTAACTACATCCAACTGAATTCCGAGCTTTCAGTTTTTACAGTAGTGAAAAAAATTCATGCTTTTCCCTGACGTACCTTACCTTTTAGAACATATCCAAATCACATTTTTGTAAATAATGTTGTAAGGATACGATATGCAATTTTGTTTGACTTGCATAAGGAGATATTGGTCAAAACAAAATTAGACCTACAGATTAGTAATTAAATTATGACTGAATTGTGCCTATCAGTTCTCTGTAAGGCATAAGACTATAATGTTGGTGCTATTCTTCCTAAGGTAAAAAGTGGGAATAAAGACACAGAAATCAGCTGAGTTTCAGCTATTTGAAGCTGTTGAATAAAAGTTTCCTCCATGCTTTCCATGTGGCATCCTAAGAGGTCTTTAAAGATGATAAATCTAGTGGGCTACAGAAAAATTCTTACGACTTCTTTAGATTAACTTCTTCATAAAGTGTCAGTAATCATCATTTATTGATAAAGATGCTGAGCTTTTTTTTTTTTTTCCTTGATTAATTCTGGTATGAAAGAGGCAAAGAGTGGCTGCACCTTTTACTTTAGTTGAACACTGAAGGCAAAGTTACCTCCAGTGTAGTAGCTGGAAGCAGCAACAAGTTCCTCCAAAGGAAATTGCATTTGAAAGAAAATTCAGTAAAAAAAAAATTATTCTTCTTGTTCAGACCCTGGAAACATTTGTACCTCTGATACTGAATTCCAGTTTCCTCAGATTAAAAGAGAAGCTGTTATATTTTGTGATTTAAATTAGAAAAATATTTAAACGGAACAAAATATTCAGACATGAGCTGGAACAAATGCACTAGTGCCTACTCCATTTAAAACATCCTTTCGTTATTAGACTGATATTAGCTATGATGAATCTAAAACTTACTACATGGTTCCCAAATCAAAGATGAAAGGGCCAGTTAGGAATCAAATAAATTTTCCTGTTGAAATGTAGCATTTGACATTTAGAAAGATGTGCTCAGCATGATGAACCACTTCTCTTTATGGAAACTTGCCTGGTGATTTTTGCACTGAAACTACTTTGAAATTGAATCAAACTCTAATAAATGTGAGGTAAATTAACTTGGAAGTCCTGATTAGTGCCATTTTGAGCTAAGGGAAATATATTCCTGAAAGCTCTTCCCCTCCCTTCCCCCCTCCCCCCTCTGTTTTATTGTTAATGCATGCCAATTTTCATTGCTAAGTAATCATGTTTGTTCTTTTGATAGACTTACTAGTCTAAATCCATTGCCTTTGTGTGGCAGTGCCCTAGTTTTATTAATGAAAGATTTTGTTATTCACCTTACTGTGAAAGCAGCTCGTACTGGTCAAATAGCCTTACACTCCATCTATACTCTCTTTCAAAGAGTTGTCATTATTCTGTAAAGTAATTTACAGTGTACAGTACAGTTTGGCATTGCTGTTATACTGATCTGATGCCAATTACATGTTTCTAAAAAGCTACTTGAAATACTTTCCGTAGTGAGGGTCTGCACAGAATCGTAGGGATCAGCATTGGAAATCTTTGCTGAAAATGCCAAAAATTAGTGATAAATAAATAAAAAATATATGAGTAAATATTAGTAAAAACTTATAACTTTCTTCTCTGGCAGGGCATGTCATATTTTCAGGTCATAGTTATCAGGTATATTTTGAGTTAACTTTTTGAAGATACCTTGCTTCTGATCTCCTGTGCAATATGCCGGATCAAAATAAATGACACTACGAAGCAGCTGAATAAGTGATTAAATATGGTATTTAAAGAGGCTGAGGAATTTATATTCTTCAGTACACAAACTGGCATTTAGATCTTTTCTATACTTAGGTGCAAATATTAAAAAGTAATGTATGACATTGCATAAGTAATGTAACTAAAAGCTTCTGAGGGATTTTTAAGTCTAAGCTGATTTACCATCCACATGGTAAGAGAGTTAGCCCCCCCCCCAAAAAAAAGAAAAGTAGGAACAGATAGCAATAGCAGGTAAGTGATGTATGATTAAAATATTTTGACTTTTATGTTGCTCTTCTTCATCAGCTTTTAATTTCAGAAAGTAAGCTAGTAATTTCTCTATTTCCTGCTAATCATAAGTAACTTGTGCTTCTTACATATCTCACCAGCTGGTACATTTACATTATTTATTATTTGAGTTGATTATTTCATAAGCAGGAAGTCATTCAGTTGTTGAGTGGATTCTCCTCTGAAAGCAAATATGCATCCCTTTTTGTCACTTCTTTTGAATGCTTCTCACAGCATGAGAGCAGCAGGAATGTAAGTAAGCTACTTAGATGTTCATAGTTGGGTTTGGGGATCAGAAAGCGAGAAGTTTATCATCATCTCCTGCTGATAACTTTCATGAGTTAGTTTCAGGAGTTTGTTTCATGACTTTCATTAGTGGAACGGTCGTGTAGCTCTAGTCACCGTAACAGGGCAAGAGGCAACTCTGCACACCTTTCCAATCTCTCTATCTGCATATGCAATTTTGTAGCCCTCTGGCTATTAAATGGTTCACAGGTGTGGCCAGTAGGATGGGATAAATTTTGCATAATGTGCCTTTTATAAAAAACATCCAGCAGTCACTTGGCAATATGGAGGATTTGTGAGTATGTTAGATAAAACTCTGAGGTATGCAGGGAGTTACTTTCCACTGTCAAATACTGAGTGTCAAAATTCACTCTTCCTGTGCAATTCCCATAATTGCCAGACTTTTGAAGGACCTAGCCACAGGATGTTGAATTGTTGCAACAGAGAAACTAGATGAGTGGTAAAGACAAAAGTGCATTCTTGTTCTCACCGTTACGGATTTAAACCTTGGTTGCAGATGCAGAATGCAGTACAATTGTCCACCTTCAAAATTCAGTTTGAAATGTAGTCTGTTTTGAGGATTGTTATTGCCCTTGTGGTGATAAGTTTACAATAAACTAACATAAATTTAGGCTTTTAACAAGCAAAATATGCATGTTCCTTATGATTCACATATTTCAAGAATGATTTTAATTTAACATGCTTTTTCTTTTTAAAAATACTGGTGGCATATCTGGCAAGATCAACTACAGATGTACTGGAAGTTCAGAATTTTTGCTGCAGCTTTTCTGAGGGATGTGTGCTTGCCTGTGTGTTTGCCTACGTGCATGTAGATGTGCAATATATTATTCTGTATACGTACACAGTATGTTATTGCACACATTTATATATAAATTATATAAATATAAGTATATATAAAAACCAGACAGATGTGCATACACTCAGTACACATATACATGCATACAAACAAATATACATTTTGTACAGAAGATTTTATGGAAAGCTACTTATGTTATCAGGAAAGCTTTCAGGACAGTTCTGGTTCTTGACTACATGTAAGAAATAAATGAATCTTAACAGATATCTGTGAAAATAAATGCATTTCTAGAAGGGAATCCAAATATTTTATATCCCTTTATCTTAGGAGAGCATTTTAGGAAGTATCGGTCTCCCCTTCTCTCCTCTCTGCTCCCTTTTCTTCCTCTCCGTTCCCTTTCTGTCTCTTCTCTTTTTAGAATTTTGATGACTTTCACGTATGAACACAGTATTTTGTAAAAGGCATGACATTGTGCCTTTTACATTACACAAGAATGACCAAAAATGGGCTGGCCTCTCACTGGCTTGCATAGGGGGATCTTCATTTATCTTGGGTTCTATTGCCATTATAATGTACATTGAAATATATTGTGATCATATTATCATGGGAATGTTTGCACAATGTGCAGGCTTAGTTAATTATCTCTGTATTATAAGAAGTATTTGTATTTTCTGTGAAAAAGCTTTAGGTCTGTGAAGATTTGAGTAACTTGCTATTCCTAGCTCCTCTTGGGACCATAGCTAGTTCTATCTGAGGCTTACCATTAAATAATAGGAATAGGCATTGGCAAAATGCCATGCCAGGATTGAAAGAAGCATAGAAAAAGTTCAGAAATCAGATGATAGTTAATGGAATCTCATTTCACTAAGTATCATAGAAAACTTGTCTTAGTGTCGTATATGCAGTTGTTGTGTCTCTGGTCACTGAGCTAATATGCACAATGGTTGAGTCCAGTGAGCAGATACAGACCTGCTCTTCTATTCTCTTTCAGGCAAAGTAGAACTTAGTGCAGTCGAGGCACTAGGTGGTTTAATTGGAAGTACTGGGTGTCTTGTTAGAAGGTTTGCACTGCACTCACTGTTGGCTTTTGGTAGTTAAAATCTCTGGGTAAACTAGGGTATTGAAATTTCATCCAAGGATGCCAGGAAAATGTGTTACAAACTTGAATCATAGGACAAAGTCAGAAAGCATTCTTGGACCTTTCTCAGTTAGAAACTTGGGATGTGTGTGGCAGTTCAGCATAGAGACTGAAAGAACTTCCTGAGCAGTTTATTTAAGATGAGCTTATGGGAGGGGATTTTCTCTCATCAAAGCAGTCAGTGGTAGTTTTCACACTGCTTTCAAAAAAAGGTTGGTTGTAAATTCCTAATTCTTGTGACACTGCTACTGCAAGATAGCCTCCACTAAGAATTTGTAGTTTGTCACATTGATGTTGGCTGTCCTGGCTGATGTGGCTAACCTGGGGAAAGCTACATCACATGAGCTGCAGGGTGGCTGATACGCTGTGAATCTGCCTTCTGGTCACCTGACTATTTCTTCTCTGTGTAGTTGTCTTTTAAAAGTCCATGGGCACTTGGCCTTTGGATTTCATGAACTTAACACCTAGTTTTTAAAACAGAGCTGGAGAATGGCTAGGCAGTAGTATTAACACTGGGAATTTGAATCATAAATATTCAAGACTTTTTTTTAATGTCTAAGCTTAAGACAGTCACTCCATGAATAGTATCTGACTCATTATGGTAGTTGTCCAAGACCTCATGAAACTAAGAGAAAAAAAAAAAAAAAAGTTGGAAAAGAAATTCAGTATTTCTTCTAAAGTTTTGAGACTGGTAAGAAGTGAAAAAGAGAGGCAATTTTATTTCAACTGATAGTTTCAGAGATTCAAACAAAAAAATCACTGAACAGAAAGTCAATGTGTGGTCTGCGTGGTATTATCTGCTGTAGCATGTAGTCATAAGTTGATTGTGAAGGGGGGAAATGTGGATGATATTGTAATTCTGTGGTGTATTGTAATATTTTCAAAGTACAAGTCTGTGAATAAACTTGATGTGGATGATGACTGCCATGCACACCTAGAGCCCTGTATGACTATTTGTTGTTCTGATGTGGATTGTTACACTGGAGTGCATGGAATTACAGTACCTAAATATTTATTCATGCCTTTTGCATGTAGAATCAGAGCCCAAAGTATGCAGTATCAAGTCTTTGCTTTATGTGCAGCTAGTTTACTAACAGTTGTATCTTGATGTGTGAGGAAGATTAAGATAAGCAGGAGTCTAGTTTCTGAGGAAGGCGCAATTCAAACAGGTCTCTCACAGGTGAACACAGGCAGGTATTTGTGAGGTATACTCAGATGCTGTCAGGTTTGTGTCTTTCTTCTTCAAGAATAAAATAATATTTTCATGCTATGAACATTGTTTGGATTTGTGCTGAATAGTTATAGTAGCTCATCCAGCAACTATGCAAGTTCCACACACATTGCGTGTGGGATGGTGTTAATAGTATTGATTTTAACTGAGGAAATCTTAAATTGTTTAATCATAAGTGCAACTCTAACTATGTCACCACAGTTGTAATCAAAAACCAAATGCTAACTCTTTCAACTTAAAAGAGGATAAGCATCTATTGTCATTATTCTTCACAGGAAGCCCTGTCTGTGGAAATGTTATTTCTTCCGTCATACAAGTACGGTGTGTTACAGCACAGGCACACTTTCCAAGCATTCACCAATGTCCATGTTGGTTTTTTATGTTGTTTTGGTTTGTTTTTTTTTGTGACTGAAGAAGGAGAAAGAAGGTTATTGTCAGGTTTTGTCTAGAAGGGACATGATATTTGCTGACTGAAGAAATACTATTGCCAATATCGGTACGTCATCTCTCTAAACATTAGCTAAATGGATGGAAGGAGTATTACTATACCCATCTGGGGGAAGTACAAGCTACATTTTTTTGTTTTAATTGTGACTGAGAGTGTGAAGTTAAGGAAGTATCGACTTTTATAAAACAGTTTCTAAAACTGAAGCTTGTGGGGTTTTTGTAAATCAAGAGCATATAAGCTGCTTTCTGAACGCTTGAAACTCTTCAAAACACTACCGTGTTTTGTGCAAATAACAATTTAATGCATTTTACCCTGGAAAATCCCAATAATTACTACTCTTTTAACTTAACGCAAGCTTTCAGGATAACTACCCCAAAGACTTCTGTACTCCGAATTCTATTACAGAGACAGGCTCAGTGTGCTCCTGTTAGAGAAAACTGAGATCAATAAGACCTCTTGCTGAAAATAAAAAAGACATTAAATGTGCTTCTTTATAGGGAAGATGGTGGAGGAAGGAGATCCTTTCAAACATCTAAGCAAGCTTATTCAGAGTAGTTGAAGGCTATGTTGAAGGCTATCTCTTTCTGTAGAATAAAACACAATATCCATAAGGTTAATCCTTATTCCCATTATATTTCATTTGGTGTCTGGTTGGTTTCATAAATTAAAACATTTAGATACTAGATATCTAACTGAGCTCTCTGAGTTAACTTACTCTGAATTTAGTTCTAAAGACCCCTTCAAGAGCATAAGTTGAAGGTGTGTTGATATGTCTTTGACACTAGGGTTTTTTTCTTTTCTAATGCCAAGGTAAGTACTACTTATATAATCCTTACCTAATTTATTTTAGAATTGATAGAAATTGGTGTTTCATCCCAGATTTAAGATCCCATGCCCAGAGTCATTAAAGAATCTTCTTTGATTTATATAAATGTTTTATCATAATGTAGTCTTTAGAGAAGAATGACACTGTTTCAGTGAAAGAAAAGAAATCATTCAAAGGATTGAGTTTCTTTTTCTTAATGTGTAATATAGCCCATTTTAGTGCTGCAGGGCAATATTTTTTTCTTTCCAGATTATGAAGGGTGTTTCAGCTGAATATGCTCATACCTTTAAAAATCATTTGGTGTGAGAACTTTTAACGTTTGAGGGTGTTTTTTTTTTTTTTTTTTTTTTTTTTCTGTAATACATTATACCTTGCCTTTGAGCCTTCAATTTAAGTCTTCTGTCATATACTGCCAAAAAAGTTTGTTCAGAGCTCTGTCTGTGTTGAAACATGTATGCCTGTCCCAGTGTCATAACTAATTATATACCTTGTATGCTTACTTCTAGTAATTGGAAAGTAGACCTACCGCAGGATACATTTTAGTATTAGATTGTATCTTGGGGACATGCTACAGAAATCAAGTTTTCACCAAGCAGCAACTTGAATTTGTAAACAGATATTACTATTTTAAGTGCTTCATCTCATGATTGTTTCTTGACATCTATGTGTGTTTGTTTTAAAGTTGGGGAGAGAGTATTTCTGAACTGTACCTCTGCATGCATAGTAATTATATTCTTAACCTAACAGTATTCTGAAGTATCTACTTGAAAAGGAGGACTCTTCTTTCCATAATGGCTCTCTGCAAATTTTTTTTTGAAGGTTCAAATCTTACCAGAAAATGTGTGTCTGCACTGTGCCTGGCTAAGTTCTGCTTGGCTGCAGTGCTGTTTTCAGTTCCTAACTTAACAAGAGAGAGAGAGAGAGGTGGGGGAGAGAAAGACGGAGAGACTGGCATTTTGATCAGGAAAAAGCTTAAAAGAGATCTAGGGAAAACTAACACTTACTTAATCTTTTTCCTTGCAGCATCATTTGCTTGTGTTTTGTGTTTGTGTATATATATATATATAAACATGTACATGTATGTGTATCTGTACATTTTTGTAGGCACATGCAGAAGGGCAGAAGGAACCTTGTGGTTATGTCTAAAGTTTTACTTTGCATGCTCACAGCTAGACTAGAAAACGATGACTTATATGCATCAGCATGTGTAAAATATGTGCACCTTGTCCATGCCTGCTGAATGAAGACTTTTCCAGTCTTAAGTCTGAGAGCTTCACATCTTGTCGCAATTAAAGTCTTACAACTGAGCATTTAATTCAAGTGATAGATTACATTATTGTCAGGATATGTTCTGATCTTGTTGTTGCTTTTTTTTTTTTTTTTTTTTTTTTTTAATTACAGTACCACACTTAATGGGTTGCATGGCTAGCTGATGTTGAGCATTTAACACTTACTTTTGCAGAGTATGTATCTTTTTTACTAAAACTGCAACAGTAGTGATTGAATTCCTTCTAAAGGCATGTTTAGTTTCTTTTAAATAGAACAGGAAAATAATGTATATTTCAGTGATAATGACAGTTTTACAGGAAAGCTTTTTTTCTTTGTTTGATAAAGAAATAAGTACTTGTTCCTCATTATGGGAAAGTACATTTTCTTTTCCATACAAAGATTTCTTAGACAACTTAGTTACTTAAGTTTCTGTGTTATCTGTTAGTTTCCGTGTTCAGAAAGCAGCATGATTTTCTCAGACTCTTTTATTACTGTGTATGGTGTGGATTGCTGTGTGGATTAAATCACTTACCTTGAAAGTTTTTGACAACAGATTGTATATTTTAAGTAGTTCATGTGTCTTGTCAGGCAAATTTATCTTCCACTTTCCACAGTAGGCATTTTCGAAGGTTCAGAGCAGGAGAAGACTGGGTCAGTTTGACCAGGGAGAGAATAATGCTGTCCCACATTCCAGTTTTATACAGTTTCAGAACTGGTTTAATATTTCTTGTAAAGGAAGATGTGCATGTACAGCATATAATATCCTTAACTGATTTTTAAACTACAGATTGATTTTTCAAAAAGTTGCAAAATTTCAGTGTCCTAATTTCTTCAAAAGAATAAGGTATTACATATTTCAATACCAGAGAACACATTTTATATACAGATTGTTTTTTTTTTAACATGTGTCTTGTTTGAACTTTAGTCATTTTATTCTGTCATCTGTTTTAACAACTCTCCGCTCACCTATGTGTTCAAAACACTTAACAGGAAACTAAGCCAGCTATTTCAGTGATCTGAAAATTGGAGATAGAGTTGTCTGAGAAACACGAACATCTTACTCAGCCACTAGGGAAGAAAAGAAGCTGGGTATTTTCTTATTCTGCAATTTGGGGGAATTTGTCTTCTGTATATATCATTCATTCTTCTCCCAGCTGATATATATATATATATTTTTTTTCTCCTGTGAGGGAATAAGAGAGTTTCGTCCATGTCCTTCAGCCACATAACTACTTGAGACTTTTCTCTGCCAGTTGAGAGCTTTATGGTTTTCAGCTTCTGATTTTCAAGTCCATCTGTACTCTAAAATCTTACCTCAAGGTTTCCAGAGGAATAGCAGAGAGAAACTGGCTTGAGAGTTTTCTAGTTACAAGAGTGTTGGTTATCAATGAAGTCAGAACTACAAGCAGTGGAAGTGGGCCACACAGCTATTAGCCTACAGAGTCAAATAAATGCAGCATCAGTTCTACTGGTTTTGTGTTTTGAGAGGTCTGCCATGACACAAGGGCCAAAATTTGAATTATGAGATCCAAATTTTCTTAGAAGTTAGTAACGCTTGCCTGGAAAAAAAAAATTCCCACTTTCCCCGAAATCTGAAGTTTTCAAATTTTGTCAATTAGTGTATATTGAAGTTTACATATAGAGGATTAGAAGATAAGTTCATCAGTACAGTAAAGACGGGTGAAACAGTTAATAGTATTGATAATCTATATGCCATTTGACAACAAAAGGAAACACTGTAGTAGGAGACTAGGTTTTTTGTTTGTTTTTTGATGAGGACAAAATTATTAAACTCTCTAAAATAAGCAGTAAAATCCTGTCTGGAAGAGAAGAATCTTTTTTTGCTTGCAATGAGAGCTGTGGAAACAGAACTGTTGGGCCTGATGTTTTTTTTCTGTAACATGTAGCTAAGCATGTAGCAGATTTATGTCCTCATTGTTCATGTGATAGACCTTGTAACTGTTATGCTACTCAAATGCTTAGAATATAAAACAAAGGAGTTGATAATATCCACTGTTGTGAGAAAACAACACAAAATTTTTCCTTCTCTCTTGGTTCTTTTAGCTATTCCCATACAATTAGTACAGTGATAAGCAGTACAGTAATTGTCATTTATTTTATGGTACTTTTTCTTAGGGGAGAGTGAAGCAAGATCCTCTGTGAAAAAGTGAATTTTGTTTAATTTGCACAAACATAACATGATTTTGAAGTAATCATGTTTGAGCTATGCAGGAATGGACTCAGCTATGAGAAACAGGACTGAGTTGTGACCGTATTCAGTATCTTAGTTCTAGATTATGAGTTTAGAAGGAGGTTTTGTTACACTGATCTTGTAAATATGGTACAAATAGAAAAATACAGATTTGTTTTACCAGTGGTCATCCAGCCTTCTGCTGGTCTGTCATCCACTGCCTCATTATTAAGCTTTCAAACAGGTTTTGATATGTGTGCATGAAACTTCTTCAATGTCAGCATTCTTTCTGAAGGTGACTTGTACTGCTTTATATTTTATTCATCAAGAATATTTGATTTTTAAGCAAGCTTACTGCAGTATTTTGAATGTTTTACAACAGTTACAAAAAAGGAATAGAACACTGACAACATTCAACAACTTGTTTGATGCCATCTTACTTAACCTCATGTATTAAGTATATAAAAACCAGAACATATAATACCTCCATCGAACATATATGGTGAGGGCACCTGGTTGGAAAAAAATCAAAAGACTTGTGTGTATGGCAGTTGTCTTTTGCCTAGTGTGCAACATATTATTCTGTTAGGCCTCTTGGAAAGACAGAGATCGTTTTTAAGCTCAACGAAGTTGAACTACTTTTGTTGTGCAAAAATCCTTAAAAACAAAATCCCATCAAGCCAGACCCCCCCGCATCTGGTTTTCATCTGTTCTGATTGTATCAAGAGGAAACAGTTCCATATAGATGAAGAGTGGTATTCACCGTGAATTAGATCCCTAGTGTGTTTGCAAGGATTGAAAGAACCACTATCCAGAACGCCATGGAACACTTGTCTGACACAGTGAGTGTAAGTTTTTTTTCGTTTCCTAGTGTCACATTTATATTTCTCATATTTTTCAAGACCTTTTTTGAAGCTAAATAGATTTTTTTTTTCCAGAATCATTATACACAGGGAGATTATGTTTTCATAAAAGGAAAGTGCCGTCTGTTATTTGATGCATTTCAGTACCATCAGTAACATATCAGTACGCTCTCAAGGGGAAAGTGTGGGTCTGACCCTCCCCATTACTTGTTCCCTTTTTCCCATTCCCACAAATGCCTGCCAGACCTGTGATAAAGCAACAAAAAATCAGTTTTAACAGACTCTGAAATGTGATTGGTGCTGTCTGGACTGGGAAGGAAGGATTCCAGAAACATGATAGATGGTAAGATGAAGCTCTTCCCCGGTGCGAAATGAAGTCCGTGCCTAATTTGGAGATAACAAAACATCTGGTTCCTTGACTGATCTAACTTACTCTGAAGATCTGCAGAGGACTACAATATGTCTTGTACATATTTAGTATTTTGGAGGGCTTGAACTCCAGCTGCGTTCCCTCTGATAAATGATGAGCTATAGAGAGGGAGAGAGATGAGCAAATTTCAGGTGTTTCTAAGCAAAAAGCAACAGAAACAAACCAAATTAGTGACAAGGAACATCTTCAAATGGATTTATTTTAAATAAAATGTGCTTTCCTGAAGCCTTGATATTTATATCAGTGGGAAATGAACTGCAGTAAATTCAACAAGTGCAGGCAGAGGCAAGTGTCCTCACTGGATGAGTAAGAGCACAGAGTTTGAATTGAAGTAAGGTAAAAACAAAGCAATGTAGCTGCTAAACAGTCCAACACTCCTTAACATTGCCCCCAAATCAATGTAAGATACAGTATGTTTGGCAGATTTTCTGTCAGAGTATTAATAAGGGTGTAGATTTGTCTCCCTGACTTCAATAGAAATTTTGTTCAAAGTTTGTTTAGATTTTTTATCTGTCCTTCGTAGTTTACTGAGCATTTCCAATGTGAGCTACCTTCTTATAACTTTGATATGCTGCTTTCATTTTATGATCTGTTTTCACAAATAGACAGTGCCTGATATGGATGTGTTGATTTTTTTCTCAGAAGACGTCAATCAAGTGAATTCTACAAGTTGAATTTAATCCCATGTGGAAAAAGTACAACTTTTAGCACACAGATTTACAATATGTAACTAGCTTCCCATCTGGACTATCTGACTACTTTGTGAGGCTGCAAACTTTTACCAGTTATAGCTCTGGTTTGTCTACATGAAAAAATTTCCTTCTCCAGATGTAGTCTTAGTTAGAAGCATTTGCATTCTCTTGAGCTCCTTTACATGCTCAAATGCTTCTTCTGAACTCTTAATTAAAATAGGTGATTTAATTAAAGTGTGGTTTCTCTTACTCCACTGTCCTAACTAAACTTCCAATCAATCAGTCTTTTTGATTGTTCTGAATAGTAAATGTATATGTGCCAAAACCCATGAGAGGAAAAAAAATAAGTAGGTTATCTGCCAAACACCTGAACAAAGCAAATGAAATTCTTCCCAGCATTCTGTATGTTAGAGGTATCTATAATTCCTATACCTATTAACATAAGTGAAAATGCACAGAAAAATGGATTTTGAATGAAAAGCCTTAGTTTCCTGAAGATGGCAGTTCAGGTTACAAAAACATGCTCAAATGTAGCATAAAATAACAGTTTGGGACTGGGTCTTAAAATCTGCTCAGAAGTGTTTTTTAGAGAACCTTAGTTCTCTAACTCAGACTTTTCCATTGCTTGTTATAGATAGAAATGACTGCCAATATTGCAGTGCTGGATATTGAGAAATGCACAGTCAGAATGATGCATCCTAGCTAGGTTCTGTGAACTGTCTATGGAGGACTAAATGTCCTAATTGGAAAATGATACCTTGCACTTCCCTTGTCCAGCATTCAGTCTATGAGACGGTTATATTAAATTTGTTGAGCTGGCAATCGCTAAGAACTGGGCTACCACCCAAGCAGGTAACACCTTTCCAGATTCTTCTATTCCTTGCAAGCACTACAGGAAGGATGGGGAATGAGGGCTGTGGTCAGTCCACACCATCAGCCTCTTTTTCCTCGTATTTTTAACCTACTCCAGTGTTGGTCTTTCTGTGGGCTGCAGTCCTTTAGGAAAAATCTCTTTCCATGGACAGCTCTCCATGTGCCTGACAGTTCCTTCAGAGAATACCCACTGGCCGTAGCATGGGATCCTCCAGTGGCTGCCATATAGATGTCTGCTCTAGTATGACCCTCTCCAAGGGCTATTGGGATTAAGCTGCTTCACTGTAGTGGCCTCTACTGGAGAACCTCCTCCTGCCCCTTCTCTGACCAGTTTCTTACCCTTCTTTTTTTACACCTCACTGCCTATGCAGCACTTTGCCCAGTCTCATTTCTGCCAAGGCAGCCAGGTGCCTTATGCCTTCTGCCGAGCCCAGCCATGCCTTATGGCAGAACTGGTGGAAATTGCTGTGTCTGACATGGGGTAGCCCTAGTATTGTCTTACAGAGCCCCTGCAGCCCCTGCCTGCGCCTGAATGGACACAGCTTTAAATTAATATTATTAGTGTTGCGTTATGTTTGTTTGAGAGTTTATTAACTGGTGCTATTTTGTGTTGGTAAGTGTACTCAAGTTGTTTGGAGTATTTTTACTTGATTTTTTCCTTAACTTTTGTGATTTGTAGATAGGTTGTCCACACCACTTAACGTGGAGGGAATCTAATTTATTCCACAGAAAAAAGTGCTTGCTTGTTTGCTTTCCTGTAATGTATCTTGACCCTGTATTGTCCCAGTCAGCCATTCGAGTGGGCACCTCAGGTATAAGCTGGTCTGGTGCCTACTAAGCACAATGACTGAGGCCATATGCAGCTGATCCATTTGGTATTGCCAAGAGTATTTTAACTGGTATACTGATTGCAGGTCCTAAGTGAAGAAAAGTTCCATGCTTAGAATCCATTATTCTTGTCTCGATGAAAAACAAAGTGGTTCGTTCTAGTCTTACAGAATATAGGAGTCTGACCTCTTAGTGCTGCATGATATCTACGGCCTTATGGTCTTGTTACCATGATTATAATTTAACATTAAACATGCTAGGCTAAAAAAAATCATAAGACAACATTTTTCCTTTTCCTTTTCTTCTTTTTAAGTGTTTTTTTTTTTTTCCTCATTCATTAACTGTTAGAAGTCTGTGATCATTTACATGGCTTGGCTTGCTGTTTGGCAGCATTATGTTTTGCTGTATTTTCTTGGAAGGCAAAGAGTTTCCTATGAAAAGTGAATTTTTGGCTTTCTACAGTCTTTTCCCAATGAGGTCCCATTGCGTGGAAGATTATGTGAAGAGATCAGCAGTGATGAAACTTTGTCTTTTTGCCATGTATTTCTCCAGATGATTAGTTCTCTGGTTGTCTGGATAATATTTTTAACTATATCTAAATATGGAAACAGGGAACCCTGCTGAAGATTTGCTAATTTGCTGCTTATTACGGCTAGTCCACCACAACTTTGATTATTGTCAACTAATAATATTTCTTTTCCCAGACCTGCTGATATCTTACTCCAAAAGAGGCAATGACAAAATCTTTGAAATCTTTTCAGGTCAGCCATCTTGAGAAGTGCCACCATGTGACCTTCTCTTCCAGTTAATTAAAATGTCAATGTATTTTGAAGCCAGCTACATTTCTAGACAAACAAGAGCTGTGAATTGTTCGCAGTCAGGCACTTTGTAAGTGTAGTTCTCTCTAATTAACTGAATTCTTCAGTTTCCTCTTAAGTTTGGAATATAGTACAAGAAATTTCTGGTATGTGTTTTTTGGAGGAAGGGGTCGAAGCTGCTTTTCTTTTCCAGGTTTATATTGTTTGAGAGATTGTGAAGCCAGATAAATAAAGTAGGAAGGGATCTGGCAACATGTACTTTTTTTTTTTTGTAAATTCGAAACTGAGGAATAATTATAAAATAAATGACTTTTGATACTGAAATATTTATTGAAAATCTATTTAGCAAACATAAATAACTTCTTAAAAGACCGCATGAATCTGTTTTATGACTGTATTTTATAGTTCTTTTGTACAATTTTTAACGTTAGACTTTTTTCAAGATTTTCTTTCTCTCTTTTTATTATGGAATGTATGGAGGAATTCCTATGACATGTTAAATTTCACTTGAGTTTAGCAGAAATTGGCCCCAGATGTAAGTTTTCTTTATCCAGCCCGAGTGCCTGAACACAGAGTACTTCTTCCAAAGGCAGAAGTTGTGTGTGTTCCTGTCTGAAGTCTTGGGCTGAGCCAATCTCGCCTGCACAGAATAAATTCAAGACCGTTTTTCTTGATATTTTGCCTATGGATTTACTCCTGCCTCTGTGAAATTATGGCAAAATGCTTGCCTAGTGCTATGGTGTTGTACCAATCTCCTCACGCCGCAGCGTCATCTGTTCAGGCAGACCATTTTACAGTCCATGGTATCTTCATAAGGGCCTTGTCTAGGTGCATGTTTGTGATTACCAATTTTTTATAGCTTTTTAGATTGGGATCATAAAGCCCGGAGAACAAAACTGCCCTTTAGATATATATTTTTAACTGTGGAAAACTGCATCATAATTTTAAAAATTGATAGGAAAGGGATGATAGCCGTAACACAGATTATTTCCTTAAGTTTTCTTTTCCTTGGTAACACAGGTACATGCTGTTGATAACTATAAATAGATATTATAGAAATCATGTTGAAAAAGGTAGATAAGCCGGTCACATGTCAGCATGGGGGGGGGGGGGGGGGGCACATTAGCCCAATTTTTGAAAATGTAAGTTATCTTCAGGTCTGCCAATTTCAGCAACACGATAAATACGTTGCTTTATAGTATCGGGAAGGCGACAGGCCAAGTTCTTTCTGTGAGAAGGGACTGGGAATGTAGAAGCAGAATGGCTTAAAAAAATAAAAAACACGATTGACACACAAGCATTAGGAAGCAAGCATCATGAAACCCCTCTTCCTTCCCCCCTCCCCCTGGAAGTTCATATTTCAGTTTGCTCCCAAAAGCTCACAAACCCGTGCCAGACAGAAATTTGCAGAGGCTGCAGCGGTCCCACAGAGGCCACTCAGAGGAGGGACAGAAAGGGAACAATCGAGCCCAGTCCTCGCCCCTCTCAGCCTGCCAGGCTGCACAGGTCCACAGGGTGACTCTTGCCTGGCCCTTGACTCCATTTCCCTGCCTCCTTTCCTTTCCCTCCCCTCAATCCCAACTCTCTGGAGTCAACCGTGAGGCCATCCAGTCATACGTTGTCCATCAGATGTGTTTACTTTTTCCGTGACAGCCGACACATCTGGAGCACATATTCAGGTTATTCCAGTGCCACTAGACACATTCCACAAGATCATTTCAGCGGTTGTTATGGCGATCTTCTTCCCTCCAGTGATTTTCAAGTTGCATGACAGAAATAGCTTGAGCTAACCGGGGGGACAAAAGTCAACGGGATCAGGAGGGGCTTCTTTCACAGAATGAACTAATTAGTGACCCTGCTTTCTTCACAGGGCAATGAGCATATGGTTTAATAAAGTGAGTCTGTGACACTTTTTTTTTTTTTTCCTTGTCTGTAGGCAGAGCTGTCACTGGCTGAAAACTTTCCTGTTTTTACTGGTGGGACCGTAGTCTGCTGTCTTTCAACAGAGTTTACTTCACAAGTAGAAAATGTTTGCTCCTGAGAGTTTAACTTCAGAACTTTTCCTTGGCTACAGACAGCTTAAGTGTAGCAGGTCCTTTAGCTTAAAGAGACAGTACTCGTTTCACACAAGGACTGCCAGTGGCCATGTGGAGATTTATACTAAGTTAGGAATTTCAATTTTCTGTTTTGTGCCTGTCTGTAAGTCTGTTTCTGAGTGTGTGGACTTAGGAACGGGAATGCACTTACTGGCAAAGTCACAGAGCTCAGGAATTTCTTGTCAGATGTAGCTGGTGTAGTACATGAACTATTAAGGGTCATCCCTCTTTTTACGCCTCTTTTTTTATGTTTCTTGTGAGCTCTGCAAAGGCTTGGATTTCAGCTTTCTTAGAAAGATTTCTACCTTTTTTTGTACTTGGTACAGTTTTCTATTTTGTTTACATTAGCAGTTTTACTGTGGATTAAAGCAGAGCACTGGATGCTATTTTTAAATGATATTTTGTTAATAGAGAATTCAAAGTTTACTTTGATCTCATTTTTCTGATGTGTGATACAAACTGCATTTTTTTGTGTATTTACAGAATATTGTTGCCATAGCTCATTTCCATTAAGTTAAAATTTGTGCCACATTTCACACTCGATTAGTAAGCACTAAAACATTGACCAGAGTATGTGTGTTACTGTAAATTATCTAAGATAATTTTTGGAGTTATAAATATATACACATTGCTATTCATTTTGGAAGGCATCCTTAAAAATACTCACTGTTGTTAAACCTTTGCAGTAGTAGCGATATTAAAAAACAGTTGTGGCTGCGAAAGCAAGGACGTTCTCAACATAAAGCACAATTTATCCCTCGGATAAATGGTGGGAGTGCAGTGTACTAAGTCTTGTATTGGTGTCAGGTTAATATTTCAGTTCTGAGCAAAACAACATGCAAGAAAGAGTGTGTGTTCGTAATCATATGCACTATTTTGAAATCCCATGGTGCAGTATTCAAAGTGAAAATTAGAGAGATAAAGGTTTTAGTTTAATTATCTGTAGGCTGTCTGATTGGTTTTTAAACTGTGGAAATAAGACAGGGACATGAAGAAGGAAAGTGAAGAAAATGGAACAGAACATTGATTATAAAGCAGATGGTTTTCTGCTTTCTTCGTTAGTCCTGGAGATGTTTTTTTTCCCATCTTACACATTCCATTTGCATGGTTACTGTTGAGACTGGTCACCAAGACTGCTTGAAATACCTGCCCTCAGGAGGGCTCTAAGGGACACTGAAAGGTCACATAATTAGACCTGATTTTAATTCATAGAGACCTGTTTGTCACTGTCTCTTTATGTTTCTGCTAGTTACATGTTATTAACTGGAGTGAATTTTAGAACCTAAATTAGATACTTAAGTGTGTAATATGCAGAGGCTGAACTCAAGTTAGAATGCTGAGGATAGTTATACAATTATGTTTCCCTTACCAGATGTAACTTTGCAGTAATTAAATCTAATGAAATTTAAGTATTGTAGTCAGTGTTTTGGTAGCTATTTCCAAGTCCTATTGGTAATATCAGTTAAATCATGGTAATTAATGCTTGTTATCTGGGAAATTTAATAAACAGAAATAAGGTGCTATACTAACCCTTATTTAAAAAAAAAAAAAAAGAACTAGATCAAACAATTAGTCTACCGTCAAGGCTCTTCTATTTTCATTCCTGCCAGGGCTATTTTGTTGTAATTATGTCATCACTGAAAGTTTTTTTTCCTTTCCTCCAAGCAGTGCAATCTTCCTCTTCACATTTAGAGTTCAGCTTTCCATCTGTATTTCACTGCTCTCTTTGCAGCACACTTTTAATGTTGGGATGTTCAGCTGTAGACTTCTGTGGAAGCTGGTGAGAAGAGGATGTTTGTCTAGGAATAATCCTCCCACTCCTTGGAATATATAGAAAAATTGATTGTGTTGTAATTTGCTTGTGTGTAAATTTGAGTATCCCTTTGCAGTGATAAATGGGAGAAACTGCATGGAAGTCTGCCTTTGTAGCATAGCATGGAAGATTTGTGCTATGAGGATGGACCTTCAGAGTGCTTTGAACTAGAACAGATTATCAGCAGCAGCATTGAACCCCAGTCTTGGATTTCATTCCCATGTCAAGCAGCAGTTTTATTAAGACAACAGAAAGCAGTAAGGAGCTTAATAACATCAAGCAGATACTGTAATTGTGTTGTACAGATGGCTTGCATGTAATATCTAAATAAATAGTAGGTTGAGAATGGTAGTGATAAAGCCAGCTACGATGGTTTTCCCAGTTGTGAAATGTTTGTGTAAAGAATGACCTTTTTTGTTTTTGTTCTAGCCTGACAGCTGAAGATGCTTTTAAAACCTTCTAGTCACTTAGAGTGAAGCTATACAACTCTAGTTTGGTAGCTTTAAAAGGCAGATCATATCCATCACTGAAATAGCAAGTCTCAGGGTTATGAGAGAAGATTGGGGATAGGAGATGAGAGCTGCTCAGTCCAGTTTACATTTGTCACTAGTGACTAGCTTTTAAAAAATGTATTAGCTGTGCATGGTGGTAAGTAAATTCCAGCTGCAGGGGATTACTGCTCTGAGTGGGTCGGGGAGCTTGGAATGCATTCAGTTCCATCAGGGGATTTGTGTCCCTCGTCATTAGCCTTAACGTTACTAAAGCACTAAAGATTAAGAACAGACCAGTGTCACCTGCTCAGAACTTTGGAAAACTCACCAAAACCATTATAAACAAGGCAAAATATTAAGTAATATAGAAATAAATCTTCATCAGAGTTCATAATTAAAAAAAAAAGAATCCCAAAGACAGTTCTCACCCTTTGGGAAAGAGAGGATACAGCATGACGTTGTGGAGATGGACAGTATCTCTTATAAATCTAATACCATGTAAAAGATTATGAAAGTGGCATATAAGAAATCAAATAAAATATCGGGATTTTGGCAAAGCATAAGGTTTGTGAAGATCAATTATTCTGCTTAGTTATTTAATATGTCATAATACTAATTTACACCACAAACACCTCCACAAATGCCTTCCTATTAATGAGCATTTTTGTGGGGAGTTTCAAAATCAAGATATGCTGCAATTTTAAGGAAATATTTCCAACGGCTTTAGTCTCACAGGTTAGGAGTGAAGAGTTTTACTGTGTTTTTTCAGGATACATTTTTTTCCCCTCAAGAATAAGGCAAGTGAGCACCACAGAGCTTTACTTTTTTCAGGGATTTTGAAATTCAGCTTACATGCCAGCAAGCAGTTTAGTGGCAGGAAGTCTTTCCTAGTAGTGCAGCCATGAACTGGTAAATTAGAAGCATCTGTAAAAATTTAGAGGGAGTATCAGCTTTCTCAAAGCTCCAGCCCAAGACTAATGAGGTGCAAATGATAGCGCTGCATAACCCTTCTCCACCCCAATTGTGGAATGAGATATTGCGACAGAAAGAAGTAAAGAAATGAGACAAAGATTTCAAAACTTACAGTGCCCTGAAACAAATACAGGGTTTTCAGTAGACTTTCAAACGATTGAGGTGGGCCAACCTGCATATTTTGCTAGCAAGAAATTCATACCTCCTACCTCAACCGCAGACATATTTCCATGGCACCAAGTACTGACAGATGGAGGTTGTGGAGCACTAATTAATTTTTTTTTCTCCATGTGTGTGAAATTTTACCTGTTGATGTGATTGTTATTACTTACAGTTGCTCTGCTAGGAAATAAACTTCTGCTAATTTGCATCTCTGATAGATCCTCTCCTGTGCTCCCACTGCAGAAAGAGAGGAAGGGGGTAGAAGTGTAATTTGTTTGAAGGAACACATCTGGGGTGTGATCTGCTGTGTCTTAACACCAGATGGCAGGTTTAGGCTGACAACTAAAACCCAGTGCAGCCTGGTCAAATGGCATCTTAATCTCTTACTTCTCTGACCATAGGGAAGAACTACTGTAAAATCATAGCAATTATTTGCACTCAGAAGAAGTCCTCCTCCATTTAGTACTCTCTCAGAGTTTATTCATTTTCAGTGCTTCTCACCTCTTCAGTGTTTATAGGAAAGATTGCTTCTCCTTGGCAACACCTAAAACATTATTGTGCAGCTCATACCTTCTTCCAAGTATGCGTTGTGGGGGCAGAGGTGTGGTGCCTTTAAGTGGCTGATTCTTGTCATAACAGGTATGGCATTAGCCCTGCCGAGTAGTGACTAGAAGTGACAGCATTGCGTTTGAGGTGCCTGGAGGGCACTCAGTCATCACTCCTACACAGCAATGTGGGTTTGAAAGCTCTGTATACAGTTGCTTGCCAGTGCGGAGTGTGCTCAGTAAAAGCTAGGAAGACAGAGGTTTGATTCTCGTATTCTTTTATTCACCAGATTCCCAGAAGAAATCCCTAGAAAATCAAGAGCAGATCTGAGCTGTACGCTGTTTGTTCTCCTTTCTTCTATATGTGCATGTGCACATAAGGTTTTTCCACCCTTTCCCCCCTCCCATCCTTTTATTTGGGCACTTAAGTGCACATCTTTCAACTTCAGGCCACCCAGGTTCTACAATTTTCATCCATCTTCTCTGCCCTGTCCTTAGCTCTTGCAGATTCCCAAATTTATTTTCACCAACCTCATAAAACAGAGTGCTTCTGTGATTCTTTTACTTGTGCTTTGAGTTCCTTTGTCCAGCAACAAAACATGTAGAATTAAAAGCAGAAATATAACTGTTAAGGTGTTACAGAATCAGTGTTCTTGCTGAATAAGTTTAATGCTGAAATAGGCTTCCAAAATGTTTTCCTTGAAAACGAGTACATTGAGTTCCTACTCCCCTTAGTTCAGTAAAAGCATAATAGTAGAGATTGGTATAAAAATACCATGAAATATCATATTTTATGTGAGAGTTACATGTCACAGTCTTATATTTTTTATCAAGGATGAGATTTTTATTATGTATTTTTTAACCTCTATTTTTCTAATGTGTCTTAGTAACATCAATCAGCCTCTAAACTAGCCTTGGGCACTTTCCTTGTAAAGTTCTTAATGGATTGCTTTTTTAAGGATTTGAAGTTAAGTAATTTTAGAAGGCCACTACTGCATATATGGGTTATAGGTATGCTGCTACAACTTTGCCAATATTTTGATATTATATTTACATTAAAGTGTTGTTAATGATCTATTTCCAGATGTAGTAATGCCAAACTGAAGAAAGGAGAATGGAAATACCTATCCTTTAATACTGAACAAAAATCTTTAGGTTTTAAGTTTTGAAAATTGTTTTTGAAAGCACTAATTAAGCTGTAAGTTTGGTGGGAGGCAGTCAGACTGGACTGATTGTGAGAAATTTGCATTTGTGAATAACATGTGTCTCTCTCACTGTGAGCTCCAAGTGAAGTGCCTCAGCACAGATTCCTAAGCTGACTTTGGCAATGTTAAACACAGTTTTTGGTAGAAGAAAAATGTTTAATGTTGACTTAAGTGTTGGAAACAGTGGACATGTTCTTCACTAGCAAGCATAATTTTTTATACTTCCTCCATTTTTTTCTCTGCTAGAAATGCTATTTGATGTAAAGGGTAGAGATCTCTGTTATTTATGTTTATATATGCCAATAGGAGCCTTCATTGTTATCAGAAAGTCTCCTGTGCATTTCCGTGATGAGAGATTCATGAATTGAGTCTGAGTGATTCTGACTTTCTAAGGATTCTTGATGAGTCTCTTCAGGGTTTTGGAAGGCATATAGCTGGCATGCAAACACCTTATTAACTGTGATGTAGTTTTTCAGTACATTAAAACAAACAAACAAACCTGATGGCTGAAATGTGGGAAGTTTTAAGACATGATGATCTCTGCAAAACAAATTACTTGTGCATGTAAAACTACGTTCTGAGTGGATTCATAGGAAAAAATACTGCCAGTAGTAAAGAAATTTCATTTTAGGAGCAGAATAGATTGAGAGATGGATGGTTAAGGAAGCACTGGCATGAATAAAGTGGTCTTTTAAGCCAAAACGACTAAGTGTTTTTTAGAATGAATTAATTTTAATACTTTGGGCCTAGTCTGCAGAATCGTCATTTATCAGATTAAATAACAGCTGGAAAATTCAGATTTAAATAAGAGCTCTAGCTTTGAAACCACAGATCTTGTTGGTCCTCTCTATGAGTTTGATTCAGACTTTCAGCGCTTAGTAGTGAGTGACTAACTACGTGAGTTGTTTTTTTAATAAATGTGCATACTTTAGGGAGAAAATTATTGAGAATGCTCTTAGCTGAGGAAAAATTCCTCAGTAATTCATCAAAAAATCTGATTGTATCATCTTTAAATGTGCCACAATACCATTCTGTCCAGAAATGCTGTTGAGAATCTTGCTTTTAAGGGTAGTTCAAGATTGGGAACTAAGCTTGACTAAGTGGAAAAGCTTATACAAGCAGACTCTGGAAATAAAAAAAGCAAGGGCAAATCATGCATAATACTGCAGAACATTAGGGAGTCACAGTGGCAGGGTAATGTTCTGGTCCTAGGGAAGTTTGGATGGCTCCATGGAATGAAGTACATCCTATCTAGGTAGTGCCATATCACAAGAAACTTCAGGTTACACAAAACCTGTGAAACAGCAGTGAAATAGCTTGAGGATTTTAAGAACTTTTTTTAAAAAAGCTTTGTTTCCCCTTTACTGGAGAATTCATTTTCCTTTCAGTAAATTCTCACCAAAATAACAGTCAATTTTCACAGATGACATCCAGTTGCAATTGAATTTTTAAATATATTTTAGGCACATTTATATTATCGGTATTTATTTCCTTCAACCCTCTTATACTTTCAGGTATTGACTTTTGATTTCTTCCTTCAAGGTGGGGACAGGAAGATCTATGGTTTATTCTGGAAATAAAAACAGTGCTACTGAAAGAATTGTATAGAGTATGCAGGGAGGTGCTCGTGTGCATTTCAAAAACTTGCATATACTTTCTTTGAAAGCTAGTCATGTCTGTGTGCATATGTTTATGCTCTGCAGAGCTCAGAGTCTGCTCACAGCTTCTGCCTTTATATCTTCATGCAGACTAGGTAATGAAAAAAACTGTATTCTTAGATAATCTAGAAAAGGGTTAATCAAATCAACAACTGCTATAAGGAATCCTTAACTGTAGTGCCTCGCCATTGTTCAGGCATACAGTACAAATGTGTTCTGCCTAACTTAGCCAGAACAATATCTCTAGCTAGTGATTAGGCTCAACTCCAGCCTTCACCTCAGGCAAAATTTATGCAGCTATATTACTGTTTGTCAGGTAATTAAAGGAAAAAGAAGTATCAACCTAAAGTGAAATTTTTAAAAAAAAAGTGTAAATAAATTGATGCATGTTCGAGTTGAGCAAGGAAAAAGTTGTCACAGGCTTAAGTAGCTGGCAAACATTTGGGGCCAGGATTTGCATATGAATTCATGGATGCTAAGCCATATTCTTCTTTCAGAAATCTGTGTAGCTTAAAGATGTGGTGCATTTCCTGTTACTTATAAGTTATGGTGCCTTTAAGGAAAACAGGATCACTGGAGCACAAAGCAGATGGAGGAAGACCTGGGATGTGAATCTGTCACACTTCAGCCTCTGCTGCTCCCTGCAAGCTGCCCTGTGCAGGCTCATGGTGGCCCATCATCAGCTCTTTCTTTCTGTCCTGGCCCCTTCTGCGGAAGAAGGACTTGTTCCATCACATCTGCCTGCCTGGGATGCCCTCTTTTGCAGCTAGGAAGTGTGCAGCAGGTTCACAATTCTGAATATGCCTTGAATTTTCTTGCTACTTGTTTAAGGTCAGATGAAGTCACTGCTTGTTACACTGTCAATCTCAGTTATCCAAACCAGGATTAAAAATATTGGAAATATATTATGATGACATACTATAATATGATTTCTGTAATATTTTTTACAATGTTTACAAATACTATTGGATAATCAGCTATTCAGGGGACTCCAAATGCAACCTGATGAGAATGTGAATGGTGGCTATCAGTTGCCAGTGTGCATCACTCTCTCTGTAGGGAACTTGAATATAATACTATGTTTAGATTCACAACTATAGGTAGAAACAAATATTATAATTTTTTTTTTTAACAGTGTTAGAGGAGAAAAAAAGGAAGAATGATTGCCTGTGCTTAAATTGACTTTTCTGTCCACTGGCCAATGGTTACATTCATTTTATTGACTCCACTTTAGCTACAGCTTTTACACAGATTTTACGCTGTGTTTAAAAGAGAGTTTGCAAGCATTTTGAAGCTACATTTAATCTGCTGGGTTTTGTTTTTTGTCTTTTTTTTTTTTCCCCTCTTATTTTTAGAAGCGGTCTTAGCGTGTCATAATTTCTCATCAATGATAAATCTTCATCAGTAGAAATTTCTTGAGCCTTTGAGCTACTCTGTTCCCCATACATATTTTCAACACATTGATGTAAAATATGCAGACAATACCTGCAGAATTTCTTTCTTTTTCCCTTTTGAGTTCTAAGCTCTTGATTTACTACAGCCTTACTTTTTGCTTCCCTTTATCTCTGCAATGGCAGCAGGATGTAGTGGTACTTTTCAGACTACTCATTTTCTGTGGTTTATAATCTGCCAGATTCTCTCAGACTTTGGCTTGTCTTAAGGTGAGAGAGAGGCTTCTTACCAGCCTCTCATCTAAGTACTGGAAAATGTAGGACTGCTTAGCCACTTGTGGAAGTTACTTAGATATACCGATAGAAATTATATAGATTAGATTAGATATATTAGATTAACGCATGTGTGTTCATGCATATTTCTCTATAGTCTGTGGATCCTGTGTTAATATACTAATATCCCCATCATGGATTTAAGAGGCCTGCTTCTCTTTATTGTACTAATAAGATATTTATGGGTAGGGAACCATGTATCACAGTGCAAAGTCAACTGATCTTTTGCCTCTGGAGAGACAACATTAAAACCTCTGAAGTCATACTGAAAACAGGCTTGCAGTTACGATCCCAGGCCTGCTTTGTACCCACCTACAAAACAAGTTGGCTCTGCAGTTCTGGCAGTCTCTGTTCATGGAACGTCTAAGAACATCTAATAAAAATAAAAGCTAAAATTGATGAAGATATGGAGATGCTAACATAGCTGATTGCTATATACTTTTGATAAAATTAATTACTGTGATTCTGGCCCTTTCCCTAACATGAAAGTTCCTTGCGAAGTAGTATCTACTTCAGAATCTTGCACAGCCTCTCTTTTAGGTGGTGGTCACAATTACACAGTCCATCATGAACATGGTTTTACAAATGGTTGGTTACAGAAAATTTTAAGCTGTTACCAACACTTTCAAAGTTCTACTAATGTGAAACTTGCAGAAGATTATTCTTGAAGCTCCTGAGCAGAGAGGTATCCAGCTAGGAAATCTCTACTCTTGGTTATGCAAATGCTTAGCACTCTGCACTGTAAAGTGTGACACATTAGACTGTCTAAAACTGGTATCTTTAAGAAGTATAAAATTCTATTACTTTCACACACATGCATACTGTTCCATGAGGATCAGATAAGTTAATGGAGGGCATTTACTTTAAGCATCCTGTTCTTAATGAAGATGATACGGTTCTAATTGTTCTGTCAACACCAAACATAAAGTAGCCAAAACCACCAAATGACCAATATTCAAGTGAATCAGAAATATTTATGAAACTCTGACTTTTACATACAGGTGAAGTTTTGTGTCATTTTAGAATGGTCACACAAATTGGCTGTTGAGACCTTATGCTTATTCTGCTGTGTGTTACTTAAATGTGTTATTTACTGAGAAGTGTGTGAAGTGTGTGTATTTTAAAGATGTACGCAGACTTGATACAGTAATGCATAGGTAACTACCACCAAAGTTCAAGCCAACTCTAGTGGTGTGATATTACACAAATTATATTAGAAACAAAAGTTCATGTTAAAAAGTTGTGATGCATATATCGTAGAATTGAATCATAGAATTGTTCAGGTTGGAAAAGACTTCAAGATCAAGTCCAACCACAACCTAACCATATTACGCTAACTCTAATAATCCTCCGCTAAATCATGTCCATGAGCACCACATCCAAACAGTTTTTAAACACATCCAGGGATGGTGACTCAACCACCCTGTAAAGAAGTTTTTCCTGATATCCAACCTAAACTTACCTTGGCACAACTTGAAGCCATTTACCCATATCCTGTCACCTGTCACCAGTGAGAAGAGACCAACCCCGCTCTCACTGCAAGCACTTTTTAGGTATTGGAAGAGAGCAGTAAGGTCTCCCCTCAGCCTCCTCTTCCCCAGACTGAAAATCCCCAGCTCCTTCAGTCTCTCCTCATAGGGCATATTTTCCAAGCCCTTCACCAGCCTCGCTGCCCTTCTTTGGACTTGCTCCAGAACCAAAAATGTCCTTTCTGTACTGAGGTGCCCAAAACTGAACACAGTACTCGAGGTGAGGCCTCACCAATGCCAAGTACAGGGGCAGGATGACTTCCCTAGTCCTGCTCACCACACCATTCCTGATACAAGCCAGGATGCCATTGGCCTTCTTGGCTACCTGGGCACACTGCTGGCTCATATTCAGCTGATTGTCCATTGGTACACCAAGGTCCCTTTCCATCAGGCAGCTTTCCAGCTACCCGTCCCCTGGCTTGTAGGGTTGCCTGGGGTTGTTGTGACCAAAAATATGTGTAGTTTTCTTTTGGATATTTATATATATGTACAGCCAGACAATGGGTCAGGATGTAGAAGAATACCCACCGTCAAATGTTCTCTGATTCACCAGTATTTGCCTTTTTTTTTTTTTTTTTCCCCATTCCTTTGGGGCTGAGATAAAGGTGTTTTCAGTAGTGTTCCTATAACTAGTTCACTTTTGTTTTAAATGTTGTCTTTTTGTTATTCAGAACATCTGTATATTTTTGTCTGAGGTGCTCCCTCTCCATAATTATTCTTGTGATAATTATTTATCTTCCTCTCTCTGAAAGGGCACCTCCATCACTTGATTTCCTTGCCTTGTGCCCCATACAGGGGAATAAAACAACACAATGTGAAAGGATTATGCAAGCCATGTCATCCAAAAACTTCTGGGAAAATAATCAGCTCACCTGGAAGATCTGGAAGGATCATGGAGGGCTCTAGCTTCAGGACCAAACAAGGCAAGAAGTAATCTCAATAAAAAGCAATTAACACTATACAGAATATCCAGTGCCTGGTCCTGGAAATCTGGCATCAGAAATCGTTTCTGAAGATGAAATTTTTTTAAATTTAGTCAAAGATTCATGACATACCTCACGTTCTTCTATATTCTGCCATTCAGCTGTCAAAAAATACGAGTTTATTGTTCACATCCAAGCTCATTTTGTCAGCTTCCTCTTGTTTCTCAAGCACATTTTACACAGTATGATTCCCTCAGAAAGAGGCAATGCAACCATTAGCACTGTTCAACAGAATGAATTTTCATGAAAATGCTCAATTGAGCCTCCAAACAGACTTTTGCAAATGATGCTGGAAAAAAATGTTTAATGCCTTGGCCTATTTTCTCCTTTCTTGTCATCTCTTTGGGACTGTGCTGTCAGATATTCTTCTGACCTTCACAAAGAGTCTATAGGTGTGCAGTGCTGTACCTCACCAGTTTTCAGCATTGTCTTACTCCAAACTCTCTTCTTAATCATTTTCAGACACTTATCAAATTAAGGTGCTCAGATTAATTGTTAGGAGAAATAAGTGACCAATGAAAATTGTTTTATATTGGAGGAAAGTTGTTATAGAGTGCCTGCTTCTGAGAACCAGGGAAAAATTAGAGATATCCATATGTCCTCTGCTTAAGAAGACTGAACTCCAGAATTGAAGTTCAGGTAGATGACACTGTTGTTGCTCCAGCAAGGAAATATATTTATGTGTATGTTTTTCTTAACCTGCAGGTTAAGGTTCTTATGTGTTGGGTCTCTGCCACTTAGAATCATAGAATGATTAAGGTTGGAAATACCACTAAGATCATATAGCCCAACCATCAGCCCATGCCTGCAACCACACAGTGACATCACTTGGTGCCGCAATCTACCCTTTTCTTGAGCACCTCCAGGGACTGTGACTCTACAACTTTTCCAGGTAGCGTGTTTTGATATGTCACTGCTCTTTCAGGTAAGAATTTTTCCTAATATCCAACCTGAACATCCCCTGGCACAACATAAGGCCATTCCCTCTTATCCTATTGTTATTTACTTGGGATAAGAGGCCGACTCCCACCTCATCACAAACTCCTTTCAGGGAGTTGTGAAGAGCGAAAAGGTCTCCCTGAACCTCCTCCATACTGAATAATCCCAATTCCCTCAGGGCTCATTGTGATGCTTGTGCTCCAGATCCTTCACCAGATTTGTTGACTTTCTCTGTACATGCTCCACATCTGATATCAAATCTTCCTACTGAGAATTCACTATGAAGCAGAGTAGGAACCTTTGACCAGTCTTCACCTTCTTTAGTAAGGTTATGATGAAGGCATGACCACTGTGTTTTATATTAACAAGGTGATGTGAGATCCACTCCTTTCTGAGGGGAAGATGGTCTGTGGAACTGACGCTTCCAAGAACACACATGTGCCTTTCACATGTCTAGAACGTATAAGTATTCGCCAAATGCATTTACAGTTTCAAGGTGCATAGGGTCACAGATGGGAAAAGAAGGATGATGCCCCATGTGTTGCTTTCCAGGACAAAGGATAGCCTGAGGTCTGCTTCTTTCCTTCAGATGTCAGCAAGAAATGCCAGTGCTTCTGCTCCAGGTTTCTCACACTCCTGATCTTGTGAGGAAAGATATTTAAATACAGACTCTCTGACTCATCTTCTGCTAATAGCCCTCCCCAAGGTGATGCAAGAAATAACATGACTGATCCTTTTGACTCCAGCACCAAGAAGTTCCTACTCTGTTTTACAGTGAACTCTCACATCCTTCCACATCATAGTAAGAACACTCAGTGGCTTTCAAGTTTTAAATCTCAATAACTGGTATTTTCAACAAGAGCAGAAAGAGCAGCACAAATATGAGAAACAGCAGTGTGAACCACATTTTTATCATGAACCGTTGTGAAGATGGTACCTTGTTCATATCTCCATTACCCATGTGATTCAGGATTATTTTTCACTCCTTGAAGGCTTAGACCTAAAATTATCTTGGCTGCATCTTTAGCCACCTCCACTGTGCATCCAGATCTAGTAGGTGTGTACTTACTTATTTATTTAATATCAGAGTTATGTGACTGGTTAAAAGTGATTAAGATCTGTCTTTCAGTGAAGTGCCCTGCTTCTTACTGCGTGTGGAATCTTGCTGGGTACCTCTTGTTGAAAAAATAAGTTTTCTGATGGTTTTTAACTATGACTAAAGTGTCAGGAGTTCAAAGCCATAATATTTGCTTGCCTCCTGCCTTACACTCTCCGACTTCAGATATCTTTATGTTTCTTATAGGCCAAGAAATTTTGCTTGCCTCAGTGCTCATTGTTTCCACTCCTGAGATTTCAAAAGATGCTAAATTCCAGTAATGCTTTAATACCCACTTTACCATTGCAGAAGTGTCTTGACATCATGATTTCTTGGGAATTGCAGTCTTTCTTATCTTGTTCAGTGGCAGATGCTGTGTACTGGCAGACAGTTTAAGGAGGAAGGTTGGTCAGTTAGTTGTAACTCCCTTTCTTTGAGAGGTGTGTTTATAATGTGAGTTTATTAACTGCTTCTTCTTCCTTGTACTTGGTCTCATGTAAGTGCAGGATGTGGCACGGGCAACAATGTTTTTTCTTCTAAGAGTGAAGTTATAATCTCAGGTGAGTCATTAATTTAACAGTACAAAAAATCAACAACACAGCTTTTTTGAAAATGAGAACCAATTCTTAGCAGTTCCTCTGGAAAACTCCTCCTCTTCCACAATCTTGCATGAGAATGCAAGAAGTGCCATGAACTGTAAGGGGTTTTGTGCATATAATTACTTCTCTTCTCTTCTCTTCTCTTTTTTTTTTTTTTTTTTTTTTTTTTTTGCTTTCTCTGAACTTCTGGTTTTCCTTTTTTCCTTTTCCTGACTGCTGAAACAGGCTACCTTTAGTGTTTATGCATGACACAACATTTTGAATGACTTTTGAACGTGCAAGTAGCACTAAAGTCTTAAGATTTCTATTGGAGTCACTCTACTGAAATCAATAAGAGCTAGTTACTGAAGACAGTGAAATTGGGATTTCATGAATATTTTGTCTTCTAATAGTTGCCACTTTTCTTTTTCTTTCGAGACAATTAGATGTTTTTCTATTTGTATACACATCATGTATGTTACATAAATATGAGAGGAAACATACATGCAGCTGTCACATGATGCATTTTGGTTTCCTTTGAGACCTGACTGTATGCTGAATACCATTATCTCTCTGAATGCCTTAGGACTTAAAGTTAATATGCAGTGAGAAGGCACTAGTATGTCCCTGTGGACCTATGTGGTTTACATTGGTAATTCACTGTATGAGTACAAATGATACAATGCTGAGTGACTCCCAACTTTCCTTTGGGTGTGGTACTTGACAGATTGTTAAATTTCATGTTGGAAATCATTTAGTAGGCTTCTTTCTACAATATTCTTTACAAATTGCTTTGTTTGTTGTTTGACTGAAGTGTTGTCATCATCCCTGCCTGAGATTTCCTTTATTCTTCTTTCTTGGTAGGTAGCAGGGAGGGACAAATGGAAGACAAAGGATGAGCAGACAGGATTAAATATGTTTTCTTTCTTACATTGTTACACTTCTCAGAATTTAAGTTGTGTTTGTTGTTCACACTTAATGATTAAAAAACTTAAGTTTTTACAGAATCAGAGGAGGTGGTTAGAATTTCATTGCTGACTAAATCTTTTTTTTCCTGAAAACAGATTTTTCTTTTTATTGGTAGAGTATGATGAATAAAATGCTTGGTTCCTGCTTTCCTGTAGGAGGAATGTTAAAGGTAGTACATGAAACAAGAAATGAGGGGGAAGAAACAAACGGGACCAAAACACACAGTGTGCAGTCCATTGATCCGTGTCACCACACGCTCTTGTTCCTAGCATATATTGCATAATCAGAAGAGACAAGACAAACTAAATCCTTTTAGTCCGTGGAGGTTACAGTGTCCCAGGTGCAGTGCCAAGTGTCATTCTATGAATGCAGGTTGCTGTGTGGGAGAGATGCAGCCATGCGTTATGCAGAAGTCACCTAAAAGCTATGCAAGAAGTTCAGGAAGATGATGCATTTTTCAGTTTTGGTGTTGTTTTTTAGAAAATACATTTTTTTAGATGCACACAAAGCGTTAATAGGGTGTGTAAGAGGGAGTGAGACTTCAATTTCCTTACGTGTAGGAATTTAAAACTGCAAATACTTGACTTATCTGTGCCTTTGTTACCATCTGTATGTCTTGCAGCATGCATGCGTATAGTTCTATATATAAGTATACAGTTTTAATTTTTATTTTGTATGTGGATAAACAGAAACACAAAATGATTTGCCTAGTATCCCATAGCATCCCATAGACCAGTTAAGATCTGCACACTTCACACCTGATGGCTTATCCTAGTCACTAGAAATATATCCTCCTTACTAACTTCTGCATGGCAGAGTGCAGATGAGCAAGTATATAGAGATTTTTCTTCAAAAATTAATATTTTACATCATTATTGACAACCTGTTACATATTTCTTATCCAAAGGATACATCAAAATTAGAAAAATATGATTTCTACATGTGCACATGGCACACTACAAAGAACAGTAACTTCAGGAGGAAAATATAAAAAGCAGATAGTCTGCTTAAATTAACAGACTACATGCAGTAAGACACTGTAAGGCAGATGGAGAAAGTGAGCAGTATCCAGCCATGCAGATGAAACAGAAGCGTAAATTTTATTAGTACTGAGCATATGCAAACTCTTATTTTGGTTGGAATGCACAAATCAATACCCAAGTTTCATGAAAAGTGAGTTAAAAGCGTAAGTTATTCATTAGGAATATCTAGTCTTTGTAAAAAGTTTCCTACTCACAGAACTCGGGACGCCTTACAAAAGAGAGTGCAGTATGGGAGGTGAGTGAGGCCTCAGTACATCTGTAAGTTAGTGCATCTCTTCAATGATGCTGTAATAATTCACAAGTCATTTAATACTCAGTGTCTTCAATTTCGTTCTATTTCAAGCAGTTTTTATTTTTCATTTCTGTAACATAAAGCAGTTTCTTTCAGGGATAGAGAGAGGAGGGCTAATGTGCATTGTGTATGTGTTGACTGCTCTCTGCACATCTTCAGTCATGAGGTTAGAGGATGGAGTACCACACATGGATTATACCTTGCTTCTTGCTAAAGGAGATGAATTTTATAACACCACTCAACCATGATGGATCTCTCTGTGTGTGAGTTAATGTCACTGCTAACATTTAGTTGTTAGGTTAGGCTTTGTTCTTAGTTACTTGCAAATGAGCAGAGAGAGTATGTTAGGCAAACCAATAAGATCTACTCACATTGGGCTCATTTTTCCTGTTTTAATCAATGCCTTCATTTGTCAGTGAATACTATTGTTTATTCTGTTTAAACAAAAAAAAGAGTCACGGTTTGAACTTCAGTCATAGTTTCTGCATAATGCAGGTTCTAAACTAACAATTCTGTTTCTAAACTATTCAAATTCTTTTGCATTTGCATGGAAAAACACTAATGTGATTCTTATAGTGCCTTTCAAAAACACTTGAAGAGCAGCAGTTTTCTCTTTTTGCTCCTAGAGACTGTTCTGCTTCATCTGGTATTTTTCAGCCTCTGTTAGATTAGCTTACAGAGAATCCCCAGTTTGTTTCTAAGCTGTATTTTCAATATAGAGGTATGATTGGCTAAAAGCCTCTGTGCCAGACTGGCTGGTACTACCTGATTTTTAGGAGGTGTAATGGTAGGAAATTTATAATCTAGCTTTAAAACTATGTAGGCTGTGGCTGCTGTTATCAGATGGAATGTTCCCACTGGCTGTCCCAGGGTTGTTCTTCTGGGGGTGGGTGGCAGGATGTTCATTTTGGAGTGCCTCTGACTCTGTTCCTTGCTTTAGCTGGAGATCTGTGAGACCTACGCTTGGCAATATTTATGCAAAAATATGTGTTTTAATGAAGTTATTCTAAGGCTTGGAAGTTATTTTGAGCTTTGTCTAATTTAATGGTCAAACTTGGCCACAGAATTAGATTCTCTTAATTAGTGTTCTGTGCTAGCTGAACAAGCACACCTAGAATCTTGTAACTAAGTGAACTGTACTAGTTGACAACTCTTCCGAAGAGGCAAAACAGTTCTAATACCTAAAGCAAAGTGCTGGCTGTGGGGAAATCCTTTCAGTCATCCATCGCATATGTTTGGTATTACTTTACATGTATGGTGCAGTAGTGTACCATCAGAAAAGTGGATTTAGGATTTTTGTTTGCTTTTTAAAATCTTCTTCCAGAAGATTCTCAGAACAACTTAGCTCACTAAGTATAAAAAAATGTGAAATATATGGATTTGTCAGACTCCTGCTATGGACTGCAATATGGAATAATTCTTCCTGTGCACATGTGCTAGATAGTAGTGAAAAAAGTATACATGGTTAGTTGAAATCTCAGAGGAAGTCTCTAAGTCAGGTGAAATAATTTTTTTCTATGTTTTTCTAGGAATTTAAGTACTTCTATGGTTGAGAAGAAAAAAAAAAGGATAAAATCCCAAACAAATCAAATCCAGTAATATGTGCTTCCTGACAATCCATCCTTTTCTTTCTTCCATCCCATCTGTGCTCAGAATGCTGGCTGTCCTCAGTGGTTCTTCACTGTGAGAGGTTCATCTTTGTGTTTAGTACCTTGGTGGAAGCTGCTTGTGCGTATGTCTTCACCTATCCTGTAGTTCTGGGACTTGAAACACTCTTGGGTTACTTCCATCTGATCGTGTCCCTGTGTGGAAGAACTGAGTGATGAAAATGCACTGCTCAGTGTATGGCCACATTCCTGCAAACTGGCTGAGCTGACTGTGTGAAGTTAAACCATATGCCAGGTTGCAACCTAAACCTGAATTTGCACAACATAGTGAAATTAAGAGCACTTAGAAAATTGGATTTCAGTTTTGTGTTTGTTTTTGTGAGATGGAAATGGCAACAGTTACACACATCTGGATTATCTGAGCATTTATTATTAAAAATGATGTTTCCAAAGCAGCACACTGATTTCTAAAACTCCTACTATTTTATCATATAATTAGAATTGTTGATTCGTGGTCACTGCTCTTTGTCCATACTCACAGATTTGTCATGTGCCAAGGAAAACTATCTAAATCCTATCTATGTATCATGTGTAAAAATAACAGAATGTACGAGAGTATTATGAAATGCAAAATACAAATGATGTAAACTAAAATGCTAAACACTGAGCTTTAGCACACCGTATCTACAAGAAAGTATGTCTTTACAAGTATTTTGGGAAGCCCGACTCTACTCTAGAATTCGTACAGAATTTTTAGTTGTACACATGTCAATTGGAGATCTGTATAACCCAGACACTGTGAATGAAACATATTTGACAGTCTTTCCAAAAGCAGCAGCCACTGGTAGATCTGCAGTAAACCATCCAAAACAAACTGTCACTAAAAACAGCAGTAGGCCACCACATAACAACCACAAGAATTAATTTAACAATTGCAGTGGTTACAGCCTTGTACATCCAGCATTTCACATCCCTGTACCTCTGTGTTAAATTAATTTGACCTCCATAAGATTCAAGAATTCCATCTAGGTATTTAGGATGGTATGAAGATCTCTCATCTAGATTTCTCACTTTTATTGCCCTAGTTATTGTAGTTGGCAAATAGCATTCCC